>NC_050446.1:128169679-128769679 GCF_903995425.1 Onychomys torridus
ACAATTATTAACCTTTCTTTCTTTCTTTCTTTCTTTCTTTCTTTCTTTCTTTCTTTTCTTTTCTTTCTTTTCTTCCTTCCTTTATTTCTTTTCCTTCCTTCCTTCTTTCCTTCCTTCACTTCCCTTTTCTTCTTCCTCTTCTTCCTCCTCTTCCTCTTCTTCCTCCTCTTCTTCTTCCTCTTCCCCTTCCCTTCCTCCTCCTTCTTCTTCTTCTTCTTCTTCTTCTTCTTCTTCTTCTTCTTCTTCTTCTCCTCCTCCTCCTCCTCCTCCTCCTCCTCCTCCTCCTCCTCCTCCTTCTTCTTTGATAGGGTCTCACTATATAGCCCTGGCTGGCCTGGAATTCACCAGGCTGGCCTCAAACTCAGAGAGATCCACCTGCTTCTGTCTCAGTGCACAGATTAAAGGTGTGTGCCACCTTGACCAACCTCTTCTCACAGAGCAATATTGGGAGCTACAGCTGAACTGAAAATCCTAGCTTACACAGCTGTCTGTCAGTCAGACCATGGTTCTGACTGGTCCGTGTTACAGTTTGAAGGTGAACTGTGCCCCACAGATGTATGTGTTTGAAATCTTGGTCCGCAGCTGATGGTGCTCTCTTAGGTAAGAAGTGGGCCCTAACTGGGAAGAAGTGGGTCACTTCCACAGTCTGCTCTCTGTTTCCAGAGCTGTGAGAAGGAGGAGTCTCAGTGCAAATCCCTATTTCTTTAAATTCGGTCAAGCCTTCCCTGTGATGATGGACTCTGCCCTCTCAAACTGTGAGCCAAAATAAATCCTTCCTTCCTGAAGCTGTTTCCATTGTCAGACCCATGAGAAGAGCAACTAGTTGAGTCTGACTGCTTAGCCCAAGTCAGGTGACACTACCAGGCCCTGTGGCTGCTGGCCAGCCAACATTTGCTGCCTGGCTACCTAGAAACCAGGCTGCCTTTCTAAACTTGTTCAGCTTACCTAATTTGATAAGAAACATTGAGACTTGAGAAGCAATTACACAGAATGATTCAAATCGTAAATGAGTTAATACATCTGTGTGCTTATAGTTCCAGACACACAGAAAGCCTTGTGTGTGTGTTATCTATTATTACTCACTAAAAGGCTCTGGAGAGAAATTGGTCTGCCACCGTCTCCTGTGCTAATCAAACATTCTGAAAAGTAGCATCAATTTCCCTCCCAAGGACAGCTGAATCCCTGCCTCTAGAGGGGAGTTCTCAACTTCAACTTTAGGGAAAGGTTGGCCTTTGCTGTCTTCGTTTTGATTGTCTTTGTAGGAACTGATATTGTTGTAGGCAAGGACAAAGGTACAAATGCAGATATTTGACTCAGCTTCCAGCTGTCTCGTAGCATCACAGGGGGCCCTTGTAGCCTTATCTTTTTTAAAAAGCCAGAACAACTAAAAAACGTATACTCCTCCAAGGCCATGGCCCCCAAGTCTGAGATTAACATGATCCCAGTTTAATCTCAGTTGTCATGGAACTCAAGAGGGGCGCGTGCTTTGAGCATCTGTGTGTTCGCCAACATTCACTTGGGGGATCTTTGTAACAAAGCCCAATGTGTTATCCTGCTCCTGAAAACGCAAGCCTGTCTCAATGTGGCAGAATTGAAGTCTAATGTGGAGTTTGCACCTGTGTGTGTGAGAGAGACTGTGACCGGAAAACTGTGCCCAGCTGCACCAAAGCAAGCAGAAGTGTCCACTGCTAACATGTCCCAGCCACGTCATCTCACCAGGTGTATCAGACAGGGTTCGTTCCATGAGCCACACCCTTCTACACCCAATGGATGCCTCAACCTAGTCTCATCTTCAGAGAGCCCTCCCCCTACTACTTCAGTAGCTCAGCTGCAGCCTTCCACACCCATTTCCACCATGGGGCATTTCCCAACTCAGGGCCTGCTCTGCCATGATATTTCCATCTTTTCTTAAACATCTGCCTTATATAAAATGATTCTACTGTTTTTATTGGATTCCATCTTTGTATGTTCACCCGTGTACTGGAGTACATTCAGTATGCTAACGTGTGGAGACCAGAGAGCAACCTCAGCTGTCTTCCTCAGGCTTTATCTAACCTTGTTTCATAGACACAGACCCTCTCTAGATCTGGGATTCACCAGCTAAGTGAAGCTGGCTGGCTGCAGGGCACAGGGATCTGCCCGACTCTGCCTCCTCAGCTGGGATTACAAACATACACCACCATGCTTGGCTTTTTTTCACGGGCACTAAGGAGTTGAACTTGGGTCTTTATGCTTTTTTGTTCAGTAAGCATTTTACCAGCTGAGCCATCTCCTCAGCCCTGGGGCTCTATCTTTTGCACTATGCGTTACTGACATGAACATTGTAGTCCTAAACATACTTTCCCTGCAAGCTTCTGTGGTTATCTCGCTCACATTGGAAAAGCATGGTCCACTTCTGAACACCTGTATGCCTTACAGCAGAACTGATTGGAAATAAATATAAAACAAATGAAATCTTATCCATTATTCCTATTCCACAAATAGGAAGTAGACTCAGAGATGAGTAAGCTACCAATGCTCGTTCAGCATGAGCTGTTCCTTCACTCCACTCTTATAAATGACTTCAGAACACTGAATTGGACAGTCATACCAGCCAGCTTCAACCGTACACACTCATGAGGTTTCCGGGAAAGCCCTGTTCACAATGGTCCACACACACACTTGAATGCTCTATGTATTTTTTTTAAATCACAGAGGTGATTCCCTTTGTACATACTAACAAAGTCCCATCCTGCTCACACGTTAATAAATTTTTCTCATTTGTGTAGACTGCTGAATAGAGCCAGTGAACTGTTTTTCTCGGCGGGTGGTAGGGCTGTAATGAAGAAGCCTTCTGATTAAGTAGACTTCCAGGCTCTTATCGTCCTTGCTGAATGGGAGGCGCCATTAGTGGTAAAAGTAATTACCTGTGTAGAACATGCTGATTGCATCAAGTACCCACTACACGGGCTACTGAGGGAGGCATCGCTGTTTCATGGCATCTTAAGGGAGCTTCATTTGGTATCAATTTCACATTTTAAGTGAAGGTGCATTATTTTGGGAAAACATGGTGTTCACTGGATGAACTAATCTTTCAAATCTCTCAAAAGATGTCCAAGGCCCTGGGCACCCACTTGCAAGTGGCCTCTCTTCAATGCAGAGCCACAAAGGACACTGCACACTTTGGGGATGATAAGCACTCTAAACGTTGAAGAATCTATTTGGTGAGAGTTGATTAGACGTGGGTGGAAACCTGTGCTTTCATCTCTGAAATCACTAAGTCCATTACGTGAAACTGGCTGAGTACTTAAAGCAGTAATTCCTAAGAAATTGTCTGTGCCAAATCTCATTAAATGCTGTATCACATAGTTTCACTAAACTTGAAATTCTTCTCTGATAGGAATATTGAGAAACAGGGCAGTCATGATCACAGTTCTGACACTCAGTGCAGTTCATTCTCAGCACAGAGAAAGGAAGTGGGCACTGAGTCCCAGCCCTAATCAGGAAGCCATCCACAGTTGCTACAGAGGAGTTCTTACACATTTGCATTGACAAGGAGGCTCTAGCAAAGATGCACCTAAATCACTTGTGTGTTTGCCGGCCTTCTTTTAAAAGTATTGTCACTACAGGTATTACCAATGTGATTTTTGCAGGAGTACCCCAAAGGTGGCATCCCCTACGTGGGGGGAGCAAGATTATTTTTAAGTTTGGCATTGTTATTTAGGCTTCTGAATCGTTTCAGTCGTAAGTCAACAGGAAAGTATTTTGGAGCTTCCGTGTTGACTGCCCATTAGATGAGGGCTAGGCATCCCTCATCACCATGCCCATCTCCTTGCTGTGGCTACCTGGGTTAGAAGGCAGGAAGAGGGTAGGGAAGAAACAAATGTCAAAGCTCTACAGATAGGACCATTTTTGTTCCTGGATACATCTAGGAGAGCATGGGCAATCGAGGCAGGGTTTTATACTGTCGCTCAGGCTAGCCTTGTACTCTTGGCAATTCTCCTGTCCCAACCTTCAGAGTTCTGAGCCATTATACAAATTTTATAAGAAGGAAATCTAATAAAATCCTGCAATGAGCACTAGATATCTTGAAGAAAAGAGATAAGGGGTTAAAATTTGACATCACTTTTTGCAGCTTTTCTTACCGTCTGAAAATTTTAACTTCAAGAATTTATAGCCTTTTCTAAAAAATAAAAACAAACCAACACAAACCTAACCCAACCTTTTTTCCTTTAATGTCATTTCATTTATCTCAGGTAAAATCAGAAGCCTTCTTTATTGTCACTTTGTTCTTTAAAATTCTCTTATTTCAAAAAAAATCCTCTAAAATATTATTAAAAACTAAATAAGATAATATTGCCAAGGTATTTTTCATAAAGCTTTCCACAGAATAAACATTAATCAAATTTACCGTGAGTAATCCCCCTGCCTCCCGAGCTGCACAGATCTAGAGCCCAGAGAAAAACAAGACAAGCACACAGTAATTACTGGAAGTTTTCACTTCCTTCCTCCGTGGTAATTTTAGGCTCCAGAATCACACAAGCCGTTGTTTATAAATTGGTTCAATTGCCCTGTGATGAATTGCAAGGAAGATTTGGAATTATTTTTGTGTTAAAAGTTATACTACATTAAGGAATATCTGCAGGGCTGGTGTGGTAGCTCCGTGGGTAAAGGGGCTTGCGGCCAAGACTGACGACCCAAGTTCAATCCCTAGAAACCACAGAAAGGTGAAAAGAGAGAATGGACTCCCGAAGGAAGGTTGTCCTCTGACTTCCACATGTGCAGCATTTTCTCTGAGACTTGGAGTCCTCACTCAGCCTGGCATCAACACCCTGCGAGGATGTGTTCCAATCTCTGAGAATCTCTATGTGGGGGGCCAGGCTGACTGTCCACTGTGGGTATCAAGCAAGGCTGTGTGGGTTGTAAGGAAGGACAGACCTTTAGGAAGGAAGTGACTGGACAAGTAACAGTGGAGAGAGCAACAAGCCCTCCCAACACAAGTCATGGTGGATGTCAGTGAGGGACGGTCCCGGGGCACACTGCTCAGTTAGTAGTGCTGATTGGAGGGATTTTATGGCAAGAATGACATGTTTTGTGGTAAATAGTGACCTCTTCCTGAGAGTCCACCCTGCCTGCAGGAGTACAGGACTGTTGCTGTATCTAGGCCGTGGCACTTACTAGGTACCTACTCTTCACAATGTTGAGTTAACTGGACACCTCCAAACCTTTGTACCTGTTGTGGCCCCACATGTGAGCACCTCATCCGATCTCCTTCCAGTTCTGGAGATCTCAACATAAGCTTCTTTAAGCAAATAAACATCCCTAGTCAAGATGTGCCAGTCAGAGGAGCACGGGAGAGAATAAAAAACAGAGAAGCCGTGACCGTGGAAAGGACCAGGCAGAGATTGCAAGATGGCAGAGGAAGAGTCAGGGGTAACGGCAGAGGCTTCAGGGCGGGGCAAGTGGCTGCGAGTGTGCTACTGGGAAATAGACCAGTGACGAAACAGGCCCTGCTGGAGGAAGTCTTGGTGATTATCTTCTCAAGCTGGACCTCATGCCTTTGGCTGAAAAAACAGACTGTCGTGAATGGACAGACTAGGGATCAGGTAGAGAAGTAAAATGCTTTCGTCCAGCATTCCAAGATTTTCCAAGTAGAAAATGGCCATGCTAAGGGAAATTCCAAGGGGAACCTTCACGCCCCAGACCCAAACCTACACGTGTCCTCATCCCTACAGTTTTCCAGACAGATCTTCTCGTGTAGCAAGCTGTGCACACAGTCAGTTGCTCCCGTCTGCACAGTCCTGTATGAAATTCCTGTCTTGGATCTTGGTCCCAGACATTGACGCCTTTGTTCTGATCACCATTTTTGGCAGAACACCGAGCTCTCGGTGCAAGGGCCTCCTTCCTCAGCTACAGACAGACACTTATGAAGCATTCAGATCAAAGCAGAGCAACATCTGTGTGCATGGCTTCCAGAACAGGCCTTCTGGTTGCCGTCTGTACCGCTAAAACAACAGGGCAGGGACTGGCAAGGAGGTAGAGACCTCACCTTTTGTGTTTTATGTGTGTTTTTATGGCTTCTTCCAACTACTTAGAGAAATGCAGTAGATCTATTGCTTCAATGATTGACAGAACTCAAATAATGCTCACATGAAGCTAGCAGGCTGGCTTTGTAGCCCTGTCTCCTCTGGCTAGCTGGAATCTGGTGGCATATGGTAGCATTTGGATACCTGTTGTTTTGCTAATAGGACATGTGGGTAGCTTTTGACTGGTACTCCAGTAATCAAGATAAAATATAATTGTCAGCTTCAGGCCTTTCCCCAAGCTCCTCCCTCCACCCAACTTCACCCTTTCTTGAAGCATTCCAACACCCTGCATCCTCAGCTGGAGTCTGTTCCCAGCTATGGCTAGAAAAGCTCTGTCTTTCCTACTGCAGGGGCACTGCTGGAAGGTGGGCACCGGTCTAACTCTGGGTCTCTGAACAAGCTTTTGTTGGGAACTTTCTGTGTGCCAGGAGCTGGATCAGACTCTGGGAGGTAAACCACAAACAGTGTGTGCCCAGGTCTGTCTGCTCTTGAGGGGCCACAGGCTCCCCAGTTAGACTGCACTAAAGAAGTCACCATACCAAGAAGGGGCAGAGACCAGTTTTGTTGAGAACTATGAAGGATAAAGTTCAGGCCCTAGAAGGAGCCTGTGGGTTTGTTTCCTGAAGGCCTAGCAAAGAACCAGCACAGAAACGAGACACTTTTACAGAGAAGAAAAAGGCTCTCAAGCCTTCGCTTCATAAGCATAAGGACCCTGCCTTGGTCCCAGCACACATTGGAGGAGCCTGGCATTGTGGTACACAATTGTGATCCCAGAGTTAGGGAGGCAGAGGCAGGCCAGTGAGCCTAACCTACTTGGTCAGCTCCAGGCCAACCAGTGACTGTCTCAAAATGCAAGATAGACCTGAGAGACAACACTTTAAGGTGACCTTGACTTTCCACCTGCCTGCACCTGTACACCCCACTTGTACACCCTGTACACACACACACACACACACACACACACACACACACACACACACACACACACACACACAGAGAGAGAGAGAGAGAGAGAGAGAGAGAGAGAGAGAGACAATAAAATAAAGGAAAAAGCAGCCCTCAGTGGGTGTGGGAGTGGGCAAGGGGCATCAACCATGGGTGGAACTCTCCCTGGTTCTTGAGTGTGAAGTTGCCAAAGCCTTTGTTCTATGGGACTGAGAACCTCACCTACCAAGTCCAAGTCAGTAACTAAATTGAAAACTGTAAAGCTTTCTATCCAAATGGAGTTTTTACGACTTCCAGAAACCTGTAACATCCCCTGCCCCGTGGGGATTCCACTGTGGATTGATGCATGGCAGTTTTTCAATGTCTGATTTATTCCTGGCAATCATTTACTTTCTATAATTCACTGAAGGGTCTGTCTGAGAAGGAGAGCATTTTGAAAACTCCAAGGCTAGTGGCTCTTATCTGGGTTGGCACCCAGCAACTCAGAGAGACCCCTGCTGTCACCACTAGGGTCCCTGCTCTGCTCAGGCAATATCCTAATTCAGTATGTAAGAGGATTAGGAGCCAGGACATAAGGCTAGCCATGGAAGCACTGCTGTAAGTGCCACCCCTGGCTTCTGAGGGCAGAGCTATGAATGCACATCATGCAGACAGCTCCTGCTTTTCTGTGAGAGAGGGCGACTCTGTGGTGGCCTCTCACAGTCTCTGCCTTGCCCCTGGCACTCTACAGCCCACTGAGCTCTTCTGTGAAAGCTGTAAAATCTCCCTATTATGTTCAACAGGGTGTCAGCTGAGAGGTGCGGCTTACAAGCTCATGTCCAGTGGGCCAAAGTGTCTAAAATAAATGTTAGCTCATAAAACATGCGTGGCACATCCGTGGGGCTCAAGGAAAGCTGACCCAACATGGAGCAAAAAATATAGTAAGTGAACGGCTTAACCCTGTAGTGACAGGTGGAAGAATACTGGGTTTGGGGTTTCTGTTTGTTTGTTTTTGTTTTTTCCCTTACCTGTTAAGCAGATAAACAAATAGAAAAGGAAATAGATTTTGCTAACCTAAAAATGATACATCTAGGTTTTTTTTTCTAAGACTTTTGAGGCTTTTTAGTTTCCAAAAAGAGTGAATGAAATACCCACAATGCCCAGTGCACCATGCTAAGCCTTGAAGATCAAATGGTGATGGGAAGGGTGTGTGGACACTGCTCAGTTGGTCCAAGGCTAATATGGCATTGGTGAGGCCTTGGATTTGATTCCCAGCACCACACAAACAGAGTGTACTTGGGTATGATTGTTATCCAAGTACTTGGGAGGTAGAAACAGGAGAATCAGCAGTCCAAGGAAAGATTCCTCTCAGTAGGGAGTTCGGAGACCAGCCTCAGCTACATGAAATCCAGCCTCAAAAAAAAGTGACTGAAGAAAGCTTCCCTCGTGAGGAATCCACAGCCCAGCTGGGGAGACCAATGTTTAGCACATAAACAAATAACTATGATTTCCAGAGTCCTAATAGCTACCCAGATCGTTTTTGAAACTAGATCATAGGATGCAGGGCTACATGAGAACTCTCAGGTAAGTTAGCATTTTAGATGAGTCCCAAAGGGTGAGAACTATCCACATCTGGGCCAAAGAGAAAACCTCAGCAGTAACAGAAAGCAGCCCGGGGCAATGCTGAGAAATTAGTGAGAAGAATGGGGGAAGCCAGAGGGCTGGAGACAGATGTGCGGATGCCTGAAGTCTGGTGTTGGCAGCAAGGGATTCCTTCCAAATGAGTGATCGTACACAGTGAAATCTGAACATGGACTTCAGCCTGAGTCGAGGTGACCATACTTCATACGATGGAGGTACCTCATTGTGACACCTTCGTAACTGACCAGCCGAGGCTCAAGTGGGGCAGCGCCAAGAGATGTCTGGAGGTGGTTTCCAGAGCATGCTCACAACAGCTGTCCTTTCTTAAATCTGCAGAGTAAACAAAGGTCTGCGGATCCTCTGCTTCCAGGCCGGAAGTCACTGGTGTATTTATTCCCTCTGAGGTTCCAGGCTGTGCAGACTCTCTCCCGCCCTGTTCCACTTCCATTTCCTGGTATACATTAAGCGTGCCATGTTTCCATATCACAAAGCACACACACTTGATGCCACTTAATATTTAATTCAAATAAAGTCCTTGTTGTACCAAATAAAATGTTTCCAGGCATGAGTCTGTGTATTCCCTAAGGAGAATGCTTTCAAAGCCACGTGACTTCGTGCTAGTGCTCAGTGGCATTTGAAGCAGTCCACAGATAAACCTCCTAATAATTTAATTGTTGTGTATTTACCTTAATGTGTGATATTTATATAAAATTAAGGCCACATCATAATAGCAATTTTGTAGCTGTAATGGCTGATTTTTTTCACTGTCAGTTGTAACATAAAACTTATTGTTTAAATACAGATGTTTATGGGCTGGAGAGATAGGTTAATGGTTAAGGACACTGGCTGTTTTTTCAGAGGACCCAAGTGGATTTCCCAGCACCCACCTCAGGCAGTTTACAACCACCTCTAACTTTAGCTCTAGGGCTCTCATGCCCTCTTCTGGCTTCTGTGGACATGTGCACCTGCATGCACACACACAGACATATACTGAGTCACACGTACATACACATAAATAAATATAGAGTTGCATGCATCTCAAAAGTGAGCTTATGGAAAACAAAGATTAGAAGGCACCAGCTATTCCTATATTGGCAAGCTAATGAAGGAAGGCCAGATCCAATGAGACTCACCCACTAGGTGGGGGCCCTTGAATAATGCCTGTCGCCATTAGCTTGCATTTCCAGCTCAATTTTTATCTCTGACATGTGTTTCCCTGTGTCAAGCAAAGCCAGAAACCCAGAGACTTTGTACAATGATGGTTTAATTGTTTTTGTTTTATTAATTTACCTGTTCCTTGCCCACCAAGGGAGGGCCCTTGACATCAAGTCTTATTTTACGTGGAGGGACCTCAGTTGACTTGTAAGCCAGCCTCTCTACCATTCTATGTTGTCACATCCCATCAGGCTGTGCAAACCGAGTCCAGCAAATGTCAGCCAGAATTCAAAGCCAGAATCCTCTCTCCGTCTTCACCCTAGCTACCAGATGGTGTTTCATCAGTCAACTTGAGTCTCCCAGTGTTCCTTGTTGACTCTGATCTGTTTGACAAAGTGTGTGGGTTGTTAGGCTATTTTTCCCTCCTGACAGCCTAACAAACAAGCCTTCACCTGGGGGAATAAATGCTAGCCACAGGAGGAGAGACACTGCATCCCTGGTAGGATGCTCTGTGTCACATGCTGTGTCATCAGCTCCTTCTGAAGCCCTCCTCAGAAACATTTTCCTCCATCTTGTCATCTGTATACGTCTCTGTCATTTTCAAAATTATTTCTGAAGCCTCAAGTTAAGATGATATGAGGAAGGATCTGAGGAGCCATGGTCCAAATGACAGCCTGGGACAGGGACACTGATGGAGAGGTATCTCTGTCACAGAGTGTTTTTCTAGGGACATCTCCTACCAGGACAGGGCCTCCTGGCATAGTCCAGGGATTAGCAATGTTTCTCTGAAGAGGGCAGGGAATCTGCAGGTCATCCGTCTCTGTAGTAGTGCCTTGGTAGGAAAGCAGCTACAGACTGTGCAAACAAATGGCTTTTTCCAATAAGCCTTTATTGACAAAGCAAGTGGTGAGCTGTGTTTGGCCCAGGGTAGTTCGCCAATGCTCAGCCTAGAAGGTGGGAGTTTAACCCTTGGAATCAAGCAGATCTGAGCCAGACCCTGGTTCTTATAGATGCCTGCTGTGGGATCCTGAGCAAAATTCAGCAAATCCGGCCTGTCTTACTCATAATTGAAACCGCAGAGCTTTGCATGCACTGAATAAAAGGGTAACTGACTCCAGGATTCATTATCTTCATTATCTTCATAGTCAAAACTAAAGACTCAATCAGGTCTCATCAGACTTTAACCAGTTCACACTACTTCAGCATTTTTATCATATTGATATTGCACATATATGAGCATATGTATGTATATATGTGCTTACACACACATATATAACCACTTGCTTTCTTTCTTATTTTGTTTTCTGTTAACCTATGAATTGATCAAAGAGCCTTTGGCCCTTTTCTTGTCTTTGTAAATAAAGTTTTATAGAAACACAGTCATACGTACTTATCCCTGCATTATCTAAGGATGCTTCTATCCTACAAGAGAAGAGGGGAATTTGAGTAGTCAGAGGTTTGTGCTCCATGGTCCTTTACAGAAGACATTTGCTCACCTCCATGCTGAGCAAGAAAAACCATTAAACCCCATATATGATGTGTTAGTTATGTTTCTTTAATTTTTGCCCAGACATCTCCTGAAAACATCTCACCTTCCCTTTCCAGCCTGTGAGCTACTGTTTAGGGATCATAGTGGTTGTTGTAGTGACCTTCCAACATCAGTAATATTCTGTACCAGGCATGAAAGACCAAAGTGGGGGTCCCCGACTTAGTATGAACTAATGTTTTCCCTCACGTTATCCTTAGTGACTATTTCTTCTTCAAAGAGGTCTCCCTACATGAAGTTTACCCCAGAGTAAATTCACCCCGCCCCACTCTGCACAGCTTCCTACCACACTCTTGCGAACCTTCTATCCAAGTTGGCTGAGAGTCTACTGTGAACATCTGCAATGGGGATATCATTATAATAGGTGTCAAAAATGCCACTGCTCTCCCAGAACACCCCAATCTTGACAAGACAGATGAAGCCTACAGCTTTATGTTTGTACTTAAGCTCCCAGAAGCCAGGACTGCTGGCATTTTCTCACATTGTAAGTAGCTGGTGGCTGTTCCTTTAGATATCCATTTGTCAGGAAGATTCTGCCTTCCAGAATTTTCCCCAAGATTTTCACGCTGCAGTGTGAAACCTCTTGGAGGGAATGGAAAAGAATGTGCTGCTATCTTTGGGCTTTGATGTTTTACATGAGAACCATCATTATTGTAGGTTCCGTAGTAAAGCTTCCATTGGGCCTTTCCACTGAGAGTTAGCTGCAAACCCCAGCACAGCCAGGCTTAAGCAATTGACGATTTATTGCCAATTAACTAAAGGATTCAGGACAAGCTGGCTTCAAGTATTGCTGGTTCGAGGCATCAGGTCACAATTTGCATTTGCAAAGGCTCATTCTCACGTCTCTGGTACACTTCCACAATGTTGGCTACATCTCATGCCATTATGTTACCTCATGGTGGCTAGGTGAAGAGAAGACCTGCTCTCTATCCTCTCAGCCCTCTGTCCAGCCTCAGCAAGCTGCACAGACCCTGATACTTTAGCCAATGTCTCATGATACAATTGGGTATGCTGGTGATCAGGCCCACTTTAGACAGAGAAACTGAATGCTCTGATGAGCTAAATATAGGACATGTTACCCACAGACCTGAGGTGTGGCTCATTTGCTTGCCTCAAGTCGTGTGAGTAACAATAGGGGCTCCTAAAGCCAGATCAGAAGGGGTCGGAAGCACAGCTAATGGATGACAGGAGGAAACAGCACATCTCTCCTATAGAAACAACCAGCTTGTTCGCCAAACGGCTTTTTCTCCTTTGCTTCCCATGGCAGACTTTCTCAGCAATAGTGTTCATCATATTCGGGGCCAGATCATCCTTTGTCGTGTGGCCATCCCGTGAATTGTCAAATCTTGAGCAGCATGGCTGGCCCCTCCCTGTTGGATGGCAGGAGCAGTCGCTCCCTGCCTCCCTGTCACTACATCCTATCCCCTGGGCATCACAACTATTGAGCTGAAAACCATCAATGTCTAATGCTTACACATTGGGAGTTGTAGGCAGAGAGTCAGGACACTGCCCATTACTCATCAGGGAGAGGATACTGAAGGGAAAGAGTGCTTCCAGGGTTGAAACCGATGACCCTTCAGCACTTCATTCAAAGCCTTCATTGACTGGTACCTTCTTCAAGGAGAAGGAAGGTCTTCAGACCCAGAGGGACCCGGCCAAACCCATTGGCATAAGCAAGGTGCCCTGTCAAGTTGAAAAAGAGTCCTGGGGTCAGGAGGGTCAAAGTTCCAATCCCATGTGGATCACAGTCTTAGTCTACAATCTCCTGAGACATAAAGGCAATGCTAGTGTTAATGTGGGACACATTTATAACTAGTGAGAAGAGACAGGATTTCTCATTTATTGTGTTGTTGTGATTACAAACATCGCTAGCCAGGATCCCCAACCTGGACCCACAGATAGCTGGAACCAGCAAATAGAGGATGGTCCAGTGCTCTGGAGGATGTCAGGTTGCACTCCTGCCACTGTGATTTTCATGTCAGCAACAGGGTCAAAGGAGATGCTCAAAAGTGTTTCTAGGGCTGGTGAGATGACAAGGGAGCAAAAGTGGGGCTGTGTGAGCACGAGGGCCAGAGTTTGGATCCCCAGACTCACCTGGTCATCTGTGTCTGCAATCCCAGTACTCCTATGGAGCGGAGCGGTGGGGGATGGTCAGAATTCCTCAGAGCTCACAGCCACACAGGATGACATAAGCAGCCGTGAACAAAAGAGAGACCCTGTCTCAAACCTAGTGACAGGGAGGTCAGATGCCTGAGGTTGGCCTCTGTCCTCCACATCCATGCCATGATGTGCACACATGGTTTGGTGGGGAGGGAGTTTTTTGTTGTTGTTGTTGTTGTTGTTTTTTGTTGTTTTTGTTTTTTTGTTTTTTTAAGTGTCTCTAGACATCATCAAATGTTTCCTGGGGAAGAGATGTTTACAACAATAGAGAAATGGGGAAAAAAATCAACCCCCGAAACCTCCTAATTTAAACATTCCAGGGACAGTATGCCCATTGGGACAGAATAATAATTATATTGCTTTATCCTATTTCTCATGACAGATCCCATGACTGACCCAGTTTTAAAAAAAAAAAAAAAAAGAAGAGGCTACTTTCAAACCTGTTTAGGAAGAAGTCTGAGGTCCCCGACCTGACCCAGGAGATGATAGCATTAACAGCTCCTATTTCCTGGTGCCCAAGGGGATGGAAAAGGCATGCTTGTCTCTTCTGGCCTTTAGCTCTCAGTCCAGAAATGCTGCCTACAGGCTTTCAGACCAGACTGCTCCTGTTTCCAGCTCCAGTCTTGCCCAGGGGATCCATGAAGTATGTCCAGTTAAGTTGCTTACAGTGTGTCCTCCTGTCTGGCTACCAGGTGGGAAATCATCACTCTGAAGCTCTGCTTGCATGTTGTAATGAAAATGCTTGTTACATTTAATGAAAAACATAGACCAGACCATGAATCCCATGGCATTTCAGACACATGTGCACAGCTGTGCAGAAACACAGAAGTGCTGGGGATGGAAGGGTCCTTCATTTTCCCATGATTGCCTGACGCTGAGGTTCCTTGGAGGTCAGCAGAATGCTACCTCAGCTTTAAAGTCTGATAAAGTCAGCTTCAAGCTTTAGCCATCCCAGGCTGGTAAATGGCTGGGACTAAGAGCTTACTTAAGAGCTTACTTAGTACACAGAGCCACAGTGAGCCCAGGAGCCAATAGCAATGCTGTGTTTTAAATGTGAGATGTCCTTCGTGGGCTCAGATGTGCACACCCTTGGTCACAGGTGAAGTCACTGTTTTAGGAGGTAGTGAACCATCTAGAGGGTGAAGTTTGACTGGAGGAAGTAGGCCTTAATATCCCATTTCCACTTGTCTGCTCTCTGTTTCCTGACTGTGTGAAGAGCATAAGCACATGACACATTGCATGCCTTCCTCACTGTGGCAAATTGTGTCTCCCCCTTAAAATGTTTTTCACACAATGTATTTTGATCAGGGTCTTCCTCCCTCAACTCCTCCCATATCTCCTACCCATCCACTTAACATTCTCTTAAAAATGTTTTTAGAAAGGAGTCCCTTTGGGGTTGGCCAACTTCTCCCTAGCATGAGGTGTGGCTAACAGACCCAGAGCCACTCCACTGAGGAACACTGATTTTCTCTCTTCCAACAGGTACTAATTGCAAATAGCTTCTTGGTTTAGGGTATTGTTCATCACTGCCTGGGGTAGTGACGCCCACTTCCCCTTCTCAGTGCTGGGATTTTGTCTGGTTTGAACGTGTGCAGGTGTTATGTGCCCTCACGGTCTCTGTGAGTTTCAGCCTTGTTGTGTTTAAAAAAACACAATTTCCCTGGAATTGTTCACCACCTCTTGCTCTTCCAGCCTTTCTACCTCCTGCTCCCCACGGATCCCTGTCTATATATCCTGTCTATATATATCCTCTAGTAAATGTAAGCCAAAATAAATATTTCCTCTGTTAAAAAATAATAATTTGGAGTCCTACAAATCTAAATGGCTACATGGGAGTAGCACGTGTTAAACTCACTAACTCACTAAGCTGTAGACTAGAGACCCTGTGACCTGTGCCCTAGCTACTAAGTTAGGTGAGTTTACAAATCGTTTAACACTCAAAAGGTATGATTATCATATGTAACAAGTTTACAGGATTCAAAGGCTGTAATTCCCTTCCATTCTTCATTCATTATTCAACTGTTTTATTTAGTGCCTACTTTTTCTACTGTGTTAGTAATTTGTAATTCAACCACAAAATGAGCGGTCTCACACTGTTTTCAAGTTAATAAAAGTGTAAATGACTAATGTGTAGAAAAGACTACTTCTTTGCCCCACTGGAATCTGGCTTGTGACATCGCTCAACAGAAACAAACTGTCTCCAGTTAGTTAACCACTTCAAAAAATCGGTAGAAACTCAGGGGGCGGGACTTCCTTATTTGTTCCTTCCATGTATCTAGAGCAGCCAATTGTCATATTTTGATTCTCAAAAAAAGTGAAGTTTCCAGGCATGATAGTGACAAGTAAGTTTAAGGGAATTTATTATAGGCTTCTCCCTTATCTATCCCAAGAGCCCTTTGATTTGTGTGGTTTTTCTCCTACAGCGCAAGAATGGGGGTTGTTAGATGGATGGGGAATGCAGTTCTGAGGCCAAGGTTGTGGTTTGCTATGTCCTTGGATGGTTACAATTCTCTCTTAATATATTTTCTTACCTTTAGGGTTCAGCATGATTTAATTGCCAGGAAAGCTCTGCCTATATGCTGGGACCACTTCCAAATGCCACCTTGTGGTCCCACAAATAAATTTAGTTTCAACGGAAAAAGGAAGGTGACCCACCCTCCCCATTGACAAAGTACCAGCAGGGAGAGAGAAGCACCTGATGAGTGCACCCGGGGCCTGTTAGGAAGGGCAAGGTGTGGGCTACGTAGCCGCTTCCTACTAAAGTGTGGTTTTCACGGGCTTTTCTATTAAGGTCTCAGCTCCCAGTTGAACCCTGAAAATGCTGAACCTGGCCACTATTCCCAATGCCTGTAGGAGTCATTGGCAGTGATCTTATATTAGATACAGTTCCGGGTTCCAACTTGAGCTTGACCTCCTCCAAGACACCATCCAATAGTCTCCCACTCCAAAATAGGATTGTTATGATCCATGGTTTAATTTCTTTTCAATGTTTTTTTTTTTCATTTGTTTCTGTTTTATTCCATCCCTCTCCCTGGTACTGTATAAAAACCATAATGGAAAGGATCTGCCTCCAAGAATGCAGAAGAAACCCACAGTTTGCTTGGTGGCTGAGTGTGTACTCAATGCCCAATGCTGGGCTCAGACCACTGTGGACTGTGGCTGGCTTTGGGGTATGAAGGAAGTCCATGCTGCCACTAACTGGGAGACTCATGGAGATGTATTTACTTGCCTGAAACCCCACAGAAAGTAGATGATCCAACCTGGAATGCAGGCATGGAGTCTGATATATGCCCCTGCTCTGTTAATCTACTAGCAATCTCTTGGTTTTCATGTCTAAAGTAGGAAGGGCCTTTGCCTTCCCATTTTCTGATTCACCGCCAGGTGGTCCTGACCCACCTGTCATTTTGCCAAAGGCTAAATCCCCTGCCAGTCTCAGCTTTCTCTCCCTGCTAACATTCAGAGCTCATGTTGCATTAAATGGTTAAAGAGAAAAGAAAAAAGCCTGAATGCATGTCATTAAACTTGTCAATGACAGAGTCGCCTTAGTATTAGGAAATTCTAGCATGGGATAATGCTTTTTGGCAGGATCTCGTCTGAGCAGGAAGCCTGCACTGGAGAAGGTATGCAACCAGGGAGCGAGGGGCATCTGTTTGTTGTCAGTTCCTCTGACAGCCAGGATGGTTTGTTTGTGTCAGCCTTCCCTGGGATGGTAATTGTGAGCTCATAGGAGGGTCAGAGTCCACCAGACCTTTTTGCCTGCTCAGGGGCCCACCCCAGGCCTCTTCTCTCCTGCCCCCTGGTCCCCTCTAAATTAAACCACATTCCACTGCCTGTTATTGGATAATGTCTGGACAAAATACTTTTGCACACACTCCTTGCTTAAGGCAAAGTGACTGGAACAGAGTGCTGCTGGCTAGGAGCCATGGACTAATTGCTTTATGCCCATTTCCCCTAGCCAGAGGCACACCCAGCATTGACAAATCCATGGCTGTTTCCCAAGTTTTCAGGTCTCTGAAACAATCAGTGCATATTCATTGGGGTGGGGGAACAGCCTGGATGGGGGTGGAAGGAGAAGCTAATTCTCCATAGGCCTTGGCATCTTCAACTTACGCTGTTCATCGCCCGTTATTTTGATCATAGTGATCTGGGCTTTTAATTTCCTGTAATCCAGAAAGGAATGTTGTTCTCTTCCTTCAGGACATCTGTGGGATCTGTCTTTCATGTTCCAGAAGAATCTTAACAGAGATGTTTTTGTCAATGACTGGATGTCTCATTAGAAATCCAGAGATTCCCGTTAACTTGAATTATTTTCGTGGCTCCAATCAACTTTCAACTTAATAATTCATGATGTTTAATAACCTGTTCATATCATTGCCAAAATTATTGATTTAATAATATTTAGCTGTTAATAATGGAGGAGTGGGGAAGGGTTTCTCATCATTTACATCAATTTCTGACTTATTATCTTGCAAATCTTGGGGAGACAATAATCATAAAAGACCTTTAATATCTTGTCGTTTTTCTTGGTAGAAGTCAGGAAATAGTTTTGAATTTTTAAATACGACTTGTCTTCACTTTTATTTTCATATTTTGGAGGTGTGGGCTTTTGTTGTTGTTTAGAGCTATGGTCTCACTATGCAGCCCAAACTGACCTCGAACTTAAAATCCTCCCTCCTCCCCCTCCAACGTGCTTGCTGGGACTGTAGGAACTGACTGTTATCTGCATTCTTGAGCTTCAAAGGATACAATGAAGACATCCAATTAATCTAACTAGACCTGATTAAAACACTTCCCAAGAGTTTGTGGAAGCCATGCAAACTCAGCCCCCAATCCTCACAGTTTCTCTAGCATATTTCAGTGGGCTCTTTTCCTCCTCTTTGAAAATCATCTTTAATCGAATCATATTGTGATCGCTTCTGTGCTTCCTTCCCGGAACACACTTTACAATCTGAAATAAGAATGGAGCTGGAAAATTCATCACAGATTTGTTTTGGCAAGGTGGAGTTTCGGCTCGCTTTCTCCTTGGATCTCCTGCAGGAGTCAGAGCTATGATGGAGCAGGCAGGAAGTGACGCTGTATCTTATTTGGAAAAAAAAGTGAAAATCAAATATATGGACCACATACATGCATGTTGATTATCTTATGATTTCAAAGTCCTCATGCTTTACTTTTAACTTTAAAATAATCCTTTTAGAGACTAAGCTGGTGCACACCTTTAGTTTCAGCATTCTAAATACAGAGCCAGGTGGATCTCTAGTTGGAGGCCAGCCTGGTCTATATTGTGAATTCCAGACCAACCAGGGCTGTATAGTGAGACACTGTCTCAAAATTGATTAATTAATTAAAGATAAAATTTAGGAACCTCATTTGCAAGTTGTGCTCATTGTTAAAATATCCTTATCTGGGTCTCTTTCTGCCATAACAACTACATCTGAAGGCAGTGTTCCAAGAAGAACCCTCTTTATTCCCAATTTTATTCAGTGCCTAATGGTGTTATGGCACATGTCCAAAACTTCACCTTCCAGGCAGTAAGAAATTTCCTCTTAGCGTGCTGTGTCTCAATGGAAACTGACTTCCTGCATCAGATATAAAGGGTGATATATATACAACCAAGTTAAGGAGATCATTAGAATTCCCCTACTCAAGTCTCTGTGTGTTTTGAGCATGCTGGGAATGTGCTTGGCTAGAAGTGGATCAATGGTCAACATGTCTACTCAATGTCGAGGGCAAGAGAGGAAATTCCTCAATAAACCGCAGGGAGGTGTCTATAGCTTGACTGAGCCTGTGGACAGCCCATGTAGAAGTCAGGGGGTGCCCACAATTTCCCAGATAAATACACATTCTGAGATCCTCACTGGTGTCTCTAGACCCCCTTCATTAACCAGCATGGAAATGAGTCATTACTGTAGAATAAAAAGTATATCTTGGGATTCAGTTGTGCAGGTTGGGTAATTTAGAATACAACACTGGTCTTCAATTGGTATAACCCATTTGGTGTGGGTTTAATTTCTGCTGCTGTGATAAACACTCCATCAAAAAGAAGCTGAGGGATGGGAATAGTTCATTCCATTTTATCAGACCTAGTCTCTCTTTGGGAAGTCGAGGCATGCCTGTTTACTATTCCACACAGTATTACCTCAGACCAAGAAACTCATTTCATAGACAATAAGCATGGCAGGAGCCATGAAGGAAGCTCCTTTCTTTATAGGTTCATGCTTAGCTAACATTTTTTTATTCAGCCCAAGACCTCCTGAGTAGAGATAGTGCTGCCCACAGTGGGCTGGGCCCTTCTACATCAACTAGTGATGGAAACAATCCCCCAGACACGCCCACTGGCCAATCAGGTGTGAGCAATCCCTCCACTGATATTTCCTTCTCAGATGATTCCAGGTTAATCTGTCAAGTTGACAGGTAAAACTAACTAGGACTGTGGGTTATATCAACAAGAGAGTGAGAGTAGACTCTATCTGAGTGCCTTTCCTGTAGCAAGGAAATCACACTTTCTTTGATGTTCTATATGTATACAAATAAGCTTTGGATGGCAATACAAAATGGTCCCAAAGCCCCAGAGTTTCAGAAGATCCACTCCACAAAGCAAGACAGTCATGGGTCCTATCCAAGAACTCTACCTTCCAGGTACTTTGAAATACATAATTCTTATATTTAAAGAGGCGACAGACTTCCGATGACTTCTCTGACTGACTACAAGAGAGGTTATGACCTCATCTTATCTGTTCTCCCTGCCGTTGCCAATCTGAGGCTCGGACATAGACTAGCATGACCTCCAGAAGGCTCGAGTGCAGGTGGGGCCTTTGCTCCTGCCCAGCCACACGTCACGTTTGCTGCTAATACCATACTCTCGGTGTGGCGTTTCGCATTGAGGTTATGCCATTTCATGATGAATCCTGCTTTCGCCACCTCGATTTTAATATTCATTGCGGTGCTGACACAGCGGGACAAGATCTTATTACTGGAATTCTTGAACTTCCACCAGCTTTAGGAGTAGAGAAATAGATCTCACCTGAGAACGTTCTTAATGTTATGTCAGAGCCCAATTGATGGGATGGACTTTTAATGACTTACAGCTGCTCAGGCCACTGTGAAAAGGCAGATGGCAATTTGCATGGCCTGATGAGACCCCAAATGGGAGGAACGGACCTTCAAGTTCAAAGAAATGCATGCTTGCCACAGAAGTGATGTGAGCTCTGTAGGGCTGGGTGCAGAAACCACCAGGCACATGCGTTGTAGGCACCTCAACACATCTAAACACATGCACCCAGTTACAAAGCCCTGGAGCTGGGTAACTGAAGGGCTGAAGGGTTGAACACACACTCAAGTACTCAGACACCAAATGAGGAAAAAGTAAAGAGAAAAGCAAGAAACAAAGGAAGTGTTTCCTCAAGCTAAGAGACAATTTAAGCTGCTAAGAACCCAGGCATGCGATCCACAGACAACATCTCTCACTTGCACTTTAAGCAAATCGGAGGTTTCAGCAGGACATTATCACCTGCAGAGCCTAGAAATGGGTAATTGAGTAGGAGAAAGGGGCCATGCATTTCTGATTAATATTTACCAAAGTCTGTGTGTGTTTTGCCTCAAACATTAATGACCTGACAGATCAAGTTGAACAAAAAGGATAGTGTGGCTTGAAAATGGGGTATTGTGCTCCTCAGAGGTGCCTCTTCTCTGCTTGGCTTATGATGAATGCCATTCTTTAATAGCAAACTGGTGTTCGTAAAGAACTTATTACGGAGACTCTGAGGAGCCAAGAATGAAGGAATGCCTGACTGGCAGCAATCAATCAGCCCCCTTTTTAAATGCGAACTGATCCTTCCTTCTCAAAGTAACAGTTCATGCGAAGGTCTCCAACATAAATATCTGAGTCATCGGAGCCATTACAGAGCCTGGTCCTGTTCGTGATTCCATGTTCATTTTGGTAAAAGAGGACCCCCACCATTTCTAACAGAGGTTAATTATTGGCACCTGTAAAATAATGATAGCCAAATAGCAAAGGATAGTCGTGTTTAGTTAAAGATTCTACATCCTTGGAGGCAGAAGTCAGATGGCAGCAGCCCTGGGCAGTGCTGACCAGTGAACTGGATCAGAGCATGGAGGTACTGTGGAAGGTTCTGTTCGCAGGCATGGTTGATCCACTCTGAGGTCACAAGTACTTGGGGAATGAATGACTTGTCTTCTCTTGTGCAAAAATCTTCTATTGTGTGGTTTGTTTGATTTTTTTGAGACAGGATTTCGTGTAGCCCAGGATGGCCTCAAAGTGGGTATGTTGCCCAGAATGACCTTGACCTCCAGGTCAGATCATCCTGCTTCATCTGTCAGGTGTTGGGATTATAGGTGTGTGTCAACACACAGTTTCAAAGGCCTGCAAAGCAGCGTTTCTTCACTGTCAACCTGACATTGATATTTGGGGCCAAGCTACTCTCAGTTATGGAGATTGTTCTGAGATTCCCCAGTGCAGAGATCAAGGCCTGAAAAACATAGACAAATCTGCTAGACTTCTTCCCTAGTTCCTCACCCACCCAAAGTCCTCTCCCCTGATGCCCAGCTCCAGGGTACCCACTTCTGAACTTTCCCAGTGGGTGAGAACATGAACCCCGAGCTTCACTGGCCCAGTTCCTTCTCTTCCTCATGGTGGCCATGCGACCTTCAACAAGGAACTCCCTCAGCTTCCCTGTGCTTCAGCTTCTCATCTGCAGTCTACGAAGGGTCCCCACGGGAACCTGTCACACGGGATCATAAGAGAAAAAACTGCTGTCATGCAACATGCTAATGAACATCCCATTTATTGTCCTTTTATCTCTCAGATGGAAATTCCCTGCCTCTTCCTCCTCTACAGGCATGCTGGTGTGTCTCTTCCAGCCCCTTTGTAGCATCACAGAATTCAAAGTTAGGGTGTGTCATGTGACTACCCCTAGACAACAGGCCAAAGTACTGACAACTGGGGTCACTTATAATAAGAGCCAATGTGTGTGTGTGTGTGTGTGTGTAGACATGAGAACTCATGTGTTTCCCACATCTACCTGAGAGATTATGGGTAAAGCTGAATCCTTCTCCTCCTTCTGGGAGCAAGGAAGGAATACAAAGTGTGCCAGGCATCCAGTTGGTGAGAACTCCCCTAATTCACTAAGAACCTGTTGTTCGCTTCTGACTCCAGAGTCCTTCAGCTAAGAGGCTGTGGCTGGAGTGACTGCTGGTCCTTCTTCTCCTAGCACCTCCTCAACTCAAGAGAAGATTCCTCTTCATCAGAATGGGGGCAGCATTTCCTTTGGAAACGAGAGCTTGCTTAAGTGCAGATTTCTAAGCTGATGTGGTACTCGATGCCTGTAATCCCAGCACTCAAGAGGTAGGAACAAGATGATTGCCATGAGTTCAAGGCCAGCAAGAATGCATGCATGCATACATACATACATATATACATATATACATGAGATGTGAGTGTCTACATCGCAATTCTGTTCTGTTGGTTTAGAAATGTAGTGTTGCAGCCTAGGAATCTGAATTTTTAGCTGCATTCCCACTCAGGTTTCCAGGTACTTATTTTCAGAACTGAGTTTAAAACAAAGTAACATGAAGCAGAGGGGCATTTGCATGTGACGCCCGCCACCCCTGAGGGCCTGAGCCTGCAAGTACTCCATTTTTACAAGGGAAGCAGGACAGAGTTATTTTCCTCTCCTTGCTCTCTGTCATATTCCAGGTAGTGAAAATGATGTAAATGGAGGGATTTTCGTTTTTAAGTGAAATAGTTGTATCTGCACTCCACATTCCCTGGCTCTTAAAAACAAGCCAAGGGGAGCAGACAGGAGAAAAGCAGGACCAAGCTTTTCCAGCCCAGCTGGAAGGGGGCATGTGCTGTGTTGAAGACAAAGGGAGGTGCAGTCAGCAGCAAGCTCTGAGAATCATTTCTGGTATCAGGAGTGGAGAATGATTTTAGATTATGATGTTCTGGAAGCTTCCATCACCAGGTGCACCAAAGAAGCATCCATATGGCTTCAATATCCCGGGGAGGTTCGATGCATAGTTGAGCCTAACCCAAAGATATGAAATAATCCATTCTTGGTCTATTTCTAGATGATGAATATCTCCTCCATATCCAAGACCTATTTAATGATTAATTTGAGTTTTCCCACAGCCACGAATCTGTATCCTCAGGAGTAATGGGGCCCATGTCCGGGTGATTTATTTAGAAACAAAAGCTAGAGTCACTCTGCCCCTTCCCTCCACTCTGTCCGCCAGCAACCTCGTCCATCTCCTTTCTTTTCTTCCTCCACTGCCGTGCTGAAAAAAGCTCTGTCTTCTGCCAGCTCTTTTTAGTATCTCTTCCCAACAGGGCACTCTTAAAATGAAGCCCTGGGGCTGGGGAGATGGCTCAGTGGGTAAAGTGCTTGCCTGGAAGATGGGAGAAGCTGAGTCCCCAGAGCCTGTATAAAGCCAGATGTAGTGACATGTGTCTGTAATCCTTCCTACTGGAGAGATGGGAGACAGAGACAGGAAAATCCTCAGAAGTTTGTGAGCCAACTACCATGGTGTTTATACAGTATCAATCATCAGGGTCCAGAATGAGTTGGAAGAAGAGGACTGAATCTAAGGTTGTACACACACACACACACACACACACACACACACACACACACCTTAACCTAAGGTTGTATACACACACACTAATCTGAAAAACTAATCGTCAGAAGCCTTTAAATTCTGTCTTTCTTTTCCCAACTTCTCCATATGAACATCCCCTTTTTAACAGCACATAATCAAGCACACATGTGCCCTCCAGGCTGCATGCAGTCTTCCCCCCGCTTTAACATGGGAATAGACAGACTACCTTCTCCACAGGGTTTCATAAGTTAGCCTCAAACTAGGACTCTGAGAGGATCTGACCCACAGTTCTCAGCACTGAGGTATGACTGTCTCCATCCTATGCCATTGTCTGTCTGTCTGTCTCTGCACATATGCCTCTTTACCAAGCCACCCTCTGCTCTCCATCGTCCTTCATGGCCCATCTCCTCAGGGAGCCTTTTCATTCTCTCCCTGTCTGCAGCTTCCCACACTCAGTAGATCTTCAACCTTGATGACATCATTGTGCCGTCTGTCCACTGACCTCTCTTCTGAGCCCATCCCACCTGCATGGACTGCAGTGCTATGTGTAGCCTTTGTAGGCACACATTCACTGGGTGTGAACAGCATTTCCCTGGCTTCCTATGGCATCCTCTGTGAGCACTCGGAGGTCAGTGCACTCACTCACTTGACTGCAGTGGGAACACAGGCACAGGGTTCGTTGACTTTGTAGGACTTGGAGAGTTGTCTCATCCCCTTCTTAGGTACAATGCACTTTCTATTTTTACCTTGATGGCCCTAGAAATGTCAATGCTCCCCAGGACATTGTCTTTTTTGGGTTCCCATCTCACCTCACCTCATCTTTAAATTCAGAAATCTCAAAATAACTACCTGCAAGTAAAACCAGTCAACAGAGTGCAGTCAGAGCCTCACACCATCAACTACCTTAGCACATTGGGGAGGTGGCAGTGGGTAATGAGCCAAGTATATCTCCAGTTCTAGGGGATTCAATGCATGCAGTGTACACCTGGCACACATATACATGTGCAAACAAAACATCTTTTAAGTGCATACTTGGGATCCAAACTTGGATCCTCATGCTTGCTCAGCAAGTATTTTAATCCTGAATTGGAAAATCAAAAGGAAAAGATATTATGCACCAATACCAGTTGAGAATCACTGTCCCATGATAAAGGTCTAGTCACATAATAAGAACACCCAACACCCAAGTTTACCTGAGAAGTTACTGTCAGGTGATGGCTGCTTAAGGGAAAGACAGTCAGTTTTTCAGGGGTGGGTTGCTCATGATGCAGAGGATGCTCCCACCTGTGTACATATGGGCAGCACTACCTGGACTCAGTAGGTAGTGTTGTTGTTGTTGTTGTTGTTATTATTATTATTATTATTATTTGTAATAATATTATAACAATATTATTATTTGTAATAATAAAAACAATAAGAAGGACATGAAGCTGGGAAGGTGATGTGAGGAGTCCTCCAGGAGGAGTTAGAAGGGATGAATATGATAAAAATGCATTACATGCATCTATAAAATTCTCCAAGAATAAATTAAAATATTATATAAACAAATATAAAATATTTTGATTTTTAAAATAATTAAATAAAATGGATTTAAAAGAGGACATTGAAAGCAAGCGATACAGGTGAACACCCCAAATTAGGACATGAGCTAGATGGCACAGGGCATCTGACAGACAGGGTGGGGGATTGAGCCACAGAGAAGCCAACAGTCTTGCAGAGGAACCCTTAAAGGCAACTGAGCGACAGAGTTAAATAAAGTCAAACACATGCAAAGCCTAGCATAACATTACAGAAAGGGCTTGTGGGTCCGCATGCCTCTGGTGCTTAGGTAAAGAGACAGTGAGGGGATGTTAAGGGTTGTGGGAGATGACACTTGCTCTCATTTGGGGTACACTGGGGCACACCAGCAGACATGTAAGTACAAACGTCCTGCACCGTTAAGGAGAAGGAAACAGGCAAACAGAAGGTGGATTTGAGTCACAGTTTCAAAAGCCATCTACCTATTTCAAAAACCTGCAGGGAATACAAAGGAAAATGTGGAGAAGAAGGGATACAGTAGAGCAGAAGGAAAAGAGAGCCAGGCCAGGGTAAGGAGGGGTGAAGGCAGAAGTGTAAGGTCACTGCAGGAAGTTAGGAAATCAAGGCAGGATTGAGACTGGTCCAGCAGTGTCACATGAGTGAGGCTGGGTCTGACACAATGTCTCTACATATGACAATTAGACTTAGCCAGAAGAGGACATGCATTCATTCATTCAATGAATATAAAATAAGCACCTATCATTCACCAATAAATATGAAGGAAGGGTGAGCTGGGAGACTGCAGACATCCGTATGAGCTACATTTTGCTTCCATGACATACAATCCCTAAATCTCCAGGGCAAGTTTCTCTCTCAATAAGGGGCTTTCTCCCCCTGACTCAGGACTGTAATGCCCTGGCTCTGTGAAGCATGATGATTGCTCTGGAGAAAGAAAACAGGCACCACCAGCTCCTGAGTCTTCTTCGGGAACATGAAGAAGAAGGTACAAGGGAATGCTCACCCATAACTCCAAGGGGACAGTGAGGTGAAGTTTCAGCATGCCTGCAGAAGGGAGAAGAGGAATTTGCCTGGGTAGCCCTATGTCACATCCCATGTTCCATTGGGCTTCATATAACAAAACAGAGTCACTAGAAATTAATAAGAATCTCTTCAATACATTGACCTTGCACCTATTCTGATGAATCCATTGTCATACCGAGTGGTGGTTGCCCTCTAGCTCATCAACCATATCTTTTCTCTCCTTCCTTCTAATTACTCTTGGCCTCTTTATTTTCATTCATTTTATGTTAATTTATTACTAGTGCATGTGTATATGAAATGTATGGGTACACATGCGCCATCAGGTGAGCAGGGAAGTCAGAGGGCCGTTCTCGGGAGTCAATTGGTTCTTGACTCCTTCTTTGCTGAGGCAGGGTTGCTTCTGTTGTTTCTGCTGTTCTGTGCACCAGGCCAGCTGGCCCACAGCCATCTGAGAGCTCTCTGGTACCCATCTCCCATCTTGCTGTAGGACTGTGATGATTACAGATCAGAGCCACTGCATCTGGCTTTTCCAGTGGATTTCAGGTCTCAAACTTGGGTCCTCAGGCTTGTGTGGCAAACACATTTTGCTGTCTAACGTACCTGATTCAGTGCATACTATACTGTGTGTGTGGTGGTGGCCCATATGGCAGTGTGTGTGGAGTTCAAAAGACAACTTTGTGGAGTCAGTCCTCTCCTCCACCTTATGGGGGTTTCTAGAGTCTAACTCAGGTCATCAGGTTTGCACAGTAATTTTTCCCCACTAGACCATCCTGCCAACCCCTACAATTTATATTCAGATTAAAGGACATCCTAATAAGAAATTAATAACATGGGCATCCACTTTCCTCTACTGACAGTGCACACATGAGCTTGACTATAGTCTAACATCTCTGTTCAAGATGCAGGCCTGAGAACAAGATGGGCAAGAAAGGGAGCCTCGGGACAACTTTGCAAGCCCTGCTCTGTGCAAGTTCCAGGTGTCCACAAAGCCTGCATACTGTCAACAGCTTGCACTGAGGCTGAAGTGATAAACCTTCCCATCCTCTCTCTGCCAGTGAGGCAGCCTGCAGGAGTCAGGTGTCGGGGAAATGGAAAGAGGTGGTCTCCATATTCTCTCTGGCATCGTATCTTCTGTCTGTAGAGGATACGGCTTACAACAGATTAGCAGCTTGACATCTGCAGAGAAAGCCAGGAGAATGATGTTTGTCGACCTTATCAGCAATTCCTGGAGGGGAATTCTCTTACTTTCCCCTTGGCATTCCAGAATTTGTTTGTTTGTTACAGCTGTATAGTCGACTCTCCGTAGTCTGTTTCTGCTTATCTCCCCAAAATAGTTTTATGTATCTAACCATATTAAATCCACTTATTTATTGTGTGTTTATCTCTGTTTGGTGTGTTGAATGTTTATTTATAAGCCACTCATGTATCTAAAATTTACTTGATTGTTGCTTGTCTAGTCCGTTTGCTGGCATGTGTCCGACAGGGCTCCGCATATATTTGCTGCATTCAGATAATAGGAGTCTCTTGGTAAACATAACTGTTTAAAAGCTCTAAAGAGAGGCCCAGAATATCTACAAGGTAAATAAAGTATTCTTCTGCACCCAGAATGTGTCCTGATAATACCCAGAAAAAAAAAATAAAAACAGAAACCCATGCCCTAGAACTGACTTTGAGGGTCTGTTTGAACAATGACAGTTAATCCTCTCTCTACTCTGTGCTCTTGATACCCCAGACTTCTCTCATCACAAATTTGTGAGTGTTAGAATTTGTGTGAGTCTACCCCCTATGGTGTCTGAACCCCACACAAGGATCCAATTGTGAATAGACTGTCCAATCTCACTCAACACTGACCCTTTGACACCCAGCGCAATGCACAACAGCCAAGAGTCAACTATTTGCCTTACTTGAGTAGCTGATGGCTTCTCAGCCGCCCCCCCCCCAACCATGGTTCTCACTTTCCTAACCTGATCTGTTTAGTTGATACATGTTTTCTTGTGTATGGCCTTTGAACAGAGATGCTCAAAACACCCAGTGCTGGATCAGGATCCAGTGAGTGCTCAGAAGCTGGGCTGGGGAGCCAGACACACCTGTCATGTGCCTGGTCCCCTGGTTTACCAGAGGGTGAGTTTTTGACACATTGGGTATACTCTCTAACCTCTGCAATCCCATCAGCAGCAAAGACACAGTGTGGGTACCCCCAGGAGAGTGCCACAGGTAAAAAATGAAAGGACCAGTGCTGACTCCTCCATGTGCAGCAAATGGTCAATAAATCATAGCGAGATTGCTTCCAATGCCTTTAGATCAAACACTCACTACTTTTTGAATATTTCTGTCAGCAAGTCAGAAAATGTGGGTGCAAGGGCAGGAGTAGGGGATGGCTTAGCCAGTAAACTGTTTGCCTTGTAGGTCTGAGTTTGATCCTTCTAGAATATGTATAAAAAATCCAGGAGAGATGGTGTATACATACTTGTAAGTCCAATATCACAGAGATGAGTCAGATGGATCCCTTGGGATCACTGGCCAGCAAGTCTAAATTATTTGGATAGCTCTAGGCCAGTGAGAAAGTCTGTCTCAAAAAATCAAATGGAGGACACTTGAGATTGACCTCTGGCCTCTGCATGTGTGTATGTGTACACATGTATCCTCACACATACACACACAAACATGTAATTACAAAATAGACACTGCAGTGAGATGTCTAGGAGTGTATTGATTGACTTCTCTAATCTAAGTCTCCTCCAAATGGCTGCCTGTGTCCAGCAGAAGCAATACCCGAGGCTGACACAAACCTCATCCCCACAAAATCCCCCTAAAAGAAGGGAGGGAAAGAAAGTAACAATTATTGGGGCCTTCTGCTTAAATAATGTCATGCCTGGGGTGTGTATTTATTTGCCTCCAGCAAATTCCGAGGCAGAAGCAGCAAGTGGGCTAACTAAGAAAGAGCATATGGATATTGAAGAAGCATCCCCTGCATAGTGATATGGAGCATGGAGACCTGAGCTGACTTTCAGATACTGAGCTGTCTCCCCTGCATGAGCTATTCTGTGGTTTGTACCAGGGTGAAGTGTCCCTTGGAGGGACCAAGCCAAGCCATGGTGGTGTTGTCCTTACCATGTTCCATTCTTACCACTCCTTCTTCAGTCCCTCTTCATGCATTCAGAACATGCTATCAAAGTCCTACTTCATGGCAGGCATGGTGCTGCATATGTGTAGGGATCTCAGCAAAGTTCTTACCCTCATGGATCGTAACTTCTAGAGCAGAGGCAAACCTTAAACATATCATGCAATTTTTGATGCTGCCTAGGAGACAAGAGAAACCTTGGAAATTCTTTAATCCAGGTAGCCTGGGGAGACAAAAGAGAGCCCGTCTCAACAATACGAAAGGAGAGAATTGACTCCTGGACATTGTCTTTTAACATGGACACCCACACCACAAACACACACATACATACATACATACATACATACATACATACGCACTCACACACACACACTCACACACACATCATACACAAAAAAATAAAAATAATTAAAATAATTAATAAACTCTAAATAAACTCAAATCCAGAGTTGAAGACAGTCAATACCTATTCTTTTGGCGGATGAGTTAAAATATGAATAAACAGATTTGGAGCATTAGTGGGTAGGTCTGCTCGCAAAAGGTGTCTCCATAGTGACACACATACACACCCCTAAAGCATACTCAAGAGCTAGGACTAGGTCCTGCCAGCTGTCTTTCCCTCCTCTCTTGGCTCTGACCTGTCTACTTTAATCCTAGCTCTTTGACCTCCTTACCTTGAAGGAAGAGGAGAAATCCCATTTCTGCATCACCATCAACTGCAAGCACTCGCAGCTGAGTTGGGCAGCAGGCTTCTCTGGTTCTGGCTATGCAGCTGTATGTGCTAGCCCTGAGGCCAGGTCTAGCTGTGGGAGCTGCTAACACCACGTCAAGGCCTCAGGTCTTAGATCACACTTCATCACAGTGTCTCCAGAGGATCTTTCCAGACCAACACATAACTGTCTATACATATCTGTGAGTGCCCAAGTCTAGCACAGGCAGGGATGCTTCTACGAGCCACATTTCTTTCCCAGAGTTCTGAAAGGTGAGGGTTCACTTCCTGGTTTATATACTTGGAAGAGAGAGAGAGCAAGAGGCCCAGGAGTGGGGTGAGAAGACAGGAGATTATCCTGATTCTCTTTCTTTAAGGTACCAATCCCATCATATGAGCCACACACACACACACACACACACACACACACACACACACACACCACCCCACATACCTCCACTCCAGACCTAAATGCTTCCCCCAAAGCCTCACCCCATCATACTATCCCATTGGGTACCAGGCTTAGAGAGACAAGACAGAAAGTTGCAGTCTTTCCGTGTGGAAGCTCTGCCTTTGTGCTCCCTCTTAGAACCCTGGGCTCCTGTAAGAGACAGTCAGAGGCATCCATACCCTCCATGGCAAGGACACATGGGGTTGCCTCACATGCCTCAGGCCCTTTGTGTACCCATTGAGTGTCAAATGCTATGCTAGGCTCTGAGGTATAACAAAGGAAGGTGACAGCCCAAGGTACCATCCTTAGGAAGAGGACCTAGTGAGAGGACTTAGCCACTCGCTAGGTGAGTGTGGAGAATGACCAGCTAGTGATATGTGCTACAGACCAAAACACAGAAAGAGCTTTAGGTTAAACTGAAGCTTGGGTACAGCTTGGGAACCACATATGCATATATCAGTTACCACAGAAGTGGGGGCAGTGAGTGCGCAGGGCCTGAAGCCCACTCAGGAGCACCACCCAGTCACTTAGGAGTACAAATTGACGCACCACATTGCAAAGCTGTTGTTGGCTCCATGCAATCCTACATCCACCGCTCTTTCCTTTTGGAATCTTTTGGCTCTGCCATGGAGCCAGGTGAACATTTCGTATAATCTAACATCCAGATTTCCCTTCATTCCCCTGTCTCCTCATCACCGAATGGTCGACAAGGCAGCCAGGTGAGGAGCCTGAGAGGGATGTAGCTTCATGAAGTCATGTGACCTAATGCTACGCTACACAGGAGTGACAGAATTATCTTCCCCTTCATCACTCAGAAGGTTTGTGGAATTGTATAGTTACGGATTGTGCTGTTGATCTCAACCGCTTGATTGACATGCTTAGAAAATTTGCTTGTGCCTTTCTGACATAAGCTAAACATCCAGCTAGGAAAGCTGAAGGCCTTTGAAGATCTGTGCTGTGCAGGGAAAATGGGGCCTGTAGTATGAGGGCTTGGGGAAAAAGGCATCTCAAAGAACTTTCTAAGAAAGGAATACAGCTAAATTGGGGTTGTAAAACGCACACTAAAGTTACAATGAGAAGAGGGAGGGGTGGGAAAGAGGAAGCATCTTCCTGGTCTTTTGTCAAGTCTGTTAGAGCCTGAGGCAGGGTTTAGGGAGCAGGCATCTGAGGGGGGGCTCTCAGAGGAAATATGAAAGAGCAAAGGCGGCAGGGGCGAGCAGGGTCCAGAGCAGTCTCTGGGAAATCCTTGCTCCTTTTGTTTTGTTTTGGTTTGGTTTGGTTTTGGTTTGGTTTGGTATGGTTTGGTTTGGTTTTTTTGTTTTTTTTTTTTTGTTTTTTTTGTTTTTTGTTTTTTTTTTGGTTTTTTTTTTTTTTTTTTTTTGGTTTTTCGAGACAGGGTTTCTCTGTGTAGCTTTGTACCTGTCCTGCAATTCACTCTGTAGACCAGGCTGGCCTCAAACTCACAGAGATCCACCTGCCTCTGCCTCGCAAGTGCTGGGATTAAAGGCGTGTGCCACCATTGCCAGACTGAAACCCTCACTCTTAACTGACCACAGACAATGGCCTCTGAGACATGCACCATGAGGCCCATATCCTTGTTTGTACAGGATACAAGGCAGGCTTTTGCCTCCCAGTGTCAATCAACCAAGAATTTTAAGGAGATGCCCTAACTTCCCACTTCAGGTATCTGTGCCAGCCTCTAAGGACAATCTCTGAAGCCAAGTCAGGCCTGGGCATCCAGCAGACACTGTTCACACAGCTCAGGATGGCACCCAGTGGGGCCCACAGAGTTTCCATAAAGGAAATGCTTACATTTGTTTAATTATCAGCTCTTTTTTTTCCATCTCTGTTGGGTACCTGCTGTGTCCCAGTGGTCAGAGTTACAACTGGACCACATATGGTGACTGAACACTCGATATGTGCTGGTTGCAACTGTAATATGCCGTATTTTTCAAATATTCCTACAAGTTTGAAGATGTGTTGTTGTTGTTGTTGTTGTTGTTGTTGTTGTTGTTGTTGTTGTTGTAAGAACTTAACCATTTGCCAGGCTGGAGTAAAGATCAATGGTAAGGCTCTTGCTTACTACGTCAAGTTCCTGGGTCCCAACAATGCAACAGCAACAACAACAACAAGACCTGTTAATTGTATATTAGAGTAGAGATGTTTGGAGTCCTGGCTTGAGTAGGGTGTGCATCTTTAGGATAATTTAATCACACTTGTGAATCATGTTGTAGGTTTTGTTGAACTGCACTGGTCTCAGGTTTCCTCCACCGTAACATCCTGTCATAGATGTCTACTGAGTATCTACTGCCTGGGGATAAAAATGGGGCCAAACAGATGCAACTTTAGTACTGGGCCTTTCTCATCATTTGAGAATTTCTATATTGTGTTTTGTGTTTAATAAAACACCCGTAGGTGTACATTCCTGTTCGAATATCCTGTCATATACTGTTCTAGTTTGATTTCTCTTGCTTCATAAAACACTATGACTTAGAGAAGGGTTTTATTTCATCTTATACTTCCAGGCCACAGTAGTTCATTGAGGGAAGTCAGAACAGGGACCCAAGCATGAACTCAAAACAGAAACCATGGAGGGATGCTGCTTGGTGGCTCACTTGCTGGAGCTTGTGCTCAGCTAGATTTCATGTACAGCCCAGGACACCTGCCTAGGGAATAGTGCTGCTCACAGTGGACTGGGCTTCCTACATCAACTAATAGTCAAGATAAGGCAATACCTACATACATAATCACAGGCCAGTCTGATCTTAGCAGTACCTCAATTGAGACTCCCTTCTCAGGTGACTCTAGGCTGTGACAAGTTGGCAGTTAAAGTTAACTTAGGACATGCCCCAAGTCTCACAAAATACAATTAAACCTTATGCCACATCCTCTGGATAACTGATGCTGGACAATAGTCTTCCTTTGTCCCTGACACAACTCTCGTCTTTCTGTGTCTAGGTGGCAGAAGCACAAATATAAATCCATAGTCCCCATCATGAGAAGGGAAGAGATCTACATAGTCTGCACTGAGTCTCTTTTCAAGCAATTTTCCCCTCAGATGTCACTCCATGTAGATTGCACAGCTCAGCAGTGGGCAGAAGTATGATAATCATTCCAAACATAACTGAAAGATTTCAAAAGTTGAGTTGGAAGCATTTCTGTCTGAGTGTATTGCAACTGTTTTGTGTCTTGGGGAAAAAAAGTTTATGAAAGTTCTGTGACAAGAAAGATAAATTATGGAACCATAAGAACCAGAAAATAAATGGATCCTAGAGTCTGTCAAACAGGGCAACAGTAAGAACATATAATTTTAGAACAAAAAAAAAAGGTAACTAAATTTGAAAAATTGCATTAGTGTATCATTTTCTGTATATGAGCCATTAGAGGGAAAAAGTGGAAATTACACCCTGTAACAAAGTAAAAATGTTTTCAGTGTTTAAAGGTAATTTTGTAATACTGCTACTATTACTTAAACTCTTGCCTCTTATAAAAACCCAAAGACGGGACCCCTGGTGATATTACCTGTGTCTTAGGCAAAGAGCAACGATTTGAATTCCATTCAAATACATTTGTATTTTGCCGAGTGCTATCAAGCCCCGAGTTGCATAATTTGCCACATAAGTGAAATAGATACTTTTCTTCTACACATTTATCACTCTCCTGTGGGCTTCATTACTGACAATCAAATCATAGGAGATGTGCAAAATTGCTAGGATGCTCCTATTTTCTCATGATGTTCGATACAAATAGTTCTTCGCAAATGGCTTCCCCTTTTTTATTTGCCTTCATACATTTTTGCTACCTTTTCAGAATCTTACTAAAGTTCCAGAGATAGAATTTTTTATTTTCTTACCCCCCCCCCCTTAGCAAATCGGTGGGACTCCTTGGAAAACAAATATTTCTATTTGGGGAAAAATTAAAAATACTTCAGACAGATGGAGTTGGCATTGTTTACAAGTAAATCTCTGGCTGTTGTTCCCTTGTTGTGTGCAGTGTGCATGCGTGTGCAGTATTCATAGATGGTGGTGAGTGGATGGATCCTATTTTAGGTTGGTGTGTGTGTGTGTGTGTGTGTGTGTGTGCGCACATGCGTGTGTACATGCACAGGTACACACATGTGGAGGAGGAGTTCGTGTGTGCATGTGGAGGTTGTTGATGAACATAATTGTTTTTCTCAACTCACCTTAGTTTTTAAGACATGTCTCACTTGAGTGCATCACATTGGCTTGATTCTCTGACCAGCAAACCCCATGGACCCTCCTACCTTCTCCCTTCCAGCCTTAAGATTACAGGTGCACACTGCCATCATATATAGTTTTTTAAAATATGGCTGCTGGGGATCAAACTCAGATGTGTATGGCAACGACCTTCCTGACTGAGCCGTCTCCACAGCCCATTGTTAACCCATCGGATCTGAGGTCATGCCATAAATGCCGAACTGAGTTGCAGATAAGCTGATAGCACTGTCTTTGCAATGCTTTCCCTTTTTCATAGCATCGATGTCGAGGAGTTCCAGAAATTAACAGCTTTGGGAACAGGGACAGTGACACTGAGCAATTGGCATTGTGCCTTTTCAATTGGCCAGGCTGCAGGAAGCAGTGGGGCCGGTGTTAAACTGAAATGGTGCTGTCCATAAAGGAAGCAGAGGCTGCCAGCCCTGTGTGAGGTGACTATGCGGGAAGTCTGTTCCATCCCTTTTACTCCCCTCCAAGAGAAACCAGAAGTTTGCGTCCATTTTAGTGTAGGATAGATGTCCTCTGGTTTTAAAGAGCCAACAATGTTTTAATTACACAAACCCCAAACAAGCTGAAGAAAATACATCCCCAATCAGACACAGGAGGATGGCAGGGGAGAACTGCTGAGCACAGGTCTTCTGTGAGCATCTGGAGGGAACCAAGGCATTGTGCTTTCATTTCCTGGGCTTCTAGTTCATCGCTATGTTTAGCAAGCTGAGCAGAACACTAGACTCCTAATCTGTGGTGGAGTCTTCTTCCCAGAAAGTTGAGCCAGCAGCCCACAGAGGATGCCAAGGTGTCTGGAGGGGAAAGAAGGACATCTCTCTGGAACGGCATATAGTCTATCAAGTTCATGACAGGTCGGCCATGATGCCTTCTAATGCCGCTGGGCCAGGCTGTGAGCAAACATGATCTGGGCCAGGTTGGGAGCCTACACGGTCTGAGGACTGCCACCTCAGTGCAGCCCTGGGGTGCTGGCTTCTGTTTGCTGGTCACTCTTACCCAATCTCCTTTCCCATCTCTAACCACAGGTAAAATCTCCTTCCTACTTGGTGTAGGGAGCAAGGAAGGAAACCCCCACTCAAACCTCAGTTCTGGCCAAGTCACTGTTTTTCATCCTACTGGCAACCTTCTGGGTTTCGCTAGAGCCATCTACTTCTGGAGACAAGAGCCAGGAACAATGCAGGATATTTCTGCCTTATAGTCCTGAGTCAACGACCACAGCTGGGCACTGTAGGAAAGGCTTAGCAACAAGGGGCAAAATGTCTTCACAGGAAGATTCCAGCATCTCCAATCACTTCTGTATATTTCATACCAGATCTGTGTTGGGGTCTTCTTGGGTGCTACATTTCTTTTTTACAAATAAATTGTGTGTGTGTGTGTGTGTGTGTGTGTGTGTGTGTGTGTGCATTCGTTCAAATCATTTTATTCAGAGGCTTGACAATGGGAAGAGCTGAAGAGCTTCATGTGATTTTATTCCCTCTGTAGGGTAGATCTCCCAGGCCTCCCCATTGCAAGAAGCCCAAAGCAATTTCTTTGAAGGAAATGTAATCTGTATCAGTTATCTATTGTCAGGAAAATGCTGTGTAACAAACATCCCCAAACCTCAGTGATGTAAAGCAAGAAGTATTTCTTCAGCTCTGTAGTCTGTTGGAAGTCCACCTGGTCTGGTCTACTATGGGCTGGGGTAGACTGGACTGGGCTGGAGCAGGCTGGGCTGGACTAGACTCAAATGGTTTCATTTGGAAATCTGTAGTGAGCTTCCAGGTCAGTTACAAGGCTCTGCTAATCTGGGCTGGGGTCCCTGGCATGTTTTTTAAATGATGAGCTGTTAGCTGTATGAGGATAGCCTCAGTGAGGATGGATAGGACTACATGGCCCTGAGCCAGCATCTCTCATCATGGGGCCACCTAGCCCAGACATTTTTTTTTAACCATGTAGCAATGGCAGTAAGTCAGATCTCTGTTTCCCATGTGCTGACATTCCATTGACAGAATGTCACATGTCAAACTGAGCAGGAGAGGGGGCGACACATTAGAGTTAAGCAGCAGAGGGAACAGATGAGGAGGGTAGAAATACGGATGCCCACAATGCAACTGGCCACTCCACAGACCTGAAGCTCAGAGGAGGGAGCATTTCAAGCAGGGCCAAAAAAAGCTAGAGCAGAGGTTGAGACTTGAGCCCACACTTTCCCTTGCAAGTCCATGACCCCAAAGCTGCCCTTGGAAGTGCAAGAGCCCTCCACTTTCAAAGTTTTAAAGGGGAGCTATGAGAAAGATTTTCTGTGTTGAGGCAACATCTCCAGGCCAAACAGCCCATTTAATACAGTTGGTAAAGAAAGCCAACTTCAAGCCAGACACTGAAGTTTCTGCTAAACACATGCATTCATCTTCATGTCCTCTTCGTCCCTGTTGGCAGAGCTTGGTGAACACAGCTCCTTCTTAGCATCTCCCCATGCTTCCCTTGGAGGCGGCTCACGGGGAGACAGGGCTATGCGCCACAGCCTTACTGGCCAAGTGACCTTGGCTGCATCACCAACCCCTGGGAGCCTGCCCTCCTCTTTAGGTAAAGAAGAGGACGGGCTAGTAATGAAGATGAGATAAAGTTTACAGGTGTGAAGCTTCAGCAGTGCCTGACAGGTGGCAAAAGTGATTTAGGTATGCTCACTTGTTTGCTTCATTTATTCATGCATTCATTCATTCATTCATTTGAGACAAGATCTTAGTATGTAGGCCTGACTAGTCTGTAATTTGCTATGTAGATCAGGCTGCTCTTGAACTTCTGGTGAGATCACCCTGCTTCTGCCTGCTGAGTGCTACGTGAGTGTTTTAGTTGCATGTATGACTGTGTACCATGTGTGAACCTGGTGTCCCCAGAGGTCAGAGGAGGGCTTCAGAAATAATGGAACTGGAGTTATGGGCAGTTGTGACCCACCACATGGGTGCTGGGAATCCATTCCCTGTCCTCTGCAAAGCCAAGTGCTGTTAACTTCTGAGCCGTCTCTTCATCATTGCCTACATGTATAACCAGAGAAACACTAAGCTTCAAGTAAAGGTTGGCGAGAACCAGATTCTAGGGCTTGTGTTTGCTTTCCAGATGTGTCTACAGAATGGCTGAAACCATAAAACTCTTGAGGTCTAAGAGCCTGTGTTCCTACTCCCACAGCAGGTTCACTTATAACTGCTGAACCTCCAGGCACAAGAGCTCTGCCTCGTGAAAGCCTCCTCATATTACACACTCATGGATCAGAAATGGCGCAGTGGCATCTACAACAGGACCAGTTGCCATGAGGCATCCATCCTCAGTACGGGAGGGAGGCACTGTGAGTGCCCCTGATGTGATGCCCTACATGAAGAAAGGTTGTGGTTGGGACTGTGCCAATGAGAAGCGATGAAAGCTGGGTATCACTGACCTAAAAAAAATAGCTGTTGTCACAGGACAGAGACGCTGGATATTTGTGGGTTTGTGCAGAAATATATTTGTTAGTGAAATGGGGCTTACTTGGGAGTGTGTAGAGGTGAATTATTTGTCAGACGACTGGAGGAGGTTTATGCAATATAGTGTTATTGAGCAGGGCTATTAACAGAGTGAATCGCTATTGTGACATGCCTTTAAATTGTTTTTAGTGTCCACAAAGGTGTCATTCTGCAGCTGGCGGGGGTTAGTAACAGAGTTGTATTTTTGGTGGACAGCAGTAGATCTCAAAACAAAATAACATATTTTATAAAAAATGTAAAATATGGCCAAAACCTGAAGTCTGCATTTGTAGCTGTTTGACAAGTACCCCAAAACTCAGCATAATCTTGCTGATCCCCACCAGGCAGAGGTAAGGCTGACACTCGGCAATCCTCCTGGAAAAGAAAGCAAAAGAAATATGATGCAGCAACACACTGAAGCCTGGGGATGCTTCCAGAATGTCCTGCCCTGTTTGTGAATCCATCCTTGACTTGTAGCAGAGAGAATGGTTCAATAATTACTTAATGAAGAAAGAAAAAATTTAAAGAAAGAGAAAAGAGAAGAGAGGTGGGAAGTGACAGAAAGAGAATGATTTTAACCAAGTAAAATCTTAGTGGTATAGGTGTGTGTGTGTGTGTGTGTGTGTGTGTGTGTGTGCGCGCGCGCGCGCGCGTGCGCATGTGCACACTCCTATGTGTGCTCGTATGTGTGTCTGTAACTGAGTATATGTATGTACTTCTGTGTGTTTCTGTGTATGCTTGTGTTTATATAAATGTGTTTGTGTGTGTCTATGTATTTGTGCCTATGTGTGCCTGTGTGTGTGTCTGTGTGTAACTGAGTGTATATATGTACTTCTGTGTATTTCCATGTATGTTTGTGTTTGTATAAATGTGTCTGTGTATATATGTGTGTTTCTGTGTGCATTTCCATATGTTCTTGTTTGAGTGTGTGCCTTTGTGAGCCTGTGGATGTGTCTGTGTGATCTCTTTATTCATGGGTTTATTCAGGAGTCTATATTTACCGAGTACATAATAACCTGTAAGTGTTAGTCCAGCAGTAAGCTAGGTATTGAAAATATATGTTCATGGAGAACGAAAAGGAGCTCACATTGTAGACGTCCCTCTGAGGTGACATCCACTCAACAAAGACATGTAAGGAATCAAACAGGCTTTCTGCAAATCCCACTGAACACACAAAGAAGATGCTGCAGTGAGCTGGAGAAACCAGAAGAGAAGGGACTGCTTAGATACGGTGGAAGCATCCATGCTGAGACTGTGGAGGACAAGAGACCAGACCGAGCTCCAAGAGACCAAAGGACTCTAATGTCACTTCTGGACTTCCCACATGGACTGTGATTTACTGTTATTATTAGGACATGGGCACACACACACACGCATGTGCGCACACACACATTCAGTCATGCACACACACATGGGAAGATCAATATTTGAAACCCAAGGTCAGCCTTCCTCCTGCCTAATGCAGATGTGGCAGATGCTCCCACCTATGGGGCTGCTGCTGAGGAAATCCTGCCCCACCCCATGGCTGACTCTGTCTCCAGGCACCTCTGTGTTTGGTCTTCAGTTCACGGGCTCTCCTTGGTTTGTCAGAAACCCCGTGTCAACCGTTTCTGAAAAGCCCAATGATATTTTAAACTCGCTTCTCAGAAAGGAAGCAGCAACTGGTCACTATAAAACACTGATAATGGGGTTGAGAGACAGCTCGCTGGGCTAGCTAGAGTGCTTGCCAGCATTTGGACCTGAATTCAAATCTCCAGCACCCATGCTAAAAGCCAGCCAAGTGAATCCCATGTACTCACTAGCCAGGCAGACAAGCCCAGACAGCAAGCTTCCAGTTCCAAACCCCGTTACAAGGCAGTAAGGAGGAAGTCCGTAGGTGACAATTGATGTCTTACACTGACTTCTGCATGTGTATGCACAGGCTCACATGCCAGCACACAAGTGTGTATGTAACACACACACACACACACACACACACACACACACACACACACACACACACACACACATTGTAGCATGAATCTTAAAGGTTCTTATTAATAAAATCAAACCCAAGGCCAGTTATTGGGGTGAATGCTGGAAGATCAGAGAAGCAGAACAAGCCACAGCTACCTCACCTTTCTAGTTCCTCAGGTGATCCTGTTTCCTCAGGCTGGAAGCTTCTGAGTTCTCCTCCACATGAATCTCAGCTGAACTGTGTTGCTCCAAAGCCTAAACACTTAACCAGCCAAATGCTTCTCCAGCCAAATGCTTCTAGTTTCTGGTCTTCACGCCTTATATAATCTTCCCCTTTCTGCCTCCGCTCCCTGGGATTAAGGTTCGCTTTCTGGGATTAAAGGCGTGTGTCACCATGCCTGGCTGTTTCATTGAACACACAGAAATCCACTTGGCTCTGCCTCCCAAGTGCTGGGATTAAAGGCACGTACCACCACCACCCAGCTTCTGCTATGGCTTACTCTTCCCATTTTTCAGCCACCATTTGTGGCTCTGTATCTAGTGGCTGTCTGTTCTCTGACCCCAGATAAATTTATTAGGGAGCACAATATTGTGGGGAACACAATACCACCACAACACATAGAAGCTGGTATATGTAAGGTAGATGATTTTAATTTATTATCAAAAAATATAGGTTAATCATCAAAGTATTTGGGCTGTTGAATCATTAATAGTCATGTTTCTAGTTAATTCTTAACAGAAGTAAATACACATGTTTAGTTTTCTACATTGATGCTCCATATGTTCATATATTGTGTGGTTATGAGTTTCTGAATAGGAATGTTAAAATGCAAAAATAAAAAACTTGGAATATATGTCATACATAAACTACTTCTTGACAGAACTGAAAGGAAAGATTCAGGCCACACTAGCTTCCATCCCACCAGCCATCTTGGATCAAAAAGAAAAGGAAAGGAAAAGAGTTACAGGAGTGGACAAAATCGAAGGTTCCTTCCTCCTCTTTCTCAGCGTTAACTGGTCTCACAGTGGTGGTGAATTTAGCTGCTGGACTAATTCTGACTTCAGGTAACTTAGGCCTTCCACCTCTTATGGTGGACAGAGACCACACTGTAGCAATCAAACACGGGTTCTACATCCAGAGACCCGAGTTCTAATCTCAACTCAGCCACACTGAGCTGTGTGATTTCAGGCAAGGGTCTTGGAGCCTCTGAGCCTCCTCCTTAGTCAGTGTCTGTGAGAGGTGTGGGAGTGCATCATGCTTTATGAAGGGCTTGTAATATCATCAGGTAGGGCCCTGGCACAGCAGTGAGGCTTACTCACAGTGACTCACAGTGTCACCCGCAACAGCCATGATTTCATTCCATCCATTTGCCTTCCAAAGAGGAGGGGGAAAAGAATATGAGGGGAAAAAAACAGATGACATCAGAGCTAACCTCCCCACCCCCAAACACGTTGGCTTATTATGTGCTTTTACTCTTGTATGTGTGAAGCACAAGAGAGTCACGGGGCACCTGTGCACACGCCTCTCCATATTACATTTCATGTTAGGGGATAATAAATCAGTTAAGGAAAAGTAATAAATAATGCCTGCTGACAAGGCGATCATGTTTATTAAGAAGCAACGGCCTTGTCATCTTCATTTTCTTCTCCAGTGATTCCCCTCTCCAAGGGTTTGTTCCACAGGGATGCCCTGTGATTTAGCTGGAGGCCATTCTCTAATTCTTGCCTGAAAAAAAAAAGGAAAGAAAGAGTGGGGGAAGCACCTGCTTTGCAAAAATGAGTTCAAAGCTGAATCAGGTCCTCTGATGACACTAGCATCAAGTTTTACTGGTCATGACAGTCGGCATCTCAACTTGGAGAGAACAGAATGGCTCAGTCCCTTCTGTGTGTGTTTTCCCAGCGTCTGTTCCTGCCCTGGTGTACACAAAAGTCTCTTTCAGCTTGAAGAAGGGAAGGTTGCCATGAGAGCTTCTGGGGTCCAGCCTTGTCTCCCTCCCCAAGAAAGTAATGATAAATCAGACCTGAGCAGCAATGTCCCTTTGTTCTCAGGGCCCTCCCTTACACCAATGGCGTTTCACTTTCCAAATGATGCTCAAAAGTTAAAATGAGGGTTATATGCCTCATTTTACCTTATATACGTCTTTTGGTCCCTGGTTAATCTTCATTTGCAACTGAAGGAATTTCCTCAACCCCATTCTCCCAGAACTGGAAGACCTCTCCACATCTCATTTCTTCCCTTCACAGTGTCCTATGCTCACTGCTAGACTTGACTTAGCTGTATGAGGGGGGGGGGGTGTATTCGTGTGCGTGTGTGCATCTGTGTATGTGAGAGAGTGTGTGTATGTACATACCACAGCTATGTGTGAATGTGTGTGCATGTGCACGCACGTGCATGCGTGTGTGCCCACATACATACTGGAACGCTTCAGCAGGAACCCCAAGTCCAACATGCTGAGAAAACTCACTAAATATTAAGTGGCAAGGGGTCAGCTCAGTGAGCTTTTGTTTAGCACGTGCTTAGCTTGGGTTCGGTCCTCAGGGCCAAAGCAAACAAAATACATGAATGGTTTCGCTGTTGATTTAGTTTGTCATGACACAAACTGTTCATTAGGCTTTCCTCTTCGCTCTGATTTACCTCTGCAACTTATTTCAACTCTTGGGGGCTTATTGCCCTTCATCCTGCTCCTTGCTAGATCTCTCAAGTTCTCTCCCTTTCTCTCACCTCCCCTCTCCCTTCTCCCCGCTTCCCTCCTCCCTCCCTCCTTTCTTCTTCCCTCCCTCTTCTCCTCCCCCCATTCCCTCCTCCCTCCCTGCCCTTCTTTGAGGCATGAAATATACTACAAAAGGAATCATAACTGTGGGATTTTTAAATGAGTTCGTTGTACGGCTTCTCCCCAGCGTTCGACTCTAGCCCCAGAACTCCTCGTCTGGTGTGATCTTCTGGGCCTTGGCGTCCTACCTGCTGGTCTCCTTGCAGCTGGCACCAGCCTGTGCTGCTTTGACCACTGTCCTGCTGACTTTGACGTGACCCCCATTTGTTTCTCAACTTGGTCCCTTCAGCCAGCAGCTCTGATGGGTTGCTTCCTTGCCTTTGATGGGTCCCACTTCCTGTCATTAATCTCCCTGGTTCCCATAACTCAGCGGCCACATGGACACGTAGAAGAACAATGCATCCAGCTTGAGTCAGCGTCTTCCTCCCAGCTTATGCCCAACACTGCAGCCTCGCACTTCAGTGGCCTCAGGGAGGCCCGGGGGAGGTGGCAACACCCCACAGAAAAGGCAACATGAACTATGTTCCATTACACAGAAAACCTCACTGATGAAGAGGTCACATCCTGAACAGGGCCTTTGATGTCTAATTCCATTTTTTAAATACATGGTTTTTGTTTCTTAATATTTCTATTTATATTCAGTGCTCTGCACCTTCAATGCCCCCAAAGAAAGCTATTAAAAGTCAACGGAACACATTGCCTTTCCCATAAATCCTTTCACACTGACAAACAAGGTGCTGGGCAGACTGTCTTTACCATCCAGCTCTCGTGGGATCAAAAGCTGGAGAAACTTTGTGTTCTCCTGAGACCCTTATCAGCATTCCTGAGTTGACCACAGGGTGTGCTCAGCCCTGAAAGGTCTGTGTGCTCTAACCCCTTGACTCACAGAACAAACAGGACTGAACAGTCTGTCCTTGCAGGATCCTGGAGAAGAATGCTGGCCTTGCTTTCTTCCATAGGTGTGTTTCCTGTCGTTTTCTCCACGTGGTAAGACCTTGACACCAATGGGAAACAGACGCTCGCAGCAGGGCTCACAGAAATGACAGGCTTTCTATGCGTCCTGTGCTCACACAACTCAGAGGCCTTCCAGGCAGCCCTCACCCTCTCCAGGCCTCCATGTCCTTGTCTGTAAGGTGGGTGTGATTTACTACGGGCCAACCATGGTGAGATCATATTAACAGAGTATTCTATAAACTCCAGAACATTCTAAGAGTGAAAATACGGCCCTCTGTTTCATGTGTGTCTGGGGGGAGAAGCCCCCTAAGGTGAGTCACATGGAGCATCGGGTCAGATTAGCCTCCCTAATGTCAGCAAACCACACTGAGAGAGCTGAAAAAGGCATTTTCTCACCTGGCCTTATGGATTTGTGCTGTTTGTTTGACCCAGAACATTGCCTTGTTGATAATGATTTTCTGGTGATTCGACGCTTTTCCTTCTCCCTGATCATAACCTGAAGGGGAGTGGGTTTCCTAAAAAGGACGCACTTGACCTTCTCAAGAACTTGTTGCTTGGTGTTCTGATGAGAAGCGTTCTCCAGGTGTTATTCAACCCCCTGATTTCCCCCTGCAGGGAAACATCATGAGACAGCCATGTATGCAGTTTCACATACACCATCATAGAAATGTCACTGGAAATCCATGTTACTCTCTGCTTTTAAATGTAATTGGTCATCTTCTTTTTATTTCTATTGCAGTGGTGAGCATGGAACCTAGAGGCTTGCACATGGCGAGTGCTCTACTGCTCAGCTCTCCTCAGGTTCTCTCTCTCTCTCTCTCTCTCTCTCTCTCTCTCTCTCTCTCTCTCTCTCTCTCTCTTCATTACTCTCCCCTTGCTAGCCCCTCTTTATACTTACTATAACCCCTTTATCCAACTTGCACCAAAGCACGTGGAGTGAGCCCTGCATGCTCTCTATGTTCACAGTGTATTTGTGGTATCTGTTCACTGGTTTATTTGTTTAGAGACAGGATCTTATTCTGTGTCTCAGGCTGACCTTAAACTCAAGCTCCTGCCTCAGCCCCCAGCATGCTGACTCTATAGGTGTGAATTACTACACCTGGCTGTTTGTGATCCCTAAGTTAATTCATTCTCCCCCACCGACTTTTTAATATTTTTGTCTGTGTATGAAAATATCACACATCTTCTGAGAATGCAGACTTCATATTTCCACACACACACCCATCATTATCTAATAAAATTGCAAGTTCCTTGTGATCTTCAAGTCAATCAGTTTTAAGTTCTGTAGAGATTTGTTTTGCAACTACCACAACTGAAAGAAGCAAAATGTAACCTTCATCTTTCCAGAAATGTCCCTCCTTTGGAGTCCCAGATCCCTCCCTGCCCAACTCCTAGTCAGCTAGTGGTCCAGTGGGCTGGTGTTCCTGCTATTCTACAGACATAGAATTAAGCTGCAGGAACAGGCTACCGTCTTGGAGCCCAGTGCCCTGTGCTTTGGGTGGACTGTGTGTGGCCGAAGCCATCGCTCCTGTTTGTCAGAAGTGAGTTCCACCAGGTGGATGGAAAAGGTAACTAGCTCATCCTTCGCAGAGTGAAGATACTGATTAAGATTTTTTCAATATATATGGAGAGAGAGTGTGTGTTGGTGTGTTGGATAGCCTGTTCAATTACTTACTGCTTTGAGACAGGCTCTCTTACTGAACCTAGAGCTAAGCTGAGGGCTGTCATGTGCCATTGATCCTCCTCTATCTGCCCTGCACAGCACTGAATAACGGGCATCTGTGGCTGTAACTGGCTTTTATAGGATTTGAACCCAGGTCCTCATGCTTGCACAGAAAGCAGTCTCACCCACCGAGCTTTCTTCCTGTCCCCTGTAATGAAGTTTTGTGATCCCATTTCTAGTACCCCAGTTTGGGGCAGGGAGTTTGTAGAGGCACATGAATTGACCAAACGAAAATAACAAGCAAACCAAAGGTTGCAGGAGCCAGTCCTCAGGGGAACATAAGCCTCTACACGAAGCTGGCTACCTCAGCACCTGTTGGCCACCCCCTGTGTAACAGGCACAAGAGCAGACACTTCACAGCTCCCAAACCCCACTCAGAGGGCATTTGACCCCAGAATCTAAAGAAGAACCAAGAGTCCTTCAGCTCTTAGTTAAAATAGTGAGCCGCACCGTGGTCCCTCAAGGCCACCTCTGTCCTTTCTTACATCCAAACCCTGGTTTTCCAACCTCTGGTACTTGAACTTCTGACTTTAGCTGAAGTTGGAAGATTCTTTCCACCCAGCCATTTAGATAAGCTTGATATTACAGTTTCCTTTCATGCCTTGAGTGATAGGATTACTTCATCCCAAGCACAGCGTCAACTTTCAGCACATAACCAGAGAGCGCTGTGTCACCATCACAACTTTATACATGAAGGACCACTGAGGACGAGAAAATAGAGAAAATGGTTGGCTTTGCCCAATTTATGTCTCTTTCCTCTAAATTAAACTATCTTGGCGTTTTAAATATTTCCTTCCTGTTAAAGGAAGACACTCATTTCCTGTGCACAGATGTGAAATAAAGGAGAGAGAGAAATGAGTTCAGATTATTCTCCTCTGGAGGTCAGTTGTTCTCGATATCATGTGTAGGACAGATTTGGGGACCGTGAACGTAAAAGTGCACGGGCTGAACCATTACCTGCTTCCGTTCCCCACTGCAGCTAGATCCTGCAGATTATGTGTTTGCCTTCATCTCCAATAACAGCACTTTAACAACAATAAGTCCAATACTTCAATTTATAACAGATACAGATGTCTAGCAGGAATTCTCCTTCTGTGAGTGGGACAGACAGATGGACACACGTATACCTCCCTCTTCTTTTCCTGTCTCTTTCTTTTTGTCCTTTTATCTTTTCATCTTAAACACAGTGTTCTGAATAGTTTTGTTTTTGGTATTTTTTTTTTCCAGGAAGGTCCTGGTTGGCTCTGTCTCCAGGGAATTCAGTTCTGGGAGCTTACATAACTGTGTTTTGTGCACTGGCAAGCTCAGGATCCCGGCATCTTTGAATGGCTCTGTTATAAATGGAATCACTGTATAAATGGCTGTCAGGGACTGCCCCTCCATTAAGGAGCCACATCTAGCCCATCCACGCTATCATCCCTGCCAGCAGCTCCCCTGCCACCAAGTCCCATCATCTGCCTCTGAAATGACTCTCAAATGGGCCTCAGCTCTTTCTTCCCCCACCCTCCCAGTTTCACCAAGGTCCTTGTCACCTTTGAGATACATTAATCCCTCACCTCCCTGCTGGTCTCCCTGCATCCAGCCCTCCTTCCATTCTTTGGCTGCCTACAGCAGCACCTTCAAAGTGAGGCTCAGACCTGATGGTACATTTTTCCTGAGGCACTACAGGTATTTCCCCATCAATGAGCCCAGGAGACCAGTGTAGTGTGGGAGATGTTTAGGGCAATATATTAATAATTGCTTGGGTTTGAATAGCTGTATGGTTGTTTTTAGAGTTATCTTTTTAAAACAAGCATACCTAGATATATTTTAAAAATTGAGTCCTTAAGCCAGTAGCTGCAGCAGATACAGGGATGATGACAGGCAAGTGGCTGAAGTTTGGAAATGGCTGAGATACAGAGTCCAAACTCTTAGCCCATCGTGAGAGATGCTTCACAGGGTGTTTCTCGCCAATAGCTTCTGGCTTGCCCTGTTATCCTCTCTTGGCTCTTCTTCAACAAAAGCCTCCATTTGACCATCAATCATATCAAATATTGTGGGTTTTTTCAATACCTGGTGTGCTTCCCTCTCTCGACCACCAATTTTGTGTCTGCCTAGTGGACTTCTATATATACTTCAACATCTAATTCCCATGTGTCAGTCTCTGTGACTCCATCTCTAACTCCCTGGGACAAGATTCCATGTCTCTGCAGAGGTTATTCAACCCTCGATGACTTGCTTTACTTAGGTAGGTACTTGTTTCTCTCCCAGCACTCATGATGACCCTACAAGGTTGAGCTTAAGCCACTGGACTTCACCTGGCCTGTGATGGCAGGAGCTCAGAAGACACCTCTGTGATTTGACAGGCCAGAGATAAGTGGTGTGTGACTCTTGGCTAGTATCATCTCTATAGAGCAGGGAGGTTTTATACCCAGCCCATCTGAGACTTACTCGGTGCTCACCCCAATACTGAGCGTTCCTGGGAGAATAGTCCAAGTGCTCTTGAGTTTCTCAGCAACTCTCTTTTCTTCTGCAAATGCCCCAGAGACATTCATCCTTACCAAGAGACAGCACCGAAGCATGATTGCTCAGTACACTGAAGAGCTTGTAACAGGGGCTCACTCTCAGCTTCTGAGGCTGCTCGGCTCCGGGCAGCACTCCCCACTAACACAGGGGTAGGCTCACATCAGATACTTCCTGCCTCCATACCATCTGACTATTGCACTTATTCAGCCAGCAGAATCTCAAGTTTCCCTTGCAGACAAAGAAAAAGTGAGGTATTATGGGAAGCCAAAAGTCCAAAGCCCATTCAATAAACTCAACCTAGAAAGCATTGAACTTAGCAGCATGGCATCCTGTGGTGTGTTTGCCACTCTCCCTGGTGGCTGAGAGGCTGATCTTCCTTAGGGGATGCCCAAGGTGTGTTCTTCGACTTTATCTATACTGTCTGGACAATTGTGACCATCCTCAAGCATTTTCTTTCTTCCCTGAATTCCAACTGTTCACTCAACACAAGCCAATCTACTTGTATGCATCTGACCAACATTTTGCTTTCAACTGGGACTATCTGAAAGGAAACTCTTTAGCATCAGATGAAAAGTTTATCAGAGTGGCCTCATATATGGCCAACCCTCAAAAGTAGTCATGATTTATAATCATGTACCTTGATGTTGGCATTCCTAGCAGTGATATAAACACTATGTGCAAGCTTGGCCTCTTTCTGTGGTCCTTTCCTAATTTCTATCCAGTCTTTAAACTTTTTACTATGGCTCTGGGTGTCTGTCAGAGCTTTTTCGTGGGCTTATTGGAACTGAATCACTTCAGAGTCCCAGCCTTAAGAATTCTCTCATCCTCTTCACTTGGTTCAAGTACGGACTTCTTATTTGGTCTTTTAAAAAGAAATAAAAGAAATCCCACTTGTATCTCATTTGTTCATTCATTCTTGTATTCATTAAGCATTTATCATGTGCCTATTCTGTTCAGATTCTATTTAGGCCTCAGTTGCCAGGACAGAAGAAGACAGACACAACTCTTGCCTATAAAGAGTTCATTTAAGAAAAGAGAGACAGAGGAAACAAGAAAGAGGGAACACACAAGCCAATTCAGGCTTCTTAGGTATCCTTAGCATGCTGGTTCCTGGAATCCCCCAGATACCAAGCCCTCAGGCTCCTCATGGGAAGCTGCCCAGTATTCCCATGGAACCTTTCATCTCTGTCCTACATGTTTTAAACCACCTTTAGATGAGTTAGGACACTTAAATACAATCTCAATTCTGTGTAAATAGTTTAGAGTTGATGACAAGGGAAAAGCCTGTACATGTTCAGAACAGACCAAATGTTCCATCTTTCATGGGAATATTTGCTATCCACAATTGGTTAAATATAAGGATGCTGAATCCAAGAATACAGAGGACTAGCCATATGAATATGATATATCCACATACAGGGTGACATTCCTGTTTAATAATCTAGCATGTTGAAAGAGCAGTGGCTCTCAGGACTTTTGATTCCATCACAGCATCGGTGGATTCCTCGTTTGTCCCAGCTACAAATCTCTCATCTTTCTGCCCCTGTGATTTCTCATCTTTTGGACCTACCATCTCTCATCCTTTGGTTCCTAGCCCTACTAGAGTCCCTGACACAAAGGAGAGTCCACTAACTTTTGTTCATGTCCACTCTTGCCACTCTTGGGGTATTCCCTGTCTGCTTTTGATGGCTCTTGTCTGTGCAATGCTTTAGAGGAAGAGTGAGCTTTAGGAGCCAAGTGTTCTGGGGAGGCTCAGCCCAAAGAAAGGGGGAAATAAGAGAGTGTAGACCCACAGGCATCTGAAAACTTTCCCCAGCTTCTCCCTTCTATACTGAATTCAGTGAAGGAGAAATGTTATGTAGGACCGTCTATTTATATGGCACAGGTGGTACGGGAGTTAAACCATTGAAAGACAGGGGTGAAAAGCATCATTTCCAGGGTAGGATGCTGTGAGCCTGGAGCCTAGGGTGGAAGAAGGCTAGTCCCTTCCATCACCTCCTCATTGGTTCTTAGATAGTGTTTTAATGACAGCTTGAGAGGCTCAGCATCTTGGCCTCCTTCTATTTATGATCCCCATCGTGTTAATGTGCACTTAATGAGAAATTCTTGTCTTGCTTGTAAATCCTGTAGCCAGCATTCAATTTATTGACAGATGTTTGCTTGGATCTCTTTAAAATTACTTCATAAATCTTCCAGGATAAAAGGCCTCAAGTTTGGTTATTAAGACAGGGCCTTGTTGACAGTTGCATATTTAACTGTTTCAAAGTCAATCTTTAGTACTGTCAGGGTGCACTGGCAAGGGGCACCCGCTGCAGAGATGTTTGCAACACTTTCCAGACCTATCAAGGCCTGGGAAGTGTGGCTCCTGTGCCTTCTGGCTCCTGTGCTGATATCCCTCAGGTTAACTTCTCTGTGACCTCGAGCACTTTGCACTTACTCATTCCTCCTATCAGAGTGTGATGAAGTGTTTCTGCTGATAGCAGATAAGGCTGAGGAAGCCACAGCGTCTCAGACACCAAGAAGGAGTGTTGATGGGGACCCTGTGCTGAGGTGGCACTTCCCACGCAGCCACAGGCAGGAGGCACCAGCTGCAAACATGTGGGCTCAAACTATTGGCAGCTGAGCCAGGGAAGAGATTGCTTGAAAGGCTTGAGACAGTACCCACCTTCATGCCTGTGGACTGACACCTGGTAGTCTGGATCAGGATTTTTTTTTCCTGTTGCTAATTACTTAAAAGACCTTTGTGAATGACTTAAGATAAAAGAAAGCATGAAAAGCAGTCAGCTGGTTCATGCAATTGACACGCACAAGGGAACTGGGCCTACGGCATGGAACAGCTCTTATCCCTTCGCTATATTATCCTTCTATGTTTCTTTTGGATGCTTGGGTTAAGGTAAATTGAGTTGTTATTTTTGCAGTACTGGGCATTGAATCTGGGTCCAGTTAGTCAAATGTTCTACCCTTTGGTCCTAATCAGGTCACAGGACCACCCTTTCACTAGTTACAATAGTCAGAGGTAGATTATGCTGTGGTTGGTTGTGTCATAGTCACGTGATGATCTCACCTTAAACAGAGAGATTAAGATTAAGCAAAAGAAAGGCATGTCCAGAAAAAAACGGGGTCTTCTCATCTGAAGAAGAGGTGGGGGGCTAGAGATATGGGACAAATGCTCAGCTGTGCTGATTGAGCTGAAAGCATGGGCTTTCCTCGCAAGGTCAGGCTCTTGCCTGGGTGCTGCTGATCAGTGTTTGTCCATGCTAGAAGAATTGGAAACACCCTCATTTGAAGCAAGACACACAGTGGGCATCCAGAAGGAAGGCACCAGGAACGTTACACAGCAGACCTCCCCGGAAGGCTGACTGGCCTCAGAACAGTCCGTATTTACTAGAATCTGAGGCAATTTCCTTCATGGAAATTTCTGGAAATTTTAAGGTGTTCTCATCACTAAGAGCTGGAAATTTTGGCCTTGAATATTTACTGGATCCCTGTGGGAAACATTCTTCATGGAAATGATTGTAATAATTTGGCTGTAGAATTGGTTTGTAATAATTAACACTTTCTCAGGAATTGCTACTTGCTAGCTACTGTGCCTGCCAATCTGTTAGGTATTTTGTTATGCCCTTTTATATCAATAAGGAAACTGAGACACAGAAACATCAAGGAACCTGCCCAATAGCCCTTAATATTCATGGGGCTGAAATCTGAACTCACTTAGTCTGACTCAAAAGCCATGTTCCCACAACCACAGGCACACTGTGAGGATGTAGGCATAAATACACACTGAATCGAAGTCTGTGATACCAGTGGGGGTAATGGCATGTGCCTGTGATCTCAGCCCTTGGAAGCCTGAGGCAGGAGGATAGCAGAGTTCAAGGCCACAAACTCCCACCACTGACAACATAGAGGTACCAGGTACCTTGTCTTCCCTCCATGATAGACTGTGGCAACCTCTTTTCTATTATGATGCTTCCATCAGGCTGTTTTATCAAGGTTTTGTCTCAAGCAAAACAAAGTGTAGCACTGGGCAGTATTAAATGTATTCAAATGCATAATGATTAAATACATAATACATAATTTAATCATAATGTTATAGGTACATTAAATCTAATCTATGCACTTTAAAGGCTTTCTCTTCAAAGAATTGAGTCAAGATACAATTCTTCACAGATGATGTTAGAAAATGTGAAGAGTCCCAGTGTCCACCATACTAAATGCCCAGCAGCCACACACTCCTCCCAGGAAGCTAGTCAAAGAGTAATTTCTCCCATGGTGCCTCTGGTCAGGACATAGGAGACAAATCCTGTAGAGGGTGCTGTAGAGGATCTTTCTTTGGGCCACCAGCTTACAAAAAAATAAATACATGGAGACATTATTAATTATGAAAGCTCTGCAGATAGCTTTGGCTTGTTTCTAACTAGCTCCTACAAATTAGCCCATTTCTATTCATCTGTGTGTTGCTACGTGACTCATGGCTTTACCTCTCCTCCTGCATGTCTGTTGGTGACTCCTTGTGCCTCTATCCTTCTTCTTCCCAGCATCATCTGTGCCTGGAAATCTTGCCTAACTATTGGCCATTCAGCTTTTTATTAAACCAATAACAGTGACACATCTTCACACTTGACAAAAAGGTGACTCCACAGTGAGAAACACCCTTCCCTTCGGAGGGAGCAGTCACAGGGACCAGAGCTCACAGAAGTCTCATGGGTGGGCGTGGGGATGGCAGTGGAGCAAGGCTCTTCTCTGGACAAGGGAACAGGTGTCTCTGTGCTCTCCTTTATCTGCACAGACTTTCTGACTTTGTTTCCCTAGAATGGACTTACTGGGAGTTCAGGGTCAGGAGAGATGACCCAGCAATTAAGAATAGGTACTGCCTCTGCAGAGGACCTGGGTTCAGTTCCTAGAACCCACCTCAGGTGGTTCACAGCTGCCTGTAACTCCAGGTCTGGGGAATCCAACATCCACTTCTGGCCTCTGAGGACATCTGCACACATTTGAACATACCCACCCTTAGATGCGGACCCATACACACAATTCAAAATAAGAAAACAATTTAAAACTCTGAAAAGTAAACCAAACCCCACCAGGGTTCAAATCCTGGATCTAGTTGTTGACCCCAGGAAACATCAGCAGAGGGGGAGGAGGGAGAGAAGGGGAGGGCCCTGACGACAGAGATGCTGCCCTTGAGTCAGTACTGTGGCCAGCTGGGTCATGGTGTTCTGTGGAGCACACACTTTAGCATATTCCTAAATGAGGGGTGAAGGTGCTGGGGTGGTTTTCATATAATTGCCCTCTGTCCTCACCAGAAAGCTTCTCTCCGGGTGTGAACCTCCCAAATTTCCACTGTCACACGGCCACTCAGATATTCTCCCCCACCCAGAGAAGTGCAGATGTTCCCAGTAAGCATGTATCATAGAGAGAGGTACATGCCTTGGAGAGATGGACAGGTCGTGGGTAAAGCCAACTGTGGATAGCAGTGTTATCTTAGGGTAGTAATTGTGATTGAATGGGGCAATACATAAAACACACTTGGAGCTTATTACTGTCTGGTTTTAGAGAAAACATAAAAGCTGGGGGATGATATTACCTCATAACACTAAAAAGACTGAGAGTGAGTCAGTCTGGAAACGTCAGGAGATAGTAGATCCGGGAGCTTGGAATATCAGGCTATCACGAGCATTTGGGCAGGGAGACTGGGATGTACAGAAGAATCCAGGTCTTGTGAGCATACAGGTCCATTTTAGAGTTCTGAGTCCTGCCACATGGTGAGTACCATGTCCTTTTTGTGGCCAGTTTCCAATCAAATATTCTCAAATAGTCAACATGAATTCCAATAAACACCAGTGTCCTGGGGACACACAGAATGTGCAAACACAATCTGACATCATGTAGATGTAGCTAAATCTGTCAGTCGCGTAATGGACAGCTTCATTTCTCTGTGGACTGTTTAGGCTTCATATAGACAAAGCCTAAATTGGTGCCTGCACCTCCTAATCATGTCATCAGAGGGAGCATCCTGTTCCCGATTTCCCCAACCAACACTTTGGCACACACCCTGCCTAACAATACCACAGATGAAGGAGGCCTTGGAAATAAGCTTTCTTGAGTGAGTAATGACTTCCAGGATGCAGAAGGGGGATTGTCTTTGGAAACGGGTCTATCTTGATGGATGATTGAAAAGCTGCTGTCTTTGGTAGAGTTTTCGTGGTTTTATATTTGAGGCTATGTAATAAATAAATGTGTAATTGCCCTCAACATGATGCAAGACCAGACAGTGAAGATGAGGCAGAAAAAATCCTATAACAGCATAAAAATTTATTAGGATCCCTATTGGTAAGCAAGGCAGGGCTGTGTGAACAAAGAATGGGCTGTCTGCAATTGACCAAGACAGAAACCAAGGCAATGAGTACCAATCCCACCAGGCTTTGGTGGAGGGCATGCGGGGGAGGGAGGACAGACACACTCAGACTTACGACCCTTAGGAAAGAATCAACACGAGTAACTGAAGTAAGCACCGGAATCATTTACCTAGTCGTCCTGGATGTTAAACAGTGTTTTCAAAGGACAGATTCTTTGTGTGATTCAGGGAAGTAGGAACATCCACAGTGGCCCTTAATCTCGCCTAATTCTCTGAGGTCTTGTCTTCCTCCACATTCTGCTGAAGTCGGTTTTTGTGCTCCACATATTCATGACATGTTTTTTGTTTTTATTCTTTATGATCACAGCTCAGCTTATTGCCTATTGTTTTTTGTCTTCCCATGTGATTTCCATTAACGGCTTTACATGGATCAATCTATCTGTGTCTCTCAAATTAACTTTGATCTCTTTCGGTGACAACTGATGGCTGACAACCTGAGATATTTTATGTGGTGTTTGGAAACAGGCTCAGCTTTCTTTTTATCCCATGTTTTATTGGGGAGGTCAAAGAATGTTTTGAATCTGGTATGCGAACTCCATTGAGAAGATTTTTATATTAACAGTTGCAGACTCTCACCCTACAGGGAAGGCCCAGACCTAAGGTGGGATTTCAACCCGACTTTGCTCAATTCAAACCACAAGCTTAAATATTCAAAAACGCTTAATTCTAGTGCTTAATAAATCATAATTTAATAATTTTCAGAGCATGAAAACAGTCATTTCGTGACATCATTGGAAATGAGATGTGCAACTCCGACTGCTGTCTCATAGTTGCACTAAAGTGACTTATCTGAAATTGAGGATTGTGGGGGGGGGTGTAGGTGTGATGTGTGTGTGATATATGTGTGTATGTGTGATGAGTGATATACGTGTGTATGTGTGTGATATATGGTGTGTGTGTATGTGTAATGTGTGTGTGATATACGTGTGTATGTGTAGTGTGTGTGTGTGTGTGATATGATGTATGTGTGTGGCATATGTGTGTGTGGTATATGTGTGTGTGGCGTAGGTGTGTGTGGTGTGTATATGTGTATATGGTGTGTGTGTGGTGTATGTGGTGTATCTGTATGTGTATAGTGTGTGTGTGAGATATGTGTGGTATATATGTGTGTGTGTGTGTGTGGTATGTGTGATGTATGTGTGTATGGTATGTGTGTGGTGTATATGTTTATGTGGTGTGTGGTATACATGTGTATGATATGTGTGTGTATGTGTGTGTGTGTGTGTGTGTGTGTGTGTGTGTGTGTGTGCATGTGAAGGCCAGAAATCAACATCCAGTGTCTTCCTCAATAGCTCTCCATCTTTTTTTCTTCCTTCTTTCCTTCCTTCCTTCCTTCCTTTTCCTTTTTCTTTTCCTTTTTCTTCTTCTTTCTCTTTTTCTTTTTCTTCTTGAGAAATCATCTCTCACTGAACCCAGACTGAATTAGCAGTGAGTTGCAGAGATATGGCCACCTCTGCATCCCAAGGAATTCCAGATGTGCACCACCATGTCCATAGGCTCTGGGTGTGCAAACCAGGTCCTTGTGTTTAGCATGGTAGTAAGCGCTGCAGTGGTGGAGCTATCTATCTCTCCTACCCCTGTGAACCATTCTGCCTGTTTTAAACCTACTTCATTCTATGGTATCCAGTATCCAGTTCAGTCTCACCTTGTACAAGACACACACAAAATAAATGGCAACAGGATGTTTTGGTTGCCATAAAGCTTAAATAGAAAGATTTGCACAAACCTGGGAAAGGAAGTGTTTCTTTGGGAAGATCTCTGAGTGTTTTTCTTGATCTGACCACTTAACATACCAACTTGAATTCATCCCACAAAAGTGATTTTTCCTGGGTTGTTTGATTTCAAACTCTTAAGGTAAAGGTTCTGTTGTTCAAATCTTAGCTGATCTTTAAAAAAAAAAAAAAAAAAAAAAAAAAAACAGATATCAGATATCAGGGTGAAAGCTGAAAGATCAGAGAAGCAGAACAGCAGCCACAAGTTCTTACCTCTATGAAACTCTCAACCTAAAGACAGTGAGTTCCTATTTCCTCATGCCTTAAATATCTTTCTCTGCCCAGACATCACTTCCTGGGATTATAGATGTATGCCACCACTTCCTAGCTCGGTTTCCAGTGTGGCCTTGAGCTCACAGAGATCCAGACAGATCTCTGCCTCCCGAGTGATAGGATTAAAGATGTGTGCTACCATTGCCTGATCTCTGTGTCTAATCTAGTGGCTAGCTATGTTCTCTGATCCTCACAAGTTTATTAAGGTACACAGCATATAACCACAGGGTTCTTGACGGGTGCAACTTTGTTTCCCAGGTATGTCCAGTAACACCCACAGACGTTTCTCTTGGTCTCACTGGTATGAAGTGCCACCAGGTCACAGGGAGTGGAGACTACAGTGTAACTCAACACTTCACCTACCCCATCCTAGATGCCAACAATGCCTACTCTGGGATATCCCACGTAGGAATAAACAACTTGTCTACTTCTTCATTTTCTGTTGTGAATTGGCACAAAAGTGATGGTTAGCCTGTGCTAGATGTCAGGCAGATGTGGCTGCGTTTGTCTTTTTCTGGTAGAGCTTCAAGCATATAGAGTTATATAGAAGAGATGTGGCGTGTAAATGAAAGGGATAAAGATGGTCATGGATTTAATATGTGTGGATGATGGGGTGAGAGGAGGGTAGAAAAATGGGAGAAAGGTAGGGAAGTCATCCCTGCTCATCCCCATGACTGCCATGGACACAAGCAGATAAAGCTGTCTTCAGGTGACAGTCTCTGTGTGAAGGGAGTCGCCCCCACCCCCAGGATGGGGGTGGGGAGGAGGAAGCCACTGGGAATATTACTGTCTTTTCTTGGGGGCCATGTAAAACAGGCTGCTTCTGGAGCAAACAAATCTCCAATTTGACTCACTTTTTTTTCTCCCTGAGTCTCCCAAGTTAAATAGAATCCCCACAGGGCAAGGATCAGCCCTTCCCTCCATCCGTCACCAGCAGAGGTACATTTGGCCCATGTCCTGCATGCTACAAACAACTCAGCCATCTCAGCCATGCCCTCACCCTGTGTGGCCTGTCGGATGCCAGGTTCCCTCCAGAGCCTGTTCCCCTTGTTTTGATCTTTTTTTTTTTTCTTTTCTAAGTTCAAACTTTTCAGTCTCCTTTTTCATCTGTCTGGGAGGTGAAACCAGCTCCTGACAATGCCCTGGTCAGCTCTTTTAGATTTTCCCCCCCCTTTGGGGGAAAAAAAGTTGATTTCCTGTACTAGTGAGCCATACATCACTGACATCTCTGTCTGTGCCTCTTGTCTGTGACAGAATGACAGATGTCATTTATCACTGGGGCTCGCGGAAGCTGTGGGAAGAGGGATTGGATTTTTTTTCTTTCTTTCTTTTGGGCTGCCAGATCATTAAAAAGGGGGCTTTCCAAAGAAAGCTGTGTGTAACCTGAGTGCACTTACTGTCAGCGGAAGGCTGGAAGAATGGGAGAATGGTGAAAGGGAGCAAGAGGAAAAGAGAGGGCGGAGGGAGGGGAGGAGTCTCGGCCAGTCTCAGTGCAGCTCGCCCTGGTTTGGCTCCTGCCTGTGCATGCTAACTAAGGCCTTCAGAGATTTCCGCCTGGCTGGTGGTGCCAAAGAGGAAACCAAAGTAGGAAACCTCTTTAATATCCCTGTTTTGCATCCTGTCGTGTGAGGGGGAGACACATGCTGTACCGCACAGGGCCTGACTTGCAGTAAGATCTTCGCAGAGGGCAGGCAGGAAAACCTATCTGAACTTACGCGAGAGACTCTGTAAATCACAAGTCGAAACTGAGACCTGCTGGCAGGCTGGTTCTCCAAGGAGACATTTACAGCATCCTGTTTGCAGAAGCACACTCGGAAAGTGCCCAAGTATATCTTCTGAGTGCATCTCTCCTTTGGGCACCTTCTCCACCACCAAATGGCTCCAGGGACCAGGAAACAGACTCCTGGCTTATCATTTCTCTGAATAGGGAAACTTCCCTTCTCCTGCCCCTGATGGATGGTATCAAAATGGTGAAAATAAGTTAACTTTCAATAGTCCTAACTTTGTGCCATGTTAAATAACTTCTTTTTATTTTATTGTTTCTGCATTACACTGTGTGTGTGTGTGTGTGTGTGTGTGTGTGTGTGTGTGTGTGTGTGTATGTGTGACTGCACACTTGTGGAGGCTGGAAGACAACATTCAGTAGACAAGGTGGGTCCTTGGGATTTGAACTCAGGTCATCAGGATTGGCTGCAAGCATCTTTACCCTATAAGCCATGTCACCAGCTCCTCTGTGTCTCAGTTTAAGCTTCACCGCCATTGTCAAGAGGCTGCATTTTGTGCTGTATGGTCCCAAACCCCAGAATATTCTTGCGGCCAGGCTAGGCTCCAAAGGCAAGCTGTCTGGTTCTGCAGCCTCAGCCACACATTCAGTGTGCAGGAGGGTGTTGTGAGTTTTGCCTCTCTGGGATGCCAATCTGGCCATTTTGAGTTAGGAAGGTACCAGCTTAAGCACGAACCAACACAGGGCAGCTCTCACCAGCCGGGTCATCAAGTACAAACTCAGGACTGAGGAACCAGCATAAATTCTACACAGTTTGAATGATATATATATAAAAAATTAGGGAAATCTGTTTTCTGTCTTCCATAAAACCCTGCAGGAAGTTTCGATTTTACCTCTTCCCTCAGAGAGCCTAGAGGGCTTATTAGTTGGCCCCTGACCCGAGATAAAATCAGGCACAAAGAAAAGTAGAAAAAAGAAAAAGGGACAAAGTATTGGAGGAATGAATGAATCCAAGAAAGAGAGAGAAGGGAAAAGGGGGTTGAAGGAGGAGGAGAAAGAGAGAAGGGAAGAAAGGAAAGAAAAAGGGAAAGACAGAGTGAGGAGGGAGAGAGGGAGGAAGGAGGGAGGGAAAGAGAAAGAACAAAAAAGAAGGAGAGGAGAAAGGGAGAAGGAAACATGAGAAATAAAAGAAGACAAAGAGGAAGAGGAGGCAGGAGGCGCTCCCAACAGCTGCATCTCTTTAAAGAGTTGGTGCTGAAGCTGAGAGCATCCGCAGCGAGGCCCCAGCCGTGGCCGAGAGCCTGGCTGGAGCACACTTCTGCAGGAAGCCATCCCTTCCAAATAAGTTTTCCTTGACTGCTTTTGCACAAAGCCTGCTGCTCAGAGAGACAAATGAGCTATTAGGTAATCTACTTAATTGACAAGTGACTTAACTAATTACCCTAACATGCTTATTAAATGTTACCTTTCCCATTCGCCACACATTGTTAGGGCATCAATGTATGGGAGCCTTATCATACCACTGTCCCCTGACAACATGATCCTATTAAACAGGAGTGCGGGTGTGTTTCTGGTATGTTATTTCCTCCCTCTATGGTTAGAGTCAGAAAAGATAGAATTAGGAGCCGGGTGTATAACGAGCCATCCTGTTCGGGGACAATGTCCTATTATGCTGGCGCCTAGTCACTCAGATGGATCGGGAATGGACTAAATAAAGAAATAATGTAAATTATCAAGCTTTGCCTAATGGGTGGAAGGAAGGCTGAGGCAGAACCCAATTGCCTTTTGACTGGAGCCTTTCATAGCTGAAGAACCAGTGTCTTTATTTAGACAAGCCTACAAAACCTCTCATTCAGAGCTCCTCAAAAAGGTGTGTTTGGAAAGGCAGGATTTTGCAGGATTTAGTGGGGAAAATGGTGCTACAGCCATGTCTGAAATGCACAGGGGTTGCCTACTATTCCTAAAGATATAAATATTTCACTGTGAAACTTTGCTACAACATGATTTTTTAGACATTTAAAAATGTATCTATGTGTATGTATGTGTGTGTACAGGTTATGTATGTGCAAGTGTGTGCACGTGTGTGGGATTTGTGTGCATGTGTATGTGCATACGTTTGTGTATATGATATGTATGTGAATGTATACATGTGTGTGGGAGGTGAGTGCATGTGTATACGTGTGTAATGTATGTGTGCATGAGTGTGCATATATGGGGGAAGTGTAGTGTGTGTATGTGCATGTTAGTATGTGTGGGGTGTGTGTGTGTGTGTGTGTGTGTGTGTGTGTGTGTAGGCCAAACTCAAACTATCGGGTGTCTTCTTCAGTTGCTAACCACCTTACTCCTCAAGGCAGAGTGTTCCCCCAGCCCTGAAGCTACTCTTCTGACTAGACTAAGAGGTCAGCAAGCACTGTGGTGTCACTGTCTCTGTGTCCCCAGCACTGGGATAATAAGAACACAGCGTCCATCACTCCTGGCTTTTAATGTGGATCCCAGTCTCCAACTCAAGTTCTCATGCTTAGAAGGAAAACACTTCACCAGCTGATCTGTCTCCTCAGCCCCAGGTGCTTTCAAAAGTTTTAGAGAGTCTCAATTCAATTTAGATGTGATATTCCTGCTAAATGAATTATGAAATTGAAAATATTTACAGTTTAGAGATTTTTAGGAGAGATGAAAAATAAGGAGTTGTGAATCCATGTCTCTACTATGTTCTGGTTATCTGGTAACAGAGCGCACGTGGACACTTTCAAAGATATATTCCTTTTGTTTTTAGTTTATGTGTGAGTGTTTGCCTGAATGTATGTCTGGGTACCACATGGTGCCTGCAGAAGTCAGAAAGCACCAGATTCCCTGGCACTGGACTTAGAGATGGTTGAGAGCCATCATGAGGGTTCTGGGAACCAAACCAGGGTTCTCTGAAAAAGCAGCCTGTGCTCTTAACCCTCGAAGCCCCCACTTCACACCCCAATCTAGTTACTGCTTTTCATTTTCCACTGGCCGTAGCTAATACTGATGGCTAAAGCTGGCGGCTACTCCTCAGAGTAGTGTACAGTGAAACCCACAAAGTGCTGTGTTCTTGGTGATACCTAAGAACATATAGCAGAGTACTTATCTACACAGTGAAGCAACAGCAGAAGGCTAGAAGCACTGGAAAGATTATTTTCTGTGTAGGATGGAGTTAGAGGCAGGAATGTCTGCAGAAAACTGGAGTATCAGTTGTCCAGGGCAGGCAACTCCTGGTTCTAGCAGACACTGTGTTCCCAGACCCCAGATCTGCCCCCACACTGCCATATCTGTCTCTGAATTTAGATCTCTCCCCAGCCTCTGCCAGGATCCAGTTGACTGTAAGCAGTTAGCTTTTGACTTCCTTGAAGTACACGGAAGTCGTATTGAAAGTTGCTTAGATCACATTCACCACAGCCACTTTGGATAAGTCAGGGAACCCAGGATGATATGGGAGCTCACACTCCGTCTACAGGGTGCACTGGGGCTAGCCTTGACCCTAGTGGGAAGCCCAGCTGAATAGCTATTGACCTGGTTGTCTATGTGGAGACACTGGTGCAACCTTGGTCAGTCTAGTCATCTGAAAGGACCTAGGAATCCAGCCAGGCAACCTCACAGCAGCCTGACAATGACTGTGAGCTTGCCACTACTGAATCTGCCACAAACTAAGAGAGCCCAGCCCGTCAGTGTTCCACTTGAATCCGACCTCCACAATGCCCAGGAAGAGTGAGAGTTGATTGGCCAGCAGCCCCGAGCTAGCTCTGGTATCATGTCTGATGGCTGTGGTTTGCCTTGTTGTCTGGTTATCTGCAGGAAGGTGAGTGAGTAAAAGCAGAATTGTGGTAGTGCTGAGACTCACTGCAGTCAGGGAGAGATAATCAAGTAGGTATTTAAAATATACCATAATCACATACATAATGACCTTTATGGCAAAGTGCGATACTACCAGGACCTGTGAGCAGTCAAGTGTCCCCGTGTCTGAGAAGTAGAGAAGAAGCTCACTGAAAATGTCCTCATGCAGAGAAATGATCAAGCTGGAGGAGCAGAGACAGCCTCAGGGGAGAGCTTCCTGGGCAAAGGTTTATCTTTGCAAAAGACCACGGCAGATCAATCCGTAGAACATCCTCCCTTTTTAAAAATGTGCTTTCTCATTCTACCAGGACACACTGTGCTCTGTTGTGAAAAGCTTTCTGAGTAGATAAGAGGGGGAAATACCTATGACCTTGGTCCTCTACACTCCACAGCACTGCAACAATGCTCCAGTTAGAGGTCACCAAGATGGGACCCATCATAACTCAAAGAGCAAGGCCAGTGCTGCAGCTCATCTGCAGGAGCCAGGAGCCATGGCATACTGGGCAAGGGACCCATGGTTACAAGTGTCATCCACAACAACGTCCAGAGATGCTGTCTTCCTCTCCCTCCTGTTCTTAGCCTTTGGTGACCATACCACATCACTGACTGGGCAGTTCAATTTCTGGAGCTACAAGTAAGAGCAGCTGAAATATCATCGAGGGTAGTCATGGAGACCCATTCCAGAACATAGTCCTTCAAAATGAGGACCATTTACCTCCTCTGTGGCACTGCAGGTCCACGAGGCTGAGCTCAGCTGAGGGCTGATGGGTCTTGATTGGCTCTGGGGAGGTGAGTGGCGCTTCTCTATGTGGCCGTGACCTTGTGGCAGGCTGACCCAGCTGGTCCCCAGGGTGAACAGTTCTGAGGACAAGAGGCAACAGGTCTCTTGGGGTCTGGCTCGGACACTCGTGGCTCTCACATCTCTTACATTCCACTGGACAAAGAATCCCCAGACTCAGTGCACAAGGGAAGGGACATCGCAGTCTAGTCATAAAAGAAAGTGGAGTTATCAGTGACAGAAAGATGGCGGGGGGTGGGGGAGGCAAAGAAAGAAGGATGTCTCCAGCTAAGTTCAAGGTCTGTAGGCAGAAAATAGGGTCTCCTCCTGGGGGCAAACTTTGTTTCAGTAGTAAAATAAAGATAACAAATGATCAAATTGGGCCCTCTGGACTCCCTCCCTCCCTCCCTCTCCCTAGTCTCTCCCTCTCTCTCCCTCCTCCTCCAGCATGTCACTAGGCCTTCCACACACATCCAAATGTAATGCTACCTTGTGTCAGAGCCAAACAGGGTGTGACCCAGAGATTATTTTTACTTTATTTAAATGTTAAATATATAATGTTCTTCCCTCTGAAATACTTCAGCCCCTTGTTACTGTTTTCTCTGTCTCTGTCTCTGTCTCTATCTCTCTCTGTCTCTCTCTGTCTCTGTCTCTCTCTCTCTCTCTGTGTATGTGTGTATGTGTGTGTGTGTGTGTGTGTGTGTGTGTGTGTGTGTGTATGTGTGTGTGAATGCCAGAGGCCAAACTTGATGCCATTCTTCATGAAGGAGCCATCCATCTTCTTGGAGACAGATTCTCTGACAGGGACCGACTCACCTAGGCTGTCTAGCTATCTCTGCATAAGGATCCACTTGGCTCTGCCTCCTCAACACTGAGATAACAAGCATGTGCCCCCACTCGCAGCTTTTTCACATGTGTTCAAGGGGTCAAAGTGCAGGCCTTTGTACCTGCCAGCCAGTGCCGCACCAACTGAACTGTCTCCCCAGCCTGACCATGCTCAACGTGTGCTGACACTGAGAGGCAACTATGAGACTGAGCCAGAGTCTCTGGGAGTCTCCATACTTTAGTGTTCTTATCCACAGAGCAAGTCTCCACAGAAATGCCTCCCTATGCGGCTTTGTAGAGAGAACTCAGTGGTCAGGAGCAATTGCTGCTCTCACAGAGGATCCATGTTTGGCTCCCAATACCCAGCTAAGGCAGCTCACAACAGCCCATAACTCACGCTGCAGTAATATAATACCCTCTTCTGGCCTCCAAGTGTACCTGCACAAATGTATGCATACACGTGCACATAATTTTTTTTATTTTGTTTTAAAATGTGGTTTTAAGCAACAGATGAGATGATCTGAGGCCCTGCACCCAGCAACAGCCTTTACTGATGCAGGCTTTGTTATCACTATTGGAATTTACCTCTCTTCTTTCCCCAGAAATCATGATATCTCAACATTTCCAGCCACGTAAAAGTTGCCTACGTCCCAATTTAAGTTGAAAAAGGAAGGTAGTTAATATGTGTTCGACTTCCGTTTCTTCTAAGACAGATATTTGAATGCCTATTGATTTTTTCTTTTAGCTTTGTCAGTGACTAAACAAAGGTTAATCTCTTCCCCTGGCAAATATTTATCGAGTGATACCAAGAGTCCTGCTTGAGGAGTTCATCCACAGTTCTGGTCTGAACCCTTGTGTGTCACTCTGGCTTTCTGGGGTACTCAGAGATGGTGCCATGTGGTACCGTCTCTGAGTACCCCAGCACCACCTGGCTGATGGATGCGGCAGGGAACACGGCATAACCCATGATGTGAAGGAGGAAAGAGTAACCAGCACAGCTTGAAGATGGGAATTGCAGCAGGAGGTTGCTCAGTGGTTAAAGCAATGGCCACACAAGTGTAGGGAACAGAGTTCAGATCCCCAGAACCTGTGTAAGAGCTGAAAGGATGTGGCACCCTGCCTGCAGTCCCCATGCTCATGGACTGGAGATAGGGTTACCCAAAGCAAGCTGGGTAATTATACTACACAAACTGGCAAGTTCTGAGTTCAGTGAGACCCCACCTTGGGATAAAGTGGACAAGAAGACAGCTGACATTGACCTCTGGCCCCTATGCATATGTATACACACACACACACACACACACACACACACACACACACACACGTAAACATGGGCACATAGCAACATACACACATTCACACAACAGAAGATGAGGGACTGTAGAGAAGGCTCATACATGAAGAGTATGAACCATTCTCACAAAGGACTTGAGTTTGGTTCTCAATACCTCAACCAGTAGTTCACAATCACTTGTAACCACAGCTCCTGGGGTTTTGATGCCCCCTTCTGGTCTCTCTTGTTACTGCACTTATTTCCATACATTCACAGACATGCACATAGACATAATTAAAATTTTTAGATACCTTTAAAAGATGGTAGTGGCATTGAAGATACCAGCAAGTAACACTGTAGTGAGCTAAGATTGGTACTAGAAAGATTCTTGGGCCAGGAGATACCAGACTTAAGGCATGCTGGCCCAAAGAAGCCAGCAGGATGAGGATTCGTTCTCCATCTCATTTCTCCTCCACCAGCCCATCCCCTTTGGGCAAACCCATGGGGAAGCAGAAAGACAGGGGGTCCCACATAGGGCTGGATCAAAGCAGCCTCCCTCCCAAGTCCGGGGCTGGCAAGGCAGGTACACAACCCACACAGAGGACAAGCAGAAGCTGCCTTGGACAAAAACCCTTAAAGACTGAAGGACGCAGGAAGCTTCCTACCCTGGGAAACCTCCTCTCTGAAAATGATGTCACATATTTAGGAGCTAGGTCCAGGAAAACTTGCCAATCAGACTTTGCATCCTGGGATGTCACATATCTCTTTTGCTGAGGTGGATCTGAGTGTTCACTTAGCCACTCCCTTGGCCTGAGACATCCGTAAGGACACCATCCTTTGATTGGCTAATGAGAACATTCATTCTTGGGTTGTCTAGGTTACAAACTTGCAACCAACCAGATGTATTTCCAATCTTTGTTTTGTCAGGTTTTGAGTTGGGGGCATCACTATGTAGCCATGGCTATCTTGGAATTCACTTTGTAGAACAAGCTGGCTCAAACTCACAAAGATCTGCCTGGCTCTGTCTCCCAGGACTGTCATTAAAGGTGTGTACCACCACATCTGGCTTCTAGCACTTTCTAAAAGATAGTTAAGTTGGGGAAAGAGTATGCACACATGGGCGAGAAGTCCATGCTGAGTGTCTTCCCCTGTGTCTTCTCGCATGTTTATTTAGGCAGGTACTCTTTCTTAGCCTGGATCTGGCCATTTTAGCAAGCTTGCTGGCCATTGAGTCTGGGATCCCCTTTTCCCTATGTTCCACCCCCAGCAGTGGGATTACAGGCATCTGTCACAGTGCCCTGATTTGTATGTGAGGCTAGGGATCTGAACTCAGGTCCTTATGCTTACAGGGCAAGTACCTTGCCCACTGACCCATCTCCCCAGTTCTCATTTTTAATTAAATACCCCAAAGTTTAATAAATAGCTCTTCATAGCCTGGGTTCCGAATTTGATTGTGCATATCCTACAGTCTAAATCTTGGGGTAGTCTGGTCTCTCTGCTCACATCACTATCAACAATGAGTCAACAGACACTAATTCAAGAGTGGTCACTGTGTTCAAAGGAAAATCAAAGAATGCAGACACTTCCGTGGATGTAAAGAATTTCCCTACACTTGTGTATGCCCAGTGAGTGGTTGTGTGGAATGTGCAGTCCAATGGCATCTAGTCACCTTCAGTGGGATGGCTCACCTGTCTTGATCCAAGAACCCTGCCTTTTGCATTTACTTTATTTATTTTTATATATTTAGTGTGAGAACACCTGTCCTATGGCACACATCTGGAAGTTTTGGTGATCAGGCCACATAACTCCATGTGTTTGGGGAAGTGGGGTGTTCTCTTGTCTCTGTCACACTGCATACTCTAGGACCACTGACCTGAGGCTGGTCTCTTGTCTCCCCAAATGAGTGCTGTAACTACAGATACAAGCCACCACATTCAGCTTTGGGTGGGCATTCCAGGAATCGAACTCAGGCCATGAGGATCACATGAACTTTGATCCACAGAGTCATCTCCCAAGCCCTCCTTTTGCATTTAAACCATGGACCCCAGAAATGGAGCACTTTATAGCAGGTCCTGTGCCTGGAGCCTCACACTCACTGGGTACGAGAGATGAAGTCACTTAATTGTTCTTCAGATGAAGAATCTCAGACAAGTTCAGTGATTTTCCCAAAGTTACCCAGCAAGTAAATGGCAAGGCTCAGACTCAGATCTCACAGGGGCAAGCAAACTCCCATAACTGAGGACCAAGCCTCATCAGACCTGCATAGAACAGAATTGCTGAAACCTGAGCAACAGCTCAGGGTATAAGACCCACACAGTGCCTGACATGGTGGGCTGAAGAAATACTTGTCCTGGATCTTTCCTGCTGACTCTGTTTCCCCAATAGATTATGCTCTAAAACTGGCCAAAGATTGTAAGATAACATCTCCATACTGCAGAGGCAGTAATGACTTCCATGCCCTACCAGAAGCTGGGAGAGGAGAGCAAAGGCATCAAGCCTTGGTTGAGCGGAGAAGCACTGGGCTTTTCAGTGACTGGATGTTGTCTAGTGTGTCAGCCTCTCAGCGTCACACTCAAGCTTGGTTTCCATGTGGGTTGACCCCCAGCTTTGGGTACACACCTTTCAGAGCTCTTCTAGACCACCTTAGTTCTGTTTTCAATGCTGCTCAAACCCATGGTCTGTGAGCAAAGAAACGACTTTACTAAGCAGGCATAGTGGCACACACCTGTAATCCCAGTGCTCAGGAGGCAGAGGCAGGGTGACCACTGTAAGTCAAGGCCATCTTGGTCTACTTAGCAAATTGCTAGGTAAACTGAGGCTTCACAGTGAGATCATGTTGGGGAAAAAAAAGAAAAGAAAAAAAGCAAGACTCCAATTTTCCAACTTATGGTCACAATTCAGTAATTCTAGGAACAACATTTTTGTTTCTGTGCTTAGAGGCTAAAACTTTACTGTGACTTTTGTCGCAGCCTCCAGTGGCTTTTCTTTTGCAGTTTTCTGGGACTCTCTGAAGATTTGTTTCACTAAGATCCTATTCTACAAGCCTGTTCCACCCCTACACATGTTTGCATGCACACACAGCATTGAGTTTTTAGCATTGAAGAAGTCATCATTACCATGGAAACCCTACCCTGGCTACCCAGAGCACCAGCAAATGCTCACAGACCTACACTGGAACTGGCCTCCTCCATGATAACACACATAAGTGTATGAATTCTAACTTTGTTTATAAGGTGGGTTTGTATCTGCTCTTAGAGGGAGTCAAATGCAAGGACAGTTCCCCCAAGCCTCTGCATGCATTTATTGGTTCAATACATGGATATATTAAACACCCACTATGTGTCTCCTGGACACTTGGGTTATAGCTGTGATGAATAATCAAACCTCCCACTTACATCCAGAGAGTTTCTATTTCAATGGAAAAAGCACAGGACAGTGTCACTGACAAAAGATTCTAAGAAGTATAATAAAGAAAGGGACTGGAAAACTCAAGGGGAGACTCTGAGTTGCTGAGATGTCAGATGCAACAGTTGGGGGAGATTTTAGCTGAGCTGTTGTTGGTTGGTCTTTTTGGCTCTTCTTGGGGGGCCTACCACCCAGCTCCCAAATAAATCATACACACAGGCTTATTCTTAATTATGAATGCCCGGCCTTAGCTTGGCTTAGTTTCTAGCCAGCTTTCCTTAACTTAAATTATCCCATCTACCTTTTGCCTCTGGGATTTTCCTGTTCTCTAACTTCTGTATCTTACTCTTACTCTGTGGTTTGCTGTGTGTCTGGGTGGCTGGCCCCTGGAGTCCTCCTCCTTCTCTGGTTGCTCCTAGATCTCTCTTTCCAGATCTCTCCATCTATATATCCTTTTTGCCTGCCAGTCCTGCCTATCCTTTTTCCTGCCTTGCTATTGGTCACTTCTTTATTAGACCATCAGGTGTTTTAGACAGGCACAGCAACACAGCTACACAGAGTTAAACAAATGCAACATCAACAAAAGTAACCCACCTTAAAATGATATTCTACTACACTGAGCAAGTGATTTCCAAGAAATTTCTGAATGAAGGGCCAATGTGAATCCTGTGGCTCTTTAAGGGTACATTGTATCAGAAAGAGAAGACAGCACAAGCCAAAGCCCTGTGGTCACATTGCATTTTCAGTACTTCAGATGCTGCAGGGGGGCTAGTGTGGCTGAAGGAGAGTTTGGAGGCAGGAGCATGTGAGGTCATCAGAAGCCAACTTGTATGGAGCCTGGTGAGAACTTGGGATTTTATTCCAAGTGTAAAGGATGACACTTAGAAGGCTTGGGGCAGGATGTAGCAGCATGTGTCTGCATTGTCACAGCCGTGTTGCACTCACTGCCTTATTCATCAGTAAGCCCAGGCCCAGAGAGATCAACTAATGTCCCCAGATGGTTCATAGGATCAGCAATTCCTCGGGGTTAAAAACAAGAGGGGTCTATGTTTTGGCCTTTTTACCCTCAATCTGTGTAACAGAACTTGGCAAAATATCATGTGTGGACAAGCCCAACCATATTCCTATTTGTATCAATAAAGTTTTATTGGCATACAGCTATACTCATTCATTTGCATATTGCCTGTGGCAACCTCTGTGCTGAGGCTACAAGTTTAGCAAAAGTATTCAGAGAGTGCTTGCATGTCCCGAAAGCTCTCGATGCTGACTGTCTGGTCCTTGGCAGGAAACATGTGCCAACCTGGTTCTAGAAAGCATCAGCACAACTGACCATAGCTCCCAGAGCACAGCTGTTCTTTCCCAGACAGCAGCACACTATCAAAGACAAAGAAATGCATCTCGAATGAATGATTTACTTACAAGTCAAAACTTGAAAGCAAAAGCAGCCAAACACAGAGGTGGCTAAAGTCACCTAGTAGCTTATATTTAAAACAGAAATCGTTCCTTCATGTTAGTATTGAGATCAAATCTAGTCATCCAGTCAACAAATATTGACTGAAATGCTATACCAGACTGTAGCCAGTGTCTGTGATAGCAGTGGCACATCCCATGCCAAGCAAATTCTGACACAGTTGTCTACAGAACAGAGTTCACACACCAGGGATAGAGACAGTCATTAGTCAGAGAGTTGGAATACTGAGCTAGCCAGGGGAGATGGAGTAGGCTTTTCTGAGGACTTCGTGATGTCTTGGGAAAGAACAAAAGGGTCAGTAGATGAAGAGAGAAAAGATAATCAGTAGTTGAGGAGGAGGCATGCCAGGAAGGGTCCTGGGAAATTCAGAGCAAAATGTTTGTGTATCTGAAAGGCAGTATGATTCAGTTCCGAGTACCTGCATGGGGTAGGTTAGAGCTGCGACACCAGCTCCAGGGGGTCTGGTGCCCTCTTCTGGCCTCCTTAGTTACCTGTACCCATATGCACAACTCCCCCAGCACACACTTAATTAAAAATAAAAATGAAATATTTTTTTAAATAAACCTGCAATACTGAAAGAGTTTACCTTTCTTAGGAAAACTGCTTTTGCATTCCCAGGTCCAAGAAGTAGCCTCAAACCCCTCATAGCCATGCTGGGTATAACCATCACTTATGCAGAATGGCCAGCTTCCATATCCTATGGCCTCTGACTTCCAGCTCAGGGACACACAGCACTGTAGGAGTCAGATAAAAGACAGATACACCCATGCTTAGGACAGACATTACTGTCTGCTCCTGTAGAGTCGTCACATCACAAACCACAGCTCTGGAGGCGCTTTGACCCCATGCACCATGAGCCCGTCTTCTTTGAATTCACTTCTCCATTCTCTATCTTCAGCCTATTACTGTGCAAGAAGTAAACAGGCCAGGGGAAAGCTTCCATTGACCTGGGATGGAGTTGAAGTAGAGTTGTAAGTACAGTACAGTGATAGAAGAGAAAGACAGAGAAAGGTACTTTCTGGTTTGGTTGGATTGGGTTGGGTTTAATTTGATCTCTAAGGAAATTGCCCTTAAATTCCGTTAGCTCATTTTAATAGCAAGCAAAGGACATTTGTGAAAATGTCAATGGAGGCTTTCTGATGAGATGGTATTTGACTTGGAAGCTTGGCACAGAGAAAGACCTTAGCCAAATAAATATGTGAGGGCTGTTCTCGGCTGAGGGATGGCATGTCTAAAAGCCCTGAGGCCAGAACAAGACAGGGTTAGAGGGAAGACTTCCGAGCTGGAGTGCGGTGCACGGGAGAAGAGATGTGGGGATCAAGTGAACTGGGCTTGTGCTCACTCACTGTAATAGGAGGCACTAGAAGTGATCTCTGGAGCAACAGTAGGACTGCCTCGCAGTAGCAAGAAGTTACTATGCCTCAAGTGCTTCATACTCACAGCAATCATTTCCATGCAACATTCATCAAACCCAATGAAATGGGTACAATTACTGTTCTCTCTCAGATAACTGACCTGAGACTCCATGAGCTGAAGTGACTTGGGTCAAGTTGCAAAGGAACTTCAGCTTTTGGCTCCCTTCAGCTCCAGGCTCAAATTACAAACCCACTAATCCTGGGGCAGCAGCTATATAGTCCTGGCTCTCTGGAGGATGCAGGAGGAAGATCATAAGGTCTGGAAGACTTGGTCACAAAAAGAAAAGAAAAATTAAGCTGGGCCTGATGGTCCATGCAATTAGATCTTTGTGATTTTTGAGGTCAGCCTGGTCTACATAGTAAGTGAGTTCCAGGTAAGCCACGCTACAGTGAGACTGTCTGGAGGAGAGAGGGAGAGATCGAGCCTATACCTACTACACATTCATTTTCATTACTGTTGTTTATTATGCTTATTTTTGTAATTCCAAAAGGAGTTTGGTCAACTACATTGTTCTTTTCTGCTCAATTTTATAAATAAAAGTGGTTTGCCTCAAGATTCTAAGGAAGGGTAAAGATAACAAGTTGTGAGATCCCTCTGGCACTGCTAAAGTGCCATATGGGAGCATTTGGAGAAGGTAAGGACAGAGAACAGACTGGCCAAGGAAGTATTTGGGGCTCAGCCACCTATAACAATTAGTAACATTCTCTGCATAGAAGACAAAGGCAACCTATTGCCCTCCTGGGTTTAGCTGCGGCCTGGTACTCTCTCTGTGCTTTCTTTCCTGGTATCAGGGCTTTATCTGTTCTGATGGTATAGTGATGTGGTCAGGATGGCTAGGAGGATCCAGTTCTGGGACCTAGTCTCCATTCCCAAAAGTGACATCAGGTGCTGAGAATCACCAAAGATTCCCTCAGGGGTGCATGGGCAGGGAATGGCTGTGCCTCAGGAACATGACCCTCCACAGGAAGAGATGGGATTTTACCTAGCATGTTCTAACTATGAACAAAGGGGAGCCCTCTGATTGCTCCCACATAAAAAAGAAAGAGAAGAAATTTGGTGTCAAAGTCAGGTGTGGGTTTTAAATTATCTTCCTTAGCAATGAATACATCACCTGTTTATTTTTAACAAGGTTTAATGACATTTACTGAGCTTTCATTGTCATAGTTGGGTTTTTTTTTTTTTTTTTTTTTTTTTTTAGAAAATAGTGAAAAGTGGATATAGAAAAAGAATTACAGGGGCTGGGCATTTCGTTCTGTTGATAAAATGGTTGCTAGCATGCTGCAAGGCCTGGGTTGGATTCCTCAGCATGGCATAAATGGGGTCTGGTATTACTCTTATTACTCTTTATTTCTTTATTGTGTAATTAATCACTCTCCACCTAGGACATTCCTTTTGCTGAATTTTTATGCCATTATAAACACCACTGTGATGAACATCTTCCTACATAGGACTTTTCTTTAAAGTCATTGTCGTAACATGGTGTACATGGGCATGAGTCTATCAGTCTGGATTGTTGGATCAAAGGGTGACAATTATTGATCTTCTTATTTTTATTATACAACTGCTCCAAGAAAATTAGATGAATCACTGAACTACGACCAGACATGTATGGCAATATCCATTTCATGATACCTTTGCTTTTTGTTGATGGTTGGTAATTTGATAGACATAATATTTCCTTGCTCTACACATATTAAAAAGAAGGAATTGTCCTTTCTTATAGAAGAGCAAATGTGCTTCAGGAGCAAAATGCCAAGGTGAACGGCAACATCCCTCCTGTGCAGCACTGACCTGCAGGGCTTCCTATGCTGGGGAGGCTCTCTCCAAAGTGCCAGCTACTAGCCACCTGAAGCTGTCAGGCAGTGGAAACGAGGCTAAAACAGCTGAGAAGCTGAGCACTTTATTATACTAAACAGCCACATGAGATCAGTAACCACCAAATCAGCCTGCATTGTTCAGGGCTAGAGGAAGCAGAGCCTTCTCCTAAAAAGAGGAGGCTGAAGTTGGTCTCTGATATTTTCACCTGTGCAGGAAAGCTAGCTGCTTTCATGGGGAAAGAGATTCAGAGAATTGGTTGGTTGGTTGGCTTGTGTTTTGGTAGGGCTAAGGATTGAGCCCAACCAAGGCCTTCACATGCCAGGCAAGTGCTGTGCCACTGAACTACAGCTGTGTGGCAAGGTGTGAAAAACGCATGGTGGCCTATCCTGCAGCATCACAAAGTAATGTAAATGATATATTGGATCAGGGTATGGAGACAGAGAGCTCTCAATCAAATACGGGATGTGATATTTACTTTGTACTTCTTATTTGGAGAGGAGGATCTCACTTGTCTAGGTTGCCCCTGAATTCTGTAGCTCAGGAAGTCTTGAGTTTATAATATTCTCACCTCTGCTTCCAGAATAGCTAACATTACAGCTTTTCATCAGGTCCAATTTCTTGTGACCTTTAAATAGGATTCTCTGACAGTTGGGTCTTCTTAACATGGTCTCCACTGGGGCCACCAGCTCTCTGCACCTATATAAAATGACCTCATACTGCCTGCCATGGAAGGACAAACTTAAAGGGAGCTAACAGCATTGATGTTTAGGATGCAAGGGTCCTTGATTGATTAATTTCTGCTTCTCCTTTATCCTATCCCCTGCCTGGTAGTCTCTCCCACCATCAAACTGGTTACAGAGGGTAGGTTGTATAAATACAAGGATGAATAGATGTTGCATGGATATCTGAATGATGGATAGGTAGCTGGATGGTGGATGGATTGATGGATAGATGGATAATTGACAGATGAATGGATGATGGATTGAGGACAGATGGGTGACAGATTGATGAATGGATGATGGATGGATGGATGGATGGGTGGATGGATGGATGGATGGATAGATGAATAACAGATGAAGGATAAATGATGTATGACTATATGGATAAAGGATAGATGGATAATTGACAGATGAATGGATGATGGATGGAGAACAGATTGATGAATGGATGATGGATGGATGGATGGATGGATGGATGGATGGATGGATGGATGGATGATGGATGACGATGAATAAATGGATGACAGATGTGTGGCTGTGTGATGTATAATGAATGGGTTGATGGTAGATATATAAATGGATGACAGGTGGTTGATGGATAGATGATGGACAGATGATGGATGGTTTTGATAAATGATGTATAGATGGGTGATGGATAGATTGACAAGTGATGGATAATGGGTAGATGATAGTGAATAGATGGATAGATGTATGTATATATGGAAGTAATAACAATAGCTAATACTTCCAGTGTCTCTAAGTGTCAGAATGTGGGGCCAAGACTTTATCTGTAACACTTCATTCCCTTTCAGTGTTCTCAACAGCCTAAAGATGAACATGTCACTAATATTTTCTAATATGTAAGGAAACCAAGGCATGCTATGCATGCACATCCCATATTTGAGACACAACCATATGCCTCCACAGCCTAACCTAATGCACTGTCTACATTACCATATAATGTTGCAAGAGAGAACACCAAGAATTTTTCACACTTTGTCACACCAGTGCGTGGCTGAAGCTTTTCTCTGCCCTGTAGCTACTGGTGCCGAGGGAAGAAAAGCTAAAGACTGGCAGGTGCCCCCAGTTTCCTCCAAAAGTTGCTTTCCGTCTTCATAGCTGACCAACTTCTAAAGTGTACACTCATGTGGTTAACAGTCTGGCCTGGGGCTGATAAAAAAAAAGCTTCCACCATGCAATTAAAACCCTGTCTTGCCCAATTGGGCAACTAATGGGATCAGCAAGAGTGGAAGCTGCCTCGTTAAGACATAGTTTGTACCTCAGGTCCATTTTGTTGGCAAATGAAACAGTGGCTGAGGGAACTGCCTGATGGGTCAGCCTGAGACTAAATGAGATGGTCCTCCAAGCCACCCTGGGCTGTCCATGTACGTGGACATGTAAGGTGCAAAAACAACTTGCAGACACTTAGATGGACACTGGACTCCCAGCTGAGTCCTGACATCCAGACAGCCTTCCTGTTGTCTGTCTGGAAGTAATTTCAGGTGATGGACTGTGTCTAGTGGCCCATGTGCCTGCAGGAACTGGCATAAGGGGGAAATGTTGGCACAGCCCAAAAGATTCTTCTCTTTGTGAATTTCTGGCTACTTAGACTCCACGAGTAGCCCCTGTCCCTTCTTTTTGAGGAATGTCTCAATATATCCTGCTCATCAGGTTAACATTTTTTTAGTTTGTTTTATTTCAACAAATGTCTACAAGCTCTGCAAGAATGCACCTATGGCCACCAAATGGCATCAACCTCTTATAATCAAGAGAGGGAAAGACAATGATGGAGCAAAGAAGTATGTGGCTAAGGTCATCTCAGATGCTGGGCTTACAAGAAAACAAGGCCTACAGTGTAGCAGTGCATGACCAAGAATTAGGGTTTGGACCTACAGAGCACTGGTCAGAGGAGCTGAGTGGGAAGGCTGAGAAGCTGTCAGCCAGGCCCAGAAGCCTGAAAAGTATTCTGAGCAGAGAGAACAGAAAGTGCAAAGGGCCTGCGGTGAGAGTGAGGAGCTAGGTTTGTTCTGCAGAGGAAAGAAGATGGCTGGAGCCCAGGGCCCAGAACAGGGAAGGAGAGAGCAAGGGGAGCCAGCGCTGGCTGCTCTACAGAGGACAGCTTGATTGGTGCCTTAGTGAGCACTTTCCACCTCACTAGAGGAGAGAACCGAGCACTTGATGCCCACTTTCTCTTCTGTCCCCACACCAACCAAAGGAGGCTGACATTGCTTTTGCCGTAGAGGTGGGGAGACTGGGTGTGCTTAAATCAGATAGCCAATGGGGCCCAGGCTCCAAGACTGTGGCCACTCTCTTATTCTTTTGTTCTTGCCCTTTCCCTATCCGTCTCTACCTCCCTTCCTCCCTTCACTCCTTCGTCCTTCTGTCTGTCCATCTGTCCATCCATCCTCATACAACTTTCTTTTCTCCTCTTCTTTCCTCTCTCCTTTTCCCTTATTGATTCTCAGGCCTTAGGGTCACACTTTGTGCCGTGGTGGAGAATAAGAGCAGTCTGCTCCTATGTGTGTGTGTGTGTGTGTGTGTGTGTGTGTGTGTGTGTGTGTGTATGTGTGTGTGTGTTGGTTTGTGTTACAGGTGTGTGTGTGTGTTGGTGTGTGTTGGGGATGCTTTCTCTCACCCTCCAGCCACACCTCCGCATAAACAGAGCCATGTACCATCATGATAGACACAAATATGCCTGTCCCCAACTAGAGGCAGCGTCCCTGACTTCATAATGAAGAGTGTGTGAGTGACTGCCTCTTAAAGTATGTCTTACACTTTCGTAACAAAAAGTCCCTGCAACATTTCTGACAAAATGATTGGCAGAGCCTGAGACAGGGCAGTGGTCACTGACTCAGTGGGAGGCTGTGTCTGGCCACGTTGCTTTTGCACATCATGGGTGTGTGGCTGCATCCAGAAGGCAAGTGACTCACTGTCCCCAGGATGGAGCTTCCAAGGAGTTTAATTAGCCCAGAGTTTCTTACCTGGTGATGAGGAGGGAGTCTCATGGTTATTCTAGGATGTCACGGTATACCTCCTCTATTGCCTTAGCTCTCCCTCACAAGTTGTAACAGATAGCAATGTCTCTGGGTATCATCATTCATCTCCTGCAGCCCAAACCCTACCCCACAACTGCAAGGGTCTAGTTGTATAGGTTATTAGAGTGTTGTATGTTCTCTGCTTAGCTCCAAAAGTTGTAATACATACAACTATACCATTCCTAACCCTAACAATAACATCCTGGCTAATCAAAGACTCTGCCTGAGGAAAAGTTTGGTGCAAAGCATGATGGGAAACACTTGCATCCCAGTACTTGGGAGGCTCAGGTAGAAAGATTGTGATCAAGAGTTCCAGGCAAGCCTAGACTGCAAAAGACCTTAGGAGGAAGAAGAATATAGAGGTGAAAGGGAGAGAGAGGGAGGGAGCAGAGTAAACTGAAAATTCTACATCAAAAGGCATGATGGACGTGTGCACACAATGATCCCTTTGCTTCTCCATTCCCCCCCATTAGCTAGCATAACTCATACTAGCTGCTTTAACAAACAACTCATGAATCTCAGTAGTCCAGCACAGTGCACATAGGTTTTTCACACATAGAAAATCTTCTCTAAGTGAATCAGATGTCACCTTCACTGTAGAATGGCTATGTTATCTGGAGTGCATGGCTTCTAAAGGCACTGAAGACAGCAGAAAGGAACCCTGTAATTGAGGCTCATTACTGTGCCAACATCTCAAGTGTCAAAAACTGGAAAATGCAGTCGTCCTGTAGAGATGGGTAAAGATGGAACAGATGTGGAGCATCCCTGCGCCATCATCCTAGACACAGGACTTTCAGCTTTTTCAATAAAAAATCCTGTTTGTTATTTCTAATGATGTGAATTACAAGAGAACAATATTTCATATGGCCCAGTCTTCCCTGACCATTCCTAGCATGATTATTTCCAAGTTCCCCATTCTCCACCCTTCCATTCTGACTTGAGGGAGTGTCAATACTGCTTGGAGAATCTGTGCTTGTCACTTGTCTCAGGTTAGGTAGGTGGACAAGCATCTTGAAGCTATCAACTGGATTTGGGTCTTCATTTTCCACCACGCAGCAGGTGAGGGATGAAGTAGTGATGGTCAGACCTCTGGGAATTCTTAAAAACCCTAGCCCTGTCCTGCTCTTCTGACTTGATCTCTTCTTGTCTGGAAAACTGCGAGCTTGTCCCCACTCCTGGCGATCCCTCCTCAGGATCCTATCTCCAGGCGACCACGCTTCCTTGACAGCCACTGGAAGTGACACAATGTTGATTTTAATCCTCTGCCTAAGTCCACTGATGCAGCCCACTTTCCTAAGATCGAGGCCAATGTTCTGCCCTCCGCCTATCATGCCCTTCTTCTTCCTGTCTTTTCAACTCTAACCCCAAGGCTGGCCAGACCCCAGTGAAGCTGCAGGTGCTCCACATCCACTGAGGATAAGTTTGTGGGATAGTGTGAGCTGTGCAAGTGTGGAAGTTTAGAAACCTATCAAAGGTATTGCCTGTAATTTCTCCTTTCCTATTCCAGAGGAAACTCCTTTAATACCATTATATTCGCTCTTCGTGGGGTTTAAAACTGGAATCTTGAGAATAGTTTTGTTTACATAGCAAACTTACTGTTTACTTAATAACTCTCCCACACACACACACCCACATGTGTGCTAATGTGTGCATTATGTACTATAAATGTATTGTGGTGTATGCTTATAAAAGCATTTGTGCGCCTTGTTACTTATCTACTGCATAGCACGTCTGTGTACCTTACGTACACATGAGTGCATATGTTTACATACACGGGCCCACTTTTTTCCTGATCTTTACTCCACCACGGATGGCCAGACTACTGTAATGACTGACAGACACAACAGTGAGCTCTGCAGTTAGCAGAGAGAAACCGAGTGCTGCAACAGTACCTACTGGTGGCGGCAGCAGCAGGCCTTGACTGGGACCCATCTGACCCCAGAGTCTAGGCCTTTGTCTGGCTGCCACCTCGCCTTTCTGGCCGTCCTCTGCTTCCAGTTCCAGGCTAACATGTGTACGGCAAACAGAGTCATTGTTCTCACAAATAAGCCAATGAGCTAGACAAAGCAGGAGGCAAAAGGCTGCAGCCTGCACCAATTGTAATGCTATTCCAAAGAATCTCCATCTTCTCCTCTTAGGATACAGACTGCTTCAGCTTCCGTGCAGCCTCAGGCCAGATGTTATGCCCTACCAGTATCTCTCTACCCACACCCCATCCAGATGTTGAGCCCTACCAGCATCTTTTCACCCCTACCCCATCTCTCTTTGTATGAATCTGGGTTTCTCTACTGAACCACATACATCCCTGCAATGGCAGAGAAGAGTGTCCTGTATGCTGTAGGATGCTGAGTGATGCCCCTGACCTTCATCCTCTGGATGACGGGAGTACCCGTGTTCCAGGTTGTGACCATCAGAAAATATCTTGCTTGACCAGTGTACCCCAGATGAGAACACAGGCTAGAGTGGAGTGGAAATAAAACTTTCTGCTCTGATGAGAAAGACCCTGGAACAGGAAGGCTTCAGGTGGCCAGTGACTATAAACTTAGCCTTTCTAAGGTGGGGGTTACCGCTGTCAGAATATTAGGGTGGGGGTTCAGATCAGCTCTCAAGCCAAACACACATTTCTCTAGTTTTCCTTTCTCTAGGCTCAAATCCCCCACCTTTCATGATGACTATCTCTGAGAAAAGAAAAAAAAGGTAAAAAGAAAAAAGGAAAAGGCACAGTCTCAAAATTACACAGCCCTACAGTCCATCCAGCTAATAGAATTATGTATCGATTCTTAAGTTTAGACATCGGATTTCATCTCTTACTTAAATGTATCTGTGTGTTTTAATAGGAACACTCAGCCTTGCTTTTATTAATGCAAAAACATTAAGTCACCAGGCCTGGATCTGAAAGCCTTAAAGGGCTGTTTCCACCAGAACCTGTCATAAAATGTGCTCTCAAGCGTGTCCCCTTTAAGAGACTCCAGAATTAAATGTTCCCGTATGTGAATTTTATTTTGTACAGCACATTTGCTTTATGGCTACAATTAAGTTAGATGTGCCGATAACAATGTCTGTTTTCCATTTTAAATCGCACATTCCAGACACCGTGTATTGTTTTATTATCTAATCCACATGCTTTTAATTGCAATTATGGTCCCTTATGAGTCCCCTGGGAGGGCATGATTGCAATTAAAAATGTAATTTAAATGTTAATTAATTACATTCATTTTCTAAACTGGGAAAATTTCATTTATTATTTTCATGTGTTGTTCATTTATCCTAAATGCATTACCTTCTAAGTGTTTTTTTTCCTAAATTAAGTGTTATGTTTATAAAACAGGGTGTTTAATACCCTTTAAAATTTTTGTGAGGGTGTTTGTACAAATTATTACTTTAAATTAATTGATTTTGCACTATATGCATGAGCTATAGGTCCTAAATATAATAAAAATAATGCTGGAGGTTTTCCCGAGCTCCTCACTGGCATCGTCCGATAGATGCTTTCTGATTGACTCGGAAGCTCAGAGACAACGTGTGCATGACCTCTTACTGCTACGGCTGTTATTGTTTTCTCTCAAACAAAGAGCGAGGTATGGAGCCCACAAAAGGTACAGATCATTAATATGAAAAGAGGGGCTTTTCCCTCCAGATGAAAATTGCAACCTAAGGAAGAAATTGATCGTTAGATTAATAAGTCATCTTGGCTTGTATGAATAAATAAAGAACAAGGAAGGACGCAAAGACAGGAAGCCTTGAAAATCTTTGGAACTTTCTAGAAAAAAAAAATGTTTTATGCATAACTCTGTTTCTCCAGTCCTGCCTATCATGTTCTCTAGTTTACTTTGCCTAGAATAGAGGGTCATTTTAGACATGAAGAAATATCAAGAAAGACATCTCTATTTTAAACTCTGAACCATATCAGTTTGGGGGTAATTTTAGTGAATGGAAGCTGAAGTCCCAGGAGGATCAGGGCAGAATTTCAGTGTTGTTGTTTTTTTCCCTTTTTTCACTTCAACTCCAAGTCCATGTTCCATGTAATTAACTGATTAAAGTTTGGTGGGTAGGTATTGTTTTTCAATGTTAGTTTCCAATTGGCTACATCCCTTCATTAGCTCATTTATCTTAAAAATACCTTCCTTGTCTGAAGTCTGGTTATAGTTTGGTTAGATCTGTAATATTCAGAAGGTGTCTTGGCAAAATCATAGTCAGCTCACAATTTTTCCTAGTGCCCAGTAGACCTAGGCTTCTCCAGGGATGGCTGAGGTGAAGGGAAGGAAGGAGGATGAGTTCACAGCTTAGCGAGCCAAGCAGGCGTCAGTGGTGTCTTTATTCTGGACTCTCAGCTTGTTTTGTTTCTAATATTCCTATAAGCATTCTCTGATCCAGGTTGTGTTGCTCAGTCCACACTGCAATCCTATGAGTATGATCATTTCCATTTCAAAGGGGAAACTGAGGCACACAGCATTCCCAGAGCTTGCTAAGGATTCATAGCTACTTTCCAGGAACTAAGGAATCTGAGAACTATGCCCTGGAAGGCTTGTCAAGTTTTCCATGCCATTAAATAGCACTGTCCAGGGTAGGGCCGAGAAACACTCACAGGAAGCACCGAGAGACCTCCATAGCAGCAGGGTGGGAGGGAGAGTGGGAGTCAGGAAGGTCCAGCTCCTCTTAGTGTTTGTGTAATCTTAGAGGACACCCCCTCCTGTTGCATGACTCAGTTTCCTTTTCTGAATCACACATCTGTCTCGGGGTATGCCTGCCTGGTACTCGTTCAAAACAAGGAAGTGGGAACTGAGGCTACAATGCTTATCCACTGTAGTCCCCACCTTCCCCATCACAGTCCAGACAGAAGCAGAAGTGAATGTCTTTAGCAAAATCAGCAAAGCCTAGCAGGCATCCATTGATAGAGAACTGCTCAATTCAGTGAGGCAATAGACACTTCTAGAATGGGGGGGGGGGGGGGGCAGGGAGACTGAAATAACAACCCATAGTCAGACAGGACAGACATGTAGGTATACTATTACAGGCCAGTGCAAAGGAGGTGCTGAAGCCCATGGTCCCTTTTATTTTTGAGCTCTGCCACTGCTGCCAACTATCCATAACTCTGGGATCCCCAGCTCCCCCTATGGAATGAACATGGGCACACTCTATGGTGGGTTGTTGTCAAGCCAACACTCACAGGTGAATAGTGATGTGTCCTTGGGTTTATTGTCTCTTAAGGTCAAATTGGGCACCTAGGTTCTGTATTAACTGCTCTCCATTCCTGTGATAAAACAGTGTGCCAAAAGCAAGCTAAGGAAGAGGATTGATTCCGATTCCAGAAGGATTGAGTCCATCTTGGCAGGTAGGGTGTGGTAGCAGGAGCAGGAAGCTGAGAGCTCACATTTCATCTGCACACAGGAAGCAGGGAGAGGAAGAGAGGGAGAGGGAGAATGGGAAGTGGGTCCAGGTTTCAAACCCTCAAAGTTGGCATCCAATGCTTCTCCTCCAGTGATGCTGCACCTCCTAAGGGTTCCAGAACCTTCCCAAACAGCAAGACCAACTGAGGACCGAGTGTTCAAGCATATGAGCCTCTGGGGGAACATTTTTCATTCAAACACCACAGAGGGGCAGGGCAGCAGCCCTCAACTGTTCCACAAACAGCTGGGCAGCAGGTGTAGCATTGTCCTGTGGCACTATGCACACAGAGGTGACTTGGGAGTTAGGTCGGGACTGAGTGCACCCACCTGTGCCCCTCAATGCCTTGGGCAGGTCTGTGCAACCTGACTTGAGACTTAGATGAGAGGGCATGCCAGGAGCTGAGGCTTCCCTTTCCTTGATGGACTCACCTGGAGGATTTTATGGAGCATGGATTACGAGTTGTCTGTTCAGATTACATGCTGTCTGTTTATCTGGCTGAAGGGATACTTCAGTGAAAAACAGAGCCTTATTCTCATGGGGAAATTTTTTTCCAGGAAAGGAGATTCAAAGTAAAAAAAAAAAAAAAAAGCCAGGCAGTAGTGGTACATGCCTTTAATCCCAGCGCTAAGGAGGCAAAGGCAGGTGGATCTCTAAGTTCGAGGCCAGCCTGGTTTACAGAGAGAGTTCCAGGACAGCCAGGACAGCTACACAGAAAAACCCTGTCTCAAAAAACAAAACACATAGATAGATAGATGGATGGATGGATGCATGGATGGATGTGTGGGCAGGTGGGCAGGCAGGCAGACAGACAGACAGAAAATTAATAAAGAACTGCATATACTTGCAAGTGCTATGAAAGGCACATGTGTGAGGATGTACACACACACACACACACACTCACACACTCACATTTACACAGCCTTTGCTCTAGAGAGTCAGCATTTGCTAGACAGAGGTACAGCATCCTGTTAGTCCTTCATTCACTGGGTGTTTGGCAGGGGGTGTCATCTGCCCCTCATATCATTGCTTATTACTCTTGTGGCATCTTTGGGCTTTTTCTATCTGATCTATGGCCCCGCTTTCCTCCAATTCTCTCTCTCTTTTTCATCAACTTACCTCCCCCCCACTCCAATGAGTAATTGTTCCCCCAAAAGCTTCAGTGAGTCCCTCTCAGACTGAAGTAGCTCTGTCTTCACCCTTAAAAGCCACTGGATGCCTCTAAGCAGCAGGTGTCAAAGGGAGAGCCCTAGATCCCTGTTGGGGGGGGGGAGGAGAAGGGGGAGGATACTGTGGGCTTAATTCCCCAGTCCCCAGTCTGGTGGGAAGGGTTTCTGGAGACTTCTTAATTGGGGGTTGCTAGGGAACATCATTATAATAGTGAAAAAACCCACGCAGGACTTGGCAAAGCTCCTCCTTGCAAGCGCAGAACCCTCCGTTCAGCTCTGATTACTATAGTAGGTGGCCGTGACCCGTGCAAACTCACTTAATGTTTCACAGGCATAAATCAAGGGTAATAGAATATTCAAAACTTAGCATTGCTACCCCAACACTGTGTTTTATTTAGGAGCACATTTCTTCACTTACTTTCCTGGAGCCTGCATACCTCACGGGAGGAAATGGTTTACTGAAGCCAAGCTGGGTGTAGAAGAAAGTGTTGGTTTTCTTAGCCCATGTGGCTCTGGGTTCCTGTGTAGCTTAAGATCGCTGAGGTTTAAGTGAGGATCAAGGGCTAGTGTCACCTGGTGGCTCAGGATTCAATCAAGGACAGCTGAAATTTTAGTATGCAAATGAATCACCTGGGGTTTCATTAAGACATGAGACACAGCAGGCCTGCTGTGCCCTGAGATTCCACAGCTCCCTGGAGCTACCAGCAGGGTGGTTACTCTGGTCCTCAGACCACACTTGGAGAAGCACTGCTTTAGAAGTGGAGTTCCATTCCCATTATAGGAGCATTTTGTCTTCTGTGAGACCATTGACTTGTGGGTTCATTTCTTCTAGTTAAAATAATGATGGTGATGATGATGATGGTGGTGGTGGTGGTGTGATGATGATGATGATGGTGGTGGTGGTGGTGTGATGATGATGATGATGGTGGTGGTGGTGGTGGTGGTGTGATGATGATGATGATGATAGGATCAGAGATGTGGCTAAGATGTCAGGCTGCTTAGCCTAGAATGCATGAAGACCCCAGTTCAGTCCGCAGCACAGCATAAACTAGATGTGGTGGTGCACGCCTTTATTCATAGTACCCAAGAAGCTGAGGCAGGGTGATCAGAAGTTCAAAGCCATTCTTGCCTACATAGCAGCTTTGAAGCCAGCCTGGTTTAGATCCTGTCTCTAAGTAAATACATAAAAACCGTGTTTTCCTGTGGTGCAGGTGTAAGGACCAACAAAGGGATGTTTTCTATGTAAACAGCCCCTTCCATTTGACCAGACACTGTCCCTGTGGGCCCAGTGTGGAAGTGGCCCTGTTACAGCTCCTTGCCAATCCTGCCCTGACCTTCCCTTTCCCTCTCCGAGTCTCTGCTTGCTCATCTGTAAAATGGGAACCCAGCACTCATGCCGTTGTCTTGTGTCTCTGCACAGTGCCTGGTGCCTCGTTTCAGAAATGTTGGCTTTTGTTCCCAACCTCTCGGAACCGCCTCCAGCTGTCCCTGTCTCACTACCTATAAAAATCAGATCCCTCAACATTACCGCTCCTTTCTTGAAGCTGTTGGGTATGTCCTCCTGGGTCCACGACCTGCCTAATTTCCATGAATTCACTTCTGTTATCTTCCATTTTTGTGCTGCCCTGCTGTTTTGCGTCTGGAAGGGCCCATCACATCCCGGATGAAGCAGACAGCAGTGTCCCACCAACCTCTGCCCTGACACGCAGAATCTCCCAGAATGCTCTCCCTTCCTTGGCAGTGTGCTCTCCCAGTGTTTTTCAACAGGGAGGCATTGATGCCTGGACGAAGCCTGAATTAGCAGTGGATTCTCTGCCTCCCACTTCACAGGGGAGAAGCAGGGGGAAGCTTGTGTCACCAACCCATTCATTCTGCTCCTTTTATTCTTTTTAGCTCCTAAACTGCTAGTTGGCTATGCATGTGCATGTGTATGTGTGTGTCCTGAGACAAGGGGGTCACATCAGGTATCTCCCTCAATCCCTCTCTACTTTATTTTTTGAGGTCAGATCCCTCATTGAACCTTGAGCTTGCTGATTTGATAAGACTAGCTGGCCAGAAGTTTCTGGACCCCCCAGTCCCTGCCTCTCCAGTGCTGGGAATACAGGTGTGCACCGCCACATCTGGCTTCTTACATGGGTGCTGGGGACTGAACTCGCATCCTCATGCATACATGGCAAGCACTTTACCCACTGAGCTACCTCTCCAGCCTGACCTGACCCTCTTGATATCAGTATTTTCAATCCTAAGGCCTCATCCAATGTAAGACAGACCTTGGGTATATATATATGGAAAACATGGAAAAAGTGAGGCTCCTGTGATATTATTGAGTGTACACACAGATTGCCTTCCAACCTCAGTAAAATTGAATACAGTGGCTTTAGAGGGAAGAACATTCAGTCACATATTATGAGGTTTTGTAAGAATCCCTAGTCTCTCCCGGGAAGCAGGCCGTAGGTCTTAAGCTTTACTTTATAATAAGATAGGACAAAACGACAGCTAAAGTTTCTTTGAAGTGTTTGCTGACGCCTACAAACAATGATAGGATCCAGCTGTCAAACATCAGACACAGAGTTTGCTACGCATTTGTATTTTATTTTTAGTGTGTGTGTGTGTCTGTGTATGCACATGCGTGTGAATGAGTGCCGCAGCCCGTGTGGAGGTCAGAGGATAACTTGAGGAATCAGTTCTCTCCTTCTGGGGTTCTGGGAAATCAAACTCAGGTATTGGGCTTCTGGGTGATTTTTACCTGCTGAACCATCTCACCTGCCCCGCAACCTGAAGATACAGGCTGTTTGTCCTCTATAGGAATCCTTGTCACGTGGGATCATCGAACCAATAATCTCTCTTAGGCACTTGCCCCAGCAATCTGAAGCATCCAAAGCCAAAGTTTTGCTTCTAGTGTGGATTTTAACTGTTTGTTTATTTTGGTGTTGGAGATCGCATCCACGTCCTTAGACATGCTAGGCAAATATTCACCACCAAGCTACCCCCAAACTGGTTAACAGTTTATTATGGATGTTGGGGATGGGTGGGTATCTCAGGGATGTGTGTATGTGTGTGTGTGTGTGTGTGTGTGTGTGTGTGTGTGTGTGTGTGTGCATGTGGGGGGGGTATGTGTGGTGTGTGGTGTGTTTGATGTGTGTGTGTGGTGCATGTATGTGTGTGTTTGGTGTGTGTGTTTGATGTGTGTATGTATGTGTGTGATGTGTGTTTGGTGTGTTTGTGCATGTGTATGTGTATGTGTGTGTATGGTGTGTATTTGGTGTGTATGTACGTGTGTGTGTGTGTGTGTGTGTGTGTGTGTTCTGTGTGTGTGTTTGCTGTGTATTTGTGTCTATGTATGTGTCTGTGTGTGCCTTGTTTATTGAGACAGAGTCTCACTGGCCTGGGACTCTAACCTGGCTAACCAGTCAGTCGCAAAGGTTTACATGGCCCTACCTCTCTGATGCTGGAATTATAAACCCAGGCCACCACACTGGGCTGTGTACAGGGCTCTGGGAAATTAAATTCAGCTCTTCACGATTTGTCAACTGAGCTAGCTCCCCAGTCCATGGTATTTTAGAGGGGTTTAGAGTTGAATCCTGCTGCCCATTCAGCCTGTGCTGTGCTAGATTTACATAAACTCCAATCCACCCAATCTCAGATCTTTCCCTTTTGTGTGCGTCCTGGTCTTGGCCTTTATTGGTGGAAACACGAGTGCCTCTTATTACAGAGGTTTCCTTTGCTCAGAAGGAGTCTTCATTGGAGCTGCCTACCCTGGTCATTATTCCACTGCATCCCATCCTGCTATCCTCTGTCAGCCTCAACTATGAACTGAAAACTGGGTGGGTGGACAGTATTTAGGTGGGCCCGTGTCACCTGTCACCATCATCACTTAATCATACTGGCTGTGTTCAAGATGTTTGCTTAAAAAAAAAAAAAAAAAACCATAAGAAAGGAAGGGCTGGAGAGACACAGCTCAGGCAGATGGAATCGCCTGTAACTCCAGCTCCGGAGGATACAATGCTATGACCTAAGGCACCTGCATGAGCATGTGCGCACACACACACACACACACACACACACACACACACACACACACCACAATTAAAAATAAAATTAGTCTTAGATGGAAAAGAGCATACAAGCAGATTTGTTGGATGTCTTAGGATGACAAAGGACCCAAGCAAGTCACAAAGGAGACATCGGACTACCTGCTAACTGGAAGCTTGGGTACCACTACGAGCATTTCTCTTTCCTGGTTCAGAATAGACACAATGATCGCTTTAGCCTATGAGCATTTCTCCTCCCTACTTCCTCCCCATCCTCAGGACCCGCTGCCATACTGCCTTCCATGTTCATTATGTCACCTTCACATCAACTTCATGTACATCTATAGAGCCTTTGGCACCAAACATACATACACTTACCTTATACATTTTAAGGTCAAACCAAAACGTACTTGGGCCAGTGAGGGTAAATAGCAGATTTTTTTTTCTATTGTCAAGGTAACAATAACAGATTCACTAGAATTTACATAGCACCAAAGCCGATTTACATGCTTATTTACGCTGTTGTTCTCCTTTTTAGAAAAAAAATGGGGTTACCTTAGCAACTGTAGCATCACATGATGCACAGACAAACCATAAGAGAAACACATTTTGAAAGGAAAATGCCAGTCTCAGCAGTTACATCCTATAGATGCATAATCAGTCATTTATAGAATTTCCATCCACTTTGGGAAAGACTAGGTGAGGTTTACATGGCATTAAGTTCTTTGCTTTAATTACCTCTCCAGCTTCAGAGATGCCACAATAAAAGAGAGAGGTGGAGAGAGGGTGAAGATGTTGGCCCTTGTCCGGAGGCTGCTAATAGAGTTATCTCTACCTCACCAGCAGAAATAGCACATTACCAAAATCCAACTTGCCTTCTTTTTACTTACTTATTGTTTGTTTGTTTTCATATGGGGGTAGAATGCAAATATTATTGCTTGATTGAAACTTGATTATAATTCTAAGAAACGTGGAGGAGCAATGGTTGCCCCTTTCTAAGAGAGTGTCCTAGAAAGGCACCTTAAAGTAGAAGAAAGGATAAAGAAATTTCTAAGACATGGTCACTGTCAACCAACATAAGTTTCCCCATCACCATTTGGCAAATTAATTAGTCTTGGGTCAAAAACCAGCACTTTCCTCTTGGCTCAGTCTTCTTGGCCTCAGGAAAAGGGTCTGTGCTCCTGAAGCCTGTGTAGGAAAGTTCACACACCCAGCTGCCTTCTCCTAGCTCCATGAAGAACAGGAAATTGCCTCTCTGGATCCTCTATGGGATTGGGGAGTTGGGGTTTGGGCCTTGTAGGACATGAGTCAGGTCCCTTCTCTTTCAGCCCTCCAGTGGCTGCTGGTGACATGTGACTGACCCCAATTCTCATGTGACCTTGACTGCCTCCCATCCCTGATGTCCCCGTTCCTCCCTCCATTCGGCATCCCCAAGCTGAGCAGCGAGCTTGGGAAGGAGGTGCCGATATAATTAAAAGAAACAGCAATAATAAAAATAATACCATTTCAAAGAGTGACTGAAGCTATGGAGGAGATGAAGAAGGGGATGGAAGAGAGAGATTCTTTGGCTGAGGCTAGCCAGGGAAAGGCTATCAAGATATAAGCAGTAAGCCAGGCAGTGGTGGCACACACCTTTAACCCCAGCACTCAAGAGGCAGAGCCAGGCGGATCTCTGTGATTTCAAAGCCAGCCTGGTCTACAAAGTGAGATCTAGGAAAGGCTCAAAGCTACACAGAGAAACCCTGTCTCAAAAAAAAAAAAAAAAAAAACACAACAAAAAAAAAATATGAACAATAAACAGTAGAAAGGTTGGCAGAAAGCTTTTGAACTGTTGCTGGTTTATGATGAAGATGATGATGATGATGATGATGATGACAATGACGACGACGACGACGATGACGACGACGGTGGTGGTGGTGATGTTAACATCCCCTTGCAAAGACAATAAATATCCCTTGGGTTGTTTCATTCACTAGGGTACCCCACTTCTAAGAACAGCATTGAGTCTGATGTTTGTATTCTTGTCAACTCTGCACACAAAACTGAGAATGAAGGCCAAACAAAGTCCAGACAGATTCTGTCTCTGTCCATACAAGGGAAGTTCATCCAAGCTCACTATTGTTCTTGCAGGTGAATAGGGTAGATGGAAAGGGGACAGGCCAGCAGCAGCCATGAGGAGGGGACAGAAGGGGACAGGTGTGCTCTTGTGGTAACACTGAGAGATATTCTCAAGCACACAGTGCTGATGACCAAGAAAATCGAATTGAACAAAGTGGAATGGATGAGCACTCCTTAATGAAAGACTCACATGCCTTGTAAGTAGATGCTTAAAGTAGAAGAAAGGATCCAGAAATTTCTAAGCCATGGTCACTGTCAACCAACTGTGTGGTAAATGGAGCCCACACCTCTGGGTTCTCTGACAGTGTTGGGAGTTTTCATGTGCTGTGTGACAGATGCAACAGACTTGCCTGTTCCTCCTCGCTTCTGCCTTTCTTTCCTTCTTCCTTCCTTTCTTCCTCCTTCCCCTCCCCTCCCTCTTTCCCTCTCTTTTTCCTTCCCTCCCTCCTTCCATCCTTCTCCCCCTCCCTCCCTCCTTCTGCTCTCTCTCATATCTACTGCCCCCTTATTATGTCTTCGGCATGTTTTAGAGAACTTTCATGGCTCATTTGTTTCTTTGTGTAGCAGCTATGGTCAGAGTCTTCTGACCTGTGCTGAAAATGTGCAGTACCAGTGGGAGAGGCAGGCAAAATTCACTCTCAAGGAGTTTCAGATCTAAACAGGCATTGATCAAAGGTTTGCAAATAATTAAACACTGAATGGGATTAAATTGATGACATTGATCAATCAGTTGATTGGGTCTTTCGGTAATGAGTCTAAGTGGTCCTTAGCCAGTGTGCCTCTGCTGCTTTTCAATCTGGGATCCTTTTCCCATTGACAAATGTGTTCAAGAGTAACATGCAGTGCAGGCCTAGGACATTTTCTGCCAATCTTTGTTCCCAGATGGCTTAGATATGAATGTTTCTTAATTTTCATCCATAATTCGCCACTTTCCCTCATCTCAAGAGGGACAAAGCCTGTGTTTTCAATACAATGATCCAAATTTAGACATAAGCCATTGTTTACTGACACTTAATGAAGTTACCTTATGCCTTATAAAGGATGACTGAGCTAAGACAGAACGTGAGAGTTTTCAGTCAGGACAAGGGGGCTGATGGCTCTACCTCTATTTGGTTAGTGAGCTAGCGCCATACAAGCCAAGAGTTTCTAACTCATTTTTTAATGTTATCCTAAGAACAATGCATCCTAGATTCCTAGCAGCTGCTGAAATTGACCCTTCCCGTGGCTGGGAGACCAAGGACTATCAAAATCAGGGCGTATCTCCAATGTGGAAAAGTTCAAAGGATGCTATGGGAAGCAGCTCATGATGAAGCTCTTCCTGAACACCCCAGCTTCCTGAAGCAGGTTTACTGGATGAAAAGGCACAGTATATTGACCTTGAAGACGTCTGTAGTGTGTTCGTGGTCTTCTCTTTTGGGGGGCAGGCAGTACTCCAGTAAAAGTCATATGGCAAACCCCCAAACACGTGGTTTATCAAAGAGTGCCAGGGACAGTCATCACGGGTGCTTTCTGAAGACTGTACCTCTGGCACTCATTAATCATCTCCTCACTGAGAAGTGGCTTAGATGACTGCTTTACTACTGCTCATGGCTTCAGGGGGCCAAGTCCATCACACCAGAGAGACAGGGGGCAAGAACCAAAGTCTGTTGGGAAAAAAGTGCCAAACAGGAAGACTTGGTCAGAAAGCTTTATGGACTATAATCCTCAGAGGCCAGGCTCCAGTGCCCTACTTCCTTTAGTTAAACCCTGACTCTTAAAGATTCTGCTACCTCCCAAAATGTTACCACCAACCAAGGGCTCAAACACGTGAGCCTGTGGGGGCACTCCACTTTCAAACAAGAACCATGACTCACTATTTAAGACTCACTATTCTATGTGAGTGGACATAGAAAACTATACAACCACACATATGTGCACATACATACACACAACATGTGTGCACCCATATGCACACATTGGCATATACAAATATACATGCACACACACATATACATGCACACACACACGGGCATGCACTCATACATACACACACATGCATGCATACACAGGCATGTGTGCACACATACACACACACATGCATGCACACACATGCCCCACACAATTTCTTATGCAAAAATTACTGCATGTGAGTCTAGAAAGCATCTTTGAAAGACATGAGACTGCAGCTAACCTGACACTGAGGTTAAAATTCCTGCCCCTGCCTCATGTCTGAGCTAGTTCAAAACATTATCCCACTAAAGGTCCATTACTGTGGAGCAGGAGAACACCAGCAGTGCCATGAGTCAGCTGTTGAAGGAAATGGGGATGAGATTGAAAGGCGGCTCTCCGGCCTTTGCACCTTCTCTGAATGCTTAAGGGGATGGAGGAACTAACTCTGATACCCCATCGGCCTGGAGGGTGTTTCCCTGAAAAATATACAGGTTGCTGGCGAAATCGCTGCCCTCTGCACTGTAGGAAGCCACAGTCAGCACAGCAGGACAATCCATTCCTTCTTGGCAGCTTCTCTTACTGGAGAGCACTGTATTCTTTCAGTTTGCCCCATCTCCTCTGTCCTGGCACAGCCCAGCATCAGCCAGAGAGTCATCTGTTCACCCCTCCTTTGTCATATAGCTGTGTACCAGCCTAGACTGTATGTCTGGGAACACAATGTTGGATGAAAGTTGGTGTAGGTGGATCTGACCTGCTTTTTCCACATATTGGTATGTCTTGTTAGGTAGAGGGAAGGAGAAGAGGGGAAGCCATGATGGAAGAGGAGGGGATGGTGGGAGGGGAGGGCCAGAGAGGGTTAACATTTGTTTTTTCTGAGCGTTTTATTCAATTTTAAAAGATAATCTTTTGAGACTGGAGAGTTGGATCGGTGGTTGTGAGCACTTACTGCTTTTCCAGAGGACCTGAGCTCACTTCCCAACACCACATTAGGCAGCTCACAGGTGCCTGTGCTCCAGCTCCAGGGGACCCAACACCTTCTTCTGACTTCCAAAAGCACCGGCATACACACACACACACACACACACACACACACACACACAAAAAAAAAAAAAAAATAAAAATAAAAATAAAAATTACCCTATTTATAATGAGAATGGCAGAAATGTATAAATTATAAAATATTAGAAAATAGAGACAAAAAAACCTAGAAAGATAAATCTGTCTTTTCAATCACCCAGCAGGCAGCACCAACAGAGTCTTAGTGTGTGTATGTGCTTCAGAAACACCTTACACATGTGTATATGTACCCAACAATGAGACCCCAGTATGTGTGCTTTAGAAGCTGCTCACATGTGTATATGTGTGTCCACGTAAACAACAAGACCCTAGTGGGTGTGCTGTTATAGAGGGTACTGCTCTCTGGCATCAACAACCATTTTTCATTTCAACACCATGTGTGTGTGAGTGTATGTGTGTTGGGGTCTCACTATGCTGCCTAGGCTATCTGTGAGCTTTGGGTTCTCCTGAGTGCTAATATCACAGGCATGTGCTACCGTTTTGGCTTTTGTTATAGGCAGGCCACGTTCATATTATTTCTCAGCTAGGCCAGGCATTGACCAAGATGCTACCAAATCCCACAGTATGTGTCACCTCTACATGTCTCAAGAGCCTTCTTTAATCTAGCACATCCCTCTTTGGGGATCCAGAATCACAAAAAAAATGTAGATCTGTTGTTCTGAGACCACTTTCCCTCTGGATTAGTCTGGAAGCTTCCTTTTGAACTTGACCAGCTCCTCCATCCCTGACAGAGTAGCATCGATACACAAAACCTATGTCTTCAGACTGAATGCTTGTTTTTAACCAAACGTATCAAAGGTGTGAGATCTGTAGAAATATCTGAAAAGGTGCCATCCATTTGCATCACTACACGAGTTCACTAACCTCACAGGGAGAACATCATCTTTAGAGCTCTTACTTTCTCACTAGATGGATGTCTGGTGGTCCAACAACCATTCACTTAATGGTTGTAAGACCAATTAGTGATCCAGCCATTTAATTAAGGCTTTTTTAATGGTGCCATTCCATGTCTATCATCAGAGTACAACAATTTTATTGACTCATAACCTTGATTCCTTTACTGTGACTCTCATAACTCAACCAAGGGTGGTTGAAGTTGAACATGATCATGAGTTCACAGGCACTACAAAGATGTCATCTTCCTGGAAGCTGCATGTGGGTGGGCTTCTTATCTACCTCAGAAAGCTCTTCTTGTTCTAATCTTCATTTCCACATCTCACCTCTCCTTTGTTATCTTGGACCAAGGCTCTCTTTTTCTCATGTTCTTATTGACATCGTACATATTTCCCTCTGAAACTTGTACAGGGTGGAGTCAGCTTGTATTGTCATGAAACCTAACTATGTATTTCTCTTCCCCAATTCCTTAGTGATTACTTATAGTTGGTGATAGCAAGAATATTATACCAAGAGAAGCCAAATGTGCTGTAATATGGTCCTTTCTATGGCACCTAAATATTAAGTACCATTGGCTTAAGTCATTGATGGTCAAGCCTCATACTAAAACATCAGAATCTCCTAAGGAATTTTCAGTAATTCAAATTGCAGACATACCAAATGGGAAGCCCTGGGTGTGTCTTTGATAAAACTTCACCGGTAACTCTGTGAGGGCTTAGGATCAAGAGTCAGCTATGTGTCCCCACCAACCCTGTGACTTTTCCTAAGTGGGTCCTAGTGGCATTCTCACCACGACACTGTTTTGTGGGGGAGTCTGTTAACCCTGGGGAGCCCAGTATTAAAGATGATTTCTTTTCACCTGTTTGCAGATGCTCACCTGGCCACATTTCCTTTCCAGTCACCTTTCTGTTAAGTCCCTTATCCCACACCCCCACATCATTCTCTGCTTAACATCACCTAAACGTAACCACACCGGGAAGGAGGAATGGATGCATGAACAAGCATCCATCCCCCACCCAGAACTCTGGGAGGAGTCAGTTCTTTGCAATCTAAACAGGAAAGCCTTCTCCCTCTTAGAGGCAGAGTGTGGCCAGGAATACTACGGAAGAGGAGGAGGAAGAAGAAGGAGGAGGAGGAGGAAGAGGAGGGAGGAGGGGAGGGGGAGTGGAGGGGGAGAAAGAGGAAGCTGCAGCCACAACTGCATTGGGGAGCAGATAGAGAGAACAGCCTAGGGCCTCATCTTGTTAATTACACTTCCTCCATTTTTTGTTAAGCTTGGTGGTTTTAAAGGAGCCCCTGCCTTTGTGTGCATAACCCAAATAGTTTTAAGCTGCAAAAGGAACTAGCTAATCAATTCCTTGGCCTGTGCCTTTTAGAATTCAATACAGTATAGATATAGGACAGTGGTAATGATTCTGACACTCACTGCACGGCTGGGAGCTACAGAGCACTTGGGAGGGGTGTCACACCCAAATGAGTACAGCTGGCCTCGGGTCTCAACACCTCACCCAGGAAACATTGCCGTATGATGAGAATCTCTATCTAGTTTGTCCATCCATTCAGGATGCGTCTTCCACCTGAGCTGGGATCGATTGGGTATAGGTACCCCCACCCCCGGAGTCATTTGTCATTTCTGATATAATACCATGTTATCGTTTAAGGCTGTAATGAGAGAGGTGTCTGTGCTTAAAGCATACGGGTGTCGTGAGCATTGACAAACGGCTAGACTGGCTTTGTCTCTGTCGCAGTTAGCAGTTGGCTTGCTGTTTGCCTTTTACCTTTTCTCCAAGAATAACTGTGGGACGCGTTTTGGAAGTCAATGGTATCATTTTGTCAGATGTGGTTCACAGCAAGCCGGGTGGTCCTCAAAGAACAGCTGTAGGATTTTAGCACCCGACAGGATGGGAGCCCAGGGCCCCGTGTAAATCTGAAATGATTCAAGCACCACATGGCTGCTTTTGCTTGGAAAGTTCTCAGAGCTGTTTGGGGGTGGGCTGCTTTTGTGTGTGTGTGTGTGTGTGTGTGTGTGTGTGTGTGTGTGTGTGTGAGAGAGAGAGAGAGAGAGAGAGAGAGAGAGAGAGAGAGAGAGAGGACAGGGAATGCTATTGGGAAGGGAGAAAGTGTGTTAGATAATCATTTTATTCCAGGAGCATGTCTGGGAAGGGGTTTTAGCAGAAGTGGGACTGTCCCCAACGAGACTAGGAAGGTGGTGATGCATATTGTCACAGGAGCCGCAGCCTAGACTAATGCAGCTCACCTGGCACTCAGACCACCAGCTCTCCTCATGGGTCTTTGCAAAAGAGCCACTTGACACAGGTCGAGAAGACACTGCCCCTGGACCTGGACGGGATCTGTGGGTTGTACTTAATCTATCAGGACAGACAGTTTGTCAGGACAAGCATCAGCTGTTTTTCCTACTCATAGCTCTCTTCTCAGAATTCATGAGACCTCCAAACGCCCCTGCCATTCTGATACAGCTTTGTTGTGCTGTGTTCAGAGTGACGCCTTTTCTGTTTGCCTTCTTTAAGGGGAGGGGATGGTCGCTCATCCATCATAACAGCCATCGGGCACCAGCACATTGTCCCTGGCTTGAAACTGAAACAGATTCTCTGAAAGAACCAGACAGGAATCTTTGGGCTTAACTTGGGGTTGAGTGGGCTCATTTCTGGAAAGTTCACCCAGTTGTCAATATGAAGGACCAAATCTACACATGACAGGCCAGAGAAACTTGACCCCAAGAGTTGGCTGTTGGTTTTGATTTCCCGGGTCAGGAATGTTTCCTGTTGGTAACCTCATACTTCTCAACATTACCAGGTTAGATTAAGGAAATGGACCGCATAGACAATAAAGAGGAATCTTGGGAAATGCAATGACTTTGAGACAGGATAACACCCAGGAGTAATTCTTAGGATCCAGTTCTCATTTGTCAATGGAAGAAACAGGTCCAGATACAAATATAATTATGGATATCTCTATTCCATTGGGCACCTGTGCATACAATATGTACTCATTAATATTCATATCCTAATAAAAAAATATATATAATACATTTATAATACTATAAAGGCATAATATATATGAAATTATCACCTACGATAACTTGTAAGGCTCTATAAATGTATTAATATATTTGTTTAAAGATATATATTTTATTTTTGCCTATGTGTATGTGTCTGTGAGAGTGTCTATGTATGTGAGTGCAGGTTCCCAGTGAGGCCAGAAAAGGGTGTCAGAGTCCATGGAGCTAGCTAGAGTTACAAGTGGTTGTGAGCCTCTTGACCTGGATGCTGGGGACTGAACCTGGGTCTTCTGAAAGAGCAAGAGGTGTTCTAAACCACAAGCCATCTCTCCAACCTCATGTGTTCATGTTTTTAATTGATGCCTGATGTACACAAGGCATTTATGTGCATTCGTGAATTTGACCTTCACAGTATCCCCACTGGGGGTGAGATTGACTCTGTTTTTCAGATGACAATGGGGAGGAAATTATGAGTTGACATCACGTGCGGCAAAAACACACAGATTTCAGGAGCCGGGTTCTGCTGATGCCATTCTGCACAGGTTCTACGAAATTCTGCAAGTCATTCATTACACATTTGGAATGATGACAATATATAAATATAAGGAGCGAATCTCCTTCCCAATAGTCTAAAATCAGAGACTAGAAAAGCCATAGAAAAAATATACAGGAGCTGGGATTGTGGCTCAGCTGGTGGAGCACTTATCTGACATGCACAAGCCTCGGGGCTCCTCCCCAGCTCTGCAAAAGTCAGATGTGACAGTGCACACCTCTAATCTCAGCACTCAAATGGTTAAGGTGGGAGGGTCAGGAGTTCAAGGTTATCCTCAAGTACATAATACATTTTCACCCAGCCTGGGCTGCACGAAATGCTGGGAGCAAGGGAAGAAGAAAGGGAGACAGAAAGAGAACAGGACAAAGAGCCAAAGAGAGACAAAGGAGAGAGATGGAGAGGGGGAGAGAGGGAGGAGAGAGAAGTTCATATGAGATTCTCAAATCAAAAATGTTCAACTTTAGGAATGTTTTTGTAGCAACAGAGCCAACCCAAATGGCTACATTAGGCAGAGAGCTGACTTTAGAGCATACGGTGTGGACTCAGAGGAACTACAGAGTGTCTGTCCACACGGACAGGGAGGCACTGCTCTGCCCCCGAGGATGGCGGCCACAGGGGAGTAGAGACAAAATATCAGCAGACAACTTGAGTTTTGTTTTGTTCTTCTCTTCCTCACCTAGAGAGAATATTCTATAAAAGCTTTAATAATAATGGTATCTCATAGATCATGATAAGAGCTGAATATGTTGATACTGGTAAAGTGCTTAGAACATACAGTCACATACCAGTACAAGCCCTGGCTCCTAGTCAGCACCTCAGATCAGCCATTGTCATCATCATCATCATCATCATCATCATCATCATCATCATCACCATCACTTCCCATGTTGACAAGGCAAATTCCTTACAAGCAGGGATGCTATCTCTCTTGCTGAGTGAGCTCTCTGTGCTGGAGTGCAGCATACAGTGACTGCTTGGGCTATAGTGATAAATTGTGGATGCAAACTTCAAAGAGAAAGTACAAAAGAATGCATGATGATTTCAAATATTTTTCTCTCTTTTTCTCCCTCTCTCTGTTTCTATCAAATTGATGTAAGGGTAAGGACAGATTGGCAGGGAAGCTGGAAAAATGGCAATCTAGGTGTCTGCCCCACTTGTTTCCGTGCTAGGTCACATCTGCATAGTGATACCCACTTGAACGCTGCAGTCCCTCCCATTAATGACTTACACCGACAGGGTTCAAAAGCAGGAAGTGGCAGCGAGGCAGCAGGACCCACTTGAGTCACACTAATGATGTGAGGTAGCATGCTTCTTGCTCCTGGGCAGGACGGAAAATGGAGAAGAAAGCCCCACTTGGTGTGTGGAAGTGTGATTTCTAACACAGAAATCCTGACATTCCAAACTGTCGAGACCTTTAAAAATAAAAGATGTGCTGAGTCTCCAGCACTATTCAGTATTCATGAGGCTTCGCCGCTTGTTGTAAGGCAAGATGAAAACAATACTCAGTAGATTTTCATAAGTGACATCTAACTGTAAGATTGATAGATGATGCAGTTTTAATGTGTGTGAACTTCAAAACCAACACAAAGCTTCAAGGTAGCTGAACACTGGTTTCCAAGTCCACATTTCTTACAGAGATGAAGCCAGATTCTCTCTCAATTTTAGCCTGCATCTTGAAAATGAATAGTGGCCATCACCCTGGTTAGGGCAGCATCCCTCCTGACCTCTAAGGACAGCCAAAGGATGGCTTCCTGCACGTAGCTATGGTTCCGATGCAGTGAGAACTTCAAGTGAAGGGGTGATCACGAGTGGCCAAGCATCACTGTCCATTTCTGTTAGCCAATGCCAAGGGAAATGACCAGCCTTCCTGGTGGTGCAGGCTCACAGATTCAGCCCAGCTTGAGTGTCGTCTGGTAAAACATTGGCTTCTGTCAACCATTCTAGTTTATTTATGAATTATTGTACACATACATATATGTAGTTATAAATCACTATATAAGCTTTGATTCCATAATGTTCTATATGTATAGCATTATACAGGCACCTAATTATGCAGCTATCTATACCTATATAGTGTACAGCAGACACAGGATCTGAAAGTTACATGGCCAGCTTCAGTTAAGCAACGTTTCTCCCTTTTTCTTATGAATACCTTCCAGTGGAATAGAGTTCAAGGTGGGACTCTGTATCTTCCTTTTGATTCCTTTTTCCCTCTTGCCTTATTGTGTGTTTCTTCTTGTTGACTGAGCACTGGGCGGTGTCGAGTACAGAGCAGAAAGTGCTGTGAGGAAGGCTGCCATCAGGACATGTTACAGAGTCTTCCTCTCCTCAGCCTCCCCCTCCATCTTTTCTTTCCTCTCTTTGAGGGAAGGACCTTACCTTTCTGTTTCTGTGTTGTTCTGATTCTGTCATAATCTACTCAGGGTGGAAAGGACTGCTAAGTGTTTTCCTTGTGGGGTATTTTCAAAATGAAAAGTTCAATAGCCATCATTTTGCAATGGCCAGTGAGTGATTAACAGGCTTTACAGCCACACCAGCCCTTAAAGGAGATCTCATTATTGGCCAGGTTTTATAGGTGAGATAGCATACTAGTGTTATCCCAGCACTCAGGGAGTGGAGGCAAGAGGATTGAAGGTTTAAGGCTGGCCTGGGCCAGATAGTGAGTTCAAAGCCAACCCGAGTTACCTAACAAACAATAACAAATAAACAGAAGATTAGGAATAGCTTAGTTGTGCCTGCATGTACAGCCGTGGGTTCTTCAGTGTCCGGAAACTAACCACCACCACCCTCTGTATTTAGAGGAAATTGACCAGAGTTCCAGTCCTCCCTGCCTTCCTGTGTCTCGCCCCTCCTTCTGGGCTGACTTGTACTCCAAGCACACCTCTACTCACAGCCCCACAAAGCCGGAGCGGGGAGGGTGATCCTGCGTCACCATCTCCTGTTCTTTTCTGGACTCTTTGACAATGTCTCTCCTAGTTGCTCTTTTTGTGTGTGTTGTTTGTCTTCCTGGGACTTTATTATTTAATTCTAGGACAGGGGTCGGCTCTCCCTCTTCCATTTCCTAATTTCCAGACTCTAACTAACAGCATGCCTAAAATGCAGTGAGGTTAAATGTTTCTTTCAATGTAATATGTTAAGATAAGCACTCAACTTTTGTTGCCAATGCTCACACATGTTCTAGAATGTTCTAGAGCTCAGCAGGTGCTCAGCACATATGGTTGAATCATTGAGGAAACACATTTGAGATGGAGGCCACCACACACTGCAGGAAAATTGACTCTCCACCTGAGCTAAGAGGAGGTTGACAGGGAAACTGTCTTCTGTCCTCAACCAGGGAGAGGATTGGTGTCCCTTGCATCCCGAGGAAGAGACAAAGCTGGAAAGCTAGGAGGCATCTCTTCTCCAAACTACTCAGACTTCTGACTCCAGAACACCAGTTGCAATGGTGCTCTTTCCCACAGCAAGCGTGAGGGCTGGGGTCTCTCCTGGCACTCCTAACCTATTTTCTTTTGGCTTGCTGGTATGGTATATTTGCCTTACTTAATTGGGAGCTGCTAGTGTTCACACTGGATGTCACCAGTCCACAGTAGTGACCTTCTGAAAAGGGGCTGCACCTCCGATTTGACACCTCAAAGAGCAGGCTCCAAAGAGGTAGGACGGCCCTGCCGAGGTGAGTACCTGGAGTTGGCTTTTTTTAATTAAGGCTCCACATTGTAACTAGTCAATGTACATTATTGGGAGAGTGAATGTCAATGCCGCTGCCTTTTCTTTCTCTCCTTTATCTCTGTCAGTGATTCAAAGACATGATTTATGGTTAGTCTCCGACTTTCGGCGTCATCCATCAAGTCCTGGTTTCACTACAGGACTGCGCGCTGTAAATCATGCCGAAGGGTTGTCATTCATTCCCCTTAACCCTTCCAGGGTGTGCTTCAGGGTCGCTCGGAGAGGAAAACTTTGTAAGGCGGCAGTGGAGGGGGCTTGGGGAATTACTAGACTTCTGCAGCCTGGGGCATTAATTGCTTGACCTGGGTAAATCCTGGGGCCAACTTCTCCTGGCCGTTGAACATGGGAACTCACCCCTGTGTGACTTGAGAAAGGCCTGGTCTCCCAAACCAGCCCTGTTCTGTTTGGAAATGTCTGTGATGAATATGTGAAATGCCGAGTTTCACTTTGGAATCAATCACAGGCCACTCCTGACTGTGACCTTGCAAAGACCACAGAATTGGTGCCAAGACCCATTAGCAGCTGCTGTATCAGGCTTTGCAACTGAAGAGTCCTCAGGCCCGCCCTACCCTCTTCTGCACTTCTCCAGCTCTTTGTAGCTTTGACCCTTTGTGATGCTCTGAAAGGTAGGGAGGTGTGGCAAGAGATGAGATGGAAGAATAGAACACACAGGCAGAGGAGCAGGGGACCAGGCCGCCCCTCCACTTAGCTTCTGCCAATGATGGAACTCAGCCCAAGCCTTGGACATAGGATGTGGCCGGCAGAAACAAAATTCAGGAAAAGGGCCTCAAAGAGTGTGGGGGCTCTCATCTAATGGAAGCCTGCACTGTGTAATTAATGGTCCTTAATGACAATGTGAGCCTTCGTGTGTAGGCATGGAAGTCCTCCGCCAGTGGATAATGATTTCCTTTCTGAATTATGTGGCTCTGTGTTGCCCAGGTAAACTGATCAAAAACAGTTACGTTAGCAAAGGCCATATAGGAAAATAAAGTCTGTAAACCACGAATGCCTGTCATCATCCAGACAGGTCTGTATTTGTGCTTTTAACTTAACCCTTTCCTCAGATGGTGTGAGGGGACAGTGCAGGTCCTACAGTCTCATTTCCCAAACCTTGGGTTTGTATAGTCCACACGGTGAAGCAAAGGTACCTCAGCATGCCAGGACATGGCCCAGCATCCTCCCCTTCTTTGCCTATCGCTCCTATTTTTCAGGCAACCCAGTGGACTGACTTATTATCTCTTTCTTGGAGAGAGCGCACGGATCTCTCAAACTTTAAATGACCCAGCACCATGAATCCCCCCTAACAGCCTCAGAAGGCAGGTAAACCATCTCCGTCCTAATATTTCACTGGAAACACCTTTCCCCTCCCACCCACCCCTTGCTCTAAGTCAGATTTATGCAGTATACAAAGTGTCTGCAGTCCTAACTGCAGGTGACTCTGGAACGGGAAGTCTGCAGATTATGAATGTCCTCATTCACCGTGATGAATTCTCCTTGCTGTGCATGCTGAGAGCAGCCCCAATGGGCTGCTGGTAGAGCCAGTCTTCAAGGGAATGCCATTCCCAAAGGACTGGTGCTGGGGCTCTGCTGTAAGGCCGGCTGCTGCTCGAATCCCGTCAATAACCCGCCTTCTGCTTTGCTAGTGCACTCCGTTATTACTCTGCTGATCAAAGGAATGTCCAAGGCCCTGACAATGAGGACAAGAGTGCTCGGCTCTGGGGATTCATAGACAACATTAAGAGCCCCCTTCCCTTTCAGGGAGTAAGAGGAATTCTCTTTTCTCAATAGTGTCTTGTGGAGTAGTCAGACATGTCTTCGGGTCCTATTCAAAGCCAGTCAACCTCCTGGGAGCGTGGTGAGAATCTGCAACTAACTTGTGTTTTCAAAAACTTAGAAGACACCTCCCAGTGAAGCACTTAATCAGCTTGTCACCTCAGATGTAAAGCCAGGAGGCCCAGTTACCACTTGACTGGCCTCCCTCCTCCCTTACCTGAAGGAACCCGGGATTACAGGCAAGACCCTAGAAAGAGAAAGAAAACTCCCCAAATAGAGTCCAGCTCTGGGTCTGAACTGAGCACACTGATGTGAGTCTGTGAGTCTTCTCTTTGTGGTGTCTGCTTAGAAGCACTCGGGGGAATTACTCACTTTTTAAACACACACACACACAGAGAGAGAGAGAGAGAGAGAGAGAGAGAGAGAGAGAGAGAGAGAGAGAGAGAGAGATCTGACCTCACAAGGATTCAGAATTTTCTGACCAAATTGAGGTAATTTTAACACACTCAGGGTCCAAATGGCATGAGTTTTTTGCACACCAGTTTTGCACACACAAATAAAACTATAGGTTCACTAGCTAACCTTGAAGCAGTGATCAATTTTAGTAAAGTATCCAAGTTGATCACACCAACCAACTGTCCAGAAACTTGTCCTCTGTACCCCAGGCCCTGGGTCCTCTTGCCCTGGAATTCCCTTTGTATGCAGAGAGCTATGAGTGTGTGTGTCCAACACAGATATGTGTCCCTTCTCTCTACTTCTTCTCCCTGTCCCCACAACCCTCCCTACATTCAGCCCCAACTGCTTTTCATTTCTGTTTGTCAAATAACAGTGTGACTTTGTCTTTGACATTAAACAGTTGTATATACTTTTAGCCGGGTTTTGTTTACTCCATCTGTATTTCCAATCAGCGAGGAAGGTTTACCAAGTGGTTCATTACTGATTTATTTATGATGTATTTATATAGCAAACACAGAACTGTCAGCAGTCTTTGGCTAAACACTGTTGACAGACATTAATAACATATGGTATAGCAATGGAATTATGATCTTTAATGTTTTTGTAAATTTACATCTTCAACATGTAATTTGGGGGGGGGTGTATTTCTTAGGTAGGTGGTACAAAAGAGGACATTTTTAAAGGAAACTGTTTTCCTTTGTGTTTAGAGCCCTTGGAGGATCCTGGAGGCAGCATTGATGCCTTCCCTGTCTGTTTAACTGTATAATTTAACAGAGAACAAATAATTCCCAAGCCTTAATTTACCTTGATGAAACTGAGGCCTCCACATTCACTCTGTGGGAAGCAGCCCTGCTTGTCCAGCCTCCAGTCACCATCAAGCATATCATTTATTCCCCACCTCCATGTCAACACATACTTCATTGAGAAACTAGCTTTGGGTATGTAAATGTTACCAATTTCAAACAGAAGAACTTCCACGCCCATTTCTGCAAAATCCTGTCTTGGGCATGGCTGCTTCTACCTGACAGTCACCCCCTCACATTGAACTAAGACAGACAGACATTTGAATCTGTGGCCTTTAATTGGCCATTCTTAGAACTTGCATAATTTTCTCCAGCTGTAAGGAGGTACATTTTTCAATTGGGCCTGAAGGATTTTACATGCATATATATATGAATACATGCATACATACACAGACACATACATATATACACATATACATATGTATACATACATACATACATACATACATACATACATACATAGACACACACATATATACATATATATTCATTTCTAGGCTAAATGTACAGTTATCCAACAGAAAAGAAAGGTTTTTTTGGAGCAGCAATTGCTCCATGTTTCTGATGACATAGCCGTGGTTTCCAAAGTCCCGCCCCTTCCTCTTAGAAATGATGAACAAGGGAAAATACAGTTCACAGAAGACAAAAAGGAAAGTTTTCTTGATTACTAGATGTCATCAATGGGGCCCCACAAAGTAGGGAACACACCACCCACTTCCCAGGCAACAGATGCGCAGGTGTTAGTCCCAGCTCTGTCCCAGCTCTGGCATTGTGGGAAGCCCACACAGTGTCAATGGCCCTGTTGAGAACCAGCAGCCATTTAACTATTGCATGGTTTTCATGTGTGAAGATCACAGCCACCATTCATAGTAGTCAAGATGACGCATCCAATACAGGCATCTGATTTGGGATCCTAAATGTATCTGACAGACCCTTGCCAGCTGTACTTAGGTCAGCATTTGATAGAACAGCTGGGAAGGGACAGGGGATACAACAGGAGCCAGGAATCTTGTGAGCCTCAAGATGTCTTAGAATTCCATCCACTCCACCGTCCTCGCTTCCCAGAGCATGTATACAATGGTGTTCATGACACAGGTGATGTGAGGGGTAGGGGCACATAACTGACTACATACCATCCAGGGTCTGATGCACATGCCTGCAGGAAGTAGAGCTATCGGCTCCTGAAAGAGAAAGGAAAACTCAGATGAAGAATCTATCCGATTAAGGGGGTGTCCCATCCCCCCCCAGCAGTGTTAAGGGTTGGAAAGTGCTGATTGTTAGTGACATTATCAAACACCAAAATGTGTTGCTTCAGATCAGGTTATAAGTGCCAGGTATGATGAGAAAGGATGGGTGGGCACAGGGGAGAGCGGAAAGGACTTGTCCATTCTCCCCTTGTGCCAACTCAGGTGACATTTGTGTCCTGTCCTGTGAAAGGATGGTCTCAAGTGTGACAAGTAAAAAGGACTCGTGGTGGCATGTAAGGACAAGTGAAAAATAGAATGAGGGGAGGGCACAGCACATCAGGTGTGTGACATCCAGAAAGCAGAACTGAGAACATCTGAGGGCATTAAATGGCTGCTACTGTTATATTTGGGAGAAAAATGGACTAATTGCTATTTCAAATAAGGGGCCTCGGTTATTTTTGAAATGTATGTTAAAATCCTGATGGGTCAAAGTTATAAAAGCAGGGATTTGTTCTAAAATAGCACTGATGGAGAAAAGAGCCAGAGGTTTTGATGAAGTGAGATCATCTGTGAGTGTTCACAGTCATTCGGAATGCAGAACTCTCAGTTTGGGATGTGCTCGGGGTTTTCCATTAATGGAGAGAAAGAGGGGCTGGTGATAGTTCAGTCAGCAAAGTGCTTGCAAGGTGAGCACAAGGACCCAGGTTGATCCCCAGAAGTCATAGAAAACAAAACTGCATATGGGGTACATGCTTGTGTTCCCAGTGCTAGGGAAGCAGAGAGAGAGAGAGAGCGAAATCTCTGGGCTCTCTGGCTAACCAGTCTGGCCACCTTGGTAAGTTCCAGGCCAGTGAGAGACCCTTGGATTAACAAGGTAGCTGGACGACTCCTAAGGAATGGCACCTGAGTTTAACCTCTGTTCTCCATGCTCACACACCACACATGAGCTCATGTAGACACACACACACACACACACACACACACACACACACATATGAATGCACATGCACACCTGCATATACATATAGAAGAAGTTGAGAAGTTGAGGCCAAAGAAACAGCAAGCCAGATCACAGGGGGCTTTGTAGCCACAGCAGGGACTTTCCATCCTCAGAACAAGTTGGGAAATCTTCAGAGGGTTCTGTGGAGAGTGCCTTCATCTGCCCCACACTGTTAAAGCCTGTTAGCTTCAGATTACTGCTGCAATGAGCTGTCCCCGCAGAGCTGACAGCTGAAGTCACCATTAGTTCATTATCTTAGAGTTCGACTCCTGGACATTCAAAGTCAATCTCCCTGGGCGAAGGTCCCACATCCCAGCTTCAAAAGGCTGCCCAGACCCTGTGTCGGGGCCACCTTCCTCTCCAGGCTGGCTACGGCCGTGCTGTGACCTCTGCTTCTGGGGTCAGGTCTCCTGCGACTCTTGACTTCTAATTTTCCTCTGCTGGCTCCTTCCAAGGTGGCCCAAAAGATAAGCTGGTCTTGTCTCCCTATTCTGACATTCCACCTCATGTAGGAAGTCCCTCTTGTTACGTAAGGCAGCAAATTCACCGGGTCTCACCCATCACTTCCCTACCACAAGGGACAAAGGTAGAGCAGAAGGCTGTGTCCACATCCGTAGGACTGGCACATTAAACTAGAGGTGGCCCCTCGGGACACAACCGATGGCCTCTGCTCCTTGGATGCCAGCAGCACCTCTTGCCACCACAAGTGGCAACCATCAAACACCATCTTCTTGACTGAGAACTGTACCGGAGGCACACTGCGAGAAGTGTCCACATATCCCGTCCCGGCTCCATCATGTAGACAGCACTTCCATCACTAACCACCTCGAGGAACAAGAGAGATCCCCTTTGTCTAGTACGTGTTGTTCAAGTGGACAGAGTGGAAATAGAAAAAGCAATGACAGACTAATGCCATGGTGGGTCTATTTAATCTTCTCCCAAACGAGCTCCTCTGCTGTTCGTGGACAAAGGAAGTGGTGGTATTCCCTTTACCCACTGCCTACCTCGGTGATTGGAGCATTGTAAAATCTCAATGAATACCTGCTGGCTTTGATTTTATAATTATAGTCTCACTACACCTTTGCTTCACCGTTGTGGGAGAGCAACTTAATACCCAGAGCATCGCTTTCTCTCTAAATGAAATTTAAGACATCATGTTAGCTAAGTGCTTTGCAAGCCTTCACGCAAAAAAGAATTAATCTAAACACAGAGACTTCCCAAGCTGCTACATGATTCTCTACAGTGTAGCTATATAGATACTTATCAATAATTTTACATGCCTTCCTAATCATCGTTAGTGCTTATTGAGCTTAGTGCTCTGTATCGATCATCTCTACTTCTGCAAAAACTTTAAGAATTGGGAATTAGCTGGAGCCCATTTCTTAGATGAGAAACGCCAGGCTGGGAGAGGTGAAGCATAGTGTCCAAATTACCACGGTGTAGTTAGGTGATACCAGGGGACTGTCTGAACTTTTCCTTATTTTTTTACATACTATCTTCACTCCAGGCTATCCAGAATACTTTAATGAAGCCAGCTTTAGCAAGAGAAGCTGGCAAGACTTAGCTGCTTTCTTAATGGCTTTGGGCTTAGGGTTTTGATGTGTGATGTAGCTTGTAATGCTCTGAGCCTTCGGGGTGTGGGGGAGACTGTTCTGTATTTGAACAGAAGAATCAGCCAGCCACTCCCGGTATTCACTCTGCCCTTCCCCTTGGCTAATGTGGCCCTGCGCAGAACTGTCAGGGATGACTCAGATGCAGGCAGATCAAGGGACACAGTCAGAGCTCTTCAGTCTTTCCCGACCTTTTCCTTGTGAGTCATCATCCTCTTCTGAGCCGTTTCTATCCTTACATAACTTCAGCGGCTCCCTCAGGTAAACCGGTGGGCACAACTCACCTTTAAGTGAACAGAGAGAACCAAGGAATGTAGACACCCAAGGTGGGGAACCAGGTCTGAGAAAAGCCGGGTTTCCATTTCCTTTGTGAGCTCACTGGTTTGCATCAGGGTCCCAAACTAATGCATTTCTGCGGGGTGGTTAAGTAGGCAAGTTGGATTAGAGTTGTGGAGTGGATGTGGTGATGGACAGCACTGAGTATCCACTTCCCAGGGGGAGAGGGGGAGGGGAAGGACTCTACCAGAGAACAGAAGTGTGCATCCGAGTCTTATTCTCAGACTTTGGTCATTCATCAAACTCTAAACTAAGTCCCTCTCAAAACTGAATCTGCTGTTCATTCTGTATTTGGGGGTTTCATCTCCAGCCTCTCACCTGCAGTGTCGGAGAACGGAGACACATGCCATGCAGGGTGACAGAGCACTTAAAACATGGCTGGCCCAAATGGCACTGGGCTGGGCTGTAAGTGTAAAATACTCAACAAGTTTGCAAAGTTTAGTCCGAAACACGATCAAACATGTCAGCTTTTCTTATATTTAACGATATGCTGATAGAATAATATTTGGGATCTATTAAGACTGTGTTTGACTAAAACCAATTTCAGTCATTTGTTTTTAAATGTTTTAGTGTGGTTACTGGGCCATTTGAAAGCATAGATACCCACCTTCTTTCAGACAGCTGCTTTGGGACTTCAAGGTCTGCTCAGTCTACGTCAGCAAAGATCTACGAGGATCTCACAGTAACCACAGCCACCTTACTTTTTCAAGCCTCCCTCTTTCTCTCTTCTTATCCTCCTGCCCCTACCCCTGAGATGCTGGGATTACAGGCATGCACCAGCACGCCTGGCTTATGTGTGCCTGGTGGAACCCAGGACTCCATGCATGCTGGGCAACACCCTACCAACTGAGCCACACCCTCAGCCCAGGTCTTCTTTTCCTTTAACTCTCAAAGTAATCCATAGAGTCCATTTGCTATCAGTACTTTATAGACAAGGAAGCTGAGGCTTAAAAGTAACATGCTTAGAGCCTCACAGTCAGCATGTGACAAATTCCATCCTGCTTTGTCACCATGGTAACCAGTAGTAACACAGAGAACCTGACCAAAGCCTAGAGGGGTTTTCGATCATCTCCCGCCATATGCCTGAGCTTTCTGAAGCATCCATTTCAGTCCACGGAGTCCTGATGTCTCAGCATTTGTGAATGAAGCTTCATATAACATCATAAGAAAAGAAAACAGTTCCAAGCAGCCATATTCTGCTCCAAGTACAGTGTACTTATTGTTTCTACATTAAATATAAACCAAATGTGGTGGCTTGGAACGTGTTTGATATGCCCAGGATGTATCCTAATTGTCAAGAACTCTCTCTTGGGTCCTTTCAACGCTTACATTAAAAAAGGGCAAATCTGGGCTCAGACATGGTGGGGCACACCTGTAATCCTAGTCCTTGGGAGGCTTAAGCAGGAGGAAGCCTGGCTGGATGATGCTATCTCAGATACAAGCAAACAAACCGGCCTCATTACATCTTTATCCTTTTGTGACCATGAAGACTCATTGTCTGTTTCTAAAAGTTAACCTGGGTTTCAGTGTCTCCAGCCCAGTTTCTCCTTTTTATTTTGATCCAGAGTCTAAGCAGTTCTTGGCTGCTCTTGGGGCTCCTTATTCCAAGCAGATCTTAAACTTGTGATTTTCCTGCCTCAGCCCCCCAAGTAGCTGAGATTACAGGCTTGTGTCACCAGGTCCTGCTTAATGTTAGACCTTTACCAACTGGGTTTTCTTAGAATGAGGCTGATGCCTGCCCACAGTTGCATACAATGGACTCTTAGATGCTTAGAGTTGAGGAAGAGGATCTCTTTGATGGATACCCAGATTGTTCATATTGCCTTCATCTGCTGTCAAAAAATACTCGGTGAAGCCAGACATGGTGACACATGCCTTGAATCCCAGAATCTGGGAGGCAGAGGCAGGAGGATTTCTGTGAGTTCAAGGCTAGACTGGTCTACAGAGTGAGTCCCAGGTCAGCCAGAGCTGCACAGAGAAACCCTGTCTTGAAAAACAAAAATAAAAACAAATAAACAAAAAACTCAAACAAACAAAACCTCAGTGGTGCAGAGGAAATGGCTCAGTGGTTAAAGCCCTTGTGCAAGCCTGAGGACCAGTATTCAGATCCCGAGAACTCACCTAAGTGCCAGGCAGACATGGCAACCTGCCAGTACCCTAGCATCAGAAGTCAGATATAGGATCTCCTCAGCAAGCTGGCCATACGGGCTAGTTCTGGGTGTGCTCATCACCCCCTTCCTCTTTGAATGCCCTGTACCTCTGTGGATGTGCAAACAACAGAGGGTACCAGGCACTTTACAGGAAGTGCCACTTTCTAGAAGCCTGGTCCATTTTGTTCCCTTTCATTCTGTCAGCACACGAGACCCTGAGATTTCTATAATCCAAATTGATACTCTCTGTGAAATCTCCTCCATTCCATTTCCTCACAGGCACTTCTCCAGGTCTGGTGGATAACGGTGACTGAGGGTAAATGCCTAACCTCGCCTTGACAAGGTGTGGGTCTTGCTAATTTGAATCTTTCCCTCTTTTGCTCCCATCTGCCTGGCACAGTTTGATTTATCGACGCCTGTTTGTGGGCTCACTGATCACTTTCTTATTACTCTGCTGCCTCCATCCATTTCACTTTGTAGCACCTTTCCTACGATGTCTTATGCCACCCCTTACCACCTGCTCCAACATGACAAATTATTGACTCAAACTGCTACTCCTGACCTGGCATAGCCTCTTCCTGGTGATATAAATGATGCCCTTTAGAGACATGATGATACTCTCATAAAGATACAGTTGTTCCTCTTTTGGCATGCCCTGTTTGAAGTGCAAGCATGCCAGGGTATCTCTGTTGTCCTACCGAAGGCCTTGAGAGGGAAACAATGCAGGCAGCCCGGTGGCTAAGAAATCCATGTGCTTAGTAATGGGATCAGGACTCACAGGAAGCAGTCCTTAGGGGCTTCAGCATGTTATGATGAGGAGGGGGTGGCAGATCCTTCCAAACACATGGATTCTGAAATTCGAAATTTCAGTAGCAAGAAGCAGTAGATGGGGTCCCAAAAGCGTGAGATTCTAGAAGAGGAGTAGAACAGGCTGACCTGTGTGGCCCGTCGTGGGTCTCCCATGCAGAGGCACACACTGAGGCCTTCTGACTCCAAAGCTCTGCCCCCTGGCACTTGTTCAGTATTCCTGATAAAACAACACAAATACAAATATCCCAGACCCTAGCAAGACACATGTCAATTCCTTATGCTTAGTTTAAAAGAATGTGGGAGCTTGAGCGATGGCGCCATCTGTAACGTGTTCTCCCCCCCCCCCCCCCCCCGAGAACGAGGATCTGAGTTGCAATCCCCAGCACCCATGTAAAAGCTGGGTATCATACCTATCTATAACCCTAGTGCTAGGGAATAAGAGACAGAAAGATCCCTGGAGCTCACTGGACAGCTCAGTTAGCTAATCAACTATTTCCTGGTTCAATAGAGACTCTCTCAAAAACTGTGATGGAGAAAGACTACAACGTCTGACACCGATTTCCGAATTCCATGCATGCCTACACACAGGAATATGTACATGGACCTGGAACACACAGAGTGCAGCCTTGAACTAAGGGGTACAACCTGGTGGTGGGGTTGGTAAGCAGGGGGGGGTTCCTTGCTCTCTGAAGTCCGGCTGCTGTCTTCTCTGGACTTCCTCTCCCTCGGTGGATGAAGACATGGGAAAGGTGGGAAGCATGTCCGCAGCCTCTCTTCTGGGCCGTGGGGTCACCTGGGCTTCTCTCTCATCCTCCAGTTGGTTCTTTGGAGAAGGAACTATCAGCCCTGAGCTGGAGAGAAGGAAGCTGAGAGAAAGGGCTGGCACAAAGGTCAAATGCTTGGGGAGCCTCTCTTCCTCCCCTGTGCCACTTGACACTACCCAGCAGGTGTCAATCACCACTGGGCACTGGGCAGTAAGAGTGCTGAAAGGTCCTTTCCAGGGCTCCCCTCATTTAAGGTAGCCCCAACCCCACATGGCTCATGTTTCATAGAGGAGTGGAGGAGCACAGAGCAGGTAGTTAATTCTTGAAAAGTTACATGGGTAGAAAATGTAAATTCCAGGGGCACATGCAGGAAAGTGGATGCTCCTTAACTTCTAGACTATGTGGCCATGAGCCTTGTTTGCATGCTGCATTTCCTGTGCCAGAAACTTAGTTGTTGGCACTGCTCAGCAAGGAGCCGTCAGGCATTGCTGGGACCCCTGTCTCTGGGGCTAGTTCTTGACAATCCAGATTGCCAAATGCATGGTGGGGCTGTCCCCTTCCCCAAGAGCTTCACTCCCACAAGGACATTTGCTACCTGTCCTACAGATCCATTTTTCCTTGGCATGATATCACCTTCTTGGAGCCTTAAAAAAGACATTTATAACCCAGAAACTATGAGAGCACTCACACCCATTCAAAATGTATGTGTCACTTCACCATCCAGTCTACAGCTCTTCCTCTCCATGCAGTGCAGAGAGGTTTGAAGGCAAGCAAATCCTGGAAGGCACTCAAATGCCCACGAGTAAAGTGTAGGTAAATGAATTAAGAAACAGCAATCGCATCTAGCCACAGAAAAGCGCTGCCAAGCAGCACCTGATGACTGATATTTAAGAGGGCTCATCAGAAAATCCTCCATCCATTCCAAACCAATCAAGCCCAGAATACCCAGGTCGGAAATGAATTTCATTAGGAGCTTTGGTTGGAAGCAGCTGGCTGAAGCAGTCACAGCGGGCTTTGTAACACCTCCCTGTCCCCTTTGAGTAACCTGAAGGGAAGTCCAAGTGGGTGAAGATGGAGAGGAGCTAGTTAGACCACACCCTCAGGCACATGGCCCCGTGGGGCAACAAGCTCTTTACCAGGAAAGTGACAGACCTTTCCCCATGCTTCCTGGGGAGGAGAAGGATCCATTTTCTAGGCAGAGGCAGCCACCTGCGGGAAGGAGGAAGATGTCAGCCCACTTGTCCATGTGTCCTGAAGTGGGCAGATTACCTTGCTAGAAAGTTCAGTACAAGAAGTTGAGTGTTGGTAGAGCCTTGATTAAAGATTGTGTGTGTGTGTGTGTGTGTGTGTGTGTGTGTGTGTGTGTGTGTGTGTTCATGTGTGTGGTATGTATGTGTGAATATGTGTGTGTTACTCCAGGACTCGTCACAGAACTTAATTCTGCTTAGCAGGACAAAGGACAAAGGGGACTGTGAATTGGACTCCTACTTCAAATGGTTCTGTAGTGTTTTGATTTTATTTATTTATTGTTAATATTTTTATTAGATAAGGGCTCACTATGTAGCCAGGCTGGTTTCAAACTTATGATCCTCCTGCCTCTGTCTCCCGAGTGCTGGGATTACTACTACATTGCCAACAAGCTCAGCTTCAATTTTTCACAGAAAAAAAAATTGGGGGTGGCTATTAGGAATGAGGGGGGAGAGAGAGAGAAGGAGGAGAGAGAGAGGAGGAGGGAGAGAACAAATGGATAATTATGCTCTCTGAGAAGCCGTCTGGAAATAATAAAGACAGCAGCAGAGGCTGTTGTATTAGAAGCTGGTATTTACCGAGTGATTTGCTGTGCTCACTGGCCTCTGCCAAGCACATTACCCAAACTGAGTCATTCAATCCTCACAGCACCCCGAACCCTGTGAGGTGGGGATTACTGCTATGCCCAATTTACAGAGGAGGAGCCAGGCCCCAAGACTTGACTTTAAGTAACTTTTCCCAGGGTCACGAAACAGTTACCCAAGACCTCCATTTAAAATTAAATGGCTGATGAAAGATATGAAGCTTTGCCGTGCATGAAACAGAGCAAAGTGAACCAGGAATTCCCCAGACACCCCCCAAGGGCCCCCCACTCTATTACATACTGTCCATCTGGGACTGCAAAACTTGCAGAGGCAGCTAGAAATTCTGAAGGTCTTATACAGTAAGAGGAGTGCAACTTTCAGTTACAAAAAAAAAGGGTTTTTTTTTCATGTATGAAAATAATAAAAGTTTTAGGGCTCACAAAGATCTGTTCCATTGCATCTCACATATAAAGATTATCCAATGGGTACATAAACAATACCAAGAGTGTCCTTAAAGCTGAGACACTTGTCTTCCTAACTATTCAGGAGGTTGAGGCAGGAGGATTATAAATTCAAGCCCCTCCATTCTCAAGCTACAGAGCGAGTTCAAGGCCAGCCTGGGCAACTTAGTGAGACCATGTCTCAAAATGAAAAGAGAAAGGAGTGTACCACAATAGTAGTGTGCTTGCCTAGCATTCAGGGAACCCTGGTTAAATTTTAGGTACCCCAAAAGACTTATTTTAATACTGGTACTAAAGTGGGGAGACCAAGTCCCCAAACTCTCACAGAAGCCTGGCCCCACCCTGGGTTGCCCAGGCCACCCACATTTAAACTGGTAGTCACCAATGAGATGGCTGTGGGGCTTCCTCTCCCTTCTGGTCACAGAGAAGCTGTTTGCCTGAGGACTGGGCGTGGGCTCTCCTTTGGCTGTCATCCTCCCAGAATCCCCCACACAGAGCCTCTGAGAGACCCGGGGCTTCAAACAAGAAAGAAAGGGAAATGACTTTGCAATAATTTAAAGTGTTACATAAGCAATGACAAGACACTGGCAGACACTTGAGTTGCTTTGTTAGCTTAAAAAAAAAAAAAAAAAAGTTTGGAGAGACTTCGTTCTCGTCATACGGTTTCTGTCGTGGTGATTCTAGAGTGGGCTCCGGTTAATCAACGCCTGTGGCTAATTGTACTAACCAAGAAGTGTGGCTGGAACCTTGTTTCTTGAAGTTGTTCAATGGAACACAGGGCAAGATTATCAAATGGAGGTGGCATGGCCTTGGGGTCTCTCATTTTATTCCTGCCCCCACATGGAATTTTGAAATATTAAGATGCATTTCAGTGGGGGTGGGTGGGATTTGTATCATCAGCATTCTTTGTACTCAAATGACAGAAGGTCCAGCTGAACTTGGGGTAAGAAAGTTTATGTATTCCCTCGGAAGGGTCAACACTGGACTCTCCTGATGTAAGCTGATCAACAGAAGAGAAGCCAAGTGTATGAGACCCCAAAGAGGGCCACATGGTTGAAGTGGAAAATGCCTCTTCAAGGAGGGGAGATGGGAACTGTAGGTGTGTTCACGGGTGGTGAGGGGGTGATGATCGTCAGTGGAAGTGACGAGACCCTAAGAGCCTGGGTCAGAGCATCTCCGGGCTTCCAGTGTGGCATGGGCTTTCAGTATCTTCCTTTGGTGACAGGTTTTCACTCTTCCTAGGTGACTGAAATTTCAGAGAGAAGAATGCAGCTGGACCCCTAGTGGGCAGATCTGATCCCAGACAAAGGAGTCACTTCAGGTCAACCCCTTCCTTCCCTATCTTTACTGCTTTCCAGGTTGAAGTTGAAAGCCATATCTTTTAGGTGTGTGTGTGTGTGTGTGTGTGTTCATGTGTGTGCATGTATGTGTGCATATAGATTCCAGATCTGATAAACCTCAGCTGTCATTCCTCAAGCATCACCATTCTCTATTGTAATTCATTTTATTTTGTTTTATTTTATTTTTGAGGCATGGTTGGCTGGGCTCTCCTACATTTAAAAGTTAAGCTATCTCTTCAGCTTGTGATAGCACCCTTTAAGCCACAACCCTGGTGAAAGGGGCCTTTATTGATCTTGTAGTCGAGGAGTGGGGCTGGCACTGGATTCAGAATCTGCCTGCTTTTCTCTCCATGCTGGTTTCAATCTCGAAAGACTCTTGGCAGAGGTGGACCCTACAGTCCACCCCTCCCTGCCCTGGGCTGTGTCTTTGAATGCATGGTCTCAGCTAATGGGGCTGTTTGAGAGGCTATAAAAATCTTTAGAAGGTGGAGCCTACCTACCTGGAAGAAGTAGGCTACTGATAGGCAGGTGCTGCGGTTCAAAGGTCAAGTGTCTGCTGCAGGCTCAGGTATTGCAACATTCAGTCCCAGTGGTGTCATTCCAGGAGGTCAGGAAACCTTTAGGTGACAGTCACACTGGAGGAAGTGGGTCAGTAGGGAAGGGCCTTTAGATTTTACAGCCCAAGCCCACTTCTTGTCTGCTCTCTGCTTCCTGAACAGCAGATACAGTGCTACCAGCTGACCCACACTGTTGTCCCCTGGCTTCACCGCCATGATGGGCTGTATCGCCCTGAGCTGTGATCTGAAGCAAACTCCTTCTCCCTGAGTCTCTCAGTTGCTGTGACCAATGCCGTGACCGGAGCCAACCTGGGGAGGAAGGGCTTAGTTCATCTTCTAACTTAGAGCCTGTAATCCAGGAGAGCCAGCTCAGCAGCTCAAGCAGGAACCTGCAGGCAGGAGCCCATGCAGAGACTGTGGAGGAACACGGCTTATTGGCTTGTTCCCGGGGCTTGCTCGGCTACTTTGTGATACAACCCAAGCCCACCTACATAGGGACCACAGCGTCCATGGTGGGCTGGGCCTTCCCACAGACATGCCACAGGCTAATCTGGTGGAGGCACTCTCTCAGCCAGGTTCCCTCTCCCCAAGTGTATCAAGTTGACAAGTGACAGTAGCCATGGCCCCCTTTTACATTGCTTCTTGAAAATTTAACAACTGTGCCAAGAAGAGTGTCTGTGGTGATACATTGTGTACCCTACTAAAATTTGCCTGAGGATCAGAGAGACAAAGGAAGAAGCCACCACCACGTCTCACCTCTAGGACTGCTCAGCCTGAAAAGCTTCAGTGCCTGTCTCCTCATGCCTTACATACCTTTCTCTGCCCAGCTATATCACTTCCTGTCTCAACTTCTCTCATGCTGGCATTAAAGGTCTATGATTCCCAAGTACTGGGATTAAAGGTGTGTGCCATCACTGCCTGGCTCTGTTTCTCTGACTGAGTCAATCTCATGTAATCCAGGGTGGCTTTGAACTCATAGAGACCCAGACAAATCTCTGCCTCCCAAGTGCTAGGGCTTAAGGTATGTGCCACCACTGCCTGGCATCTATGTTTAAATTAGTGGCTTGTTCTGATCTCTGATCTTCTGACAAATTTTATTAGGGTGCACAATATATTACAAGTGTCTAATACAGAGGGCATAGTATCCTATCCCTGGCTCTTACATATCATGTGCTCTGTGTCCTGGCCCATACCATGTATATAAGCCACTCCGCTGTGGAAAGAGCTAACCCTGTCTCCAGGTCTTAGCCACCATGATGGACTAAAACACTCTTGGAACATAACCCTTCAGGGTATCTGTGACATTTTTCTAACACAGCCATGAGACACATAACAAACCACTCACCTTGATTCAGAGCATCAGGGAAGGGCAGGGATGATGTTTCCCACCAAAGGACCAAAGGGTCTAAAGACATTCTCTAGCCATTACTGTCGACATCAGATCAAGAGCCCACCTCTGAGCATTCCTATGGCTGAGAGCAGGGAGCTGAGCTCCTGGACTTCAGTGTTCTGTTTATCATGTGGCCAGAGAGGGCCAGCTGCCCTTGAGCCCTGTGAACTAACAACAGAGATGAGGGACTACACCATAAGAAAATCTAAACTAAGGTGTCATTAACCCAAGCAAGCGCAGCAGGCACTGGGGGAAAAAAAGGAGAAACAGAGAGATGCCTCCTGTTTTAATACCAAGGAAGTTAAAACTTGATTTCCATTCTGTTGGAAAGTTTCACCGTGCCATACAAATGAAAACTTTTAAATGAATTTCCAAATGGCCCCAAGCCTGCCCGTCTTGGGCTTAAAACTTTGGAGAATACTGGTGGAAAATTTGTTATCGTTTTCTTAAATGCATGCAAATTTGTACCTTTTGGCTCTCTCTGAAGAAACATGACAATTTGGAGCCTGAATTAGTCCTGAAGAGAAGCTGGTCCCGAATGCCTTCTGTGGCCGCACCTGGGTGCTTCAGTACAGCAAGAAGCACGCGGCACCCAGAGTTTGTCAGTGCAGAACCGAGCTGACTGCACAGCTGATTAAACCCACGGCAGAAAAAGTGTTTAAACTTTAATTAACCAGCCAATGGGAAGATTGAGCTCTGTACCACCAGTAAAGCCTGTACCCCACTCACCACCTGCCCTCCTCCACACAGACACCCCACATACGTCCCACACACACGGATAACTCCATGGAAACGTGTTTCCTATAGAAACAGCTTGTGTTTGGGATACCATTAAGAATTTAATCAACAAAATAATTAAAATTTTTTTTTTTAATTTCATGCCAATGAACACTGATAATCCAGCCTTGGTGGTTGCAAATCTCACTTGAGATTGGAATGGTATCTGAAGGGGGAAAATGAGTCAAAATGATATAGCTCTGTTACCTTGACTCCCCAAGGTGGATCAACACCTCCTGGCAGCATGTCCAGCCTGGCTTCAGAATATCCTTCATTTCCCTTGTGTAATAGGACATCTTAATTCAACAAATAAATATTTCTGACTGCTCCTTAAAGCTAGAACAGAGTGACAGGTACTAGCTGCCCAAGTCCCACGTCGGGCTAATCTGGGGGTTTTGGGGGGCCTCTGCTTTTTTGAATTCACTATGAAGTCAGAGTGAAGCTTGATGTAAACTACAGCGTGGCTCTGGCAGCTAGCTTACCCCCTGCTGCTGTGACAAAGCACCTGAGGTCCTCAAGTAAAAGGAAACATGTTTATGTTGGTGGCTAATGGTTTTAGTGTCTCTGGCCTTGTTGCCTTTGGGTCCATTGTGAGGTGACATGTCACATCAGGGAGTGTATGTTGTGATGAAGCTGCTCACATCATGATGGCCAGGAAGCAAAGCCAGAGACAGGAAGAGACAAGAGTCCCACTATTCCCATTATCAGCATACCGTGTGTGACTCAACTTTCTTCTACTAGGCCCCACCTCCAAGATGCTGGCAGCTTCCCAAAGCACTTGAGGCCAGCAGTGAATCCTTTAGTACGTGACATCTCTGGGTGACAAAGGCCTCCTTGGTGTGTGTGACAGGCTGAAAAATGTAATCCAGGCCAGACAAAAGCAGAATGATCCAGAGTTTGAGAGCATAGGTGTTACCAGCCTGCTCTCCATGGATATCATCTCAAACAATGCTCCACCATTCTCCCTCCTCCTCCGTTTGAATTTCCTCTTGTACTTCCTCTGAGCTTTCCCCTCTTCTTCCTCCTCCCCCCTCCTCCCCCCCTCCCTCCTCTTCTGTCAGGTGTTCAATCTCTCACAGGTGCTTGGAGCCTCACAATATGTCACTCTCTGCTTTCTCACCTGAAGAAGACAGCTCAGATGCTCAAGGCTGTTTTAATCGTTGTCTGTCCATCAATCTTCTCTCCACATAATCATTTGGGCTGCTCCGCTTTGAACTTACTGCAATTTGTCTCCATCTTCCAGGGACTGAGTTGTCGGAAAGCGCAACTAGGTTCCCATTCAGAGAACTTGCCGCCTTGCCCGGAGGACTCAGAATTCTGTGCAGGGCTACAGCAGAGCACAGCTGCAAACAGTCAGTCTCCAGTTTCCAAAAAGGCCCTTTCTTACTGGTCCAGAGTGGACCTGTTTGGTATTTTTAGCATCCGATTTGTCAGGCTGTGGTATTAGAAAGTTTGTGGTCAGATTACATATTCCAGAAAGTCACATTGCTAGTGATGTGCGGCTGTATTGATAGACAGAGTAATCGCTTGTTCTTGAGTCCACCTTGTGGAGATGTTTCCTCCTCCAGAGTACTGAAGGCAGACTGTGAAAGGAACACCTGCTGGGGCCCACCTGCCTGCACTGAGCTGGAGCCTGCCACCTGCAGCCTTTCGCATGAGCACCCTCTGCTGGCTGGATGCACCACTTGTGGGCACACTGGGAGCCAAACCTGTCCTTCACCCCAACAGAGAGTACTGGCTCCAGCCAAGAGAGACATTGTTCCCACTTTAAAGACTAGATTACTGAGCCCAAGAGAAATGCTAATGTGGCTCACAACCAACAAGAGATAGAGGATGGGAACAGAGCAGCAGTGTCCATAACCAAAACCAATTGGACATTCTCATCTGGCTTTAGATTCCCCAGAGCCTGAGACCTCAAATTTTAATGGCAGGGAGACAATGGACAAATGTGCAGAGCCAGGTGATTAGCCCCTCTTGCTATCTGGCTGGGAAGCAGTGGTCTTCAGCTCTGCCATGCGACAACACACTTCTCAGACCACATGCCTGCCACTGGCTTGCACAGTGAACTCTGATTTAGTCTGTCATGTAAGGCTCACAAAATCTTGGCTTTCTCCTTCCTTTGCACATCAACAATGTTAGCATTAGTAGTCAAATTTAAAAGGAAGGAAGTTACGCAAGTCTAATTCACACTGGAAAGGAGAGAGACTGGCTTCCGTGACCTCAAACACTGGTTGTCTCGGGAAGGCCAGAGCCTTCCTTCAGGAACAAGGACGTGCCCTTCCTCTCTTTGTAGGAAAACAAAAGTGCAAAAGGCTAGCGTGGATGCAGCACTTTGCAGATGGGTTCTCTTCAGGTTCTCTCAGGATGGAGACTTGTCTTTTATTCTGTACAAACTGTTTTCTAAATACTGTGTCTGTAGGTTCAGGGCTTCTGACATGTGAGTATTCAACATTTGCTTTGAATAGCTCTCAAGGTGGTGTGTGTGTGTGTGTGTGTGTGTGTGTGTGTGTGTGTGTGCACTCAATCAGCCCCAAGGCCTCAGATGACACCCACTATGATTCAGATTGAGAGACAGGGAATACAGAGATGTATAACTGTCAAACTTTAGGACAGTTGGCACAGGGCCTGCAGACTTATTTGGTTTGATATACACAAAGCACTGCATAATGGGACCGGAGACATAGTTAGGTGAGGGAAGCTCGTGGCTTGCAAGTATGAGGGCATAAGTTCCAATCCCCATAGCCCTTGTGTGAAAAATGGGTGGACCAGAGAAATGCTCATTGGTTAGTACTTGTCGTGTATGCATGAAGACCAAGGATCAGTTCCCAGCACCCACTTAAGCACTGGGCACTGCATCCTACACCTATAACAATCCCTGTCTCTAGAGGTAGAGGCCTCTGGCCACCACACATTCAGGTACCTACACACATAAGTGAACCTGTACATAGTTAAACATGGCTACATGAATCTGCACATACACAAACTTATTTTAAAACCTAAATAAGCAACAATATATGTGGTGATATTGTGTTCCCCAAAATACTGTGCACCCTAATAAACTTATCTGGGGTCAGAGAACAGAACAGCCACTAGATAGAGGCCAGAAAACGGTGGCACTCACGCCTTTAATCCTATCACTTGGCAGACAGAGATCCATCAAGATCTCTGTGAGTTCAAGGCCACATTGAAAACATCAGGCATGGTGACTCACGCCTTTAATCCCAGGAAGTGATGGCAGAAAGCAGAAAGGTATATAAGGTGTGAGGACCAGGAACTAGTATGGTTAAGCTTTTAGGTTTTGGAGCAGCACAGTTCAGCTGAGAGGCATCCAGTCTGAGGAAACAAGATCAGCTGAGGAATTGGCGAGTTGAGGAAGTTGTGGCTTGGTCTGCTTCTCCGATCTTCCAGCGTTCATCCCAAAACCTGGCTCCGGGTTTGATTTTATTAATAAGACCATTTAAGATTCATTCTACAAATATGACCATATTAATAGTAATAAATCAGCATTACCAGTCATTTGCAGTCATAAGCTTGTGCATAAATATCAAATTCACATATTCCTTTGCAAAATCCCTAACTCTGCCCCATTAGTTCGATTTGTACATGACAGGGTTTGCTGTAGTTGATCTGTGGCCCCTTCCTTCCCACAGGGCAGGCACCCAGTCATTCTCCTCAGCACCTGCTGTTTTGCATCTACCTTTTCTAGCACCCCCTTGAGCCCTCATATTACTAAGCATCTACACTGTGAGGTGTCACTCCCATAGAGAAGATGAGCTGGCTTTGGCGGCACAAGTCTGTAACTCTGGAGGCCAAAGCAGCAGAGTTGTGCATTCTAAACCTGACTCAACTGCAGAACAAGACCTTCTCTCCAAATTCCCAAATGCAAAAGGAAGAGGAAAGGAAAAGAAAATGATTGTCTCCTGTCAAAAGTGAGAAGACAAGTAGAGAGATGTCAGTCAGACGACAGGAAAGCCACCCCTACGAGTGAGGACCACCTGCGTTAAACAGGACAGGGAGACTTTGCAGTTCCTGCCGGCCACCCAGGCTCCCTCCTGCCCCAGTCTGGACACTGTCCCAAGACAGTCTGGTGTGCATTAGTCTGTGATGTGGACTTGCTGGTGTTAACTTCACATCAGTGTAATGCATCATCAAACTAAAGGCAAGCTTTGGGAACAAGAGCCACAGCTTCCTCAGCCCAGGCCCCACACTCTCATGGAAGTCTGCTATCAAGAGAGAAGCTTTCTCTGGACCCTTCTTCTGAGATCCTTACTCAGTGTGTCAACAAAAAGACCACTTTTTCATCTCTCCATTGGCCCAAGATTTCCAGTCAAATACAAAGTCTATTTAAATTGCTGGATCCCACCTTCCAAAAGCTGGTATTTCATCCATACATTTCCATATCCTTCCCTATAATGTTTAAATTTATTGATTGGCTGATTTATCATGCGTATGCACATGTGTAGGTCAGAGCACAGCTTTTGGGGGTTAGTTCTCCTCTACTGCCTTGTGGGTCCCAAGGATTGAATTCAGGTCATCAGGCATGATGGCAAGTGCCTTCACCCACTGATTGAACTCACTGCCATCACCCCAACACACACACACAGGGCTTTTTAAGCACAAGACCAACCATAAGCCAGGTAGCAGGGAAAAAAGTCCTAGAGGCTGAATGTCCGTAAAGACAAAGCCATCACTAATATTCCTTTACCACACCTTCATTTCTGATTCATTTTGTACTGGATTTCAAACTGAACAACAGCCAGGAACACAATCTCCAAAGAGTAGATCATGGTAGCTACTTGCCTTGAATTGACAAAACCCAGAAGCAGGCTGATGATTCATGACTGTTGCCTTGTCTGGAAGTTGAACTCTGAGGAAGACATGATGCTATAAGGCCTTGCAGGTCTCCCCTAGAAAGGCTTCATTGGGCAGGTCACCTGTGTAGGTGATCATGCCTGTTATGTTTGAATAGGAAATGTCCCCTGCAGCCTCATGCACTGAGGACTTGGTTGCCAGCTCAAGGACATTTGGGAAGTGATTGGATCCTGAGGACTACGACCTGATAAACGAGTTAGTCCTTCCACAGATATACAGTGTGATGGCAGAATGGGGCAAGAGTAGGATGTGGGGCTTACTGGAGAAAAGAATGATGTCACCAGAGCCATGCCATTCGTGCTTCATATGTGGGGTCTCTTCCTTTATTCTCCCTCTCTGCCTCTTGATCATCTTGATAACCTATACCACACACTTATACCTTGGTGATGTTCTGCCCAAGTGCATGACATTCAGTCAAGCAATCTGGACTGATTCCTCCATGAACGAAATAAATCTTTCCTTCTTTAACTCTTTGTGTCATTGGGATGATAAAAACAACCAGTCCCCCTGGCTGGAAGCTCCCAGTGTCAAGCAAGCAACCTACACTGAGCCCAGCATTGCCAAGGCTTACATTTACTCAAAGAAATCCAAAATCTGGTCTATTTTAGTGATGACCTCTGACTTCCCAATATCAATATGTAATGATTAATACATCATGTTTTATTTGTAAGTTCTCCAAGCCAAGTCAGGTATTCATGTGGACTCAGAATTGACCCAAAGTTATTGCATGGATACCTCTGATCTGGTTATGTCTTCTTGTCTTTATTTATTCATTATTTATTCATTTATTTTATGTATATGATTGTTTTACCTGCATATATGTATGTCTACCATGTGCCCTCAGAGGCCAGAAGAGGGGGTTAAGTCTCCTGGAACTGGAGTTATGGACATCTGTGAGATTTGGTGCTGGGAACCAAACCTGGTTCCTCTGCAAGAGCAGCAAGTGCTCTTAGCCACCAAGCTCTTTCCAACTCAGTGATTTCTGATTTTTGAAAGAGAATGTTGAATGATGCTCAGAAGGCAGTCAGGGACAGCTGTGGAGATCACAGGCTGAGGTGACTGAGTCAGGGGAATCAGCTCCCTGTAAAATGAGCAACATAAGAAGCCCAGTCATGGCCTTCCAATGAGTTTGCAAAAGTGTTCATTTTAACAGAAGTATCTACTGACCCCTGCAACCAGAGCAACCAGCATTAGCTAACTTCCCATCAGGAGGTAGTTCTTAAGCTCTCCTATTTCTCCTGGAGGAAGGTCATTTAGGGTGAAAGAAGCAGAACAGATAAATACCATGAGCCAGTGAGCATTTTAGGGTAAAAAGGCAAGGACATGTTCAGTACATATGGCATACACACTCACATTTGTGCTTGAAGACAGTGGTTCAGGAGGCCTTAGTACTACCTCTACTGAGCATGCTCTCTTGACGGGTACATCCCTCCACAGAGTTAACTCTGAAGGTCCATCTCCATTGGTTAGTTTATGTTTGTTTGCTTTTCCTCCTGTGTCAGGGTTGTCCTGCCCACAGACCAGCCTGTTTTATTAATAAAGCTTTATTGGGACCTAGCAATGACCATCATTTTCATCTGGCCCATGGCTGCTGTCAAGCTAAGACAGCAGAGTTGAGTAACTGTGGCCAAGAACAAAAGACACACAATGCCTAGTATTGCCTTTATGGTCCTTTAGAAATGGCGTGCCAACAGTCCACCAGATGCTATAAGACAACCACGTGCCCCTGACATGTTGCACAGCACAATCAGTGTCTTGTGAAGGCGACTTGCCAAGTGAAAATAAGAACTGGGAACCAAGATGGTGGTGGGAGAAGAGAGCAAATTAGTCACCCAAGAGCAAAGTCATGAGGTGTTCTTTCTCCATCTCAGGGGGAGAACACGTGCCCAGGCCCAGAAATGTCATCTGGCAAGAATGTGGGATCCAGTACCATAGAATCCTCAGATTAATGAGCATCTAGTAATCTGGATATTCAAGGGCAGCCTCCATTCTTTCCAGTGTTGGCAACTGTGTTTAAAAATAAACACACTGTGCCGAGTGTGGTGGTATTTGCCTTTAATTCCAGCACTCAGGAGGCAGAGGCAACAGGATCTCTGTGACTTTTGAGGCTAGCCTGATTTACCTAGTGAGTTCCAGACCAGCCAGGGATATGTAGTGAAACCTTGGCTCAAAAGCACCAAGTGCCTTAGGGCTGAGGAGATGGCTTGATCCCAGTTAGTATCTATTAGCAAGTATGAGACCTGAGTTTGATTCCTAACATCTACTTTAAGGAGGCAGGCAAGCCAGGCCTATCTGCAATATCAGTGCTGGAAGGGTGGGAACAGGCAGCACAGCCCAAGCAGCACAGCCCAAATGGTGATTTCCAAGTTCAGCAAGAGACCTTGCCTCTACATAGAGAAACTTAAGGAGTGGGCAGTTCTAGAGGAAGATAAATAACTCTGGCCAATGGCTTCCACGTGTGCATTCATGGACAAGTGCATACACACAAGAGCATGTAGGGCACACACACAGATTCCTTATATGATGTAGATGTAGGGACCATCTACATGTGACATCTACCTGTTTGTGACATCTTTGGGATTCACAGTAGCGGGTGTTTTTACCTTCCTTGTCTGACCAGGTTATAGAATTATGAACACAGAACAGAGCTTTTGTGTCTGGGTTGTAACAGGACAAATCTGCTTGTCAAAGGCTCATTGCCAGGTCTAGTTAAGTGCCAGCCCCTTCTGTGTGTGCCTGCAGACTGTACCAACCACCTAAATCACTGCAATAATCATAGCTAGAGAGAGACAGAAAGGTTAAAATACCCTCACAATCACTTGCTTTTTCGCCCCTCCTAAGCGTGTTGGAGAGCAATATCGTTCTGTAAAAACAATATGACCCCATTTCTAAAGCAATATTCATGCTAAGCCAGTCAGCTGTTAAATATACCCAGCAGTTTGCATTATGATGAAGCTAAGCCAGAATTTCAATTATTTTCTGGACACATTTAAAATTATAATACTTTACTGGCTTCTCGTTATAGTTCATCCAGATTACTCAAACCATTGTATCAATCTTTTGCAACTGCTAATGCCTTACAGATTCGTGAAGTTAGGCAAAATAAGAGAGTGACCAGGGTAATGACCTTCATGCAGGCAGTGGGCTTTGAGGCATCTCTGTCTCTATGCATCCCAATGGCTCATGACCTATGACAGGTAAGCAACAAGAAATAAGAAATGGACTGCTCTCCCAGTTTCCAGGAGAATGCTTGACTTTGTCCTGATATTTCCAGTGGTCCATCCATCCCACAGATTTTACCTTGTCTGCCAAGTGACCTTTAGAAGCCAGCCTTCACATACCCAAAGATGGCATTGCTATTTTAACCCCACCTGGGACATGGCTACAAGCAACCCGTGAAAACCTCAACATTTCCACCTATCACTACACTCAGCTTTCATGCGCATGCCATGTCCCAGACCAGAGGGGCAAAGCTGTGGAGATGACTCAGTGGGCAAAAGTGCTCGCCACACAGCGCCAATGACCTGAGATACACCCTCTAGTCTTCCCAGTGTCCACCAAATGGAGGATAGCAGGGAAGGGAAGAGAGGAGACTCACAAGTGTGAGCCAGCTAGCCTGGCATGCACAGCAGTACAACAAGGGCCCTAGCCCAAACAAGCCAGAAGGCAAAACCCAACACCTGAGGTTGTCCTCCGAATTCCACACAAATGCAGCAGAGGCACATGCATTCTCTGTCTCTGTCTCTGTCTCTCTGTCTCTGTCTCTCTCTGTCTCTCTTTCTCTCTCTGTCTCTCTCTCTCTCTCTCTCTCTCTCTCTCTCTCTCTCTCTCTCTCACACACACACACACACACACACACACACACACACACACACATACACAATTGAATGTTCTTTTAAGACAGTTCCGGTTAATCAACAGGGATTTGCCAATAGTCCCATCAGCCAGCCCTTGAGCTGTGGGTCTTCCTGAATGAGGCATGCTTCTTGAAGTCCGTCACCACCCATTAGACCTTCAAAAGCCCTCCAAAAGTGTGGGCTATTGTGAGTGGTGTGAAATATGCCTTCGTTTGTGTATTACTGCCTGTCCAAAGAAACTTATTTTAAAAACATCTTTTATATCTACTCAAGTTGCCTTTGCAGTGATGAAATAAATATAAGAAAACAAGAAATTTGATTTTTGATGATTTTCTCTTAATGCATTGAGTTGCATTGCCTAGCAAAAGAGCTGTTTAAACAGAAATTTGAGTCAACTAAAATGAAGTAAAATGAGAAAATCCTCTCTTTCACCAAACAAGCTTCACAGGGGCTCTGTAGCCACAGGAGGTTAGTGGCATATGGAAGGGACAGGTCAGACAGTTAACTCCTTCATCACCACACAAACTTCTAGGAAGTGTTGGCCTAAGGATGCCAGAAAGTTGGAGAGTCTATGTGAGGGCCCTTTCTGTCATTTGTCTACCTGACATTATTACAGCTGTGGGAGGACTGGGTGGCCGGTGGTACTCAAGATCATTTCAACATGAATGACTGGTTCACCTTTCAAAGCAATCTAAATGTTACAAAATTGCCTGGGCTGCACAGTGAACTCCAGGATAGCATTAGCTCCGGACAGGAGCTGTCTCAAAAGGCCAGTCTATAGCTGGGCATCGTGCCACACACCTGGAATCTTGGTTCTCTGGAAGCAGAGGCAGGAGGATGGCTACAAGTTCAAGGCTGGCCTGATCTATATGGCAAATTCCAGGACAGCCAAAGCAAATGAACACAGTGTGTGTGTGTGTGTGTGTGTGTGTGTGTGTGTGTGTGTGTGTGTTGAATATACTGGAGAAAGCCCATCTCAAAAGAAAACACACTCTAAAGTTTATCTACTGTGCTCCTAGAACTTTCTTATTATGAAAAAAGCATAGGAATTAAAAAAAAAAAAACAACCCACTAGGGCCCTTCTGGAGGAAGGCGGAAGGCAAGTGGTTGTGGAGGGTTCCCAGTGATGGAATTGTTCTATACGTGACTGCCATGACAGGCACAGAAAGTTACATATGGGGTAAAATTGTCAAGCAGATTAAATACACGTTCACATGCTTACGCAGGGCTGGTGAAATCTGGACAGGTTGGCAGACAGTACCAAGTCCATTTTCTGGCTGTGATTTTACTTCTGGTCATCATGCAAGATGCTGCCCTTGAGGGCACCTGGGCAAATGGTACCCAGGTTCTCTCTGCGTCCGTTTCTTAAAGCCATGTGAGAATCGAAAACTGTCTCGAGAGGAAAAGTTTAAAAATACATATGACAAGCACGTCACATCCAAAGTGTTTTGAATATAATTTCTTAGGATAAAGCGAAAGGAACAAATGCCATGATAATCCATTATTCAAAGGAAAAATGTTAACTTAGAATACTAACAGGGATGTGCTTATGAAAGCAGATCGTGGGATGGTACGGAAGAAACCTAAGGGTAGGAGATTCTGCCATTGTGATTAGGAAGACAGCTTCTGGGGTGAGGGAGAGGCAGGCAGGACCAAGTCACAACAGCCAGTAGAGTGCACCTTGGACAGATTACCTCAGACCTCAGTTTTCCTGTCCACAAAATAGGAATAATAATTGCAGCTTTCATGTTGTCTGAAGCCACGATGGAATTAATTTAGAATGCTAATGCATTCTCTATGGATGGTATTATTGCTGGAATTTGTGTACCTGGTTTCACATGATGGCTTAAATGTGGGTCATTGTGTTAGTTATTTCTGTGTATCTGTGACAAAAACACTGGAGAAGCAGTAGCTTGATGGGAGGAATCATTTGTCTGAGCTCCATTTTGGAGGTTGTCATCTGCCATGGTAGGACCGTGGCAGAGCTATGCATCCCCTCTCCCGGCTGCCAGGGCATGAAAGAGAGGAACAGGGGTCTGAGATCAGTGTAAACCTCAAAGACATGACCTCAGATGCCCTGAGGATTTCTCCAATAGTACTCCACCTCCACCACCTTCCAAAATAGTGCCGCCAGCTGGGGGCCAAGCTTTTAACATAAGAGCGGGGATGGAGTGGACATTCCATGTTCAAACCATAATAGTCACCAAGCTTTCACAGGATGACATCAGAGAATAAATACATGGCTTTTGTTGCGGCACCTAACTCTACAGATGAAGCCAAGAGTAAGCCGAGAGGTGGGCTGTGTTCTAATGCAATTTTGTTGACAGGCAGTAGGTCTGACTTGGCCTGTGAGCCATCAGTTGGCAATCCCTGCATCACATTTCTTTCTTCTTCTGACTTTGGCAGTCAGGAAAGACCACTGAAGGCGACCCCATTTGCCTTCTCTTCCCTTCATCTGTCTGCTCGCCTTCTCCCTTGCTTAGAGACCATCCCATCAGAAAGCCAACCTGAGCTTAAGTCAGAATACATTTGCTAATTGTCCCACAGCATGTACTTTTATTGACGGGACCCCTTCACAGCTCTCCTGGGCCTTGTACATAGTAGGCTTTCAATAAATATTGAGTGATGGATTGATTGACCCATTAGCAAAGAGAGCTGAATACTGATGGAAGTTAACTGAAACTGGAAGAGCAGTGCGTCTGGTGACCTCACCCTAGTGCTGGGAGAAAAGAGCATCCACATCCGTGCAGACACACACTGATTCAACACTGCAGAGACTGCAAGTGTCATATTTACTGTTGTACCATTTACCCTTTCTGGTCCTCACAGCACTATTGGGGGATGGGAGACTCTTTGGAGCTTGGCTTTGACAGCCAAGCCAATGGGAACTCAGGAGATAAGCAGCTCCCCTAAAGTTGTATGACATGTGCCCCGGCAGGCCAAACCAAGCAAAACAACCTGGGGTGCTTGCTCACTCTCTCTCTCTTTGTGTCTCTGTCCGCTGTCTGTCTGTGTCTCTCTCCCTTTCTCCTTTCCTCTCTCCCTTCTTCCCTCCCTCCCTCTGCCTGCTTCCTTCTCCCCACCACCTTAACTTCTAACTACATCCTTGCTGGTTCTGCAGCAGCTTTCTCTCCTGCTCTTCCCACACCTTCTGTATCCAGCATCCAAAAGGCAACAAACTAATCAAACAAAACTAAACCTGCCCAGACTTTTCCCTTGAGGTGTTAGTTATCTGTTCCTGCCTGGATGGTTTTCTCTTATTTTTAACTTTGGGGCTGATAGAACATTTGCCTAACATACTCTAGGCCCTGGGTTCAATAATAAATAAATAAACAAACAAACAAACAAACAAATAAATCATAAATAGATTTACGTTTTCTCTAAAGTGGGGTGTGTTCTCCTTGCTTCCTTCCCAAGTCATCCCTCTTCCCTCCTCAGTAGACAAGGAGAGTGGTGTTTTCACACCGCCACTACCAGCAGCTATGCAGGCACATGCATACACCACACCCACACAATCTTTAGATGCTAATGAGCCCAGAGGTCATGAAGACTTTGGGGCTAGGTCTAAGGTTTAGGTCTCAGCTTTGCCCCATTCTGACAATAATTTGGGGTAATGGCCCCTTATCTATAAAGAAAGATACCTTAAACACATCCCCTGCACAGTTCTTACAAAGGTCAAATGGCAGACCCATAAGCAAAACTCCTCTCATGGCGTTATGGATGCATTCTGTGAGCAGGGGCTGCTACTGTCATGAAATGCACGTCCACTCGGTCAGTATACAGGTATAGATTCAACTGCCGACCTGAGCCTGTGGTTGGTCGTCGTCGTGGCAAATCCTTTTTCTGCAAAGGACTCAGCCTCGTGAGTTGTGTTTAAAGCAGTTTGATAGATGTGGATACAGTCAGTGAGCAGCTGACTACTTAGGACATTGGATTAACAAAGGTGGTGTGGTTATTTAATAATTAATTATTAATAGTTGCTTTTAAATGGAAATTGGAAATCTCAACAGTGCTGGCATTGGGTCTAGAGAACTCTTTTTTGTTGGGATTCCCTGTGTATGCTTGGAAGGATGATCCATTTCCTCCCTCACCTCTCCCCACTAGATCCCAGCAACATCCACTCCATCACTATTCTGAGCTTATCTGAGACAAAGATGCTTATAGAGACAGAGACAGCCACGTGTCTTCTGGGAGGCATCTGAGACCACCTTCCAAGGTGAAATTATATAAACACTAGGGTAGTTTTTCCAAGAATTGAAGCTTCAAGAGTTAGGAAAATTGGGGGCCACGGGTTTACATATACGTGTAGAAAATGCAATTTGCTGTGTATGCAGAACTTTCTGCTCCAGCAAAGGACTTTGGAAAAGAAAGCGCTGATCTCACACCAGCTTATTAAATAACATTTTTGCAAGCTCCAAGCTTCCCCAAAGAAAAGGCAGGCATCCAGTTGTATAGAATCAGGGTTACCAGTGCATTCCTAGGAAACACTTCAAAGTGTTGTTTTAACATCAAAACAAACAAGGGTCAGCCAGTATCCCATGCAGCCTCTGTCTATTTATAATTATATTTTATATAAACATATTTTGTAATTGTGGCAAAGGCTTCATAGGCACACAGTGGCAAGCATTCTTCAAAACTGTCTTTAATTATTCATTTAGCTCTGCTATATTTTATATTCCTTTTCCTAAATGTTAATCTTTATTATTGCCTTCCTGATGGGGAGGAGGAGGAAAACACATACTCACACAACGGTCACACCTGCTATTAAATAGCCTATCAGAGTGACATGGATGAATGTGGCGAGTGGTTTAATTGTCTCCTGTCTGCAGTTTTATATGGTTTCTATCAAACTGAAGGGTAATTTTTTTCGGGTGCTGCTTATTTTAAATGTACAAAACCCTTGTGTGTAACTCCATTAGCTGCCCTACAGCATTGCAGTCTAGAGTTTCCCCCGGGCTCTTGTGAAATATTGATGGAACCCTTGCTTTTGTGGCTTCCTGTGCTACACTAAACATTTGTCTGATGTTAGCTGAGCTTGAATGGATCTGTTCAGACCTAGATCAGCAGTGACTTCAAAGGGAGCAAGACTGTAACAATATTTCTCCTTATTTTATTCTTTTGTTCCTTCTTTTTTTTTCTTTTTCCATATTTTTAACAAACAGAAGTTTTGAAGCTTTACCATTATACTTGTTTTCTAAAAATACATTTGAAAAAAAAAAGTTCAAATCACAGAGTCCCAGGTGCCAAGCAAACCACCAGTATTTACAACGAGGAATGTTTGTTAGGCTCAGCTACATGTGTAGCTTTAGGTGATATTGTCTGGCAACATGGATATACATACATGTGGCATGCACATGTACACACACAAGGGTGGGGAGGAGCCTGGTTTTGTATAATTGCACGTTTCTGGAGCTCAGATGCATGATATTCTTCTAGCCAACATCTAGGAACAAATGAGAAATTCACACCTTGGACACACCTGCTTCCAGCTGTTGCTGCTGAACTTCACAACAACACTTGAGACCAGCAGGACGAGAGCTCATACTTGTCCATCTTCTCTGCTCAGTATTAGTCACTCCAGTGTCACAGGCAACCTGGAAATGGGTGAGCCTCCAGACGGACATCTCACAACATAGTTTTGTTATTTGCAAACATTTGGACACACATGTTTGTGTAGGTGCATATGTATGCCTGTGTGTTAAGGTTTGTATTGGGGGTCTTCCCTGATGATCCTTCACTTTATTTCCTGAGACAGGGTCTCTCACTGAACTTGGAGTTCACTGATTTGACTACGTTAGCTAATTAGTTGATTCTGTGGATCCCCTGTCTCTGCATCCAGGGCACTGGGATTGTATTCAGGCTGCCACATCCCGTTCTGGGGATCCGAACTCCTGTCCTGTTCAGTGGCAAACATGTATCCTCTGAGCCATCTCCTCAGCCCAGCAGAACACCACCTTTGTACTGACCTTCCAGCAATGACCTGACCCACACTCAGGAGTGAGGGCACCATTGGCATCCTTGCTTTATGGAGCAGGAAACAGAGCAGCAACATACTGAAGCATGAAACCTTTGGGGACCAGCAGAAAAGGCTTGACCCTGGTGGTGACATGGCTTTGTAAATTTTGTCTATAGGGGCTCCTCACTAAACTGTAAAGAGCAATTCCCAGAATGACTTGAGTGACTTTCCTCCCAGGTCCCCAGTGTACAGACACACACAGATGACCTTTGCCCTGGATTTTCCCTGGCCACTGACTTCATGCTTGCAGCCAGTGAACAAGGCAGAGTCGGCCCAACCACCTGGATGACAGGTCTTCGCCTGCTTCACGTGGTGATCATATTTAATTAGTTCACCTACAACTTTCTAATCTCCACAATGTTGGAACACCTATGTCTCTTGCTTTTGTGCTTGTGGGGCCCAGCATGGGACACACATCAAGCCTTTGGCTTTTCAAATGAAATGCTTCATTATTTAATTAAACAGCTAGAAACACACACACACACACACACACACACACACACACACACACACTTCTTCTCTGGGAGCATCTTTCTTTTCCATGGTTCTGCCTTACAATCTGAATGAAAAAGATGGAAATGGGCTCCCAGAATAAAATCCTAATGAAGAAAAGTTACACCCCACTTTGTTCTTCCCTATCCCACCAAAACCCTAGGAGAATACACACAGTCCCCTCATACACTTATCTAAGGATGAGCTCTCCAGGCTGTGCTGGCAGTAACTGCATGCACATCCCACATGCAGTGGGACATTACAGAGACCAGAGGGCAGGGGGAAACTCACCCCTCGAGTTAGATGCTTCCCCAACTGCATGTCTTCGTGCATTGTTTGTGGAATCAGGGTTTTATTTCTCCTCTCTCCCTCTGTTCTCGTTCTCTCTCTCTCTCTCTCTCTCTCTCTCTCTCTCTCTCTCTCTGTCTCTGTCTCTCTCTCTCTCATCTATACACACTTATGAAATGCTTGTGAAGAAGCCTCTAGGAACTAGCTGTATCTGCACTCAGCGTAAACAGGAATGATCCTTCTGGTTCCCACTGGAAGAGTATCCTGTGTCCTCTCTGGATAGCACAAAGAATATAAATAATGGCCACATGTGTGGGGAAGACAAAAGAAAGAGAATAGAGTGTCCTGTCCTCTGCAAAAAGGCTGAAAAGGATCAGCCATGGTGGCCTCACCTGTAATCCCAGCGCCATAGAGAATGGGACGGGGGATCCAGAGCTGTAGGCTAGCCTGAACTACATGAGGAGACCCTTCCTCAATAAATAACAGCAAAACAGACTGGAAGGAGGGGAACTGGTGTCAAGGACAGGAAGAGGGACAAGATCAATCAAAGAAAAGGTTGCTGTGACGTGAGGTGTGCCTGTTATCCCGGCACTAGAGAGGCCGAAGCAGAAAAATGGGACGTTCAGGATCATCCTTAGCTACATAGTGAGTTCAGGGTTAACCTAGGCTACATAGGACCCTAACTCAATCAGAAAAGAAAAAAAAATACTTTTAAATTCCTCAAACAGCCACGGAGCTTAAAAGTTAATTGCCCGAAGTAAATCCTGGGCATGAAAGCCGACATTTACACACTTTTCGAGTGCAAAGAAGCTGGCCAGTTTGTCTCCTGCCTTTTGATTCCTTGAGGGAAGAAGAGTTGTCAAAGGATGCCAACTTCAGTTCCTCTCTGCTGTCAGTGGATGTGGGGCGGAAAGAGGTGATTTCCCACAAGCCTCCAGCCCCACCCTTGTCTGCCGTCTATTTACACTCAGCTAAAACAGCATAAACAGTTGAGGGGACATCATTCACATGGTGACGGCATTCCTGACATCCCGCATATACAAATCACCAGGTGTCTGCCTAACTAGCTTCACTTGTACATCAATCCAGGCACCCGTCAGGGACAGTCTACAGAAAAGTGATTTGGCTTCAGATGGCAACAGATGAAGTGGATTGTGGAAGAGCTTGTCTTCTGGATAGTCTGCAGAGCCAGCACTGGGGCCTTGAGGTGCTCATGCCAATGGACAGCCTTACCTCACACAGGTTGTGATGGGAACTTAAGATTTGGGGACCATGCCCAGTGGAGTCTGTCAAGGAGCCTGAAGAAAAGCATAATACTCAGAGGGTGGCAGTCTGGACACATGTTTTCAGCCACAGGACACAATTTTATTGAGCACTTTTTAATGCCTGGCAGAAATCCCCGCTTATAGTCTTTTTATTATTATTATTTCATGTGCATTGGTTCTTAACCACTGAGCCATATCTCTAGACCCACCCCCTCGTAGTCTTAAGAAGTCCTGAAGCCAAGCATGGTTGTTCATGCCTGTACTCCCAGCGCTTGAAAGACCGAGGAAGGTGAGCTGCCATGAGCTCCAGGTCCATCTGTTCTACATTGTGGGTTCAAGGTCAACCTGGGCTACCTTGACTCAAAATAAATATATAAATAATAAAAACAAAGAGACTCAGTCTGTAAGAGAAAGGAGAGCTGGTAGACAGTCCTCTGTCAACCTCTGCCAGGTAATATAAGGAATACACACTGACTTGGGACTGACTTCTCAGATGAGGCATCGAAGGCTCTGCCATTGGAAAGTCCTGCTGAATTCAGCCAGAATACCAGTGTTCATTTAAATACTGACTCAGTCAGACCCTGCGTGTACTTCAGCACAAGAGAACAGTCATCTACTGGGCACTCTCTCTATGCCAAGCATTTTTACCTTTTTTCAGCCACTCAACAATTATTGTACTTTATCTCATCTAAAAGGCCATTCAGTAAGCTGTGGTACTTACATTCCAAACCACAAAAAAAGAAAAACACCCCTAATTAAACCATGACATGCTGTTCTCTTATCACTGAAAATTTATTTCATACTTACTGAAAGAGTCTTTTAAATGTATTTTTAAAAGATCTTTATTATGTAGTGTTTATATAAAACAGAAAGATAAGCAAAATAAATTAGTTAGGGCATTCTGGAAATTGCTTCCAACTGGCCCCTGGCAGCCATTTTAAGATATCATTGATTATATGATTTACTTTAATTTCTGGGATGTGGAAATCTGAAAGGAATGTCTTTAAATAAGTGAAATGATGTTTTGGAAGTGTATGCTGTGTTCTGGGCTCTCTGGGTGAAAAATGTTACCACAGCCACACCTCACATACCAGTCCCTCCCTTGTGACATTTAAACAGCAGAGTCGAGAATTATACATCCAACTGTCTGATGACCAGGACGGTTCATGCTCATTGTCAAGTTGGTGGTATCACCTAAAAGACATACTTCTGGGTGTGTCAGCAAGGGTGTTTCCAGAGAGTTTAACTGAAGAAGAAAGCCCCATTCCAACTATGGGTGGTATCATCTATGGGCTGGGGTCCCAGACTGAAGAAAAAGAAGAAAGCAAGCTGAGGACCAGTGTTCATCTCTCTCTGCTTCCTGACTGCAGGTGACCTCACGGTCTCACTGCCACAACTTCCCCACCATGTTGGACCAGTCCTCCAAACTGTGAGCCAACACAAGCCCTTCAGTTTCTTAAGTTGCTTTTTGATGGGAAGTGGTCATAGCAACGACCAACGCCACTGATACAATAGCCACTTTGATGGGCACCCCAGAGCAAATCCTGGGAATCTAGAACAGAGGGAATCCTGACCTAGCATAGGACAAGCCTCCAGGGGGATCTTCCTGCCAAAACTAGAAAGGAGACAGAGAAGCAGAAAAACAAACAGAAAACATTAAGACCTGTAGTGCTTTCTCATTAAACCCTCTCTGGCCAGGTTGGGTCACTGTTCAGAAGGTTCCCATCTCACAGAGGCAGGGAGAGAGATGTGGAGGAGAGGAGGTTCTTGCCTAAGAGTACACGGCTAGCTCACAGCAAAGGTAAAGTTTTGTCATCTCAAATGAAAAGTAGTTCTACTTATTCAAGTAGGCAGGCTTAGTTCTTGCTGTAGTGTGCTGGTGGTGGAGGGTTGGGGGCTCCAGTATAAAAATCCAGGTAACATCAAGTGTTTTAGTACAGAGAAATGATTCACATCATAAGCATTCCATGTCCAGATCATAGACACAATGTAAGAATATGCATCAGAATTTTCTCCCCAAAAATTAAAAAGTTAATAAATGTCTGGCTTAAGGAGATCTAGTAAATACATTTAATAACCCTGGTTACATATCATTTATAACCAGAAACTACTGCTGGGAACAAAACCCTAGGGAGGGAGCTGGGCACTTTCATCCTAAAAACACCCTTACAGACAAACCCAGAGATGTGTCTCCTTGGTGATTTTAAAATCCCATGTCTACTTTTATGCCTAATGTTTCCATTGTCTGCTCTTATGATTCTAACATTTCTGGGTCATGAAGAAACACATCCTCATGTCAGGGAATATAGGGGTGCAAAGGCGCTCACCTCTGGACACACAGAGACAGAAAGTGAAAGGGAAAGAGGACAAGGTACAACTTCCCAGCATGTGTGATCTACTTCCTCCAACTAGACCCCACCTTCTAATGACACCATCATACGATAGATTCATAAAGGAATCCATCCCTAGATTAGTCCAGACCCCTCAAGACCATTTGTTTCCCAGTACCCCTGTCAACACATGTGAAGGGCATTCCATATTTAAGTCATAACATGGAGGCCATGGTAGAAATGTAGGAAGCCATATTTGTTCCAGGGATCTACTTCTAATCAGAGAACAGGATGTGCGTGCAAATCTGTAGCCTCCCTAGAAAATTCTGAACAAGCATCTTCCTTTCTTTTCTTATTGCTACGATAAGATACACTGACAAATGCAAACTGAAGGGAGCTGGAGTTGGGCTGGAGAGATGGGTCGGCGGTTAAGAGCACTTGTTGTCCTTCCAGATGACCTCAGTTAGAGTCTCAGCACCCACAAATGCCTGTAGCTCTAGGGGGATCTGATACCTCTGACCTTTAAGGGCATCTACACAATTAAGAATAATAACAATGAATTGGAAAGGGGACATGGAGGATTTATTCTGGTTCACAGTTCCAGGTTACAATCCATCATGGTGAGGAAGACAGCCAGAGCCTAAGGCAACTGGTCACATTATATGCACAGTACGGAAGCATAAGTTCATGCACACAAACCACTACTGCTCAGATCTCTTTCTACTCCTAACATAATTCAGGATCCACTGCCCAGGGACGGTTGGAGTTTTCCACTCATCACATATGCCACAGCCTAACCTAATTTAGACAATCCCTCATTGAGACTCACTTTTCAGGTGATTCTAAAGTGTGTCAAATTGATAATCAAAACTAATCACCTTTGATAAACTACATTCACTTTATGGAGTCTAAGGTGCCCACAGATTCATTGAGAATTCACTGAGTCATTCAGTGAATATATTGGAGCACATATCCTGCATCACAAGCATGTGCTCCTGTGCATTACTGAGCACAATAGATGAAAAGCCCCGCTCTTTGGAGCACACAAAGAAGGAAAGAGATCACTGACAAAAGACTTAGTAAAGACATCGCATCTACAGCATGTGAGAAGCTGGTAAGCATGATGGGTAAAGAGAGACACAGCAGACCCAGGGAATCAAGGATCCCTAAAGGAAGAGTGTTGCCATGGTGAATGGGGTGACAAGAGTGCCACTCACCAGAAATTATGTTCAAGCCGACTAGGAGGAAAAGTAGAGAAAAACAGACAGAGTGAAACCCAATGTAGGTGTGCCCTGCCTGTTGAAGAAAGAATTGAGAGGCCAATTTGGTCAAGATTTAAGAAAAAAAAAAAGCTCAAGGAGAGAGCAGACCAGCTAAGTCACAGACATAGGAATCCAAGGACCCTATTGAGAAAACTATAAATCTTATGTGGTTAACTTGAGTTAATTTTTACTGATTAATGGGTCTCCCTATGACATTTCCATACAGTCATGTATACGCTTTGGTGATATCAATCCTCCCTTAACTCTTGAATAGTGACTTAGCATCCATAACACACAATGATCTTAAGACAAGGGCAAGTGATCCAATCAACAAATAAATGAATAGAGAACACATAGCCACTAAGTAAAGAAAGGAATGCTCACCAGCATATCCCACAAGGAAATGCAGATCAAAACTAAGCTGAGATTGTAGAGAATCCATTTTGCCGTTGTCAGAATTTAGCCACATAGCCAAAAGCTGACAGATGCTGGTGAGGATGTGGAGGGACAGGGACACTTCCACATGGTTGGTGAGACTATAAACTCACCTGACCACTCAAAATGAGCATGGAGGGTTCTCCAACAAGGAGGACTTGAACGCTGGCTTTCTGAACTTTGGGTGAGATGGATGTTACTGGAGAATCTTGAGCAGGAACATGTTACCTGAGGGCCAAGAGTGTTAAGAAGTATCTATATGGAAGAGCACAGGGCAAGGCTGGCTAAGGAGAATGGAAGTCCAGTTAGGAAGGGAGAGTGACCTGCAGTATGGTAGGGGACTAAGTTGACAATGATTCACCACCTATTTCAAAACAGCTAGAAGAGAGGACATTGAATATTCCCAACACAAAGAAATGATATATGTTGGAGGTTATGGGCTGCCATTTATCATGGTTTGCTCATCACATGTCTGTATATAGATGTGTGTGTGTGAGAGAGAGAGAGTGTGTGTGTGTGTGTGTGTGTGTGTGTGTGTGTGTGTATGCGCGCGTGTGTTAAATGGCTCATCACACCTCATATATATGCAATAAATACATATGTCTTCAAAATTAAAGTCCTACTGTACAAAATAAACAAGCAACTGTGAGTAGCAAGGGTGTGGCCAGCATCTGGAGGAGTTGAAAAGGGCGGGAGGAGCTAAAGAAACAGCTGTCCCTTTCCACCGCATTCCAGAACTTGCAAACTCAGTGGAGGGTGCTGAGGGGGACATGCTTGGCTTCGGGTCTGTGCACCTGCCTCCCATCCTGACCCTGCTCACTTCTTCTGCACAGCTTCTTGCATCTCTTCCGTTGGCCTCAAGCCCCACATTTTAAACTGGAGGCCAGCTCAGTGTGGCGGTGCACTCCTAAAACCCCAGCACTCAGGAGGACAAGCCCAGGGCCAGCCTAGCTAGGAACTGAGAGCCTGACACACACACACACACACACACACACACACACACACACACACACACATGCATGCATGAGTGTCAGACACATAGTAAGTGCTTAAAAAAACTAAAAGGAACCTCTTCCTTCTTGTCCCCTGACAACAGGAGAGAATTCATGAGAGGCAAATTCTATTCTAGAAGCCATTCATATCTACACTGTTTAAGTTGGTGTGCTTAAGTAATTAATTCAGATCTGGGACTGCATTGGTGAGATGCCCAGGATTTCAGTGACTGGCTTAGGTGAACATGAAAGATCTTTATGGATGAAAGATAAAATAAAGGCTGGTCTGTTCTAGCTCATGGTGCTGTGAAGCATATGAGTTCATTCCCAATTGGTAAAATCTGTCAGATTGGTCAGTCATATGAATAGCACAGGCGGATTGCACTGATTCACATATAACTTTTTCCAACATATTCTTGCTCAACAGCACTGACAAGTGCCAGGTTCACCAGCATAGAAGAGAGCTGAGGAGAACTGGATGGTAAAAGGCCCAACCTACCCCTTTGCCTGTCTCTCTCTTTGCTTGGATGGACCAGAAGTCTCAGTCTCTCTCTCTCTCTCTCTCTCTCTCTCTCTCTCTCTCTCTCTCTCTCTATACCATTTTCCTACAAATATTATCACTCCATCCTTTATGGATGAAAGAGCCTCCATTCTGTGCGTCCTCCCTGTCTTTACACAGTCCTCTGTTGTTGGGCAAATAGGTTGATTCAACACATTAGCTACTGTGAGCAGTGCTGCAGTGAATGGATGTACAAGGATCTCTGTGATGTGCTGATGTGGAGTCCTTCTGGTAAAAACCCAAGAGCAGCAGAGCAGGTTATATGGAAGAGATTTCTAGGTTTTTCAGAACTTTATGAGTTCACTGAGGGTTTTCAGCTGAACCATTATTTTGCTTTGAAGATTTATTTTAATGTGTATATGAATGTCTGCTTACATATATGTATGCATGCCACATGAGTGCCTGGTGCCCCCAGAGGCCAGAAGAGGTTATAGATGGTTGAGAGCTGTTATATGGGTGCTGGGGACCAAACCAGGTGCCCACAATCTCAGCACTTGCCCACTTGCCCTCTGAGCTGTCTCTCCAGACCCTGAGCCATTGTGTTTATTACGCTTGCTGATACTTGGCCTTCCTTATCTTTAGAGCAGTCCATCTGGCCCCATTTCCCCTAAGTGCTACTTCATTTAATGTGTTTTTACAAAATGCAACATTTGTCCATGAGCATGCATTGTATGAAAACAGTCACACTCACCTGCCTCCTCAGTGCACAACTGCACACTCACCTGCCTCCACAGTGCACAGTCACACTCACCTGCCTCCACAGTGCACAGAGTCACACTCACCTGCCTCCTCAGTGCACAACTGCACAGTCACCTGCCTCCACAGTGCACAGTCACACTCACCTGCCTCCACAGGGCAGAGTCACACTCATCTGCTTCCACAGTGCAGTTGCACACTCACCTGCCTCCACAATACAGAGTCACACTTACCTGCCCCCACAGTGCACAGAGTCACACTTACCTGCCCCCACAGTGCACAGAGTTACACTCGCCTGCCTCCACAGTGCACAGTTGCACACTCACCTGCCTCCACAGTGCACAGAGTCACACTCACCTGCCCCCACAGTGCACAGAGTTACACTCGCCTGCCTCCACAGTGCACAGCTGCACACTCACCTGCCTCTGTGGTACAAAGCATCACTAAGCAGGGCACAGTGGGAAGGGTTGCTGGAACACTGACTCTGGGAACAGCTGAGCAGGACATTGGCCCTGGATGCAGTAAGCTCCCTTCAAAGTTGAACTCTACCAGATTCTGGGTCTGCCGTCATGGGAAATTTAACTTCTGGAAAACGAGGATTTTTCATCCCTGAAACTAGAGCACTGGAGTTCTGTGAGGATACAAAAAAAAAAAAAATTAAAAGTCTAAGGCACTGATCAAGCAGTTCTTTTAGAACATGGTCCACGGAAGCAAACAGGACGCTAACGAAGTCATATGATCTAAGCCATCCTCCTAGCAACACAGGGTCAGACAGGGGTCTCAAAATCTAGACTTCTAACTGGTTTCAAGAGAACAGTTAGCCCCTGTATCTGAATCACACCAGCTGAGCAATGGTAGAAACCTCCAAACCAAAATGAGAACACATAGCTCTCTGGTCTCCACTCCCCACACTGGGTCAGTTTATTTGGACAAGATAATATCAAGCAGACACAGATGCCTCCCTGGGGAGGGTCTTTCCTATGCAGACGACAGATGCAGCTGAGGTAGAGTTGCACCCTCGTCTGGGGAAGACGAGCTCATTTGTAAGTGGCTTGTTAAGATGTGCATCATTTTCCTGATCGGTGGTTGCGAGGCTGCAACTTTGAGGACTAATGTGATCCATCATGTTATTATATATTTAGGGGCTTTTGGAAAATGCTGTTATTTACTCAACCGACTGTGTACATAGACTATTTAAAGCAGATTTTTGACCCAGTAGACTGTACCAGCTCCATCCATCGTCTCAATGAGCATGTGGGGACTCTTAAATATGCAGATTATTGACACAATAGACTCTGAGCTCGGCAAATGTGCTCTAGACATTGAAGTCACAGGGGGATGATACGTCTCTCAAAAGCATTTTCAAAGCAGACCCGTGCATGCAGCCAAGCTCTATGGCTGAGGTACCTGTAGAGGGAGGAGACTCTGGAACAAGGGTTCTGGTCTCTAGAAATGGGACTTTCTTCTAAGTATTACTTGGTTCTGCTTGTTTGGGTCTTTCAATATAGAACATGCCAATACCTCTAATGCATGTCTGGCCATGCCATCAAGAGCTTCAAGTTGATATTTTCTTCTGTGAAACAGGGTCTTGTTGAAACCCAGTCTGGCATCCAACTCTGTCTAGATGAAGCTGGTCTTGAACTCCTGACCTTGTTGCTTCCACCTCCCAAGCATCAAGAATACAGGCATTTTGTTTTATTCTACCAGACTAAGAATTCATTCTGGGAACTAAGGAGATGGTTCAGCAACTAAGAGCACTTGTTAGTTTAACACCCAGCACCCACATAGTATCCACAATCATCTGGAACACCAGTTCTGATGCCCTCTTCTGACCTCCGAGGGCACCAGGCACATGTGTGCACAGACATACACACAGGCAAAACACTTATACACATAAAATAAATAAATCTAAAAGCAATTTTGAAAATAATTTATTCAGTTTGCATTCATACAAATTCATGTTCTTAACTCACTCCCAACGAGTGTTGCTCATGAGAGAGTGGCTGGGTCTTTGATGGCAAGAAACGCATCATCGTTGGAGACTGTATTAGTTTTCTTGTTGCTTTGACAAAATGCCTGGTGAAGGCAGTTTAAGAAAGGAAGGGTTTGTTTTGACCCACAGTGTGAAGATACAATCGGTCATGATGGCAGGAGCCTGAGGCAGTCGGTCACATGCATCCACAGTCAGGAAGCAAAGAGAGATGAATGCTGGTGCTCAGCTCACTTTCTTCTTTTTGCTCAGCCTGGGACCCCATCCTAAGGAGTGGCACTAGCCAAATCTGGGGTTGGTTTTCTGTCCTAAATTAACCTAATCTAGATAATCCCTCACAGACAAGCCTGGAGATTTGTTTCCATGGTGATTATGAAATTAAAAATTAGCGCCTGGAACTTGAGAGGAAACAGGGACCGTGTTGGAAGGAGTGTCACTCAGAAAGGGGTGAAGCCTGTATCTCTGTGAAGATTGAGGAAGTGGGAGAGAATCATCTACATGATGGTCTTGTCGGGCAAATCCACGTTAACCATGATCTAGCTCTGAGTCATGAGATCAGATTCACAAGAGTCTGGTAGGTCAAGCTGGGGCACATGTTTATGTTTTAAAAGCAAAAAGAGAGAGGGGAAAGAAAGAAATAAGGAAGTATTCATTTTGTCTCAATATTTTCAGTCTTTTAAATTAATCATCAGGCTGGATGTGGTGACACACACCTTTAGTCACAGCATCTGAGAAGCAGAGGCAGGCAGATCTCTTCGAGTTCAAGGCCAGCCTGATCTGCATAGTGAGTTCCAGGACAGCCAGGACTACATAAAGAGTCCCTGGCTCAACCCTCCCCCCCCCAAAAAAAAAGAATCATCAGATATTTATAAAATATATTTTAAGTGTTTTGTTCAGAGACCATCCAATGTCCTGAAGTCCCATTCCATTAAACTCCCAGAGACTGGAATCTACATCCTTTTTCCCAATGTGCCTGCATGAGAGTAGCTTTACATAGGCAGCCCTGGTGATGTCATTCAGAATTCAACTGCAAGCCTTTGGAAAGTATGAGCTAGGCACAGTCACCCCAGACACTGCCTCATCTCCCTCACCTCTGGGATCTAACTCCAGACTCACAGAAACTGAGAGCATAATGGTGATCATCAGAATCTGGGGAGAGTAGTGAGGTGACTGCAGATAAAGAAAGACTGGGGGACAGTGCAGCCTTGACCACAGAATCCATTCTGGTGTTGTGTTGTACAGCAGGGGACCACACTTAACAAAAATGTGATTGCAGACTACCTGAGACAGGATTTTAAGTGTCCTCTTCATATGGAAATGAAAAGGGCTAAAAGGACTGGAGATATTTATTCCTGGTTTGATTACTATAAAACATATCTCTGTGTGGAAATAACCCATGTATCTCTAGCATATATATATAACTATTACACACAAGATGTTACACAGCCAGGAGCGAGGGAAGGTGCCCCTTGCAATGTTAGGACACAGTGAGGGTGCTGTGCACGGATTTGTTAAAACTGTGGAAGGAGCCTCGGAGACAAGAGGGTACATGTGTGACAAGCACTCCTAGCGAACCATCCCCTCACCCCTCACTCCTCCTGCTCCTCTGATCCAGACCCCAGCCAGTGGATGCTGCTGCCTGCAATTCAGGGCCCCCTCAGTTAAACAACCAGCTGTGTCCACATCCCTCTCCTGGAGAAGAGCCAGTGCAGTACCACAAAAGGGGATGTCAACTCACTGACCTATGACCTCTGCTGATGGTCAGGGCAGAGAAGGGACAACACGATTTGAAAAGACCATTTTCAAAGTACTTTTCACCCAAAACTGAAGTCAAAAGACCCTGCTGGACTTCCCATCAATGATTCAGAGAGACAAGAGGGCTGTACATCTCTCAGAATTTGGGGAATCAGTCCATTCTGCTGCCCAGTGTGGATCCATTCCTGGATTCAGCTGCCCGTGTTACGTAAATTGCCTCATTTGAAAGCTAAACCTAGTTAATTAAGTGCTAAACTCGGTCAGGATTTATTTGGCAGAGTTAAAATTGCCAGTCCCTTCTATTACTAAAGCTTTTGTTTCCTTCTTGTTTTGTAAAAACTTTTCAGTCAAATAAGGACATTTAAACAAATTCTGAAGAAATGGATTAAGAATAATGCTAGACTAGTTTTTTCTGCCGTCACTTGAGAGAGTAAATACCTAAACTCCTGAGAAACTCAGCCTCAGCGACACTACTCTTCACAGTGGATTTCTGTTCCTGTCACTAGGACAGGGGGACACGTGTAAGACTGTGCCCCCACAGAGCCTAAATATCAGGGCTGCTTTAAGTCAGCAAGCAAGCAGCCTGGATGTGGGGTGCTCCCTGACACTGAAGACGCTCAGGCACCTGCTAATCATCTTCTTGAGGACTGATGCAAGATGAAAGTCCTGAGAGCCGAAATCATTGCTCTCCCCATCCCTTACATTTAATCCCAAGTTCAGTGGGAAGAATGTAGGTCTGTTTCCAAATGGGTGGGATGGGAAGGAATTCCATTTGGGTGGGCTGCTCATGATGACCCCTAGTGAAGAACACAACATGAAAAAGAAAGGTTGGAAGGTCTCCTCTCAGAGTCAGGCACGGTAGGATCAAAGAGTCCCCAAGCCAGGACACCTTCCCAGTCTTCGGACTTGGCATCACTCCACAAAGCGTTCTTTTCACCTTGGATTTCTATGACTCAGGAGACAGCAAATACTCCTCACTGAAACACAAGAACCTGCCAGCTCCCTGACAACACCAATTTAGCTTCTAGGAGGCAACGCTGGACTTTCTTCTCTCTTTCTTTCTTCCTTAATGGGAAGTGGTCACAGCCACGAACTTAGCAAAAGATGTGGGTTAAAGTTTGTCCGTTCTTTGCTAATGCAGTTAGACGTTTTCGAGAAAAGGCAACGAGAAGTGATCATTATCCATTATCTGCATGAAATATTTCAGAGAAAGAAGCGGTATTTGCCGAGAGAGAGAGAGAGAGAGAGAGAGAGAGAGAGAGAGAGAGAGAGAGAGAGAGGAGAAGAAGAAAAGAAGAGAAGAGAAGAGCTGTCTGACTTCAGGCCAGGCAAGAGGGAAACAGGATCACCTTCACATTCTGTAGGATGCTGTGTGAGCGACGTTATTTCAAGTAAACTGGAAAAAGCCAGAAGTACAGATGGTGCACTGGCTCCCCATCCCGTCTGAAGGTCGTCCTGGACAATGAGCTGGTGTCCCTTTCCTTGGCACAAAAAAAAGATAGAATCCTTCTATTCTTGAAAAGAATGATGGGTGGGTGCATGTGCATGTATATAGCCTTATGTGGGAGAATGTATAGGAAATAAGTAACGCTATTCTGCTGGAAACAGTTGCTCCAGCTTCAAAGTCAAAGCCTGTGGTTCTCCATTGAATAAGGAAGCATCCATCCCGTTGCAATTTCTCTGCCCCTGTTTTCTTTCACATTTTCTCCCCCCAGTTCCTGATTGATGGCCGTCTCCATGTTGAGGATATTCTAAGGATAATGATTTCTAAACTGGAAGCACCAGAAAGCTTCCAAAGTGGCTCCCTTCTCCATGAATATTTTCTCACTCTGCTTTTTTAAATTGTCACTAAGACGCATCCCAATAATAATGCATGCTGGCCGGCAACCTGAGGTAGCAGAATATAAAGTATTTTTTTTCTCAGAGACCTTCTGCTTCAAGCATTTGTCACCTCTCTCGATGCGGAGCCTGAGGCTCTGAGCAGAGACCTTCTTCTCTTGGATAGTGGGCCGATTTATTTCTCAAGGATTGCAGACATTATCATTATGGGTAACGATCTAATAACTTGCTGCGCTGTATTTGAGCATCACTTCTACAGAAGTTCCCTGCACATATCCACTGGCACCTTATACAAATGACTTTGTATTAAGTAGCAAACCCCACCCTACAGGAGGCTCTCTTTGTATTTACACACTAACAAAGCTGCCTTGTAGTGGATGCAAATGCCGAGTGAGTGCTGTCGTTTTGGGCTAAGATTTCAGGATAACAGAAAACGTAGAAGACAATTGATTTCAGCTTTCTATAGGTCAAGTTGAAGATCAGGATTCTCAGTTCTTACAGTGCCTAGTGTGGGGCTGGGAGATTGGAGGAAGTATTACACCTTGATTGTTTTATATGCTTTCTGCGATGAGATACCCTGGCCACCTTACAAACTACACCCTACTATTATTCCTGTTATTGGTGAAGATGTCACCCCTTTGAAAATATGAGCACTTTCCCCAGGATCACAGGAAGCAAGATGTGGCAGATCTGAACTACAATCTGCCTGGTCCAAGACTGTGTGCCATTTCACCTATTCCTTCTTGAACAAGTCCTTTCCTGGCCCTTCCTGGTCCTGGGATGGGGCCTGGGGCCTCATGCACGCTAAGCATGCTCTACACCGAGCCTCATCCCAGCTCTTTTTACTTTTTATTCTGAGACAGGTTTCACTAACTTTCCCATGCTAGCTCTGCAGCTCAGGCTCGCCTTGAATGCAAGATCTTTCTGCCTCAGCCTTCCAAATAGTTGTGATTACAGGGCCCAGCTTCATAAGCCTTATGCAAGTGATTTTGTGTCTCTTGCTCAGTGTTTCTTGGCAGTGTCGTCTGGCAGCAAGCATTTATGTGTGAATCATTCAACCTTTCCCAAAGCTGGTTCCCACACATCCTTAAGATCTCTATACTGGTGTGGAGACCTGTATTCTGACTATCTCTCGGCTTAGACATTTACATCGTGGAGTCTTGATTATAGAATGCCCTGGAGATAGTCTGAAATGATCCCCATCCTGCAAGTTTTGGGGCAAGCCTAACAGTCTGTATGTCTACTGATGCTGACACAGGGAACGTACTCTGAACAGTGAGAGATCACATTGGGTCCCTGCTGCTTCTTTGCCCTAAAAAAACATAACCTAGAGGCAGGCAGGCTTGGAGTGAAACCAACAGGTAAGGAAACTGGTCAGAAAATTCAGGAGATGAAAACCAGAGAAGCAGCCCAGGTCTTCCACCTCAGTCTCTCCTGCTCCCCATTCCACATTCAAGGATTGTAAATGAATGGACCCCAGACATGCCTGGTTTCACCTCTATAGATGACCAGAACAAAATGCCTAGGGAAGATAGCTCAGTTGGTAATGAACTTCTCTTGCAAGTGTGAGGACTTGAGTTTGGTGCCCAGAACCTTAGATTGATAGATACATACATACATATATACATAGATGATACATAGATAAATAGATAGAGATAGATAGATAGATAGATAGATAGATAGATAGATAGATATGATAGATAGATGGATACAAAGATACATACATAGGTAGATAGATAGATGATAGATACATACATACATAGACAGACACACAGATGAATAAATAAATGCATAGACAAATAAATAAATAAATGGATAAATAAATAGATAGATCAATAAATAAACAAATAAATGTAAGCCAGGTGCATTGGTCCACACTTGGAACCTCAGCATCAGAGAGGCAGAGACAGGCTCACTAGCTGGCTGGCCTGGGGAAATCAGTGATCTCCAAGCCAATGAGAGATGACTTCTGAACAATGACATCTGAGGTTGATCACATCTTCACATTCACCCGTGCATACAGATAAAGCCTAGGAACTCTTGGCCCTATGCTAGAGCCTGAGTAGACATTATGCTTCTCAACATGGCACAAACTATATGGCTCCTCAGTATCTCTCCATCCAGCCAAATGTCTGTTCCTATTTATCCTTGTGTCAGGATTGTTTCTTTTTCCATGTGGCCTACTTTCCCCACTTAGTTACCTGCATTCTTACAAGGATGTGTGACCTCCCTGTGACCTCTCTCTCCCCATTCTGATGTCCTGTATCTGTCAGTAACCCATCTCTCCCCTCTCCTTGGCTTTGGGAGGATCTCCCAGGACAGCAGTCCCTGTGAAACTCGCCCAAAGCATCTTGGCTCTGGTAGCAGAGAGTAAATATTTTTTTTCCAAGTGAATAAACAAGGAAGCTGAGGGTCCACTTCCCTGGTCTTAGTCCTTTTGGCTAGTGATGAAGATGTGGAGAAAGTCACAATGTACCATGAGAAAACAGGTTCACAGTCTGAAGGCTGATGATGGGCCAGGAAAGTATTTTGTATAAATATACACCCATAACAATACATACCCCATCTGATAGGCATCCATTGTGCATGTGAATCATTGTAATTCACTGATTAGTTTCAGAGAGAGAGAGAGAGAGAGAGAGAGAGAGAGAGAGAGAGAGAGAGAAAGAGAGAATCAAAATAAGGAAGTTTCTCATTTGTTTCCACAAAGGTCTTGCAGTCTCAGGATGAGCCTCACCAGGATTGTACCTACTCTCTCTGCAGTGTTCCCTCAAACAAAGAACTCCACTTGTTTGGTTCTGAGATTCACATCGAGGAGTGAACAAAACCCCACTTTCCCTTTGAGACAGGGTTTCACTATGTAGCCTTGAACTCATAGACACCGGCTTGTCTCTGCTCCCCAAGTGCTGGGATTAAAGGCATATATCACCAAACCTGGGTAAAGCATTCTCTTCAGGTTCTCTCTCTCTCTCTCTCTCTCTCTCTCTCTCTCTCTCTCTCTCTCTCTCTCTCTCTCTCTCTCCATTTCCCCACAGCATTAAGGTTACAGACACACAAGGCCATGTCTGGCTTTTTACAGGAGTGCTGAGGATTTGAACTCAGATCTTCATACAACAGGCACTCTTCTCCACTGAGCCATCTCCCCAGTCCCACGGACCCTCCTCTTTCAAGGAGTATGTCTAAGTCACCATTATATGTACCATTGAGGAGACTCTGTACATTGAGTGATGGCATGATTACTGAAAATATCCCTGCTTCCAGATGTGTCTGAACCCGGATAACTCCTCTAGGCTGCAGGCAGGCTAAGCCTGGCCTTCTGAGACCTGGGTTCTATGTGCATATCATCTGAGATGGCATAGAATCCTGCAGCCCTCTAGCTTCCCATCATCCTGAAATGAAAAGCAGATGGCCCCTCCACCCTTCCTCTAGAGGCCCTAGCTCTGGGTTTGGCCACCTTCTAAAAGTGGCTCAGATTCCTTGCACACTATATCTTCTAACTCTCCACTCATCCTGGCAGCAGAGTGCCAATAATTATGTCTGCACTAACAGACTGCAGACCACACTCACCGAACAGGACACAGTGGCCTCACCAGGTGTCATCGCTCAGTGTACCTACTAGGAACCTGGTGTGGAATTGTCCGCAGCCCTCATTTAGATCTGCCCCACATACAGAGGGCTCTTTGTGTGACTTTAAGCTGTCACTTAGTGGGACAGACTGGCAAAATGATCATGTCACAGTCAGGTGTGTTAGTAAATGAGATCCTGGTCAAATCCTGGTTTGCTTTTGAAAATCTGGCTTCCTAAGGTTTACATTTTTCTCTGGTTAAAACCTTTGTTTCACCTCCTATGCCATTTTACAAACTGTCCATGTTTTAACCCTAGAAATGTACTGTAGCAAAGGTCTAATATCTAACATGAGATAACCTGCAAGTTATTTTTGTACAATGTCATTTAAACAATTTTTACTGGAGATTTTTAGAACAACCAAAGTAGTCACTTATTTAAAAAGTAGTAGTTTCCTTTTTATTTTTATTTGACTTTTAAGAGAAATTTTCTGAAAACGTAAGGGTTTGTTTCTAAATTTACCCACATACTGTTAAAGTACAAAGAATTCAGGAGATGATCCCCCCCACTAATATCTATGGAGCACACACCACTAAACTGTGATGGAGTTTATCTTCATATGTTAGAGGCAAAATTAGCCCATAGTGTCAGACAGCCTGTGTGTGAATCTCTTTCGAAGCAGGCTGTTCACCCTAAGAGCCTAATTGCTCATGCTCTGCAGTCTTGGTGTCTATTCTTAATCTTCATGCTGAAGTACAAATCCACACTGCAGAAGGTTAGCCAACAAGAAAGCCAGTGGCTCTGTTAGCCGGGAACCACCGTTCTTGGTGTGCTCTTGTCTGCCCGAATAAATTCATAAAGGTGGTTGTGACTCATACCTGAGCGATTTGGAGGGGGTTGATCACTGCTCGTGTGAGAACCAGCCCTATTGCTGAGTAGCCTGAGGTGGCAGAAAAAATAATGTTCTCACTGTCTGATCTATTCATCCAATCCTTCCTTCATTCAAACATTTGTGGACAAGATGTAATCATGCCAGAGTGGGACTTGCTGTAAAGAGAAGCAAAGTTTGTGAGGTGGATTGTTGGGGCAGATATTCTAATTCCATGTTCAATGGGAGCCCCCAAGCAATCAGCAGACTGGAGAAAAGGACCATTGTTAGTACAGCGCTGTGGGATGTCTAAGACGCAGGCTCTGATTGAATTTACAGAAAGAAGGGGAACTGGCCGGGAAAAATCTCTGTTTGAGAAAGGGCCTTGGCCAAAAGCAAAGAGAACGAACTCCTAGGAGGTGAGATCTGCAATTGCAGAGAACCGGGTTAGTGGTCAGTTCCATCTTGCTCCTTAGACACACACAGCAGGGAGGGTATGGCTGCTCAAGGCTAGAGCTGAGAGGCACACAGACACCAAATCCTATTGGCTCCTAGAGTCGATCCTAAGAGTTTGCATTTCACTTTAAGTGTACCAAAGCCATTGCCAGAGTTAAAGCAGGAACTTCCTGGCCTGGCTCATTTTGCATAGAATGTTCTAGCAATAGAGCCAGTGAACACCTGTCATTCCAGAACTCCAGAAGCTGAAATAAGAGAATTGTAAGTTCAAAGCCAGTCTGGGTTATATACAGAGAATCTGTCTAAAACTAAAAAACGTTCTAGGAGGCTGGGATAAATAGAAGTGAGGAGGCTATCATTCTATCCTAGAGGACAGTAGGACAGCCCTATCTGAGCAGAGGGAAGCATGGCAGAGAATGTTCTCCCAAGCCCAGCACTGAGACAAAGAATTGACAGGGTTGGTTCATTTGCTCACTGTCTTGGAGATGTGAGGTTTCTCATGGCCAGATTCAAACAATGGTAACGAGTAGAATTATAAAATTGGTGTAATATAGAAAATTAGTTTGATCTTCAAGCCAAAAATCCACAAAAAAGGTTCTACAGAGTGCTACTCTCCCCTCCCCCGCCACTACCACCTTGGCATAATTGTGATTGTTCCTTTTGCTAGGCAAGTATTCATAAGAACGAATTTGCCACTCATCTGCTTATAGCCAGATTCACACACGATGCCAACTCATTAAACAATTCACCGATGGCGAGAGAGACAGATCCTCATTATGCACCCCAGTCACCCAGATTCTGGCTACCTTTCCTTGCTCACCTCCACTGCCGGTAGCAAACAAAATCACTTGGATCAAGTGAACAATTTTAAATGTTTAATATTAAAATGTGGTTTTGAGAAACTCCTTGGAACCCTCAGCCATTGTTAAGATGCACTCCCTTTGACAGGTGCGCCGGCACTTTTTTTTTTTTCTGAGGCTTTTCAATGTGTTATTTTATCGGGTGCATGAGATTTAGTCTGTTCTGCGGAGGCAAACAGACAAAAAGGGTCTCTCAGCACGAGTTACTCTGCTGTAAAGGTTATAGTAAACATGTCAATGCCTAATTAAGCAGAAAATTTTATCTGTATTGTGGGGGAGGAGTGTGCTGTCTCCGACTTTTCTTCTGAGGAATCCATTTAGAAGGACAAAGTAGATTGTGAGGTTGAATGGGTCTGGGAAGCTCAGCACCAAAGGTCAGCAGAAAAAAAAGGAAAAATGGGAAGAAGCCCTACTTCCTGTCCCTCGCTGCAAAGTGACTGTACCAGTTGGCAGGTGTGTGTGTGTGTGTGTGTGTGTGTGTGTGTGTGTGTATTATATATATTTATATGTTGTATGTTACATATATATATATATATGTTGTGTGTATTATATATTTATGTTGTGTGTATTATATATATTTATATGTTGTGTGTTACATATATTTAAATGGTTTGTGTGTTATATATATATATTTATATGTTGTGTCAGTTACATATATTTATATGTTGTGTATGTTACATATATTTAAATGGTGTGTGTGTGTGTGTGTGTGTGTGTGTGTGTATACATACATTTCTTTCTCTCTGTGACCACACTACTCATAAGCATGGTGACTATATGTTATAGCCTGAAGCAGTCATGGGTAATATTGTTAACTTGGTGTTTGTCCCAGAGTCATAACACCCATTTCCTTTTCAAAAGTGACTGTATTTATTTCATAAAGTTTGCCTGATTTCACTCACAAATGCAAAATTATTTCACCAAGAGTGGTGGTTCATGCCTGCAATACCAGCACTGAGGCAGGAGGATTGTGAGAATTCACAGCCAACTTGGGACTGCAAAGAGACACTCCAAAGAAAGAGCAACAGCAAAGTAACTAGTAACTTCTATCTGATGGCTAAAATATACCTGATTTTTGAAGTATCTTCCATGTCTCAGGAAACTTTTGTCTTTTTATTAAGAACTTAAGAAATTAAGAACTTTCTCCATGAACGTAATAGTGTAACACCTCCTAAAAACTCATAAGTTAGTCCTGGCAGAAGAGAAGAGGAGGGTCTGGTCTGATGTAGGCATTCGGTTGTTTCAAGATGCAGTTTTCTTACAGGAAGTGGTTGCTTGGCTGGATTGGATAGTTTTCCTTTCCTCCAATCAATTTTTGGCACTAGAGACCAGCAACACCAATTTAATGAAAAATCTGCTTGTCAGCTTGCTGGGAAAGCAAAAAAACACCTCACCAATAACAATAAAATAACAAACACAACCATAAAACTTGTGGCCAGACTGAACTTTTACATTTTATCTTGTTTTATGGACTCCTGCCCTCAAAGCTATGGGCCCTTGCCTTCAGCCTTTCCACAATCCTCTCTAGCTGTTAGAGATCGACCAAATTTCACTGCTGCCCTGGGAAGATTTTCTTACTCATTAAGTTGTCGGTAAAAAGAAAGGGAGAGTCCTGCACAAGACAATGGATTCTTTCAACAGACAGGAATGAGTTTTGTGGGGACCCTTAGGATCTGCAGTGTTCTTCATGTTTAAGCCTCAGTTTCCAGAACTACCTATAAAAATAGATAAATAATTGTACTTACTGTATGTGGATATTAGATAAAAATGAAAGGACATGCTTGGAGGCTGGAAAGATGGCTCAGTGGTCAATGTGTAAGCATAAGGACCAGAGTTTGGAGAACCAGCACTGCATACAAGCCAGGCAGACCTGACAGCCTGCCTGTCACCCCAGCACTCAGGAGGCAGATACAGGGAACCCATGGAGAAAGCTGGTTAGAGGAACCAGCTGAATGAGCCAGCTCTAGGCTCATGTGAGAGAGCCTGCCTGCCTTAGTACATGAGGAGGAGAGGTTCTGAGGAGGACAACAGCATCAGTCTCGAACCTCCACCAGAGCTGCACACAAGCCCACACACATGTGAACACACATGCCCACACACATGTGAACATGCATGCACACATCAAAATGCATTTGCAGTGATTTACTTGGGTGCCGGGGGAGAATAATTTCTCAATTAAAATTCTTCATCTTCACCAACAGCAACAGCTTTGATCCCATGACTACGGCTTCCTTCTTCCTGACCCCCTTGTCTTTGAACTCTCTCTGCTGGCCATGAGTGCAGGGACACCTCCCTTCCAAGCTTTAGTTCTGGTGGATGAAAGAGCAGAAGCTGGGCCAGGGCTTTTGTTTTGTTTTTTCCCTGCCATCAAGAGGGAGAGCGATGTTTATGAGGAGAACATTACATTCAGATCATGCTAAGCTTGCAGATTTGAAGCTGGGTCTCTTCTGCATGAGTCCCTCTTTGGTTGCATTTTGCCCACATGACTCTGAAAGGCCAGGTGGAGAAAATGAACCCACAGGCATAAACAGTCACATTCCCCATCGGCACTGATGGATATTTGTCCATTAATTCTCTTTTGCGCCCGCTCTCTCGTGCCTTCATTTTCCCTATGCAATTACTGGCCCTCGGTCCTTTCAGAGAAGGGAAAGCATACATTCCCCAATAGCATTTTGCATCCACAAATCAACTATATAATTGGCATCTCATGACGGGTACCCACAAATCACGGTGCGTTTGAAATTACAGGAACAAGATCGAGAAAGTATTTTTAGCCGTGTCTGTAAAGGTCTTCATAAAACCGTGTGAGAATAATAGACTAGCCCCCAAATCTCGCATTCTAACACCATCCCCATTATTTTAAAATCATTGTATTTGCTGAGCTTACATAATTTTTCAGCCTTTGGTGGGAGATTGTATTTGCATACTCCATGGTCTCTTTCCCAGCAACTCTCTATAAATAAAAAATGTTACAACAGAAAGACACAGGCCATCAAAGATACAATGGCTATGCCTCCAGGTGCCTGTTTGGATACCTCTATCCCGATACTCCCAAGTGCCTTGGGACAGTCTGCCATTGAAATGCTGAGGGCCACGCTAGCTTTCTTAGGAGCCAACATCCTCCTGTTCTGAGATGTTAATAGGGTTTGTGTTTCAGTCTAGATCTCCAGAAAGCCATACACGTGAATTTAGCCATTGCTAATTTGTAGGAATATCAGAATGATATTTGATCCCTTAATTGTTAACTTGTGATAGTCATCACACATAGAGAGTTATGTCTTCACCGAGTTAAAACGAAATAGCCAATGCTTAAAAACTGGTTTCCATCCACAGCACCACATAACTGAATGCTGTAATCCCAGAACTGGGGAGTTAGAGGCAAGAGGATCAAAAGTTCATGTCCTGCAACATAGCAAATTTGAGGCCAGCCTGGGCTACATGAGACCCTGCCCCCAAATAAAAATACATCATCTATCTTTTCTCCTGTTTCTGTTGCTTGCAGTTGGTAAAAGTATAGATCAAATTGCTATTCCATTCAGCCTGGGGAAGCAGGGACATGGGGATGGACTGTGTGAGCCATTACATTTAGTCCATCTCTGTATCTCTTGCAGGCTATGCCCAGGAGGAAGTGCTGAAGGAAGAGGAGGAAATAAAGGAGGAAGAGGAGGAGGAGGAAGACGGTGGTTCGGTGGCTCACCATCAGGGCAGCAACGACGCTGGCACAGATGAGGAACTAGAAACAGTCCCAGAGCAGAAAGGCTACTTCAGCTGCCAGAACTCTCCAGGGAGCCACCTGTCCAATCAGGACGCAGAAAACGAATCTCTTCTGAGTGATGCCAGCGACCAGGTGTCAGACATCAAGAGCATCTGTGGCCGAGATGCCTCGGACAAGAAAGCAAATGCTCACCCCAAGCTTCCAAGCGAACCCCATAACTGCATGGATAAAATGACAGCCGTCTATGCCAACATCCTGTCAGATTCCTACTGGTCAGGCCTGGGCCTCGGCTTCAAATTATCCAACAGCGAGAGACGGAATTGTGACACCCGCAACAGCAGCAACAAGAATGATTTTGATTGGCACCAAGACGCCCTGTCCAAAAGCCTACAGCAGAACTTGCCTTCCCGGTCTGTCTCTAAGCCCAGCCTATTCAGCTCTGTGCAACTGTACCGGCAGAGCAGTAAGATGTGTGGCTCAGTGTTCACCGGGGCCAGCAGGTTCCGCTGCAGGCAGTGCAGCGCAGCCTACGACACTCTGGTGGAGCTGACCGTGCACATGAATGAGACGGGCCACTATCAAGATGACAACCGCAAGAAAGATAAGCTCAGACCCACAAGCTACTCAAAGCCCCGGAAAAGGGCCTTCCAAGACATGGACAAAGAGGATGCTCAAAAGGTACTGAAATGTATGTTTTGCGGTGACTCCTTCGATTCCCTGCAAGATTTGAGCGTCCACATGATAAAGACAAAACATTACCAAAAAGTGCCTTTGAAGGAACCGGTACCAACCATTTCCTCTAAAATGGTCACACCAGCTAAGAAGCGTGTTTTTGATGTCAACAGGCCTTGCTCTCCAGACTCCACCACAGGGTCACTTGCAGATTCATTTTCTTCCCAGAAAAATGCCAACCTGCAGCTGCCCTCCAACAGCCGCTATGGCTACCAAAACGGAGCCAGCTACACCTGGCAGTTCGAGGCCTGCAAGTCCCAGATCTTAAAGTGTATGGAGTGTGGCAGTTCTCATGATACCTTGCAGCAACTCACCACCCACATGATGGTCACAGGCCACTTTCTCAAAGTCACCAGCTCTGCCTCCAAGAAAGGAAAGCAGCTGGTGTTGGACCCACTGGCCGTGGAGAAAATGCAGTCTCTGTCTGAGACTCCAAACAGTGATTCTCTGGCCCCTAAGCCATCAAGTAACTCTGCCTCTGACTGTACAGCCTCTACCACTGAGTCAAAGAAAGAGAGCAAGAAGGAGAAGGCAGAGGAGATCAATGAAAAGGAACAGGGTGTGAAAAGCGAAAACTATGAAGACCCTCTACAGAAACCTCTCGACCCTACCATGAAATACCAGTATCTAAGAGAAGAGGACTTGGAAGATGGCTCAAAGGGTGGTGGAGACATTTTAAAGTCACTGGAAAATACAGTAACCACAGCCATCAACAAGGCCCAAAATGGTGCTCCCAGCTGGAGCGCATACCCAAGTATCCATGCAGCCTACCAGCTGTCAGAGGGTGCCAAGCCACCCATGGCAATGGGCTCCCAGATACTGCAAATCAGACCCAACCTCGCCAACAAGCTGAGGCCGATTGCACCCAAATGGAAAGTCATGCCACTTGGCCCTGTGCCCACAAACCTGGCCCTGTACACTCAAGTTAAGAAGGAGACAGAAGACAAAGATGAAGTCGTGAAGGAGTGTGGGAAGGAAAGTCCCCACGAAGAGGCGACCTCTTTCAGCCAGTCTGAGGGGGAGTCTTTCTCCAAAATCGAACCACCTGCAGAATCCAGAAAGGTGGAGCCCTGTCCCCTGGAGGAGGAAGAGCAGCTGCTCAAAGAGAAACCAGAGCCCTTAGAACCAGTGTCCTCTATGAGCAATGGATGTGCACCGGCTAACCACAGCCCGGCCCTGCCTTGCATCAACCCACTCAGTGCCCTGCAGTCGGTCCTGAACAACCACCTGGGCAAAGCTACGGAGCCCTTGCGCTCCCCTTCCTGCTCCAGCCCCAACTCAAGCACAATCTCCATGTTCCATAAGTCCAGTCTCAGCGTGGTGGACAAGCCGGTCATAAGTCCCACCTCCACCAGGCCGGCCAGTGTGTCCCGACACTACTTGTTTGAGAACAGCGACCAGCCCATTGACCTGACCAAGTCCAAAAGCAAGAGAGCTGAGTCCTCGCAAGCACAATCCTGCACGTCCCCACCTCAGAAGCATGCTCTGTGTGACATTGCCGATATGGTCAAGGTCCTACCCAAAGCCACCACCCCAAAGCCAGCTGCTTCCTCGAGGGTCCCACCTATGAAGCTGGAAATGGATGTCAGACGCTTTGAGGATGTTTCCGGCGAAGTCTCAACTTTGCACAAAAGGAAAGGCAGGCAGTCCAACTGGAACCCCCAGCACCTTCTCATCCTGCAAGCTCAGTTTGCCTCGAGCCTCTTCCAGACATCGGAGGGCAAATATCTGCTTTCTGACCTGGGCCCACAAGAGCGGATGCAAATCTCAAAGTTCACAGGACTCTCGATGACCACAATCAGCCACTGGCTGGCCAATGTCAAGTATCAACTTAGGAAAACAGGTGGGACAAAATTCCTGAAAAACATGGACAAAGGGCACCCCATCTTTTACTGCAGTGACTGTGCATCCCAGTTCAGAACCCCTTCTACTTACATCAGCCACTTAGAGTCTCACCTGGGCTTCCAAATGAAGGACATGACCCGGATGGCAGCTGACCAGCCAAGCAAGGCGGAGCAGGAGATCTCCCGGGTGTCGTCGGCTCAGAGGTCTCCGGAAACAATAGCTGGTGAAGAGGACACAGACTCTAAATTCAAGTGTAAGTTGTGCAGTCGGACATTTGTGAGCAAACATGCAGTAAAACTCCACCTAAGCAAAACGCACAGCAAGTCACCCGAACACCATTCTCAGTTTGTAACAGACGTGGATGAAGAATAGTTCTGCAGGTATGGGTTTGCTCCCAGGTGATGGTGACCATGGCCTTGTGAGGAGCATGTTCAAAGGAAATGATGGGTCTGCTTAGAGGCAGAGGGTATCTCCCAAGGCCATGCAAGACTGTAGCTTGCTGGCATGAACTTAACTTTTACAAAAGACAGAACATGATGAGTGGGTCCCAGCAATTCCCCAACGTCCTTCAGGTTAGTAAAGAAGTAGGATACAGTGTATCTAAGAGAGGTGAGGCTCATGTTTGCTGATTGAGCCCCGGAACACACAGTTCCCTTAGCGACCTAAGACCTGACCTCCCGGAGGACTAGATTCCATTTTGCCATCTGCCTCCCCACAGCAATGCTGATATAGAGTGGGGAAGAGGTGAGCACCAGAGTGAAGATGGAGGACTTATTGGGCCCATCATATACAGAGGTAGCTTTATCAGTTCACGAATGGTTCAATGTTATCTTTATGGTCCTTTCAATGAATGCATTCTGTAGCTGACTTTTATCAATGGCTACCTTTCCACGCATTCCCTGTTTCTTTCCTACATTCATTTTCCTACAGAAGAGCAGGTACCCCTTAAGGGGAAGAGTTGAGATGTACTGTTCTCTGTGGAACAGGGAGATGAGAATGGAGGAGGCTTTTGTTCCTCACTCGCCTTTTGGTTTTCATTAGGGTAAACTCGGGATCGAGTCCACCATGAACAAAGACAGATGCAAAGCATCCCTGAGAGTTTATTTTGCATATAGAAGTGGATGGCTTGCAACCCGCATATGGTCAAGTGCATAGGGTCGATCCCACAGCTTCAAGGTAATTTTTATTGAGCTGGGGGTGCAGTTAGGTAGTAAAGCACTTGCCCGGCATGCAAAAGGTCCTGGCTTCAAGCTCCAGTACCGGAAGGAGAAAAAAAAAGAATTTGTACCATGTATCATAGAAGTTCAAGCCTTGTATAGTTGCCAGTACCCAGGCTACTTACATCACCTCCAGGAGGAAGGACAGAGACCAAAGGCAAATGCCTTAGCAGATTAGTCGCATAGGCTGTTTTCAAATGTTGAGCATAAGCAAGGCTGGATATCAGCAAACCTCTCTCACAGGATTCCTCTCCTTCCTTTTCTCTCCCCTCCAGCATGACACTCCCATACTCTAAGGACCCCAACACATATTTAGATTGACCCCTGCCTGGGGCAACACCCCAACACAAGGACCCAACATGAACTAAAGCTTCTGCATTTCCCCCCACCCCAGCTTATGTCCCACAGCATTATGTATTTGCTCTTAATTAATTCATGACAAAGTATGGAAAGCTGATATTTGCTTATCATATGAGCCCTCACCACACCCTATTCTCAAAGCATTTACTTTACACAGGAGACTTTCAGGTCAAGTTCTACAGGTGTGGACGGCAGGGGAGTTCCTGGTAGAGAAGGGTCCTTCTATGGCATGGATCAGAGTGTACCTCACAGAGGCAGAGAGGTTCAGAGTATAAGGATGGTCAAGAGAAAAGAAAAGGAAAGGAAATACATGCTTGACTTGACATGCCAGCCTCTGGGTGGGAATCCATGCTTCTGATTTGGGTGGGCTCCAGCGAAGACCACCCTTGGTGTTTGCATGCTTTTGTCATGACAATTAAATGTGTCGGGCAGATTCATCTCCGGGTTTCCAAGCATGATTGTACATCTTACCTTATTGAATGGAAAACTATTTCGCATCTGTTGATCCCACATGTGAGCTCGGGGTTCTGCCACATGCTATTTATTTGCCATATCACATTTTTAAATTTTTATGTAATTAGCCATTATGCTCTTCTGGTCCTTGAAAAAAAAAAAAAAAAGGTGGACACACATAAAGTACCTAGAGACAAGAAGTATGTTTCAAATCTAATAACTGTGGTCCAAACCACAGTGAAGATAACAAATAGGTGATGTTTATTTTGTGCTATAATAAAGACCAATTTTCCACCTGTTAGGTCTGTAATCATTTTTTAACTGCGGTATGTTAATAAGGAGAAGGGAGGAAAAGAAAGGCTTCAGCCACCCTGAGTCAGAATCTGAAGTGTCCACCCACTATTTGTTCTAGAGAAGTGAGAACCATCCCATAATTGGGGGAATATGCAAAGGCTACTTGTAAATCCAAAAACCACATGGGTAAGATCACTATTTTTTCATCTGTCCATATTTGTACAGAATAAATGCTTCTAATTGATGACAGTGTTATCATTATCTAGATTAGCAAAGCTCTGTCTTCATGCATTCACTGCCTTGCTGGGATGTCAGACAGGGTTGGATTGACATCACAGGTCTGGAGTCATTCCAGCCAAGGAGAGTGTATCATGCGTGCTGAGGAGAAACTGTGGGTGCTGGGTGAGTTTCTGTGGGTGCTGGGTGCGTTTGTGTTTAGAGGGAAACTATTTCAATCTGCTTAAATGTTTGCCCCCATGTGGGACAAGGTGGTGTCTCGAAGCTTGGCTCCTCTAGGAAAGAGCACTCAACCAGAGTCATTAATGTAGGTCCTGCCCACTTCTTAGAGCTTATGCATAGGATAGTTTGTTTTCTTTTTTTTTATTTATATATCTTATTATAAAGGAAAAAATTTGGTGGTTTTAAACGATCACAGGATTCTACTGTCATCTGGAACTCTAACCATAGCTGATATGGAGGCTGGTGCAATGTGTGAAAAATAACATGTATTTCAGAAAAATCGGGGTATGATGGGATATTCTAGAGTTTACCATATTGATGTGTTTCTAAATGACATGAATTTTGACCTGAATTTTCTTTCCTTTTCTGTGCCTTCCTTGAATCCTGTGAACATCCTGCCAAGCAGCAAAGCCAAATTTTCACTTAAAATTCCTTCAAAAGCATTAAATGGGCCCCCTCTCTTTTAGGACCTAACTAATCTAAAACAATTTCAGCATGTATCTGTATATACCTTTAAAAGTCTCTTGCTCTTCACTAGAATTAAACAGAGTAAATCATTGAGTCTCAAATGCATAAGGACTTCAAATTATAGTCATCACCACGTAATATAGTGTACGCATTTAACAGCACACCTAACCTTGAGATTGCTGGCAGAAATGTATTCTAGTCCAACAAGCTACCTGCCACTTCTGTTATGGATGGCTTGATGAAAATGTATGTTCAGGGTGAAATGCATGGAAGGCTGCCAGATAAGATAAAGGATGGACGTCTAATCCAGTTGAACTTGCCCTTCAGATAAACCACAGAGTCTTAGGATAGCTGTGTCCCAAATATCATGTGGACCATAGTTTTATTTTCGAAAAGGAGTCATTGTTTGCATGGGAGTAATTTTTAACACGGAAACCTGTATTTCTGTCATTATTAATCATGTAGATTACATGCCAATCCAGAAAGAGCCCAACAGGCTGGAGTCATTAAAGCCTATAAGAGGTACCCACCATTTCTTTGTCCATTAAAGAAAGTCCCTTCTTTCCATCCTCCTCCATCCCTCTGGACCTTCCACCCCTCATCAAACATTGGTTGTGTTTTACCATGCACCACATTCTGTCTAGTGACAGGGATAGCAGTGAGCCAGCAGGAAGACCGATTATAACAGCAAACTGCCAGAATTCGCAGCAATTGCTTCACAAGCATCCCTTCACGCTAGTCTCACTAACAGCCCTAGAAAGTACCACCACCTCTGAACTTCATTTATGCATTAGCTCATATCAAGAAGGCCATTGTCCCACAGCAAACATAGTGGTCCCAGGAAATAATATAATGGCCAAAACGAGAGTCTGCCATGGAGGCCAGTGGCAAACATGTAGATAGCAACTCAGGGAGAGCTGCTGAATGGAGACCACAAGAGGAACTCGTTCCCTGTCCCAGGGAAACAAAGATGGGAGCATTCATTCTGTGGAGCATTTGGATGCTCAGGCTATCCAACCTGGCTTCCAATTCATACTACCCACCATGCTGAACCCCATTTTATTTGTACAATGAGGACATTATAGCCTGCACATAGGAAGGAGTTGAGAATTATAGAAATGCATGTGATTGCCTTGCAGAATGCCTGGTATTCAGTCAGCCCACAAAAGTAAGCCCTGGAGAATCTGCACAGCCCTCCTGTGTCCTGCAGCCTCACTGGAAGCAACTGGAATCTACAGTCCTCTCTGATGACTGATTCATATCCAGATAGTTGTTCCCCTTGTAAACCTCAGCCTTTGATTGTAGTAGCAACAGCAGAACTATCATTGATTGGCCTCTTCCTATGAGTCAGGAATGGTTATACTCGGCATCCTCATTTTGAAGGAAGGACATCCTCAGCAAATAGGTTTCCATCATCCCTCCATTCACACACAGTCAACAAAGGTAGGCATCCCAACTTCAAGCACCACATGTCTATCCACTGTTCATCTATCTTCTGTCCTTGTCTCTTGCTCCTTGCCTGAGTTGAGGGTCTACTGTATGACTGACAGACAATGCAGGGGAAAGATTTGTGGGTAAGACTTGTGCCAAAAACAAGGGTCACCTTGGACTCCTAGAGACCTCAGGCTATAAAGGAATCACAATTCTGATGGCCTAATGACAGCGGTGCAGTACAAGAAATGTGCCCGTATACAATTCCACTACCCCATGGACATCACAGAGCGAGTACAGACAGCCATGGTGTCCCTGAGCTCCTGGACCTCAGGAAACCATCATAAAGCCAGAGGTTGACCAAAACAGAAATATCACACAGAAATATGGGGACCAAGGAATGACCTGTGGGGTGAAGCGGGCACCCTCCTTCCTGCCATTCTACTTCCCCTGTTTAGTATGATTCACATTTCTATAAAGTATCTAACAAGACATCACCCAGACCCACATGGACATATGTATACACCATCTTGACTCTCAGGAATTCATCTTAGATGAACAAAATAAGATGAGATCAAATGTGTCCAGGGTGATACAACCACAGGTGGAGACAAAATGATAAACAAAAAAGCAGGGTCATGTGGGAGGCTCTGGCCATTCTCATGTAACAAGAACTGAGCAGAATCTTTTCTAATTTTTTTTTTTTTTCATTTCATCTGAGCAATCTGCCTTACCTCCCTGGTCACGTCATCCCATCGCACTTTCCCCTCATTTGGACTTCTGAGCGCTCGGTCTTGACGTGTGTAATTCGCTGCTTTAATATAGATCAACATTGTTTTTAATTTACCCCAGTCTGCCATCACTATCATCTTTTCATTTAACCAGACGTGATTCTGGGTTTTTTTTCCTTTTGCTAAATTGAAACTCCATGAGCGACAGGGAGTGCAATGTTTTAATTAGCTCATATTTTTTATATGGATTTATGTCTTTAAAATACATTTGTGTAATTCTTCAGCTAAATTAAAAACGTCTTTCTGCAAAAGCGAGGAGGGAAAATAAAGAGCAAATTGCGTCATTAGGTTTGGAAGACGCACGGAGAAGCGGGAAGCCAGCCGAGGGACAGCACAGACAGTTGAGGGGCTGCTCCTGGAGATCATCTTCAACTTGCCCTTCATTTAATGAAGTCTTTCTCTACAAAAGCATTTTAAAAGGGCCTGGGAGGGATTTTTTTCAAGGTCCCTTGTAGGTATACAGGCAGTTACCTTCCATGAGCTCGTTTTAAAGCCAACCTGCCGCCAAACAAAACAGAAAAATCGGAGTGGTGAAGATAAACCGTTCCCTCTGCATCTCTCTCTTTGTCTGTTTTTTTTTTTTAACTATCAAGTTTAAAGCTTTCCACGATGCTTTTTTTTTTCTACTTTATAGGAGACAAGTGACATTCCGTGGTAAATGCGAGAAAAAGCCATGCAGAACTGAGATCTCTCTAATGCACTGACACTAACTTGCCCTCTATTGTTGGAAATGAGCAGGCGCTCATGATTGTTCGTCAAGCGGCTCCTAATGCTGTTAAGGCATTCAGCTATAATTTCTCCTTGCATTTATAATTACTGTCATAGACTGCACACCTCGGTGAGCAGATTAAAGCTATAAACTATTTAGCCGAGGCTCTCCGACGAGGGACTTGATTTGTCTGGCAGGAGGTATTTGTTAGGGAGCTTGACACTTCACATAAAAACGACTCAACTTGATGAAGAACAATGCAGTTTGAGCAATGCGGGGATTTTAAATCAGGGAGGGTGCCACGCCCCGCAAAAATCACAGGGCAGTTTGTTAAACGATATGTAGGCCAGGGGTTGCGGAATGCGCTAGGGTACCAAAAGAAGAGGCTCCACTGTTGCTCGGCTGCCTTTTCTCCACTCTCCTCTGGAAGATCGGCAGTTGGTGGAAAATCTATGTATTTTATGCTTTGCAGTGGACCCTTTTTAAATGTTATGGGAGGCTCATCTGGCAAGGGAGAGGGATGTCAACACCCCCAAGGGACAGAAAACTCTGTGGCTAGAAGGAATATATACACTCAGGATGCCAGGAATATACAGGAGATCATTGGATGGCTTTTCTCTCCACCTAAAGCATTTATGCATTTGCATGTGAAAGCTTGTAGGCACATGATATATTCAAGTGTATTCTATCAGACTGATTGCATGACTTTTAGATATAAAAGTGAACACAGGTCTGTTCTAATTCTTTTATCTTGTAAGAGCTGGTACTCCTGAACTGGGAACTATTGGTACGTGTGATTTGCTGGTGTGCATATGTTGGTTTGCATTGCTAGGAATTAAACTCAAAGCCTTAAACATTCTAAATAAGAATGCTACCTCTAAGGTAGACTCCCAGAGTCTGTGTGTGTGTGTGTGTGTGTGTGTGTGTGTGTGTGTGTGTGTGTGTACATGCACAAGATGGGGGAATCCATTGTACAGAGTGATAGGTTTCACAAGAGTATTTTCATGTACTTTGAATATGTCCACCCCCACCTGCCTACTATTCCCATTCATCCCCCCTTTTATGTCTTTTCAATAAGCTTGCTATATATATCTCAGGCTGGTCTTGAACTCACAGACGCCCTGTTTCTGCTTGCCTCTCTGTGCTTGGATTTCAGATCTGCTGGACTTTGATTTTTCCATGGAATCATCCTGTACCCACCCACATCTTACAGCCATAAGTAAATACAAATTTAGTTTGAAAGTGTCGCTCAGGGTCAATACCTACAGAGTACCTATAAAAAGTCAGAATTATATGCTTGCATTAAAATATCCAGGAGTAACAAATGCAAGCACCCAAGAGCCAGGAGGTGTCACACAGACCCAGCAGGCTGGGCACAACTGTGGCAAATTAAAGCAAGGAGTCCTGGGTAGCTTTAACATGGGAACAAAGAAAACCTCGTCTTTGTGGGAAGACATTTGATGTTTCCATCAATGAGTGTCATTAGTGTGTTCTGGGTTGGTTGGTTGGTATTGTTTTGAACACTCTTCAAGCTAAACACAGCATATCAGAAACCAGATCCAACTTCCAAGTGACTGGTTTGGTAAGACCGATGGGGACAGAGGTCCCATCTCCTGGGTTCCATCCCCTCGATCTCCACGACACTGGGGTCTAAGTTCTTCCAGGAATACACCACTCTCAACTATGGAAGAGCTGTGGGTTCATTGGGCTGCCCTTGCTTAGAACAGAAAAGCAGTTCATAATTTCTAAAGGTGCCAGCCAGCCAGGTTTGCTGAGGACTTGGCAGGGAGAGTTTCTGGGATTCAAGCAGTGACCAGAGAAGTTCTCGACATGCTGGGCTGAGATGGGCTTGACAGTCTCTTCCTTCCACAGTCCACACCCTCCTGTTCCCATCTCTCTCGCATAAGAGCACTAGCCCCATTGTGGGTGCAGCTGGTGAAATGGTACCTGTGCCATAATCCCAATGATATTTAATCAATGATAATGTCCCTAACACATCTGGACCAATGATATTTGTTCAATACTACAGCAGATCTGCAAAGCAGATATCATTCTCCTTTTAGAGATAAGAAACCCCAAGCTCATCAGAGAAGGGGCACCAAGATCCACAGCAGCAGGGGGCAGAGCTGTAACACCAAGCCAGACCCTGGGGAGTCTATACTCAGGGCTGTTCACATAGTACCAGCCTCCTGTATTCATCCCGACTTCACTGTACACAGAACTCTCAGTGTTTCTGAGCTCGGTGCCTTTAAAGTGTGTCACATCTTCAGGGGCTGATGTTTCGGGTCTGGGTTGGGGCTGGGGAGGTGGCTTATTGGGTAAAACGCTTGCCTGTTTGGTAAGTGTAAGGACCTGGGTTTGATGCCCAGAAGTCCTGTAAAGCCGGAGGCAGTAGCCTGTGTCTTTAATCCTGGTGCTTCTGTGAGGAGATGAGAGGCAGAAACAGGAGGAGCTGCAGAAGCTGTGGGCAGCTGCCCTGCGTATGTGTCAAAGGATCAAATGATAAAGAGGGTCTCCTTTGACAGTCCCAAGAAGTGGTCATCCAACTGTCCAGTGTGCACACAGCATGCCCACACCTGCAACTGTTTATACAAACACACATGAGTGAGAAAGTACATCCCCACACACACCACAAAAAACCTGGATACACTTCAATACCGTCAACATTATCACAACATGAAACTTGTTAAAAATAAAACAAATAAAATAAAATATGGGTGGCTATACCTCAGTTATGCTTATTACAAACAGTGGAATGTTCTTGAATGCCCAAACACTGCCTAGAGAGCTAGGAGCCCAAAAGTGCTCTGTTCACCCTGCAGCTCTAAAGTCTAAACTAACTTTAGCTCTTACAAGCCACTCGGTATCCTTACCAACATACACAGGTCCATGGCTTCACCAGACTCCCATGCAGTGACATTGACCCTCAGTGGATTGCTTCATAACACAGATGGATTAGCATGTGATGCTCTCCTCATTCACACAGGTACCATAGTCAAGTACTTCCTGTTTGCCCCCTGCAAGCATTTCCCATGTGTTCTCTGCTCTTCAAAAACCCAAGGATAACATAAAGAAGAGAGGCAAGCCCCAGGTGCAGGTGTTTGCCAGATAGACATGAAGTATCACCATGCAGGCTCACCAGAGGCTTTACAGGAGCCCAGGAAAGGCCTCGTGAGTGTCACCTTCAAAGCTTTTGGTGAAATTTAATTGCCACTGAGCAGTATCAGGAAGTGGGACTCTCAAGACATGATTAGAGTCAGTGGCAACATCATGGCCATCCATCAGTTATCCTGGGAGTGAGCCTGCTATGAAGAGTATGGGCTCTTGACAAGAAAAATGGGTTGACAGGCTAAGGATGTAGCTGAGTTAGTAGAGTGCTTGCCAAGAATGCTTGAGTCCCTGGGTTCCACCCCAGCGCCATGTAAGCTAGACATGGCAGTGTGCACCTATAATATCAGCAGTGGAGGAGTAGGACAGAAGGGTAAGTTCAAGGTCACCACTGGCTACAAAGTGAGTTCAGGGTCAGCCTGGGCTACTTGTGACCTTGTCTCAAGATGAGAAAGGGAAGAAGGTGTGTCTGATTTCACCTCTCTTCTAGTACATGATACCTCCTGACAGTTACAGCAGAGCCCACATCAGACAAGTTCTCATCAGAGGCGGCTTCTTCATCTTGGGCTTCCCAGTGTCCATAACCACAAGCCAAATGTATTTATGTAACTTATCGCTTACCGCTGGAGTTACTGTAGGATAGAGACAGAAAAAGCACCAGGAGTCCCTCTGTGCCGAGACCAGCCAAGCAGCACCAGGGCAGACAAGGTCTCTGGGAAGATGGCAGATCACACCAAGACACTGAAGGCAGTCGCCTGCTTGGTTTATACACGAGTGCTGGGGACCAGCTCCGGTCTTCATGTTTGCATGGCAAGCCCTTTACCAGCTTGAGCTGCCTCCCCAGCCCCAAGCATTGGCTTCTCTTTTACTGACTAGACAAAATAACTTTAGGCTTTGGTTTCAGGACTTGCACATTTCCATACCATACTACCCAGGACTCCTGTGGTGCCGGGAGCCTCATCTCAAATCAAAGCCATTTCTCTGGGGTTTCCCAAGTAGAGGTGATCTCATTCTCCATCATTACATATGTTAAGAATCATTTCTATATTAATAACAGGGTTATAAGACTGATTTATTTTTTAATTCAATGAGTATTTGTTGAGCATCTGCCTTGTTACAGACCCTAAACAGGATGCTGGAGACATGAGCCATCCTTGGTGACACTGTCGTGTCATGGTGCTCCAGTCAGAGCAGAAAGTCAGATGACAGTCACACAATCACAAGTGAACAAAACATGCTGATGAGAAATGCCACCAAGGAGAGACCTGTGTGCCTCTAAGAGTCCCTAGAAGGGGCTTTGACCTGGGAGGGAAGGTTGGGAAGCCTGTCAGGGCAGGTGTGAAGGACAGCTGGGTGTTAGTGCCTGTAACAGGAATAGTGATCCAGGTCAAAGAGGACTTGTATGCCGAGGCCCTGTGAGGAGTGAGATGGAGGAAACACAGGAGCCCAAGAGAAGTGATCAGGGGTAGAAGCGGATCCCTTGGCATCTCCTAAGGTTTTAGCCTGTACCCTCCCCTTACTGGCACCCTTCACTCATTTAAGCGGTCATCCAGATGCATATTGCATAAAATGACACTGGGGCTCGTGGTCACCCTGAAATTCCCAGGATCGCACTCAATGCCATGGGAGGATGGCGAACCAACGTCCAGCAACTCTAAACACACATCACTTAGTCTACCATGTGGCCCTTGTCACTTGCACCATCTCCTCTCAATCCAACAACTCACTTTGTGAAGCTGTCTAGTGGGCATTAGATGTGTGCTAGAGCTGCAGCCAGGTGCTCGTAAACACCCAGGAGATGACAGGTGGCTCGGTTGGTTAAATGCTTGCTGCTTGAGCATGATAACCTGGGTCCCCTGTATCTACTTAAAAAGCCAAGCATGACAACATGCATCTGTAACCCCAGCACTGGAGAGGCAGAGACAAGAGCATCCTGGGGTTCACTGCCCTGCTAGATTAGCCCAATGTGCAAGTTCAAGGTTCAGTGAGAGATGCTTTCAAATATCTGTCTCAGTTGGCTACTGTCCTAGTTACATTCTGTTGCTGTGATAAATAAATAAATAAATAAATAAATAAATAAATAAATAAATAAAAACAAAAACACTCTGACCAAAAACCAAAAACCAAAAACTCTGAATAGAAAGGTTCATTTTGATTATGTGTCCAGGTTACAACCCATCATTGAAAGAGTCAGAGCAGGGACTCGATAGAAGCCTGTAGGCAGGAACCATGGAGGAACACCATCTGCTAGGACACTCTCTGGCTCACTCCCCGAGTCATTTTTAGCTAGGTTGTTGTTTTAATTTGGGGACTATTTTGCCCACATGTATGTCTGTGAGGCATGTGTGTACAGTGCCCAAAGAGGCCAGAAAAGAGTACAGATGCCCTAGAACTGGAGTTACAAATGGTTGTGAGCTGCCATGTGGGTGCTAGGAATCAAATCTGAGTCCTCTGGAAAAACAGCCAGTACTCTTAACTACTGAGCCATCTTCTAGCCCCTATCTACCTTTTTAAAAATATAACCAAGGACTACTTGCCCAAGGAGTGGTGTCTTAGTCGGGGTTTCTAATACTGTAAAGAGACACCATGACCATGGTAACTCTTACAAGGAAACATTTAACAGGGGCTGGCTCACAGTTTCAGAGGTTTAGTCCATTATTATCATGGCATAAAGCATGGTGGCATGCAGGCAGACATGGTGCTGGAGAGGTAGCTGAGAGTCCTACATCCATATCAGCAGACAGTAGGAAGAGAGTGCCACTGGGCCTGGCTTGAGCTTCTGAAACCTCCCTGTGACACACTTCCTCCAACATCTACTTCATCGGGGCCACACCTCCAATCATGCCATAGGAATCTATGGAGTCATTTTCATTCAAACAACCACAAATGGTATCGCCCACAGTGGACTGGACCCTCCTCTCAATTAATAATCAAGACAATCATGCATAGATATTCCTATCAACCAACCGGATCTAAGCAATTCCTCAATTGAAGCTTCTCCTCTCAGATGACTCTGGACTGTATCAAGTTGGGAATTAAAGCTAAGTAGGACAGATATTTCATTTGACTAGCCACTGATCAAGTAGAACCAACCAGTGTCTTCTCTATATGGCCATGATGAAGATTAAAGAGATTGTTGACATCTACAACCAGAATCAGAGTAGGCTCCCAGCTAATCTGAGACATTCTTGTCCTGAGTCTCAGAGTTCAGAAGAGACTTCACATCCATCATACCTGACCCCAAATCCCACCAGGACCACTTCTCTCTGAGCCTCAGCATTTTCTTCCCAGATGTGCAACTTACTTTTTTAAATTATTTTTTAAAGGTTTATTTATTTATTATGTATACAGTGTTCTGCCTTCATGTATGCCTACAGCCCAGAAGAGGGCACCAGATCTCATTACAGGTGGTTGTGAGCCACCATGTGGCTGCTGGGAATTGAACCCAGGACCTCTGGAAGAGCAGCCAGTGCTCTTAACCTCTGAGCCATCTCTCCAGCCCCCAATGTGTAACTTATGATGCTAGTCTTCCAATAGAGGTGCAAACACCCCAAAGACGCAAAATGTCCCAATCACTGAAAGAACCTGGAACAGATCATGGTGGCAGAGACCTCATGGTTTCCTTTCTCACTCCTAAGTTTCTACTCCAGATTGGTGAAATGGTCCATGGAGAGTTCTTGACACTGGATCTGGCACACAAGCAAGTGCCGGATAAACTAGACTTTCCTCTATCTCCCTCCACCCCCTTAAATGCCTCCTCTAAAAATACAGATTCACTTAAGATTTAGATCAAAACCTAGGATAGATGTGCCCCTTTATTTGACTAAATAAGGACATCATGAATACAGATTAATCTAAAGTAGTCCTTGGAGGTGGGAAGGAAGTAATGCCCTGGGCAAGGAATAGGACAGAGCATAAAACGGACATTTCTTCCATTGCTTTCCATCTCGTTTCCCCCTCTCACTCTGTGTCTAGCTACCTCAAAAAATTCTACTTATAATCACACAAATTCACTGGTGGCTGGAACATGCTTAAGAGAGATCTGCATTGGAATTTTCCACTCAGATGATGGTGGTGATGATATTGATATCATGCTGGTATTAATGTGATATGGCAGTGATGGTGATATTGATGATGAAGGTGACAAGTTTGGTATGATGATGACAATATTGATATGATGTTGATATTATATGACATGGTGGTGGTGGTGATGATATTGATATGATTATGGTGATACTGGTGTGATGCTGACATTGATAAGAGATGGTTGTGGTGGTGGTGATGAATATGGTAATGATGGTGATGGTGGTCATAGCAATGAAGATTATGATATTTATATTGTGATGTGATTATATGAGGAAGAAGAGGATGTTAAAAATGATTGTGATGATATTGACATGATAAGATGTTTGTGGTGGTGATGGTGATAGTGATGAATACGTTAGTATTTATGTGATGTTAACAATATTAATATGATGGTAATGATGATGGTGATGATGATTACAGTAATATTAATATGACGGAATGTTGATGGGATGGTGATAATAATGGTGATATTGATAAATGAGATGATAAAGATGATATTGATGAGATGCTATTGGTGATACGGACATGATGAGATGATTATTATGATGGTGGTAGTGGAGAAAGTATGTCAATGAGATGATGGTGGTGGTACTGTTGATATGGTTATCAGATGACATTGATTAAATGTGGTGACACTCATGCAGAGAACGGTGCCTCACACAGAAATTGTCGCTATTGTCCTTATTTTCCTTGACAGAGGCCTCACACTCACTGAACCTTGCTTTGAATTGGTTGCTTTGTCAGTAATAGCGGGAAATACACACATCTCCTTTTGGCGCTTTCTTTAACGAGAACAGACATACTTTTAAATGATCTCTGAGGAACACAAAGAGACTCTAACATCATTCACAAATTTCACTGCAAAGAAACAGAAATTGATCTTTAAAAAGTAGGGATAAGGTAAGACCCTGGGCACAGTGAAGTCCACCTATAAAGGACTTGGTGGAGATGTCCAGTTCCAGGGATTCCTGATACTATATTCGTGTGTGTGTGTGTGTGTGTGTGTGTGTGTGTGTGTGTGTGTGTGTAGTGGAATACAAGAGAAGCACCCGTGTTTCCCTTTTGTGGGCACCCCCTTACCATAAATGGCAACTACTCTGTCCTTAGTGCCCAAAAATGGAGCCCCCAGGGCAGCCTTCACCAACAATTACTTGATGTGAACTACAGAGCCCAGCTCTGGCTTCTCAAAGGGCAAGTAATGAGTGTGATGTGGTAGGGCTCATGTGTGCAGAGCCTCAGTCTCCCCCTTGAACTCTATAAGGACATAGCTATGATGGCACCAACTTCAGGTGAGAAACAAAACCCAGAGAGGTGCAGTGATGAGCAAGACCAAACAGGTAGGGCATGAAGGGGCTAGAATCAAGCATGGACCAGAATTACAATCATGCTCCCAGCATCCTTCTAGTACATCTTGGTCAAATTCTCTCAAGTGTTTACTACACAGAAGTGTGTGGTAGAGACAAACCTGTTGCTCTCAGAGAAGTGAATGGGGTGGAGGGGAATGTTGCAAACCCTCCAAAGCCCAGATGTTTGGCACAGACAACTTTCTACCACTCTGTCCCTGTAGCAGATTAGGTCTCTAAGTATGCTTGGCTTTATCTGGTATTTTTTTTGTCAATGAGGAAAAAAAAATATGTTTCAGGTTACGTTATTCAATGCTACATTACTCGATTTCACAGTCAAATAATTCTATTTTTGCTCACCAGAGGATTGTGTCCTGTTTAATTGTTTGTGGCTGCTTTCTTCCCACATGTTTGCTGGGGCCTTCATGTTACCCCTTGCTGCCTTCCTTCGGATTCTCTTGAGTGCTGTAACCATGGTGATGGGTCCCTATTTGATCATCTCTGCTCTGCCTTAGAAGTTGAAGAACCAATCAGTACCGCTCCATCCCTCAATCATGAGAGGCTGGAAAACCGGAGGACTTTCTGAGTGGAGGGGAGGACTGCCAGCAGTCTCAGGGGGTGGGATTCTTGCTGCCTGGAATCCTGAGAAGGAACTGTAGGCCAGCGAAGTCAGAGGCAAAGAATGCCGACTCAAGGAACTGGGACCTTGGGCTAGCTCTCTCCTTGCTTCTTGAGGACCTGGAGCAGCCACCTCTATGATCCCACTGCCTCTCCTGGTGTATGACTATACAAAGGCCAATGAAGACAAGATCAGAGCAGAGTAGGGAGCACCTGCTTAGGAAAGCAAGTGGTGCCCAGGATGCCTCCGTTCACAGCCTGTTCTTGGACTGAGGAGGCAGCCCAGTTAGTCACAGGCTTGCCTCATCAGCTCAAGGGCCTTAGTTCAGACCCAGGAACCCATGCTTTAAAGGCTGTAAACAGTCATGTAGAGACAGGCAGATAGCCAGCCTACTTGGTAAGATCCAGGCCAGTAAGAAATTTTGTCTCAAAAGTAAGGTGGATTGCTGGGCAGTGGTGGTGCGCCTTTAATCCCAGCACTTCGGAGGCAGAAGCAGGCAGATCTCTGTGAGTTCAAGGTCAGCCTGAGAGAGTTCCAGGACAGCCAAGGCTACATAGAAAAACCCTGTCTCAAAATCTTTAAAAAAATAAATACATAAAAGTGGACAGTGCCTGAGGAAATACACCAGGGGTTACACCCACATGTGCAAGTGTGCACCTGCACACACACACACACACACACACACACACACACACACACACACACACATCCTCAAAGTTGTTAAGACTGACCCTTAGCCTTAGAAGGTAGGTTGGTGGCCCTGTCTACCAATTTTAATCACAGTAAGAACAGCCAGTGGTGTGATATGACAAACCAAGTCACACCTCCTGCCTTGGTGATTTCCATTTGATAAAAACAAGCAAACAGACACCTGGTGTGTGCTGGGAATTTGACCGGAGCTGGGACTTCTGAGACTGATCCCACCCACAAAATGTTCTCAGCCCACACAGAAGATAGACCCCACCGAGAGCTAACCTGTGCTCTGCACTGCCACAGAGCAGACATTGAGCCAGGGGGAGATGAGAAGTGAGGCTGGATCTGGAATGAAGACAAAGATGCACCATGGCTCCCAGCTGCTATATCTTTTCTCAGTCCCATGGAAGCAGATGTTCATCTGGGTTTTGCTTCATTCAAACAGCAGAGTATAGTTTCGATGAAGCTGAGTGTGGGGCTGGGAGTGAGCTCTGTAGTAAGTGTTTGCCTGAGCCTCAGTCTGACTCTCATGTCGTGCCCCCCCCAACACACACACACACACACACACACACACACACACACACACATTTTCACAGAACCTCAGGGCAGAGCATGTGCCAGGTTGGTTCAGTTTGGTATTTGTTAGAATCCAGACTCCCTAATAAAAATGGGAAGGAAGGGAGGAAGAGAAGGTGCAGGGCTCTCTAGGAGTTGAGCATAATTTCCTTTTGACACCACCCATGCATAAAATGAATAATACTCATGTCAGTCCACAGACAGATCAATAGACAAAGGTGTAAGACATTTAGTACAGTGCCCAGCACATAATAGCTGTCCAGTAAAGGTGTCCTCGGGCTTGAAAGAGCCCAGGAAAGCATGAGTAAGTAAGAAACATTTCCAGAGCTCTGTATAAATTATTTGTCCAGGAGACTGATGCTCTGCCATGAGCTTTGTATATCTGGGATATGTAGCAGGAACCTTAGAAGGTCTTATTAATAAAAACAAACCTGGGCTGGGTATTGGGGTGAATGCTGGAAGATCAGAAAGACAGAACAAACCACAGCTACCTCACCTTGCTAGTTCCTCAGGTGATCCTGTTTCCTCAGGCTGGAAGCCTCTGAGTCCTCATCTAGAATGGGTTTCAGCTGAACTGCTGCTCAAAGCCTAAAAGCTTAACCAGCCAAATGTTTAACCAACCAAATGCTTCTAGTTTCTGGTCTTCGAGCCTTATATATCTTTCTCTTTCTGCCATCACTCCCTGGGATTAAAGGCTCGCTTTCTGGGATTTAAGGCGTGTGACTCCATGCTGGCTGAATCCTTGAACACACAGAGATCCACCTAGCTTTGCCTCCCAAGTGCTGGGATTAAAGGCATGCACCACCGCCGCCCATCTCCTGCTATGGCTTGTTCTGACCCATTGTCTAGCCACCATTTCTGGTGCTGTATCTAGTGGCTGTCTGTTCTCTGACCCCAGATAAATTTATTAGGGTGCACAATATTTTGGGGAACACAATACCACCACAGGGATAAGGAATGTCTTTCTGGGTCAGTCTTGGAGGGAAATGTCTATAGCTTCTGAGGTCAGATACACAGTATAACTAAAAGGAGGAAGGGAAGGAGGAAGAGAAGGAAAGATGGAGGATAGAGGGAAGGAGGGAGGGAAGGATAGAGGAAAGGAGGGAGGGAGGAAAGGAGAGAAGGGAGGGAGGGAAAGATAAAGGAAGGGATGGAGGAAGAAAGGGAGTGAGAAAGGGTGGGAGGGAGGGAGGGAGGAAAGAAGGGAGGGAAGAAGGGAAGGAGGAAGGAAGAGGAAAAAAGAAGAGAGGAAGCCTTGCATTCAAATCGAGGGACCATCAGATGATAATAACACTAATAACTAACACTTACTGAGCACATAAATACAAGTGACCATTTCTAGGGCACTGAGGAAACATTGAAGAAGAAAAGGACAGTGTGAAGGATTGGGGTGGGGTGGCTGCTTTAAACACAGGCTGGGGGAGAGGGGAAAGGCAACTGACCAGGAGTCAGGCACGTGGCAGGTTGGGGATAGAGCATCCTGGATGAGGAAATAAGAACAACAGGGTGATGCAGTCAATGTCACAGACTTCAGGTGGCCATGGGACAAGTCAAGGATGCATGGAGAACTTAGAATTCCCCGCCCCCCCCCCCCCCGCCACCTCCCCGCCACCCCCTGACCTCATGGACATCCACTCTTGATGTTGAAACAGACAAAGATCCAATCTTCTTTCTTTCTTCAAAGTTTATTGTGGATAATGTGTGGGGTGGGCGAGAAGGGTTAAAACAGGCATGAGACAGCGATGAGTGGCTAGTGGGGGTTGGCAAAGAAATTTCAGGGCCTTGGATGACATTGATTGCATGAAGGCCACAGCCACGGGAAGAAGCGGCCCAGGAGTTGTGGGTCATGCAGAAGACACACCAGACTCTGGGAAGGGAAGGAACAGCAAATCAGGAAAACGTGGCAGAGGGGATAAACCCTATGGGCCTCCTCATCTGAGACATGGGTGGGCTCCAGAGAACCAGGATTCAGCGGGTCTCCCTCCATCTTCAGGGACCAGCCCAGTTCACAATGATGTCTTTTCTGGCCCTGGACCATGAAGAGTTCATGGTGATCCAAAGAACATACTCCTTTTGCACCTCCTTGGAAACTTCAGAGTACAAATGTGAGGTCCCTGTGTGTTGCCTCCCTGCTTTTCATCCTAACTGAATGCCTCTTTCTCTGTCTGCCTCCCTCCTTTGAACACCAAGACTAAAGAGTGGAGGCAGGGATGGGGGTGGGGCCAACTGGAGGCAGGGGTAGGGAGATTGCGGGGGCGGGGTAGGGAGATTGGGGGGCGGGATTGGGGGGGCGGGGTTGGGGGGCGGGATTGGGGGGGCAGGGTTGGGGGGGCGGGATTGGGGGGGCGGGGTTGGGGGGTAGATTTTCTTGCGAGATGAACTGGAGTCACATACTGGTTTTGCCGAATGATTTAATGTCCTTTTCAGCATGCCCATGACAGCTGAAATATCCCCTAATGACTCAGTTTGGCGGCAGAGTTCTGTGGATCTGAGGAGAGCTGATGAGGATGTCAAATGTCAAGAAATGAGAGATCTGTAATTGTAGCAGCTTGACACTAAAACAAGCCAGAGAACGGGGGCTAGGTCACAAGGTCGCAGAGGGTTGACACGATGCAAACACCCAAGAGTCTTTGAAGTCAACCAGACAAAAACCGTGTCCCATCTCTTCTTCCCCAAGGACAGGGTTTCTCTGTCCCTGACCCTTCTTCTTCTTTACCTTCACCACTCCCCTTCCCTAGATGGGAGCACAGTGCCTACTACTGTCCAGAGTCCTCTGGCTCCTTGTCTATGCAGAGTCAATGTGGCCTTGGGTCTCCTGGTGTCGTCATAAGCTCTCTTTGGTCTTACTCATTCAAGGCTACTTAGCCTTGGCTAGAAACTGCAATTCTTTTCTGCTCTACTTCCTTTCCGACAGCATGATTTAAACCGGAGAGGTCTGTGTCAAGGATCCCAGCGTGTCCCTAACAAAGGGGGGAAAGACCCTCCGATAAATATACCATTTGTGGTCTTGCACTTTGACAAGTGTGAGTGAACTGAAAGAGGCCAGGAATGCTGGGAAGTCAGAACTCTGAGAAGCATTTGCTTAAGCACTCTGCGCGTTCCTCCGGCTCACCTTATCAAGCAGTGACCTCTGAGACTCTGGGTTACCAGGTCAAAAACACACATCCTGCTCTGTCCTCCAGCTAATTTTTAAATTATATATATCATAGCAAAGAGGCCCTCATGGTGAGCCTTACAGGCTATTTTTAAGATCTTAAATAGGGAAATATAACCGAACACCAGTGATTGCCTATAAGTCTCGGGAACGTGGTGTCTGTGACCATGGGCCTTCACTGGGAGCAACAGCAGAGCACCAAAGAAGAGGGGATCTGGAAGAGTGGGGGGAATTTTTAGGAGAGGAGCTTACAAGCCCCAAATCACAAATTGTCTGGGTTGAGGGCCAAGGTTTGCAGGGCCAAGGGGTTGATGGCCGCTGCAACTGCCTCTTCTGTTTCTTCTGGAAGTGTTTACTCCTATTATGTGTATGCATGTGTCTGTGTAGAGATATTTGCACATGCACACAGGAGCCCAAGGAGGGCAGAAGAGCTGGTCTTACAGAAATGTGGGAGCTGCCAGCATGTGCGAGGAACCGAACTCAACTCTTCTGGGCAAGCCGTACTTGCTGCTTACAATTGAACCTTCTCACCAGCCCTGGAACAGTTTAGTTTTGTTTTGCAAGGGAAAGTTTGTCACAGACTGAGAAACATCCTGAGGCTCACTAGGGACAGCAAGAAGGCCTTCAGCCACATCATTCTGGACAGCATGACTTCCAGTTAATGCACAGAGAGGCAGTCCATGTAAGCTGGGACAAATGGATGTGTGGGTTGGGTTGCCTCCATTTCAATCCAGGTTCCATGACTCAGTAGCAGTAAGAGCAAAATGTCCTGACCCAGCCCAGGCTGACCTTGGACTCACTGTGTAGACCAAGTTGGCCTTGACCTTAAGGAGAGCCTCAGTGTCTGTCTCCCCGTGCTGGGCTTCCAGAGTGTGCCACCATGTCCAGCCGAGAATCACTGCTTTAGAATCTGTACCTGACCCATTGGAAGCAGTCAGAACAGTTTGCTCTGACAGTTAACCTGTTAGTCTTTAACTCTGTTGGCTTCTTGGTCCTTTGCAGACAATCTGCATCTACTTCAACAACACAGAGGCATGTTGGGTAGCTCTGACAAGACTGTGGTTTGTCACTCCGAAGTTCTTTACTTCTGGTCTTCTACAGGAACCTCAATGACTCTGAATGGAGGCAGAAGTTTTTTAATGTCATGCAATGGAGGATGAGCCTGAGGTGCTGAGGAAGGAAGCAAGAGGATTATTCTGGAAATGTCTAAGACAGAGCAAACACTCTTAATGCAGTAGCCCTACTGCTTATGGTATGAGCTTGGAGTTGTGGCTTTTAAACTGCCAGTTGTTCTAGCCAGATGAGCCAGAGGAGGAGGGAGAGACAGGAAAACCTAACTGTGGCCAGTGCATCCACCCCAATGCCAGTGTGTGTTCAGACAGCATGAGAAAGCGTTCTGTAAGTGCTGTCCAGGAAAAGAAATGAAGTGAAGGCAAGTGACAGGAGAGAAGAAGGAAGCGGGCTCATAGGTTCAAATCTGGGATCCCAAGACACTAACAACTGGTCCCTTAGAATCAAAACAATGAGCCCATGTCAGGAGAGTGGGAAGGCAGCCCTGGTCAAGGTTTTACCAGATAAGCTGGACTCTTGGCCATTTCTCTCCAAATGACTCTGGCATCACTGTCTGTGGAGCAGACCAATTCTAGTCTAGGATCCAGAGGACTGACATGTCCCCTGATTCCTGTTCTCCCAGTCTAAGGCATCTCTCTCCTGGAAGGTCCTCCAATAGGCCCATTAAGCACTGGGTCCATATTTGATTGGCATGACCCGCAAATTGCCATTCTTTCCCCAAGAGCATACGCCCAGTGCTGGGCCAGGCTGTCACAGTGTATGACCAAGAGTGAAAGTCAAGCAGAGGAGCTCCCTTGTTTTACTCGGTGAAGTTGGAAGTGGTTTGAGGACACTTGAACACAGAAGATTTTGATAAGCACAAGGTAGAGCACACATGCAAAACTTTGTAAACTATTGCTTCATGGGGAACTCAGTGGGCACATTTTCCATTTAAGTGTGAAGCTTCAACAAAGATAGATGTCTGTCATGGAACAGGCTCCCATTGAAGAAGGAGAAATTGTAGGCTCAGTGGCATGCACCCCCTCCCTCAGTGACTCATCACACATACTCACATACTTGCTCGTGCGTGTGAGCACACACACACACACACACACACACACACACACACACACACACACCCTTCCTGCTTTCCCATATGTGAGAATTTGCCATGTTTCTCAATGTCTGCCTTGTTTACCACCTTTCATGGTAGATCCAGACAAACCTCTCTGTTTTGGTTCAGCCAGAACTTGAATCGTACATTAGGATCTCCAGGATAACCCCCACATCTTTGCAAAGAACAGAATAACAGACAGGTTAAAAGACAGGATGAAAAACTAGCAGAAGCAACTGGTTGGAGCAATTCAGCATGCAAGGTACAGATCTTAAAGCAGTGTCTCTAAGCTGGGCATGATGGTTCCTGCATTGTCAGGAAGCTCCTTGAAGAACTCATGCACAGGATCCTGAGCCTGTCATACTTGCTGCCAAAACCTGGTGACATGAAAGCCTTCATTGAAACCATGTGCACCATAGCTCTCCTCCATCTGCAGCTGCTCAACCACAAGGTGTTTTATAACAGATTTCCAAAGCCAGCCCGTTTACATCAGGAATTATAGCTGATAGCCAAGAGTGACTTCCTGTGATACTATGTGGCAGAGCAAGCAAATTAATACCAGAGGTGATAAATGCCAGGCTTGAGCATGAAATATGTCCCCACCATCCTGGGATTAAGAATTTTAAAATGAGGCTCAACTCACCCAGCATCACCCACACAGAGTCCACCACGCTCTGCCCTGGGTTGTGGAAACCACCATAATAAATTCATATGCACATCTATGTAATTTGTCCTTCTTTTTCTTCCTGCATGAAAATCAAACTTGAACCTAGAACCTTCTGCATGCTAGGCAAGTGCTCTGCCCCTGAGCTGCACCTCTGGCCCTATTTTCTCTTCTTCCCCATCATTCAGTCGGCAGCCATATTCCTTAGTGCAGTCTATGTATACATGCCCTTTATAAAGCTGGCACCATCTTCTTGTCTCCTCACTCACATGTGTGTTTCACACAGGCCTGTCACATCCTCTATCCTCTTTAATAAAAACTCTTCTGTGGTCTTGTCGTGTTCGGGACGTTTTCTCGCAGGGTAAGAGTGCCAAAATAACTAACAATGACTAGGTAAGGTTCCCATGTACTCTCCTGTGAGAACCTCTGGTGAGCAAAAGAGATTCGAATAGTATTGAAGGGTTTGGGCAAAAGGGGGTTGAATTTCAGAAAGCAGCCAACAGGGCCTGCCCTTCCTCAGCACTCCAAGTGAAGTTCCTGACCAATGTGCTGGGGGGAGTGGGGGGTTGGCTTTCTCCTTCCTCTACCACTTTCTTCCTTCCTCAGAGCTCTGCAGCTTCCATGAGACGCTAAACTGAGGCTGGTCCGGATGGACCGAGTGCCTGTTAAGCATCGTTTCTCCAGTGTGAGCCTGCCACCTCTGTCTCCATCACATGTGCCCATCGTTTTCAGTCTAATGAACTCCAACCATCAGCGCAACTTAAGTTCGGCTGTCTGTTCGTGCATGCTTAATATTAAAAATGTACTAACAGTGTGGCTGAGAAATCAAATTATGCACATAAATATGCTGGCATAGCAGAGGCGGCGGCAGGAGCTGAACTTAGCAGAGCTGACGCCAGTTCACATTTGCAAATCGCCCGTCAATCTGTCATTAAACATGTTATCAAATGATGATAAGTGTATGCTTCTTGCTTGCATTGGTGGGCCGACTCCTCTTGTTGATGCACTGTAATGGGATAATACGTATTAACATAGCTGTGCTTGGATGAACACAAAACATTCCTTATCTGTCTCAGTTTGTTTCCCCTTGTGGCCCCCAAGTAAATGTTTTGTGTTATCAAATTGCCAAAAGGAGGAGGGAGCATATTACTTTTAATTAGCAAAGCTTGTTGGTGGTGGGATTTTTTTTCTCCCCACCTCCCCACCCCCATCCCTGTAACTCCTATGTGTTGGCAATGAAGGAGAGGGAGGGAGGAAGAGAGAGAGAGAGAGAGAGAGAGAGAGAGAGAGAGAGAGAGAGACTCTATTGTCTTCTTTTGGTAAAACGATTCATGTCAGCAGCTCAGAACCTGGCAATTATTCCACGTCTTAATGCACTGGCCTTTCATCCGGGGCCCTTGCTCTTGACAGGCCTGATCGTTTCAGTTCAGTGATATGAAAGGCAGCAAAGGAAATGAGCAGAGACACCCCAGGTCTGTCATGAGGCCCGGCACTGCCATTCAGTCCCAGGGTTTGCATCACGATGCTACTTACAGGATCAGGAGACTCAGAGGCTCAAGAACGGATCATGGCTCCGTATGTTGTCCAGACTTTTAGGGTGTTACTGTGAGGGGTAAAGAGGTTGTAGCCCCCCTACTGTTCCCAAAATTGTGACTTGAGAAATTGTATGAGTCCCCATAAAACAAGAAACAGTCTTAAAAAGCCACATGTGGTGCCCTGATCACAGAATATTCACTCATTTACAAGACCAAATGCAGGTGGTAGACATTGATTTCATGAAGCCTAGTCAGCCAGAAGTCCATTATCTGATATCTGGGATACAAGTGGTTTAAGTTTTTTAGTTACTTGTTTTCATTGTATCCATATGAGTGTTTGCCTGCATGTATGTATATGCACCATGTGCGTGCAGTGCAGTACCTGTGGAGGCCAGAAGAGGGCTTTGACTTCCTTGAAGTTAGAATTATCTAAATGATTGTGAGTCACCATATGGGTGATAGGAACCTACCCGGTGTCCTCTGCAATAGCAGCAAGTGCTCTTAACTGCTGAGCCATCACTCTACTACCCATTAGGATTAATCTTTGTCAAAAGTAAATAAAATTAAGATATTCTTTTTATTTTTTGTTTGAAATTAATATATCACACTGCAGCTCAGGCTGTACCAGAACTCACTGTGTAAATCCAGGCTAGCTCTGGACTCACAGAAATCCCCGTCTTTACCTCCTAAGTTCTGGGAGTACAGGTGTGAGCCACCAGCCCTGGTTCAAAATTTAGAGGTTTTGTTTTGTTTTGTTTTGTTGTTTTGTTTTGAATGAACATTCTTTTTGACAAACAGTGGGTCTGTTCAATTTTCTTTGGGTATGATTCTCTGAACCAGAAGAATTCCATTTCTTCACAAGCAATCCACCACAGTGTCTCTGGATCCTGGTTATTTATTCACTAAACAGAAATATACTAGGTCTGGGGGTATAGGCCTGTCTTCTCAGCTACTCAGGAAGCTGAGGCAGGAATATCACAGATTCAAGGCCAGCCTCGGATACTTGGGAAGATCCTGTCTCAAATCTAAAAAAAAAAAAAAAAAAAAAAAAAAATTAAAGAGGGCCAGGATGTAGCTCCATTATAGAGCACTTTTAAAATCTGCTTCAATCATAAGAATTGGAGGAAGAAAAGTGTAAAAGTATCTACTGTATTTCAGTGACATCATAGACTCAGAAAGACAGATGGACAGAATTCCTGTGATTTTGAAGCATCTGTTATTTGGAGGAAGAAGGAGTTTGTTGTGGTGTGAATGTGAAACATCTTCCACAGCCTTATGTGGGATACTTGGTCCCAGTTGGTGATACTGTGTGGAAAGGTTGAGGAGCCTTCAAGAGCTAGAGCCTTGCTGGAGGAAGTGGAAGCAGGCCTAGAGGTGTTTCTCTCTCTCTCTCTCTCTCTCTCTCTCTCTCTCTCTCTCTCTCTCTTTTTCTCTCTCTCCCCTGCCCTCTCCCTCCCTTCCCCCTCTCTCTTCCTCCTTTTTCTGCTTCCTGGATGCTGGTGGAATGTTGTAGGTCTCCATTATATTCCTGTCCTTTCCCAGCATGATGGCCTCCATCCCTCCAAACCTGTAAACCACAGGAAACCCCCTCTCTCTCTCATGTTGTGTTTGTCAGAGTATTTTATCACGGCAACAGTAATGCCGGAGCACTCTTTTTAAATTACTGCCTAGCAATTTGTTTCCGTGATGGCAAATGTAAGTGGAGGTCTATGAGGGGTGTGATTTTGTAGTACTCACTTCTCACGCTCCAAGGGAAGCCTTCTTTGCCATTAATCATGACAAAGGGTCACTGTGCTCAGGCTTCCTGGTTTCTTGTTTACACGTGTTTTGAAATTAACATTGACTTCTTGCCATTTGTGTATGTTCCTTAGTGAGGCAAGCCGCAGACTAATGATTAGAATGATTGTTGGTGTTACCAACGCACTAATTAAAAGAATATCCTGTGGTGAGGCTTGGAGAGAAGAGCTATCCCTGGGGACAGCAGGATGGAAGTGTGGCGAGGAATGTGCGCAAAAGGAGAGGTCACCGGGTCAGGGTTAAGAACAGGACTTCATGGTCCCCCATCTCCACATCTGCCACCTTTGAGAGCGTTTTCCCACATAAGGACACAAGAGAGGCTCTTGTTTTCCATTGACAGGGTCATCTTCTAAGAGTAGAAGATTCTATTTTGTTTGTTTTCTATTATTTGTTTTATTGTGTTTTCTTTTTAAGATTTTTTTTGGGGGTCTGAAGAAATGGCTCAGAGTTTAAGAGCACTTGCTGCCCTGCCAGAGGACCTGAGTTGTTCAATTCCCAACACCCACATAGCGTGACTCACAACTGCCTATAACTCCAATTGCAGTGAATCTGACACTCTCTTCTCATCGTGGAAGACACAGACAGGCACACAGAGACACACAGACAGGTACACACACACTCAGATAGGCATACACTCACACACACACACACACACACACACACACACACACTCACACACACACACACACAAATAAAAGTAAACCTTTAAAAAAATATTTTTAATAGTTTATGTAGATGAGTGTTTGACTGCTCTTTTGTGTGTGTACCATGTGCATGCATGCCTGAGAAGGCCTGAAAAGAACATTGGATCCCCTGGAACTGAAGTCACAGACAGTCAGAAACTGCCATGTGAGTGCTGGGATACATTCTGAACCCATTCTTCTGGCTGTAGTCAACATCCTAGCTCCCAGTTTTACAAGCCATTGATGACAAGGGAGGGGTCCATAAGGATCTTCAAGCCTGCTAATATCTCACTAGCTACCTAACCATGGTCATTTTTACGACCCACAAAGTTCATGATAGGTGAACATACAAGCTCTGCTGCAGATATCGAGACTTGGCTGCTTACGTTGATAGACTCAGATGTACCCTTTAACATTTTTAATGGCTCCTTGCCTTTTTTCCCCTCCAAGAATATCTCAAAATAGGAAACCCTTGTGTTCTACAAAAAATATGTCAGACCTGCTCCCAGCATCTGTCAGTGCAGTTTACAATCTCCAGTGTCCCCACTAATTTCCAGGCGAGCATCATAAAGAATCATGGAGCTCTTGCCAGGAGGCTGGTCTATAAAAGTGCTGAGTCTGAGACATCCTGTAAAAGACTGGCTCTAGATTTCTGGATGTTTCCCAATGTCAAAAGTTAGCTGCTGGTCAGTACGGTTGGGGTTTACATTGATGTTCAGATTTTTGTTTACAGAAATTGTTTTCCCCTTGTGTTCCAGCCACAGCATTGGTGAATGAATTGTCTTGGTATCTTCCGCATGTGTGTTTGGGTATATGTGTATGTGTGGTGTGTGTATGGGTCGAAGCTCATTTATATGTGTGTATATGCATTCAGGTTTGCATGCAACTCTGCATGTAGAGGCCAGATGTTGACATCAGTATCTTCCTCAATTACTGTCTACCTTCCTTATTAAGACAGGGTCTCCCACTGAACCTGAGCTCCTTGATTTAGCCAGACTGGCTGGCCAGGAAGCCCCAGGGCTCTGCCTGTATCCACCTCCCCAGTGTTGAGATGATGGTAGCTTTGCAGATAATTTTTATGTGGGAGCTAGGGGTGCAAATTCAGGTGCTCACACCTGGGCAGCAAACACTCGACTGTAAGACAAATTACTAAACAGTCTTATTAATTAAAAAAAAAAACAAAAAACAAAAACAAAAACCTGGAACCAGATATTGGGGTAAAAACTGAAACATCAAAGGACAAGCCACAGCCAACCTCACCTCACCTACTCCTCAGCCTCCAGAGAGAGAGAGAGAGACAGAGAGAGCTACTTTCTGTATACCCAACGCCTATATGCCTTTCTGTCCCTGCCCTCTTACTTCCTGTCTCCACCCAGTTATATCACTTCATCTTCATATCCAGCTCTATCACTTCCTGTCTGTCTATACAGACCTCCAGATTTCTATGGTTAACTAGCACTGAGAATAAAGGTGTGTACCACCATGCCTGGCTCTGTTCCCAGTGTGGTCTTGAACTCACAGAGATCTGGATGAATCTCTACCTCCCAAGTGCTAGGATTAAAGACGTGTGCTATGATTGCCTGACTTCTATGTTTAATATAGTGGCTGGCTTTTTCCTCTGATCCTCAGATAAGCTTTATTGGGTAAACAAATAAAAATCATCATACTCTACCATCTCCCCATTACCCAGTCTAATGTTAGTAGATCTGAACAGTTACACACTTACTCATTCAATGTATTTATTCAATGGACTGCTATGTCCAGAATTTGAGATAGGTCAAGCTTTCTAGAAGTCATCATGGCATGATCTGCTTCACAAAGGTGATGATCATGCCCAGCCCAGAAGCAGCTTCAAGAGCATTGAGTAAAGAGCTGCTTCAGGAAAGTTTAGGGAAAGCTTGTCTAAAGAGGAAGATCTGAGCTGAGAGCAGGAAGAACAGAAAAGGAAAATAGGTTTCTCCAGGAAGTTGAACTAAACCAACTTCCAATACCTGGAGCAAATAGCGACATCATAGCTTGATCCAGGGCCTTGATGTTGAAACGATTAGAGATCTTGGAATAGTGGTAAGGACTGTTCACTCATTAAGGTGGGGATATGCTACAATGAACTTGCTAATTTTTTTAATAATAGCTTCCATTTATATCTTCTAGAAATTACAGAAGAGTTACAAATGGTCTGAGAACAAGGGTTATCTGTTTCTAAATCTGAGAATTAGCTCCTAATATTTCAAAATCCAAGAAATGGACTTAAATATCCAGATTTCCAACTTCTCAAAATGTGGGAAAGTCCCACATTCCCATATAGAATCAATGGAGCTGAGGACTACCATCTCTTTGCATAGGGAACTTTCTTCAGTTTGCCCTGGTGCCCACCTCTTCCTGCTTTATCCAACTTACTAAACATAGTCTAATGTTCTCTGCATTATACATGTAAACTAGTGAGCACAACTTCACAGATTAAGGTTGTTGACCTTTTATTGCTCCTTCCTAGTGATGAGTTTGCCATCCATTAGAACTCTCGCTTACATAAAGCCCCAGGTTTGATTCCCAACCCTACAGAATCTTATATAGCCCATGATGACTTTGAACTCACGATCCTCCTTCCTCCATCTCCCAGGTTGTTATAGGTATGTACCACTACACCCAGTTTATGTGGTCTGGAAATCAAGGTTTCATGCATGCTAAGCAAGCACTCCACCAACTGAGCTACAGCCCCACCCTTGAGCTTTCTTTTTATTTAACAAACAGTCTTAGTATGTCTAGTATATAAAAGTGAATGTGCTTTAAAAAAAAAAAACAGAAATTCAAAGTGTAAAGATACAAGCTTGTCTCTAGAAACTCACAGATTTCTGGGGAGGAAAACTATAATTATAACAGTATCTTTTAAACACATATTCAATTTAGACAAAACATTCTGAGATCTGTTGCCTCATCTGGTCCCTCCGGAAACGTAAGTGTTGGTTAGTTTTTATGTCAACTTGACACAAGCTAGGGTCATCTGAGAAGAGGCAATCTTAACTGAGAAAATACCTCCACAGGATTAGCTTGTAGTAAGTCTGTAGGGTACTTTCTGGATTGATGATTGATATGCAAGGGCTCATCTCACCCCCGAACAAGTGGTCCTGCCTTGACTTCCCTTGGTGATGGATACCTGGATATGAAAGATGAAATAAGCCTTCTCCTCCTCAAGTTGATTTTGGTCATGTTGTTTTATCACAGTCATAAAAACTCCACCAAAGACAGCAACTGCTGCCAGAGAGAAGACTATTTCTGGGACAGACTGATCATATGTTTTAGGAAGGATTCTGGTAGCGCCTGAACTTTAGCCTAAAAAAGTCATTGATTACTCAGAGCTCAGTGGGATGTTCTATGTAACCTGGAAGATAGGAATGGTGAGAGATTGCAGAAAATTGAGTCCTGCAATTGGGAAGTTTCAAAGGGAAGTTTTGAGAGTCCTTTAAGGGCTCTGTTGGAGCAGTTGGATTTTATTGATTGTGTGTGGGTTTCTTCATTTTTGCAATAAGAAAATATGTAACTTATTTTTTATTTTACAGGAGCCTACAGGTAAGAGACTTTGCAATATTTCAGAGATTTGGGGATTTTAGAGAGATGCTAAATATTTCAGAGATACTGTGGATACATTAGAGAGACTGCATATATTTTAGAGACTCTGAATATTTTAAAAGGGATTGAACTTTGAAAGAGACTTTGGGTGTTTTAAAGAGACCAAACTTTTAAAGCATTGAATTTTTAAAGATATGAGACTTTAAAAGTTGTAATGTCTTATATTGTGGTATTATCATTAATATAAGATCTTGGGGACAAGCAGAAAAGGAAAGATTACTGTTTGATGGTGAGTCAAGTTGACAAGGGTTCAATTGTGCTGGCTGTTTTTCATGTCAATTTGACACAAGCTAGGGTCATCTGAGAAAAACTTAATCTCAAATAAGGAAATGTCTCATAGGATTGGCCTGTAGGCAAAACTTTAGGTAATTTTCTTGGTTGATGATTGATGTGGGAGGGTCCAGCTCACTGTGGATGGTATTACACCCTGGACAGGTGGTCCTGAGGTGCTATAAAAAAGCAAGATGAGCAAGTCATGGAAAACAAGCCTCCTCTGTGTCCTCTGCCTTCCTGCCTTGAGTTGCTGCTCTCACTCCCTGGGATGACAGACTTTGACTGTTAACTAAAGTAAGTCCTCCCTCAACCCAAGTTGCTTTGGGTCATGATGTTTTATTACAGCAGTAGAAACTAAGACACTAAGAGAGTGCAAACAAGAGTATTACTGGTTCTAGGTTGCATCTTTGCAGAAAAATGGACTCAATTGAGTGAATGTGTTTGCCTAGATGAAAGCTGCTGGGTCAAAGTTAAGATTCAAGCTGCAAGTAGTATCATATCTTCCCATAGGTTCTTTGCTGACTTATCCTACAAAGTGCTGTTCTAGTTAGGAGTCAGCAAACCTGGCCCACCACCTGTTTTGTAAATAAAGTTTTATTGGAACACAGCCATTCCACTTGTTTTCATATGTTTATGGCTCTTTTGTCCTTTAATGTCAAACTTGCAGGATTGCATCAGGGAATACATAGCTAATACAAAACCTAAAACATCTTTTATCTACTCCTTAGGAGAACTTTTGCCAACCTTTGGACTACATGGTAAATGCTTGTTGAGGGTCAGCATGGGGGGTGGAAAAAAGCCACATTGTTGTGTCCCCTTCATGAACTAAAGGAAAGGTCACCAGTCCATGATGGAAGAAGTTGGTCAGTACTTGGAACATTGGTCAAAAATACTGAGAGCAAAATTGAATCTACAGTTAAGTCTTGAAGTTCCATATCATAGAATCTATATCATGCAACAAGAAAAAAAAAGTCTTTAAATATTATGTTATTGTGGATATAAATACTACTCGTGGGTATTGAGAACTAGACAGGAAAGCCAGGCATCTAAGAACAGTGCCTAGATTCAAGCCAGAACTGAGGGAGTAAAATGCCCTGCCTAGCCTGGATCAACTCCCTCCTGAAACCCTGGAAAGCGTTGGTGGCTTTCACACCTGCTTGTATAACATCTTCTGCACAAGTCTTTGTCTGTCTGCTTGATAGAAAGACTGTCAGTTCTATCTTGTGAATTCCCTTCTTTCCAAACAAGCACTTGAGCTGGGATACATATATGTCCTGCTTTTAATTCCCCAAAAGAAAAAGATCTAAGAAAGATGGTTGTTATTATTTTTTAAACAAGAAAAATAAGAGGAGGAAGAGATCTAGAATTTTGTCAGAGTGATTCCTCAAATTCCTTTTGGCCACTGGATATTGAGTATCTCACCTGTGGTTGGAAAGTCTATCCTGTAGTGATTTTGTAGCAATGACTAATTATTGATATTATGGGAAATTGGTCTGAGAGGAGAGCAAAAATATCATTCTCATGATATAGATAGCCAAAATAAAGGACAATAGGCTGAGAAGTTTGAGAGCCCCTAACAATGGAGACCACAGGTCTAGAATGGTCTCTCTTAAATTCTGCCCTAGAATATGGGGATTTGGGCCAATGGTCAGGAACATACATGAATCTGAGCAGCTATTCTACCTCTCCACTGCTCCTGGGGTCCATCTAATGATCCCCTGGGCCAAGAAACTCACAAAAGCCACCTTGGCCACTCACTTTTCTTTTACTGTGTGTGTCTCAGCAGTGACTGCTTTCCCTAGAATGCACATGCTTCGCCCACTGGTGCCTTCAACAGCCCTGTTCTCATCAGTCAGGCTGCTTCTTAGAGAATTGACACAACTTGGTCACGGGGCCAATAAGAACTGGAGAAAGGCCATCTGCATCTCACATGTCCTTCTCAACCTTGGATGCCCTTTTCTTCAGGTACTATGAACATGGTTTTTGAGATGGGAGCTCTCACTGGCCAGGAGCTTGCTAAGTAGGCTAGACAGGCTAGCCTCTGAGACCTAGTCCTGTCCTTCACTCCCCAGGGTGGGATTATAGGCATATAGCACCACCCTCACCATTTTCTCCTGGGCCCTAGGGGTGGAGCTCATGTCCTCATGCTTGCATGGCAGTCAGTGTATTGAGCTCTGGAGTGTCATGCTTACTAGGTAGAGTTCCATTAGATAGACTCCTAATGTTTTGTGCCTCAGTTTCTCCATCTTGTAAATTATAATAAACTGCTTTTCCCACCTTGCCCCTATCAGTTAGGATGACATCAACTGCTTTGGAAAAGGACAAGATCATAAAACAAAAACATATTTTATTAAAGTCAAATCAAAACTCAGGATATATTCTTGCTGGGCACCAATTATACATCTAAGGTATCATTTTTAGCTCCCCATCATCCTTCCTTTCTTCTGAGCTTTGGAACTCTTCGGACTTCCTGGTGCTAATTCCCGTTTAAAGGGCATTTAATTGAGAGAAGTCCAAAAAACTCAGCAGCTCTATAAAAATTTCAGTCCATCAAGGATTCTGAGATGAGTCTTTCTGGTATAAGTTGTTTTGATCTTTTCCTCCTCCATCCTTTAAGCCTTTTTGTGAGAGCTCCTTAATAACCCCCCTTTTAGTTCTTATTTCTCATCTTTCCCTTTGAAAGGCCGGGTTTCTACCCCATTGCAAAGATGAAGGCCATGCAGACCTCCTGCAGTGATGCTCCAATGGCTACAGAAAGACACTGGCCACTCGCCATGCTCAAGGCACACATGGGGCCTTCTGCTGGATCCCTCACACCCCCCCCATCTTATCTTGGAAGGTGTGGAAGGTTCTTAAATAAGAACACCTTTGGTGCTTTCCACACAGCAGGTGACTGCTTAGTCTCTGGGGTCTGATTCTGTCCCCTTCTCCATTTACAAATAAAATGCTTGAGAAGGGACTGGGGAGGGTCTGTGAGTAGTGCTGAATGGATAAAGTGCTTGCTCTGTGAGAACATGAGTTCAAATCCCCAGGAGCCATGTAACATCCAGACCCAGTAGCACATCTGTAATCATAACTGGGAGGTAGAGAATCCAGGAGAACTCACAGGCCAGCACCGACAAAGGCATTTGACAGCAAATGTTTATAATCCCAGCCCTCCCTCTGCAGGGGGTAGTCAAAACTCAAGAAGTAGTTAAGAAAAGTGAGTGAGGAGGCAGGTGAGTGGGTGGATCTGTGAGAAGTTAAGGGGAGGAGTGAGGAATATGATCAAGGGCATTGTATGAAATTCTTAAAATGTTAATTAAAATGTATCTTTAAAGAAAGTTAAATGAATTTATTTCTGTTATAAGAATATAGATATGCATATAGGCAGCTGGCTATATATTTTAAAATAATGATTAGAGCGGGTGAGCTTGCAAAGCAGGAGGTCTCTAGTTCCCTTCAGGTGAAAACCATCACTTTTTTGGTATCAGCAACGTCCTTACAGAAAACCTCAGGGGGACTGGAGAGTCAGCTCATCCATTAAGAGTGATTTTGCTCTTACAGAACCAAGTTTAAATCCCAGCACCTTGGCTCACAATCACCTGTAACTCCAGCTCCAGGGGATCCCACACCCTCTTCTGGCCTCTGAGGGTACTGCCTACGTGTGCTCATACACACACACAGAGAGGGGGGGGGGCATGTATGCATTTGCATGTACATAAATAAACAAAAAGATATTTAATCAGTAGTCATGGAGGGAAAAAAGCAAAAGGCTACGAAAATGGTGTTCTTCTGTGTGGCCCCATCCTGGTGCTGTTCATGTCTCAAAATCTGTTTTCTTGAATATAAAAGAGGCAAGAAGCATTGACCGGGCATTTAAGCCTTGAAATGGACTTGAACCTTAGACTTTCTTTTGAGGGGCAGAGCATTCTCTGGTCTGGAGCCCCACTCTGCTGCTTGGTCTCTGCACTCCAAATGGTTTTAGGTTGGGCTGAGGGAGTCATTACCGTCAGGCTACACAATCCTCACCTCCATGCATGGCACATTACTCACGGGGTCTGTTTCTCCTCTCAGCCCGAGCTCTCATTATCTAGATGTTCCATCTCCAATTTTTTAAAAAATGGTATGCTTTCTTCATAAATATTTCAGATTGAGCTCTGGGTGTTTTGTCTCCTCTGAAGTCCAGAAATTGATGTCTCTTGGGGAAATTTGCAACTTGAGTCAGGCCTCCCTGTGCTGAGCTGGCCACCTCCTGACTTGAGGATGGCCAGTCTGTCAGCAGCACACTGTGTGATTACACAGCTCAGGTGCTGTGAGTCTTGCTAGCAAGATCACAGCCTATCCCTTAGCGTGTTCCCCAAGGCGCAGCTTTCCTGCATGTGAGGGCTCAGCAATCGTGGTGTCCTTATCACCCCCATCCGTCAGTGTGGTCTAGATGAGGGGGAGCACAGTGAAAACAGCTGGTGCAGCTGTGCTAGCCCTTCCAGGAATGTCTCCTCTCAGCAGCTCACTCCCATGACCTTTTCGTTTCTCTTAAAACACAAGCTGGAAATATCTTTGTCCTTTATCATTACTGAAGTCTGTTCTGTTCTTCCCTAGTCTCAGGTCAAAACCATCTTCCTAGAAACTCCTTCATATGTTCAGTCCAAGGCTAAGGTTAGGGAGATAACAAACCAAGGAATGCATCCCATGCATTTTCTCTGTCCCAAGAGACTGAACATTTTACAGAGTCACATCAGGTTTTTAGGCTAACTTTAGCTATTTTTCCCCAAAGAAAATGGTTGAGACAAAACTAAGTATGGAAATTTCTGAAGGCCCAGAGACTCCACCCCAAAATGGACCTTGGAGTCTGTTTCTTATTGTTGTTGTTGTTGGTGGTGGTGGTGGTGGTGGTGGTGTGTGTTGTGTATTCATATTCATGTATCCACATATAAAATGCACATGCCTCTGTATGCATATTCACATACAGGGTCCCTCACTGACCTGGAGCTCACTGATCCAGCTAGGCTGGTTGGCCAGTGAGTTCCAGGTATTTTGCAGTCTCTATCTACCTAGTGCTGGGATTGTAAATGCACACCACCACCCCCAGTAGGCACTGGGAAATGAACTCGGGTCCTCTGCTTGTGCAGAAAATACTTAATTAACCAAGCATCTCCTCAGCCCCCTGGGAATGTGAAGTAAAAGAGGAAAGTGTCATTCCCAAAGCAAATCTGGGATCTTTGAGTCCACTCCAAAGAGGTGGACTCCACAGACCTTTCTGTGATGAGACATAAATAAATTAGGACACTTGGCTTTAGAGATCCAGGGAGAGTTTGTTCTAGAAGACTCAAGACTATCACTCAAAAAAGAACCTGGCTGGCTTGAGAAACAGGAAGTGGAATAAATGTTAAGACAAAAGGGTGATGAGGGGGGTTGCTAAACTGGACTCAAGAGGCCTGAGTACAGAAAGCTTAAAGGCTGCAAAATGGGACATCCTAAGGGGTGGGTAGAGAGGTGCAAGACCAGGAGTGGAGGGCATCTTGCTAACCTTGAAAGATCACATCCAGGTACCAAGTCCCATAAGAAGAAAAATACCACTGGACAGAGAAATGGGGATAGACAGATAGATAGATAGATAGATGATAGATAGATAGATAGATAGATGATAGACAGATAGATGACAGATAGACAGATAGATAGATAGATGACAGATAGATAGATAGATGACAGATAGATGATAGATGACAGATAGATAGATGACAGATAGACAGATAGATAGATGACAGATAGACAGATAGATGACAGATAGATGATAGATGACAGATAGATAGATGACAGATAGACAGATAGATAGATAGATAGATGATGATGACAGATAGAGACATCTTTCTCTTTTCTGCTGTCCCTCTCCCTTTTCTCTTTTGCTTCTCCCATCTTAGTTAGGGTTACTATTGCTGAGATGAAACACCTTGACTAAAAATCAAGTTGTCGAGGAAAGGGTTTATTTGACTTACACCTCCATATCTTTGTTTGTCATCAAAAGAAGTCAAGACAGGAACTCATGCAGGGCAGGAACCTGTAGGCAGGAGCTGATGCAGAGGCCTGGAGGAGTGCTGCTTCCTGGCTTGCTCAGCAGCTTACTTATGGAAGCCAGAGCCACCAGCCCAGGGATGACACCACCCACAGTGGGCTGGGCTTTCTCCCATCAATCACCAATTAAGAAAATGCCCCACAGGCTCGCCTACAGACTGGTCTTACAGGGACATTTTCTCAATTGAGGTTCCCTCCTTTCACAGGATCCTTGTGTCAAGTTGGTGTAAAACTACCCAGCTCATACCCCTTCCCTTTTTCTTCCTTCTCCTCTTCTCCCCATTCCTAACCTCAGAGTATGTTTCAGTCCTTAGAAAGGATTTGGCTAAGTATCTATCCACACCCTCTCTTTGCCTCAACTCAGAGAACTTCCCTCAAGAAGCAGAAAGTGCTTCTGTTGAGGTGCAAGCCTGTCCAGCCCATAAGGTTTGTGGTAGCCATTTTGTTGTCCTATATGTAAGACTCTGTCTCAAACCATCTGTAAGCTGTACACACACACACACACACACACACACACACACACACACACACACACACACCAGTGGTGACAGGGTCCCAGGCAGGAGGGGACAGTGGGAGCCTGGGAATCATCTTGTTCCTGAGCAAAGCCTCAGCTGAAGAAATGATGGACGGTCCTGTCCCGTAGAAAATAGAAGCCACACCCAGCTTATGAGAGAGCCAGCTTGTTTGGACAAACCAGTCACACTAACGAGATCAAGTAAGAACTGAAGCAGCTAATTGGATAATTAATCAGATCACTGATGTCCCCTGCCCCAAAGATTTATGTAAAATAATGTGAACTGCTGTTTCGCCTTAAGTTAGAATGTCACATCAGCTCACCATTTCATTAGTGTGAGCTTGTTTTCCTTAAAAAAAAACAAACGTATTTTATAAAATGGGTTAATGGGTTTCTCCTTTGTGTGTCTCGTTTTTAAATGTCTGTTATTTTTATTTTTCAGCACAAGTGTAATTGCTCTTTCAATTTATTTACTCACTCTGTTGTAGTCAGCTTTTTTGAGGGGGTGGGGGGGTGCTTGGTCTAACCAATTCTTCACCCCATCCCAGCCCAATTTCGCTTTCTTAATTCTCCCAGTTGCTAAATAATGAGCCAATCAATACGCTCTCACCATATGAAGTAGAGACCCCACCTGAGAAGCAGCCATCAGCCTTTGCTACAGCTCAGCCAGGCAGCTCACAATCCTAGAATTTGAATTGTGGCCACATGTCCCCACTTGTTGGCATCCGTGTGAGAGTGTAATGAGGTGACTCCAGTTTGAAGGTTTTTATTTGATCACTTCATTTGGACACGAGCATCATTCTCAGATTCCAGGGAACACTCTTTTCTAAATATGACAGAAAGCCCATCACAGGATGGCGAGTTCCCCAGCATGATTGTGTAGTTCCACTCCTTAAAACTTTGCCTTAAACAGTAGAATAAAGAAGAAAAAAGAACCCCCAGGCATGTTTTCCTCTCCCAGGGTCTATCTCTTTGCTTCTCTCATGCTGTTCATTCCTTCTCTGCCAGCACAGGACAGCTGTAACTGAGCCATTGCACAAAGCCATGCCAAATACACTTGCGAAAAAGTGTTTCTTTCTCTCCAGCTACAGAGCCAGCTTTTTAAATTTTCTCAAATGCAGTCCCCCATGAACCACCACTACCTGTTTTTGTAACTTCCCACAGGCATGCACATTTCATTAGGGCTGGTGGCATTGTTTTGCAATTGGGGGGGGGGGGGCAGTGGAGGATGACTGTAAATGTCAAACTGGCGTTCTGGAGGGCTTCCTGCCAGGGCCAGCTCGGATCTGCTGCATGGCTGAGGCACTTCCATCTCAACGCACGCCTTTTAAGGTTATGAGCATCATAAAACTGCTCAGGACATCTTGTTCCCTGACTGCCTTTTCTTTTCCCATCCTGATGGCAGCTGTTCAGACTCCCCGGGGGAGGTGGCTTTTGATGGTCACAAGACAGACTGACTGCTTTGTCTCCTTCACTTTCTTTTTGTGGGAAGGTGTACACCCGGGTACAAGTGTGTGTGGAGGCCGGGGGTTGACACTGAGTGTCCTCCTCAATCACGCCTGCCTTCTTTTTTGTGGCAGGGTCTCTCAATGAACCTGGAGCTTGCCATTTCACTAAACTGGCTGGCCAGTGAGGCCCTGGAATCCTGTCGGCTGGCTTTACCTCCCCAGAACTGGGATTAAAGGCGGTCCCTGCCCTACTCAGAGTTTTTTTTTTATAAATATTTTTATTTTATAATTAATTTAATTTTACATATCAGCCACAGAGTCCCCTGTCCTCCCTCCTCCCACCTTCCAGCCTCCCCCCCAATCCACCGCCCACTCCCACCTCCTCCAAGGCAAGGTCTCCCCTGGGGATGCAGTCCAGCCTGGTAGATTCAATTGAGGCAGGTCCAGTCCCCTCCTCCCTGCACCAAGGCTGAGCAAAGTGTCTCAGCATAGGCCCTAGGTTCCAAAAAGCCAGCTCATGCACCAAGAACAGGAGGTCCTGGTCCCACTGCCTGGGGGACTCCTAAACAGTTCAAGCTCATCAGCTGTCTTACTTATCTACAGGGCCTGGTCCAGTTCCGTGGGGCTCCTCAGCTATTGGTCCACAGTTCATGTGTTTCCACTAGTTTGGCTGTTTGTCACTATGCTTTTTCCAATCATGGTCTCAATATCTCTTGCTCATACAATCCCTCCCCTCTCTCACCGGTTGGACTCCTGGAGCTCCACCTGGGGTTTGGCCGTGGATCTCTGCATCTGCTTCCACCAGTCACTGGAAGAGTGTTCTATCATGACAGTTAGGGTGTTTGGCCATTCGATCACCCGAGTAGGTCAGCTCAGGCACTCTCTCGACCATTGCCTGTAGTCTATAATGGAGGTATCTTTGTGGATATCTGGGGACCTTTCTAGCACTCTGCTCCTTCCTATTCCCATGGGGTCTTCATTTATCACGGTGTGTCTTTCCTTGTTCTCCAAGACCTACCCAGATTTTTATGTGAGTTCATGAGCAGCTGGCCTTCAGGCTTTCATGGCAAGCTTTTTCCTCACTGCCATCTTCCCCAGCCCTCTCTCTTGCTTTTTATCTAAAATTTAAGGTTAACAAACTCAAACATGTAGATACTGGGAGATACGAATTACAGTGTATGATCTTTATTATGAGACCCATCTCTATCATAACCAGAACCATTCTTTGAATGCTAGCTTAAAAAAAATTTATTAAAGTAATAAAATAAAACCACTGTTTTCCCCAAAATTACATAGATGTAAGATTATTCCCCGTAGATGGATGACATCTGCAGAAGTCAATAAGGTTTGGATGAGAGCATGAACTTGATTTGCCTCAGATAAGCTCCATGAATCATTCTGTGTCAAGGACAGATCATCAAGTACACGTCTGAGATTAACCACTGACACCACTGGGGAAATCTCATCATCACTATGGAGAAGAAGGGGAAGAGGAAAGGGGGTAAGATTGTCTCTCCCTTCACTTCTCCTGAGGGGAGGTATGGTACCTGGTGCCATTAGTCCTAGGCTGGGGGAGCTGCACAGAGTGACTTTTGAAAGATAAAAATCACATAAATTCAAGAACAATGTGCTACAGAAAGAAAACCACCCGGGGAATCAATCAGGTCAAAGTTTGTCGTTCTGAATGGCTGTGTGACCCTAGGTCCCTCACTGAGTGCTATATACTGGTATGCAGGAAGCTCATGAGTAGAAGCACAGGCTGGGCTATGGAGTGAGACCTTGTCTCAAAAAGGAAAAAAAGAAAGAAAGAAACAACCGCTATATATTTCCAATAGCTATTCCTCCCTGCCCATCCCCCAGACCAAACCAAACCTTCCATATTTGCACGCAGCATGCTTCAGTCCAGAGCTACAGACACAAGACAGCAACAGGGAAACTATGCTGCCTGAAGATGGGCAGACAAGTTTTTGCACAAGAGAGGCATTTCCTTTCAATGGGTACTGGCTTCTCCATGGATTGTTACTTAGTTGCTTAGCAACATTAAACTTGCTAAAAGCACAGAGTCATCCTGCAGTCCCAACTTTCACTGTGAGTGTGTGTGTGTGTGTGTGTGTGTGTGTGTGTGTGTGTGTGTGTGTTAAAGGAACCTTCTATTAGGAGAAAATTCACCTTAGTGGCAGTGCCATTTGAGGGAAGGAAAGTATAGATTTAAAAGGTTTCCCAGCCAACGTGAATACATCTCCCACTTAGCACTCAGAGATGAGCGTATCATAATATTTAAATCAGTTTTGAGAACTCTCTTGGAAAAGGGAAGGGGGGAAATCCCCCAGTGGAATGAGTACCCAGGGAGGCCGCGGGGAGTTCGTTACCATAGTGACTGATGCTGGCACACTGCACCAGGAGCCACTGGTGCCAGCCCTTGAGTTCCTGGTGTCGCTGGGCCTCCTGTGAAGGGGGAGGGGCAATGCCAGGGTTCACATACTTCTTCAACTTTGGACCTTGCCACGGGACTAAAGCACAGCACTGAGGCCTGAGTCCCAGCATCCATGCTCCTTTGGTGTTCAGAAAGGGTTGAGGATAAAAGCAATCAGTACTGTATAGGGCTTGCCAGGCTGGGATCCCAGGCAGCCTAGGCATGAGGCTCTGTTGGTAAAGCGGTGTCTGAGCATGTGTGGAGCCCTGAGTTGGAGCTCCAGCATTGCATAAACCAGGGGAGGCAGTGCAGTTGTAATCTGAGCACACAGTGGGAGTGGAGGCTGGGAAGTGTGGCATTCTTGACTGCTTAGAGTTTGAGGCTGACTGGGATACGAGACCCTGTCTCCAGAAAGGGAGAGAGAAGAGAAACACACACGGCAGGGGAGGGAGGGGGTCCACAGATTCTCCACAATAATCTAGAAATTGTTTTGAGACTTCTCTTGCCTTTATTAACCTAGTTTCAGACAAGCATGGTAATGATCAAATTTTATTCTCTGATGAACTCGAAAGTGTGAGATGGAATGCTTTCTGTCTTAGCAAACACCATGATCGAAAATAAATTTCCCGTGGCCTCAGCAACTACTGACTGTCTCTCTGCAGTGTGGGAGTGCTGGTGGGGTAATGGATGTTAACAGTATTTCTGGAACTTTCTTCATGTTGCCCTGGGATTACGCCTCAGGACAGTGCCAGTTCTGCTGCCAGTGAGCAGCTAAAGTTCCTCCAGATATGCAAGGAGACCTAGCAGAAGCCCTTCCTTAGGCCAGCTGAACCTTGCAGGGAGGGTGGAAAGCCTTGACGGTGGGCTTCTGCGCTGCCAACTAATAAATGCTCATTTCCATAAAATTTACATGAAAATCTACCTCTTGCTGTGCAGGAACTCCGTCTCATTACTCAAAATAGCTGCAGAGTAATCAATGGAGCCACGCCCACCCTGCTAGAGACAGGCTGTGAGGTCAGAGATAATTTCGACAGGTTCCCCAAAGTAAGAAGTGGGACCTCTCCCGGATGTTTCTAGGTCCTATGCCCGCCCAATCACGTGTACCTTATAAAACAATAGTCTTCAGATTCTTGGCTGCAGTTTCACCTTTTAAAACAATAGTCTTCAGATTCTCAGCTGCAGTTTCATTAGTCAAAAGACACAGCATAGGCAACTGGACAAATAATTAAATATGTAAAAACACATGCACAGGGGCTGGAGAGATGGCTCGGCAGTTAAACGTGCTTGCTGCTCTTGCAGAGGACCTGAGTTCAGTTCCCGGCATCCATGTTTGGTGGCTCACAACCACCTGTAACTCCGGCTTCAGGGGATCCAACATACACATGGCAGATACACACATACACATAAATAAAAATTAATCTTTTAAAACACACACAGGAACAGAACTAGGTGTAGTGGTACACACCTTTAATCTATATACTTGGGAGCTAGAGGCAAGAAGGCAGGATTTCAAGGGCAGCCTGGGCTGTATACTGAGTTGGATGTCTGTTATGAATTATGCAGGGGGGGGCGGGCATGCTGGGCAGATGCATGCCATGTGGGCATGGCAGCAGCGGCCACTAATTCACAACTCAGATGCTGCATCCATGTGGAGAGTTTATTATAATAGAGATGAAGATAAAGATAGGAAAGAGAGGGAGGGTGCGCACCAGACACAAACACACACACACACACACACACACACACGGGGGGGGGGGGGGGGGGGGGGCGGTTGAAGCGGGGACGGGGGAACGTTCGCTGAGGGAGCTGAGGAGGCAGGTTGCAGCAGTGCTGTTCCAGGAACTTGGGGGAATGGCGTGCCAAATCAGGAGTATAGAAGCCATGGCATCTGCTGTTTCTCTGGAAGTCAGGCGGGAACAATGAATCTGCAAAATATGCTCAAAAAATTGGTGGGGTCAGAAATGGGCTCTGGAGATTGTTAGTTTTCACCAGACTAGATTTCTTGATGCAGTAGCGAAACTTTCCCCAGAAGCCTGTAGGTATTAAGACAGCTGGAATGGATTTACATCATGGCAAAAGGGTTAAAAATCCATTTAAGGACTCTTAAGAACTCTTTGTAGTCAGTGCTCTATCAATGCCAGCCTGGGCTACATGAGACTTTGTCTCAAAGAGAAAAATAATGAATGAAAATAAAATATAGAAATAGAGGGCTGGAGAAGTAACTCAGTCCTTAAGAACACTGGCTTTGGAACCTGTGTTTGGTCCCCAGCACCCACATAGCAGCTCACAACCATCTGTGACTCCAGTCCCAGGAGATCCAACGCCCTCTTCTACATCCCTGAGCACCAGACATGCATGTAATTCACAGGCATACATGCAGGCAAAACACAAAGAAGGAAGGAAGGAGGAAGGTAGGAAGGGAGGGAAGGAAGGAATGGAGGGGGGAAGGAGGAAGGGAGGGAGGAAAGGAGGGAGGGAGGAAAGAAAGGAGGGAGATTTTCTCTTTTAAAAATATTTTTCAGACAATTTATTTGATCGTGTCTCCCCTTCTCCAATGCCTCCCAGATCTTCCCCACCTCCCTACCCACCCAAATTTGTTCTTTCTCACTCAAAAACAAATAACAAATAAATAAAACAAAAACCAACAAGTCAAAAATGCCAAAACAAAAGGAAAAACAAACAGAGTTTGTTTTGTGTTGGTCATGGGGTCTGCCCTGGAGTGTGATTAATACACCCGATGACTCCACTGTAGGAAACTGATTCCTGTTTATTGGGGAAAGAGGGGGTGGGGCAGGGTGGGAGTGATCAGTTGCAGATAGCTTCTTAGTTAGGGGTGGGAACCTGCCCCTGTCTGTGTCCCCCTTTTAAGAAACATATAGAAGTAGAAACAGACAATTTCAAAATTGTGCATAACACAGAGAGAGGCAGCATTTATCATCACAAGAAGCTCCGCTCTGCACCCACTTTGCAGTTTCTACTTTTAATTACTTTTAGGCAATGAGCATGGTCTGCTTCCTGGAAACTTAATTGCTTAATCAATGAAGGTGTTTTTCAGTCCAAAAAATATTGCTTTATAACCCATCCTTTTTAAAAAATAAGATACTTGGGGGCTGGAGAGATGGCTCAGAGGTTAAGAGCACTGACTGCTCTTCCAGAGGTCCTGAGTTCAATTCCCAGCAACCACATGGTGGCTCACAACCATCTGTAAGGAGATCTGGTGCCCTCTTCTGGCCTGCAGTCATACATGCATAATAAATAAATAAATCTTTAAAAAAAAAAAAAAACAAGAAAGAAAGAAACGTGTGTGTGTGTGTGTGTGTGTGTGTGTGTGTGTGTGTGTACTCATCTGTAGACATCAAAACAGGGCACTGGATCCCCTGGAACAGGTGGTTGTGAGCCACGTAGTTGCTGGGAACTGAACTTGGATCTTCTGCAAGAGCCACAAGCTCTCTTAACCACCAAGCCCACCCTGGAACCCTGGAACCCATCTTCCCACTCAGAAAGGTTTCTGTCTTCTGTGTGACACTGAGTGTGTGCTGTAGTTCAAAACTGGGAAGTGACCTAAACAAAACCTGAACAAGCTGGACTTTTCACGAAGATCTCATTGTATTTCAGTTTGTGCTTACATGAGGCTGTTAAGTATTTAAAACGTTGGGGAGGGGGAGACCGCTCCACAGATAAGTGCTTGCTAAGCAAGCATGCTTGCTGGAGTGGAGATCTCAACATCTACATTTTTTCAAAGGTGGGGTAACCAGTAACCCCAGAATTGAGGATTCAGAGACAAAGGATCCTGTGAGGCAAAGTAGCTATGGCAAAAGCAATCGAGGCAGATACTCAGTGTCACTGTCAATGCCTACCCCCCAACACATGCACACCTGTGCCCCCCACACTCATACTAAAAGACGTATACACCCAAGGACACTACACACAAGCAAGAAAGAAATGTTTTCAGACTATTGACATTGCCTTCCCATCTCTAGACCTGCGACCATCCTGCAAAGTCTGAGCTGTACAAAAACTTTTTCTTAGTGGCTTTGGCTAGGTGACTGAGGCCTGGTAGGATCCTGGGTAAGAACCAAGAGCTAGAAGCCCCTGCTCAGAATTTCCTGCTGTGAGATCTCTGGGAAATAGATAACCTCTTTATTCCTTTGTTCCTTATCTGTGGAGGGAGGAGGAGGGAGTGTCCTGTTCTGCGGGATTGTTAGGGGCAGAACTGAACGTTTCAGAAGAATTTGGAGCAGGATTTGCCATGAAGTGTGTGGCTGGCACACGTTTGCTGCCAGTTTTGTCTCCAGAGAACATTCCTCTCTGGCACTTTCTCCCTTTAGCAGTGCTGAGCACTTTCCTGAGATAAGGTAAACAAGGCCCTTTTCCCTCTGAGTTACCCCCAGGTACAGCCTCTCAGCACAGACTCACACTGAGTCTTTAAGCAAAGATGGGGGACTCTGGACTCAATTTTAGAGTCTTCTGCGCATATAGCCTTATTTTTGCACTGTGACATCAAACTGTTCGTGGTGTTTTTACAACGTGATGGAGGTGGGAGTCCCTCAGCTCCCTGCCCCACCTTCTATCTTGTCACCCTCCTGGCCACCTCACTGCCCCTTGGAAAGACAAAACAAGATGGGAATCTCTTAACTAGATAAACTACTTCATTCTTTGCCCCAAACCTAAATTCAGTCCTCAACTTACTCAAACAGCAAAGATCTAGAAATGAATTTTTAAGGATATCGTCTGGGCACTGGAGAGATGGCTCAGTGGTTAAGAGCACTGGCTGCTCTTGCCAAGGACCCAGGTTCCATTCCCAGCACCCACACAGTGGCTCACAAACGTCTATCACTCCAGTCCCCAGGTCTTCTGGACTCCAAGGGCAAGGCACACAATGAGGTGAACAGACATACATTTAGGCAAAACATACATATACAAAAATAAATAAAACATAAGATACTCCCTGCACCTCACTCTTATCTGTCCCCACAATTTGAGTAAGGAAAAAGGAAAAGATGGGACTCTGGATCCTGCAAAGTGGAGCCACAGGGCTCCGATGTTAGCCAGCTTGCTCTCTCATTCCTTGTCTCCTGGTAACATGAGTAATCAGCTTTCTGCACAGGGTGGTGCCTGCTATGGGGTATCTGCACAAGCTGTTCTAGCCAGAGGGGAATGTCCCAGCACCTGAGATGTGCCCCTTTCCCAAATATTAAGCAATCCTGAGTTCCCATTTGCTGCTTCCCTAAGCCTGGGCTCCAGCTATAAGTTGGCCACCAGGGCCTGCATTGCATGAAGGTCTCCTCTTGAAGGGGCTCATTTTCAGGACCTGGTCCTCTCTGGGCACCACATATGGACAATATAAAATGTATTAGGTTGCAAATAACAGAGAAGTCAGCAGCCATGAGGCTCAGGTAACAGGAATTACATGTCTCACTTAGAAGTTCTAACACTTAGCCAACTGAGGGTCCCTCAGTGATTCTCGAGCATTCCCCTCTGTAGTCACAGCTCAGACCCTTCTCTGTGATCTTCAGAACTGTACCCAAGACAAGAGGAGAGAGAGAGATCAACCAGGCTGAGCCGGTCAAGTCACCAGAAGAGCAAATGCCTGCTTGGACTACTATTCCCCTCTCTGCAGAATCCCATAAGCATCCTATCTGCCAAAGCTGTGCCCTGGACCATGTCTAGAAGAATAGAAAATGAGTCGCCTGCTTTTTGTTTTGACTCCTTGGGTAGACAGAGCAGGTATGGCAGGGATGGGAGCGATAGAGTCAACCCCAGCTCTAGAATCATCAACTATGCCAGAGAAAGAAGGGAGTGGCGTGTCTAGATCGGAGGGGTTGCATTTTTGTGTCTGGGTCTCTGCACTCATCAGCTACACAAAGCCATGGAACTTTGGGAAGGGGAAAAAAACAGCTAAATATTTAGATGATTTGCCGACATGAAGAACTTGCCATTGGCAGCCAAGATTCACAAAGCAGGCAATGGAACAAGATGTCATTAAACAGTTGGGAAATGCACCCCCATAATTAACAAAGGAGACACTTTCTAATTTGGGTAATGAAATTGAAAGCTCAAATGAGCATTGGTCTTATTCATATTTATTGGGTGCCTAACCCTGTGAAACAGCAAGAAAAAAAAATGGGTCATAAAAGCTGTCATTCAGTGAACACTTGTTCTCTCCCAAGCAGTGAGCATTGTACATAAAGACAGTTACCCTCACTACCACATCTGGGAAGCAGGTGTAATCGCCTACAACCAAGGTGTGGTGAGAACAACCAGCTTGGGTTACCCCACCCAAGATGTTTCTTAGGATACAGGACTAAGAAGGCTAAGAAGAAAAGCAGAGATGTTCCAGAAACAAACTAACTCAAAATGAGCAAAGTGAGATTGCATGCTGTCCAATGACTTACTCAAGATAATGCAGCGAAAAGCATGTGGTACTGCCTGCTGATGGCTCAGGTCCCACGCTGGCTGTGTCCTGACTCCTCAACTGCCCCTTGGTAGGAGAACTCTCACCGCTTCCCCTCCCTTCTCTTCTGTCCTTCCTAGCTCTCCTGTATCCACACACAAAGAGCTGAGCAGTCCCACTGTAGAGCAACAGGCAATTAACCAAGGCCGGCTCCCAGCAGCTGACTTGGGTAGGTTTAAGGGGCTCATGCATCAAAGTATCAGCAGCTGTTTTGACCCTCACAAAGGGTTCCATGTCCCCTGGTCCCCGTCTCCAGACCACTGATGGTCAATTGCCTACAGAGGATTTCTCAGCCTTGGCTGTGTATTACCCAGGAAGCACTTTAAATACTCAAAAGCTGTGCCCAGTTAAGGTAGAATTTCTAAGAGGGACCCTGATTGTGGGGGAGTTTGGGAGGTTATTTCCGTTCATTTGTTGTGTTCTTTTAGCTTTTCTTATCTGCAAAAGATAACCTAGGGGTTGGGGATTTAGCTCAGTGTGTTCGATCCTCAGCTAAAAAAAAAAGATAATCTAAATGTTGTGTATGAAGGCCAATGGTTTTACATATGTTCCCACCCACCCCTAGCCAAGATCACACTAGAAACCTGTATAGTTCCTCAGGATATTTGATTTCTGAGCCTGGGAGAGTTTTAAAGGCCCATAAGCCCAAAGTACAAACACGTTTGAACTGTACTGCCTTGGGGTCATACCCCATGTGGTCCTCGAAAGGGTCTGACAAGAGGCTCAGTCTGGACCACATGCATAAGGAGAGAGGTGGGGAGCAGGCTCCATAGTGGAGCCTACAATGTTCATTTCTAACATAGTTCACACACAAAGTTGGCATCTTAAAGGCAGAAGCAGCATATTTCCGAGAGGCAAAGAAAGTGTCTGGTCCACGGAAAGTATTTAGCAAGTGGGAAAGGAGAATAGAGGGCCTGTGAGCCGAGCGTGGATGCCGTGTCCCCTGTAGAAGGTCACACAGGCTCTCTGGAAAGACAGGCCAAAGGCAGCTTTCTGCTCTTTTTGTACTTTCTCTTTCCTTTGACCTATAAAGGAGAAGTTTAGGAAAATGTGGATTCTGAGTCTTGTTCACCAGCGGAGATCAAACCCTGTCTGTGTGGCCGTGCGTGGCTCCCATGACTGGTGGCATAATCTGGTTCATGGAAAGCAGATGTCAACTGCTAGATAGAATGGGCAGAGCAGGGCATGTCAACAGTGATGTGCCGGGGCATGCACGCGCACGTGTGTGTGTGTGTGTGTGTGTGTGTGTGTGTGTGTGTGTGTGTGCGCGCGTGTGCGCGCGCGCGCGCGCATATGAAGGCAAAAAACCAGCTGAGGACTTGGGAAAATTGATGCTGTAACCAGCAAAAGGCCAGCGACATTTCAGAATGATCCATGTCACAGGCATGCTGAACTGCCCTGGGTCACCAGGGGAGGCTTTTTAAAATATAGAGAGAGAGAACTTAGAGGTTTGAAAAATATGTGTTTTGCCTGGAAGGCAGTTAAAAAGGCTTTACTGTGTCAGCAGGCTCTGATCATTTATACATTTTTTTCTGCCCACATATTTTATTCATAATGACTATTTTATTCTCCTTTATTATGTCAAGTTGGTGTTGGACATTTCTGTGTTTTTCTTAGAAAACAACCCATTATCTGAATGAGCCACGTGACTCCAGTTAAACTCTAGCACACTAGGGGGCAAGGTTAAAACTGAGTCTCCCCTCTGAGCTGCTGGGAAAGCTTTGGAGTTTGGGGTTAATGTTTATTATTGTATTTTTCCAAGTATCTCACATTGAGTGGGAGGTGGGAAGGCAGCGTGGTTTGAACAGTGGCAGAAAACTCAGGGGCAAAAGGCTGACACCATTCAGGCTCTGAGGAGGAAAGAGCCAGGGTTGTTCACCAGCGGGTAGAGCAGCACTGTGAGCGGCTGTCTGTGCCTGGGTCAGTCCTCTCTCCTCCTGTGAGAGCTGGGCTGCTCTGCCATTCCTGTCACTCAAAGCCATTTGAGGACTGGTAGACTGTGGGGCCCTCCCAACCTGGATTCTTCTCATCCAGACGACAGTTTGGTCATTATTTGGAGTTTGCAGACCCATCAATTATCCTCTGTGAGACATTAATCCTTAAACTCATGGGACAAATGTGGGGACGGCTCATGGGGACATGGAAAACGCTGGCTGTGTTTCCCTTCTCTCTATTGGCCATTTCCCATGGGTGTTAGCAAGTGACAGGCATTAGGAGACCCTGAGGTGAAACTACCGCCCTTCGCCCACCTCAACACCTCCCAGCTGTGACTAGACATAAAATGTCTGGCATGTTTCAAATCTCGGTCCCATCTGCTGGGGCTGTGCAACTTTTAGGAGGTAAAACCTTGCTGGAGGAAGTCTGTGCTGATGGCAGAATTTGAGGGTTTCCAGGCAGCCCTGTTTCCGGTCCTCTTCCTTGTCTGTGAACTCCACAAGGTCCTCCTCACCAAGATGGACTGGATCCCCTGAGACCACAAGTCAAAATTAATCCTTCCTCCCTAAATCGCTTCTTGTGAGGTATTTGATCACAGCAATAACAGAAGAGATTTTACACATCTCGGGATTTTTTTTTCTCCACCCAGAATGTTTTTAAAACAAGTAACTAAAGAACGCTGAGACACAGGGTGGGCTCATGTAGCTTAGGCTGGCCACAAACAAGTGATTTCCCTGCCTCAGCCTCCAAAGTGCTGGTGTTACAGTTACACCATCATGCCTGGCTTGTAACTCGCTTGATCAAAAGACTGTGCCAGAGGTGAAGGGAGTCCCTTCAGTGACCATGATATATAGGGCTGTCATCTCCATCTTTTGGGACACTTTCTCTTGCTGGCTTTGGAAGTGAATGATGGGGTTTGAGATACCCACATGGTGGTGGTGGTGTGGTCCTAGGTAGTCTCTGGGAGCTGAAGGCAGCCACCTGCCAAAAACCAGTAAGAAGTCAGAGCCTGAGTCCTAGAGCAGCAGGGATTCAGCTAAAGCTTCCAATAAACCTGCAGCGCTGCGCTGGCCACAGACCAACTGACTGACCGACGCCTGGACTGCAGCATTGTGAATCCCTGAGCTAGAAGGCCTGTGTAGAATGCTAGAATGTGGTGCTTAGCAACCCTGAAATGCTAAATGTGGTGTTCAAAGTGAACCCTAGGTATAGGGAAATTCACTGCACTGTAACAGATAAATAATCAGGATAGTGACATATCTAAGATTACTTCAAGGCTGGACCTTAGCCAAGACTCTCATCTAGTCAAGTTTCCCACAGGGAAACTGAGTCCTAATCAGTGAAAGTACTTGTCCTGGATCACTGGGTTCCAATTCTGCCTAAATAAATAAAATCAAGTTACACATCCCATCCAAGACTGTCCAAGCACACAAAGTCTGGGGGAAGAATACAGACCCTCTGAGAGGCTGCATGCTAAAATATGTGTGTGTAATTTTGCTGGGATGACACATTTTGAAGCAACATTCATGTTGTGATAAGCTAGAATTGAGAATTACAACACAGCAGAACTGCATGTCATAAATACAGGCTTCTGAGCAGAAGAGATTGCCCAAAGCCAGAGCCACCATTAAAAATCCTCTGAGCCAGTGGTTCTCAACCTTCCTCATGCTAGGACCCTTTAATACAGTTCCTCATGTTGTGCTGAGCCCAACCATAAAATTCTTTTTGTAGCTACTTCATAACTGTAATTTTGCTAGTGATATGAATCATAATGTAAATATATAATATACAGGATGGTCTTAGGTGACTCTTATGACAGGGTCGTTCGACGCCCCCCCCCAAGGCTTGCAACCTACAGTTTGAGAACTGCTCCTTTAAGCCGTGTATAAAATGCAGCCTGTGCATGTTATTGTATTGTGTACCACCTTGCACTGTAATTCTTACAAAAACTGAAGTTCAAAAATCATTCGGCCAGACTTGGGGCACAGCTATATTCAGAATTGGGGTATTTTAACCATTCCTTCTTAATGTAATTTGTATGATAAGCGAATATAATTGGAAAATGTTAAAGCATCCTTCAGGCCTTTAGACAAAGTTCCTTTCTAGTTTTGAAAAGTATGCATCCAGGGATGGAGAGATAGTTCAGCAGTTAAGAGGACTTGCTGCTCTTGCAGAGGACCAGGTGCCTCACAGCCATCTGGAATGCCAGTTGGGGGAGCAATGCCTTCTTCTGGCCTCTGGGGATACTGCACATACATGACATACAGACAGACAGAAGTGCATACAGTGTAAGCCGTGGAGACGGCAGTAGGAAGCCTCCACCTACAAGAAGAGTGCCATGCAGCTCAGACGCACCACACACTCAGAATCTGGGAATCATGGACACTATTGCAGAGGCTGTCTCACTTGTGTGCTAACTTGCTCTGTTTAGGGCATATTGGCCACCAGAATCTCCACCCTTTGAAAATAAGCACTTACACCAAATGATGCAAAATGCATCATGCCAGTGTCTACCCTCTTGTCCTTCACGTCCTAAAGTGGTTAGGAATCTGGGCTGAGGGAGGCTAAGTTGACAAAGTGCTTATCTTGCCAGCACAGGGACCCAAGTTTAATCTCCAGAACCCAAACTGTAAAAGCCAGGTGTGGGGTGCATGCTTGTAATCCAGCAATGGAGAGGCAAAGCTAGAACTCCTGAGGCTCACTGGCCAACCAGTCCAGTCAAATCTGTGAGACCCAGAATAAACGAGAGACCCTGTCACAAGAAACAAGGTGGCCAGCACCTAAAGAATGACCTGTAAGACTCTGTATGCACACATACAGACATACACACACACACACACACACACACACACACACACACACACACACACACTTGTGCATACCAGCACACAGGGGCATGCACAGACACACATGAAAGAATTAAGACTCTAAGTCTAGTGTCAAATTTTCAGGAACTGGAGGAGCAAAGCAGGATGTAACAATGAGAGAAGGCAACAGAGAATGTTCTGGAAGAGGGAGATATGGTGAACAGTCATTCCTTCCCTCTAGAAAAAGTCAAATCTGGATGCTTCTCAAACACCGTGTAGATGAAATGTAACAGCTGGGCAGCTGGATTCTGCCAACAAGCCCATCTTTTCAAGTTCTTAAGAGCCTGCAGGTGGCAAAGTCAGTTTCTATTGTCTCCAAAATCCTAGCTTTTGAAAAAGGAAAATACTGCTAGCTTGTATGGAAACAAGACAGCAGATGTTGGCCCGTGCGTATCTAATCACTAAAGATTCGAGGTAATAAAGCACTCATTCTAGGGCTTGTAGCCACTAAGTTCTGTTCAGGGTTACCAGGAGGTGAGGTTTTATCTCCGTTCACTACCCATGAAGGATTGTTTCTCTGCAGCCCACACTACTGTTATCCCATCTGGTTAGACGTGAAATACAAACGTGGAATATCATTTTATCTGCACGTATTTAAAATGCAATGTCCAAATATTATGCTGTTGGAAAGGAGACACCTGTCCAAAAAAATTCCCAAGGTTTTAGAAAGTGCACTTAAGCTCAGATGTAGACACAAGTCAAGCTCGTTTTTCATCCAGTAGAAGAAGCCTTCACGCTAGCCAAGGCTCGGATCACATGCAGGTCATTCTGTAGAGAGAACAATGGTTCATTTATCTGACGCCGACTGTTCCATGCCAGCACGTCTCCACGTCACTGAAGCTGAGCCCTTGCACATCACATGTATTTATTTTAGCCATTTGGCATGGCAATATTTCTGGGTGTTCCTTTCACATGTCCTTGCCTTTTAAAATAGAGGTTGAGAAACATTATTTAATCTCTGCTTCCTGACTCGGGGTCATCATCATGAACATCAAGTATTGGGTTGTTCTGTACTACAAAGTAGTACTTGCCTTGGGGTCCCCACAGTGTGAACCAAGCTGTCTGACTTCATTTGACAGGAGCTGTGGGCCCCACGCTTTTAAAATTGGAGGACCAGCTCTTGACATCCCCTTTTAGCATTCTTGTTGTATCTGATACTCCTGTCTCCTTTATTTATCTTGTATGTGTGTGTGTGTGTGTGTGTTAAGTATGTGAACACATGTGTGCATGTGGAGAACACAGGTCGACACTAAGTGTCTTAGCCACTCTACACCATGTCTTTTAAACTAAAGCTCCGATCAGTCTAGAGCTCACCAACTGGGCTAGCTAGGCTGGCCAGCAAGTCTGCTTCTGCACTCCCAGTACTGGGGTGACAGGCACAGGCCACCCAAATCTAGCTTTTCACATAGGTGCTGGGATCTGAACTCAGATCCTCATGTTTGATAGCAAGCCCTTTGTCCTCTGAGCCATCATCCAACCCTAAATTTGTTGTTATTGTTTAACGTAACAGGACTTACAGCATGTACCTTATAAATAACCAGAGCTGTTTTCCTGTTTTCCACATGTTCTTTTTAAAAATATTTTATTGTTGTTGTTATTGTGTGTGTGTGTGTGTGTGTGTGTGTGTGTGTGTGAACATATATCAGTGAAGGTGCCCATAGGGGCTACAAGAATCAGATCCCCATAGAGCTGGATTTACAGGCAGTTGTGAGCTGCTGGGGTGCTGGGAACCAAACTCGGATCCACTGTAAAGATGTGCTCTTAACCACTGAGCTATCCCTCCTGTCCCCACAAAGTCTTCCTTTGTTAACATAAATGAGCTGTGCCTTGCTAAGAAGGGAACCAAAGGGGTATTCTCTAAACCCACTGAGGACATTCCAACAGGTCAGATTTTATTCTGCTCTGAGCTATGAGACGCTCACGCTAAAACTGGACAAGCGACAAGCACAGAGCCTTGGTCCAGAGTGAGATCTCTCATGGGAGCAGGGGGGCGGATTTCAGTAGTTAGTCTACACGATGAGGCTACCACACAGTGACTGTTCAGTAGCCGAAAAGCAACCCCTCTCGGTAATCTGCTACTGAGTAACCACTCAAGTGAAAACTTAGCAGGTTAGAGCCGCAATCAATGATTACTCCCCAGGATTCTGCAGGTTGGGGATTTCAGGTTCTAGGCAGTTCTGTCTGATGGAGCATAGCCTGAGGATGTTCCCTTGGCTACACTTAGCTGCAAATGGACTGGGAGGCTGAGGAAGATGTTGTAGATCCGATGGTTTGATGCTTCTCCACCTGTCTCTCTCCTTCCACTTGGACACAGTGCATCATCTCCCCTTGCTTTGCTACAGTGTGGTGTTTGCTCCCTTACGGAGAAGTCCACGATGTTAAGCCTTGTAAAGGGTGTGCCAAAAACTGGCACCATATCACCTTTGCTAGTGTGTGTGTGTGTGTGTGTGTGTGTGTGTGTGTGTGTGTGTAGGGGGTGGTTGTGGATCTGGTGTATGTGAATATTCATGGAGATAAATACTTTGTGTATGTGAAGGCCACAGGTTGATGTCAGGGTTCTTCCTCAACAGCTCTCCACATTATTTCTTGAGGTAGGGTCTCTGGCTCAACCTGGAAGAAGCTGTCCAGGGAGCCCCGGGGGTTTTCTCAGCTCCGCTTCACCTGCAGTGCTCAGGTTGCAGGTGCACACAGCCACGCGTGGCTTTTACAGATGTGCTGAGGATCTGAATTCAGATCTTCAGGCTTTGCCTGGCAGGCACTTTACCAGCTGTGCCACATCCCCAGCGCCATTGTTGCCACACACACTGGTCAGGTCACAAGTCAGAGAGGTTCTCAAGAGAAGGAGAAGTATCCACTTTGGATGGGAGGGGCTTTCACACACATACAAGAGAAGATCACATCTACTACCTTCACTCCATCCTCAAGCTCTACTTGAAGGAGCCAAGGTTTTTCTTCCTACATGAAAGTGTTACTTAGCTGTGCTATACTAACTATCCTCTCAAGAGGCACAGTGAGAGCAAGGCTGGAGAGATGGCTCAGAGCTTAAGATCACTGGCTGCTCTGGCAGAGGTCCTGAGTTTGATTCCCAGAACCTACATGGCTGCTCACAACTGTTTGTAACTCAGATCTGATGCCCTCTTCTGGCCTCTCTGGGCACCAAGCAAGTGGTGCCTACACATTCACACAGAAAAAAAAAAAGAATAATTACACACAGAAAATAAATCAATCTACTAAAAAAATTACCAAATAGATTTGGTAATTGGCACTTTTATTCTAGGAAAGGCTGAAAAATAAGTCTACACTTTCCATTAGATCTTTCCTTTGGAGAAGATCCAAATCTGTATTTTCTCTTCTGGACACACAGTCAAGAATTCGGGGTCGGGTTGGGGATTTAGCTCAGTGGAGGAGCGCTTGCCTAGCAAGCGCAAGGCCCTGGGTTCAGTCCTCAGCTTTGGGGAATCTCCAGGAGACATTACCTCTTCCTGCACTCCCCGTGCAGCCGGGTTTGCCTCTGGTTGCTGTTTTAAAAGCATAAAAGCATCTGCCCACCCAGCCAAATTAAACAACCAGATTATTCTTGTCATTGTTATCTACCACATAGTGGTGGTGTGACTTTCTGTTCATGCTTTAAGAATTTCATATGTTGCATTTTGATTATATGCATCCCCCAACTTCTCCCACTAAATCCACTCCTTCCTCTGTACCTCCCATCCTGTGTCCTCTTGGTGTTTTTTAATAACTTAATTCCAATTTGTGCCAAATATACTCCCGGATGTGGGGCATTCAATGGGATGGGGCCCATCTACTAGGGACACACTTCACAGCTTTAGAAGGTCAAAGTATCTGTGAACTAGGAATTTGCAAACTGTGTCTTGTGGGTAACTTGGCAGCAACTTCAGTGAAACGCTCCACCAGGAAGCAGGCTCATTCTGTCAGGGTGTGGGTGTGGAAGGACAGGGGACTGTCATATGTAAATGCAAGTTTTCTGTCCCGCCTGCCTGTTCCCAAATACCCGGCAGCTGATTCCCAAATAATTAACTCAGAGGCTTAATATAAATTATAAATGCTCCGTCAATAGCTTGGGATTAAACCTACCTAACTCCTACACTGAAATTAACCCAAAATTCTTGTCTTGTTTGGCCATGTGCCTTGGTACCTTTTCTCAATATGGCATTCTCATTTTGCTTCTCCATGTTTTCCAGCAACTCTCTGACTCTCCCCTTCCTCTTCTCAGAATTCTCCTAGTCTGGCTCTCGTGCTCAATCTCTTCCTGCCCAGCTATTGGCCAATTAGCTTTTTATTAGCAAATGAGAATAATATATATTCATAGTGTAGAAAAGGATTGTTCCACAGCAGTAATAGAGGGGATGTTAATTAACTTTGTCTTATTTTTGGACAGTCAAGGTGACTTAGCAGGAAAAGACACCTTAGGCCAAGCCTGATGTCTTAAGGTGAGTCCTTAAGACCGACAAGGTAAAAGGTGATGCTTTACCCACATGGTGAACGGCTTAGCAACTGCACATGAATCCACTGACACTTTAATTATTGTCTGAGACCCCACAGCCTGGCAGTCAACACACTGTCACCCCACCAGCCACTTAGGCTGTGGCCTGGAGGGCCTGTGGCCAGATTCTGCCGCTGCCACCATATGTAGATTTAAACTAAGTTTCTATATTCTACTTACCCACAAAGACTGAGGAGTCAGATGTCAGGGGTGAAAACCTGATAGATCAGAGAAGCCAAGAAGCAACCAGTTGTTGCTTTTTGGCCAGAGACCCAGCAAGAAACGTGTATCCCCTAACCAAAACGAAGTGCCAAACCCAAGCCCTCACCCTTTCCTTCCTATGTGTCTTCTCTATTCAAATTGCTGCCTTCTTTATGGCTAATTCCAGTCAACTTGTCACTAGCTCCACCCCCTGATTCAAGGTAAACTTTCTTTAACAGTTTTGGAGTGTCACAGTGTGATCAAAATTCCCAAAACAAAAAGGACAGAACCAACTTCTACAAGTTGTCCTCTGACCTCCACATGTGTGTTATGGTAACACACACACACACACACACACACACACACACACACACACACACTCCATCGTAATAGCACAGCATACTACCTGATGACTTACAATGTCCACTTCTCTTTCATGATGGGTAACAGTAACATCTCTCATCAGCTCCACTCTATTTCAATCTAGACAGGAATCATGAGACACCTGGGGCCTGGTATACCACCTACTCCAAGACTGCTCCATAAATATTTGTCAAAAACATTCATCGACTGAGTTCTTGCCATGCAGTGGGCATTTCTCTGTGCACAGTAAGCCCATCATTTCAATCCCTGTCAGGATAAGCATGGTGAAGACACTGTGCTAGCCCTGATTGAGAGGTAGAGACACCAAGCAGTTGCCCACCTTGCCGAGAGCCACTCACTAACAAGTAGCCAAACCAGGTTATGACTGTAGGTCTCTTTGACCCCAGAGCTAACTCTGAACCGCTCTCTGTCCCAGCAGTCAGCAGCATGTAGACCAGAGTCTGTGTGCTCACCATTTGCCCAGTACTCATGACATATAGATGGCTTCATATTCTAAAGTGCTTAAGGGGAAAAATTAATCCAAATTAAATACTCCACAAGACATGAAAATTAAACTCTACCTTGCATGTTCCTCCATGATTCTGTGTTGGAACAGAACCATGCCCACTAACTATGCTGACATCCCTGTTTTTGTCTTTTGTTTTGTTTTTCTGTTTGTTGTTGTTGTTGTTTTCCAGAGCTGAGGACCGAACCCAGGGCCTTGCACTTGCTAGGCAAGGGCTCTACCACTGAGCTAAATCCCCAACCCCTGCTTTTGTCTTACCACCAGGGTGGCAAGCCATTTGGTCCCCAAAGGGAGAAAAGCAGTTCACTATCTGGACCTTTATGGAAAAAGCTTGCTAATATCCATTCTTGCACTTTATACTCTTTTTAATGTGGGGTGGGGATGGAGAACAGTCTTGGGTGTCATCCTCAGGAATGCCATCCACTCTTTTTGAGAAAAGGCATTGTATTGGTCTGGAGCTCACCAATTAGACTAGACTAGCTGACCAGAGAGTCCCCAGGGACCCCACGGGCTCCACTCCTTCAGGGCTGGGATCACAAGCAAATGACCATACTTGGCATCGTTACCTGGGTTCTGGGGATCTAATTCAGGCCCATGTGCTTGCAAGGCAAGGGCTTCCCCAACAGTGTCATCTCCTCAGCCCTGCATTATCTTTCTCAGAATGCAAGATTCAAGGACAAGTGGCTCCAGACACAAGCACCACAATTAAACTGCTCTTTTGATTTTTTCAAATATCACCTCATTTCAATAAGCTGCCTGCAATTCCCCCACTAAAGCCTTGGCATACGGGCTCAGTGCTGGTTTCAAGTTGGTGCCTCTCAGGAAGCAAATACCCCTGAGAACGGAAGCTCATTATTTGGTTAATAACAGTGGCAGAAAGCAGTGTGCTGTTTAGTGAAAGGCAATGGTCCAAGAAAAGGCCACTGACATTCCCAAATGCAGCAATGTCTCGTTTTCCAGGCTAATTTCCCAGCATGAAAAGAGCCCAAGGCCCAGTCTTGAAAAGGTTCCAGCCACACTGAATCCCCTGGTTTGGGACAAAAAATGTTGGGGGATCTTCCTTCCCTTATTCCTTGGAGCCCAAAGAATCAAAGATAAGGATTAGAATGATCAAGTTCACCTGGAAAAGTTGTGATGGTGTTGAGTCCTTTTAAACGTGTTTAAGCCATAAAGAGCTCACAGTCAAAAGCAAGGACAACATTGACCTCCACCAGCCACAGACAACAGCCTGTGTGGACTGCAGCAGAAGGGTCATGACACACTCAGAATCAGGGAGCTGTGGGTCCTGACCCCTGTGGGGTCACATATCACATTTCCTACATATCAGATATTTGTATTATTATTTATAACAGTATCAAAACTACATTTATGAAGTAGCAACAAAGTAATTTTATGGTTGAGGTCACCACAGCCTGAGAACTGTATTAAAGGGTCACAGCATTAGGAAGGTGTTAGTGGCCCATAGAAGAAGCAGCTAGCCTCTCTTCCCTCTCCCACCCCAGCAGCAGGTTCACACTAAAGATGTTTGGATGTCAGTCAGAAAGAGGGAAAATTACTTTCCAAGGTCCACTTTGATGTTAGCATGCAGGCCTTGAGCGTAGCAGCCCCATGCCCCACAGGGAGACTATAAATCTCCACAACATGCATGGGTTTTTCCAAGGAGGGTGTTGGAGTGAATCACATCCCAGGCCTGAGGAGCGATGAAGATGTTCTTACACATAACAAGCCCTTCATCAAGCTAGGGGAGAAGACACTGGTCAAGAGCACTGTGTTTGCATAGGTCACCTTTGTGCTAGAGCAAAGTACTTATGCAGTCAGTTACCCTACCTTCTGTTCCACAAAGTGGAGAGCTTCTTCAAGGTGGACCCTCTGATGCGTGCTCTGGACAATGTTTCCAACCCTGAGAAGTCTGCCAGGAATGAAGAACATCAGTTTGAAGCCTGACTAGTGACAGGGGATATCACCTTGGTTTGTTGGTTTGTTTGTTTGTTTTTGTTTTGTTTTGTTTTTGGTTTTGATGTTTTTGGTTTTGTTTCTTAAGGAGCACGGGATCTGACACATCACAGGACCCAGCCAGCATCTATAAACCAATGACCAAATGAATAAGCCAACTAGAACACAGGTTGGGAAAGTGAGCAGTACTCAGAGAAGAATAAACAATTAACTCAGGCAGAGAGGTTCAGCTGCCAACAGAGAGAGGCTGAGGTGTAATCAGGGCCTTGAAGGGTGTGCAGAGCTCACAAGGTGGAGAAAAGAAAGCATGTCCTAGAATGATTCCTCTGGGAGCTGGGAGATGTCTCAGTCAGGAAAGTGTTTCCTGTGCAAGCATGAGAACCTGAGTTCAGATCCCCAACAACCACATTAAAAAAATAATAAGCAATAAGAAAAGCCAAACATGGAAGTGCATGTCTCTAACCCTGGCACTGAGGAAGTGGTGAGTGAGTGCAGAATCCCCAGGGCTCACTGGCCAACCCATCTAGCTGCATTGGCCAACTTTCAGATTCAGTGAGAGACCCTGCCTAAAAAATAAAATGGAGAACAGCTGAGACAGACCCCCTTCACCATACTCATATACACATATACTCACACACACACACACACATACACACACACACACAAGGGTGGGGGATGAGCCTTCTGGCAAGAAACAATGAAGAATGGCTCTCCACTCTCTTTCTGAGATAAGAAGGTTTATGAATCAGCACCACTGAGGCTTTCCACAAAGCTCCTGCTCTCCTAGAACTCACAGCACAAACACTAGTCAGAATGCCCCAAAGTTACACTGCATTTGCATTGATGTTCAGGACTTCCAGTTGTGACAGCTGTTTCCTCTCTCAGGTAGGATCTTCAGGGGATCCAGTGGGTGGCAGCAGATGAATCCTGAACTCCCTTGGAGCAGAGCAGTTGGCAGCCTGGACAGGAACAATGGCAGGCTTCCTGAGAACAGAAGGAAGAGCTGCTGGGTGCCAGTCTGCCAGGACTGGGCTCTGCTCAGGCTCAGGGTTCAGAAAGGAAACCTTAGCATGGAGCAGAACATATACTTTGGGGATGAATGCTCATTCACTTATGTACTGATATTTAGTGAGCATTTATTTTCATTTTCTAGGCATTACAGAATGGCCAAATGAAAAGTTTCACTTGTATAATTTGTAACAAAAAAGAATGAGAATCAATGAGTGTTGCTTACTGCTTACTATGGGCACCAAAATTACTACAGGCACCAGGAATTATCAGTACTTTGCAAGCCCATTGATTCCAACATTTCAATAATGTGTGGTCAACCCAGCTCTTCAACATTGCTGATCAGCAATGTCATCTACATACTCAACCTCACCAACTATGCAAGTTACAAAACAAAAATCTCCCCCAATACTCCCATAATGTTTTAAGTAAGTTTGCAGTATCATGTTGAGCCACATCTATACCTCTTCTGGGGCACATGTGGCCCATGGACTATACAAGAAAACTCTTAAGTTACTACTGCTTGCCCAAGTCATGGACCAGGAAACAGTCACTGAGACTTGAGGGAAGAGTCCTGAGATAAGAGCCCTGGCATTTGGCCCCAGTGATGGGACTCTCTGCCACCAGGGGCACCAGAGGGTGACCAGGGCTTGGGAAAGGGTCATCTATGAAGTCCACTCTGAATGGGGACATTTGAGTCGTACACAGGCATGGCAAGACCTAGGAAAAGCATTCTAAGGAGAAAATCACAGAGCTGAGGCTCTGTGGAGGACACAGGCTTGCCTTGCACCCAGTTGGAGGCAGCAGCTGGAGTGTCCCATAGAGATGCATGGAGGGAGCTGAAGTGAGGGCTGCTGGGATAGATTTGAACTGATCCTTACTGTTACATTCTCTCTACCCACTCTTCTGCAATGTGTTTTTTTTTCCTTTGCTTTGATTTACACTTAAAAAAATGTTTTGTTTGTTTTTGTTGTGGTTGTTTGTTTGTTTGTTTTACATGCACAAGTACTTGGCCTGCATGTAAGTGCATCATGAGCATGTAGTGCCTATAGAGGCCAGAAAAGGGCATCGGATTGCCTGGCACAACAATAGCTCTACACCATCACTCTAGTGATGATGGGTTTGCACTAGTGAGATCTCTTCCTTTCTACTTGTGTGTTAGTTACTCTCACTGTCATGACAAGCACCTAACAGGAAGCAACAGAAGGAAGGGAGGGGGAGGAAGGAAGGAGAGAAGGAAGGAAGGAAAATGAAGGATTTATTTTAGCTCATGGTTTCATGTTGGGAGAGTCGCAGTGGCTACTTTTCCTTTTGTGAGTGGTCTGCATGACTGAGATGTAAGGATCCATCTTTTTATGATGTTGTAAACATGGCTTGTGCTGCAACAATAATGACAAGGACTTAACTGGTCACTAAGTGTCCCAAGCCCACCCCACCCCCAGCACCCACTGTCCAGAGAGAATTTGTTTCTTCCTTGCCATGGTCATAAGGCTAGTGATAAGTCACAACCGTAGTTAATCATGAAGAGGCAGAGAGCCTTCAAATCAGAGAAGTCTTGATTAATAATATTAAAATATCTTGTTGTATGAAGGTGTTTATGTAAATGTATAACTTATGGAAAATAAGGATAGAAAACGTGTTCAGGAATTTACACCAGTAAGCTGATGTTGACAGTTGTAACAATCAGAGATACCTTTCGGCTGTATAAGTTGCAAGTTGATAAAAGTGGACAGCCTACAGTTATAAGGGTCAGGTTTTCTAAGACAAACATTAGAGTTCCTAGAATTGATGAGTGGGTGTCCATGGGGGAATCAGAGAAGAGCATATTTGAAGTGGAGTATGTCATAGGGAATATTTGAAATTGAGAAAGTCATGGAAACCCCATAGCTGGGCACAATGTCCATGCACAGGTTGGGACCAAAAAGGAGGATACACTTGAGCCATGATCCCACACCACACCAATTATACCATGATAGATTCCACAAGTCCTGATCACATGCTGAGGTTCCTTCCATTGTGTAGAACTCATGAGTCACAGGTCAATCCTTCCCTCAAGGAAAGATGCCACTGTCCTGGTGCACACTGTGAGATGTCAGAGGACTCTTGGGTCCCTGAGTAATTGATATACTCGAAAACACCAAATTCATGGTCCAGAACCTACCAGGAAGACCCACCAAGGATATTCAGGGGCTGTCTTCTAGACATATAATTCTAGCCCTGTGACTGGCTATTTCTTTGGTCATTCATTGATATGGTACTGATTGACTGAGGCGGGCCTAGAAAGATGGATGGTAGGTCAAGCACTTACCACACAAACATGAGGAACAGAATTCAGATCCCCAGGACTCACTTGAAATAGGACATGGCAGCTCACATCTGTGATCCTAACATCCCTACAATGAGAAGGCAGGTGGAGGATTATCTCTGGAAGCCTGAAGACCACCAGACTTGGTATACACAGAGGCAACATCAGGAAACTCTGTCTCAAATAAGGTGGAGGGTGACAACTAGCACCGAGTGTTGTTCTCTGGTCTCTACATGCATGCCATGGGACACACACACACACACAGAGGGGGGGGAGATTTTAATTGTTTTCTGTGTGCAGTATCAGCACTAAATGATTATCAGAGAAATCCCTTGCATAGGACCTTGGAACCTAGTTCAAAGAAAGAAAATAGACAAGAGGGTCAGAGGCTTTGGATGGAAACCAACATAAACAGGATGGCCAGGGAGTCCTGGCCCACTGCAACCCCTGGCAGTGAAGAATGGTCAGTTTGCCAAGTACATCAGTGACCAACACTCCTAGGCCATAGAAAAACTAGTATTCGAGGGACAGAGAGACTGGGGCCACAACCCTGGGGACTTGAAAGCAAGTGGAAGGAGGTCATTTTGAGATCAGAAATCCACAGTGGACAGGAAGCAACGTGGAGCAACTGGAGGGTTCTAAAAAGGGGCCAGAGTGTGCGGGGACAATGTGCTTGTCTCAGTGTCCAGGACCATTGTGGCCAGTAAGTACATCAACATGCTCACACCATAGGGTTTCCAGGAATTAACTGCAACTCCTAACATGTTCTATCTATGCTATGTCTTATGAGAAAATTATATAAATGGCCAACTGCTTGTAAATAGCTGGCAGTGTATCCTTCTCATACTTATTCTGTAATAGAGTGACTGTAACTTAGCTTTTTGCGATAATGCTACACACCAGAGTATTAAAAAAAAAAAGTGAGCTTTTCCTTACATCTGTGCCTTGGCTAAGTGATTGATCATTCATAAGCCATTTATAATTGATCATTTCTCTATGATGAGGAATTTTCATCTCCAATTTAACATTTTTTATTCTGATCATTTAACAGGTTGAAGGTGGCATGGGTCCTTTCACCCTTGGCTGCCAGGAAGCTCCCGTCTAAAGCAAATGATTAACCACAGTAGCCATTTCATGTACACCGTTGGGATATTTGTTTCCCTTCTGCTTTTCTTTCTTATTGCTGCCTTCTTACGTCACTGTCAATTATTTTGAAGCTGGATGTATGCTGTCAATTAGGAAAATATTGTGCTTTCAAAATGACCCTCATCTGCCGGGCATATACTTTAGAAATTCGGCACTCACCACTGATGGGGTGGGACTGGTTAGTGAGTCAGCAGATCAATACACTGTGGTTAATGGTGTCTATAAAATGTGATGTCTCAGAACTTCAGCCAGGGACATATCACCCTGGCAAGCGCTGTTTCTATGAGGAAGGCAGCTTGTATCATAAATCTAAGGTCTGACTCTTTTCATCCAAAGAGTTTTAAGCTTCACGTAAAACAGGAATGTTTCCTGTTATATGAAGGCACTTGCCAAGAAGCTTCAACTTCTGTCTCCTTCCCTGCTGAACTTTAAAACTGGAGAGGCAACTGTCTGCTGAGGCTGTTTTGTCTAGCTCTGGGCGTGGGGCAGGAATCCAGCAGTATAAACCTTAGTGCTCCAGCTCCACCTTACAAAGCTCAAGGAAGTGCCTTCACAGTGCAGATGCTGTGAATGGCAAACATAATTTAAAAATTTGTCCTCTGGAGAGAGGGCAAAGAAGGATGGAGGGGTAGGGGTGACTAGGCAGCCCAGAGGTCTATCTCTCTGAGACCAAACACTGAACACCATTTTGGCCAAAGTGATCTCCAGGAAGGTTCTCCCATCTAGGTGTTTCTCTCTCTCTCTCTCTCTCTCTCTCTCTCTCTCTCTCTCTCTCTCTCTCTCTCTCTCTCTCCTCTCTCTCACTCTCTCATTGATCACCCCATCAATTCCAGTCTCAAGATTATGGCATTCCCTGGCACTGCTCACTATAACCACATGACTGTTAGTAATGAGGAAGTCATCCCCACATGGGCTCCTCACAAACACTCTGTGGGATCTAGACTGTTGTGGGGAGAATGGGCTCCGGGAGCGGGGGAAGCAGTCAGGAGGGGGCTCCTGGTCACTTCCATGATTGTTCTGAAAACAAAAGAACAGCAAACCCCCAAAGAGCAAAGATTTTATTTTCAATAGAATCAGTAATAAATGCCCACTGGGGGGGGGGGCTATACAGAGAAAGGAAGAGACAGAGAATGAGGGTGGACACAAGAGAGGGGAGAAGAGGTTGATGACCAGCATCAGTGCACACTGCTAGCATTTTAGCACACATTTATGTTCTGTTTTGTTTGAGGCAGGATCTCATATAGCCCAGGCTGGCCTTGAACTTACTATGAAGAAAGGAATGACCTTGAACCACTGAGATTCCTACCCCTACCTCCCAAATGCCTTTACAGGCATGAATCACCACTCTCATTTTATGCGATGCTGGGGATTGAACCCGGGCTTCAGGCATGTGATGCAAGCACTCTACCAACTGAGCTATGTCCCCCAGTCCAAGTACATGTTAATGTTTAGTGCACAAATTACAGATAAAAGTTCACAAACTGGGGCCCACTTGAAAAGACTAGATGTCCACTTATGTTTTAAATAAAGCTTTATTAGAATAGAGCTAGACCAGGTCTGTTTCCATACTGCCTACTGGTAACAATGAGGTAGTAGGATGGCTCAGCTACAAGGCCCTAAAATATTATTTGTTACCAGACCCTTTCTGCCTCTTTATTCTTCCTTCAGAACATCAACATCTTTACACTTAAAGAACCTTGGGAAGGATGCCGGGAGTTAGATGACCAATCACTGATAAGTTCTAGAATGTCTTAGCCCCCTAAGCAGATGATGAGAGATGTAATGTCTATTTATTCAACAGTCTGACCACTGTCTGGCCCCATGTAAACCACAGAGGGCTCCTTTGCCAGCCTCCCCACTGCCACAGGAGACAGGGCTCAGTGTGAAGCATCTGCTAGAAGACAAAACTTCCCCACCACTGCCACAGGAGACAGGGCTCAGTGTGAAACAGCCGGTGTAAGACAAGGCTCTCAGACCTCAACTTCAGAGGAGAAAAGATGTCAGAGCTGGCATCATATAGAGCCTTTCCCTCCAGACAGGGTTACCGAGGGCACCTGGATTCAAGGTGTAATGTTTGCATTGAGTGAGGCTGGCTGAGGGTATAGGTGTTTGGGTTTATAAATACAGCTGGTAGATAATATCAATAATGTTATTAGCCTTGTGTTATTATGAAGTAAAGTCTATCTCAGTAGCCCAGGCTGGTCTGAAACTCACTATGTAGTCTAAACTGGCCTCAAACTCCGAGGTACCCTCCCACTGTGTCATGTGACACAGAGGCATGGTTTGCTCAGTGTGCCTCAAAGCACACCTGCAAACCTTTGTGGTCTGGCCACTCTTGAGTTAGCTGCACATGCATGGGTGATTCTCACCCAGGTTCCTTCTCAGAGCTGGAGTCTGCGCAAAGGCGTCTGACTTCTCTCCATTGTAAGCGTCAGGAAGTCAATCATGTCACTTACCTACCCTACAGTAAGCCCCCAAGTTCTAGAACAAAGCCTCATGTATCTGTGTTGATTGAACAAATACTGAGTTCTGCAAGTCCAGTTAACTTTCCTGGAGAGTACTGAGTCTCTTGCTCCTGGGGAGAAACAAACAGAGACCAGTTGATAGAATTGAGTATTTACGGCAAGAGCCTGGGTGGCTGACTTCAAACACCTTTCGAAACCTTTGAAGGACCGTGACCCAGAGCATATTTTGGAAAGGGAAAAAGAAACACTTAATGGAAGGAACTTGGGTGGCCAGCCCATCCCTTCACTCCATGGCTGGGCTTCCCTCGCTCTACCTCCAACATAGGCTACACAGATTGCATCTCTAGCATGTAGCAGAGGGAAGAAGCACCCATCAGGACCTTGTTGAGATGCTGTAAACAATGCTTCTGCCTGAGGTTAGCTACTTGTCTCGTTGCTATAGGACACACCTGGCTAAAGCTCTGTAAGGAAGAACAGGTTTGTTTTGTTCCCTGTCCAGTGTGCAGCCCCTCCCAGCCAGGAAGGCCTGATGGCTCAAGCTCCAAGCAGCTGTTGGCATCTGCATCTGCAGTCAGGAAGCGGACAGAGATGAGTTCTGGAGCTCAGCTCGCTTTCTCCTCTTACTTCAGCCCAGGACCCCGGCCTGTGGGATGCTGCCCCACACGGTCAAAAGTGTCTTCCAACCTCAGTTAATTAGTCTAGCTAATCCCTCACAGATACATCCAGAGGTTTGTCTCCTAGGTAACTCTAGGATCTGCCCAACTGGCAATGTTAACTATGACCACTGAGAACCTCAAAGACATTGCCTCCTGCCATATCCTTTGCATGAGGAAAGTGTCTCTGTCCTTCTCTTCTGGAAGGATGGTAGGGGCAGAAGAAAGGTCTGCACTGACATGGGAGCAGATGTCTAAGAAGGAAAGGGACAATGGCTCCTGGTTCCCTTTTCAGATCCACCTCCTCTTCCCTGCGAGCAGTATGGAGGAAAAACTTTGATTACTTCTCTCCAGCAGCATGGAAAAGGGAAATCACCTCCCAGACTTGCTTACGTGTCAGTTGAAATCTTAGCTGCAAAGTGAAGTCCTGAAACTAGGGTCTTATTAAACACAACTCTTGCATTAAGCCCAGATGCTGACCCACTCTGTCACATTTAGCATGGGAGTCTAAAAAGGACATTCATGGATCAGGATCTTAATTCCTGAATTTCTGTAATATTTTCAATAACTGAGGGAAAAAACTCATTTCAGCAATCATTAGGTTTGGAAAGTGGGTTCTGTGGAGGAGGAGAGGCTATCAGGAAGGCTTCTACTCTGTCATCAGGTGACAAGCTTGTGGAAGAGCCCATTTGTTTTAAGAGAAACCTGCATTAGGAAATGAAAGGTTGTACCTGGGACAACTTTGTCACAGGGGGTTAAGCTGCAGAAGATAAGGCAGGTGCTGCTGCTGACTCTCATCTTTCCCACCAGGTTGTCCCAAAGCCTGAAGCCCAGGGAGACAGCAGGCACACAGTAGACACACCAAATGTGTAATAAATCGATCTGGTCAGCACTTGATTTACATTGTGGTATTCTATTGGGTCTAGCATGCTGCTCCTTGTGAGCTATGCCCTTATTTAACACCCTCAGTGTAAACACCAACAGCACACAGTGCTTCCTGTTTGTCATCAGGAAGGGGAAGGAGGCCTTGAGGTACACCGTGGAGCTGGTGGGTTCCAAAGTGGGGACTTTGCAGACCCACGTTTCCCCATCCCTTGCTCTTCCATTGGCCTTCACGCTGATGCCTGATTCTCCTGTTTGTCATGGATGTGGTAGCATGATAGCAGATGTATCTTTGTTCCTCATATCTACTTTGCAAAAGGAAGAAGAGTGTCATCAGTCAGGATCATGGAAAAGAACAGAACCAGGCCTGGGAAGATGACTTAGTCAGCTGTCTTCCTTGCAAGCTCAAGGACTAGAGCTTGGTCTTCAGAAGCCATGTAAAACTATAAACTGTGCCTTGCTGTATGCACTGGTAACCTCTGTACTGGAGACACAGACACAGGAAAGCTGCTTGCTGAGGTACACTGGCCACTCAGCCTAACCTAATGATCAAGCTTTGAGGCAGGGACAGCCTACCACATGACAGGACAAGGTAGGTGGCCAAGAATATCCAAGGTTGTGCTCTGTTTCCACATGCATACACACGTAAGTGTACATGTACAAGCACACATATGCACTCAAGAAAGGAGGGAATAGAGAGGGAGGGAAAGGAAGGACAGAAGGAGGGCGAGAGGAAGGTAGGGAAGGGATGAGAAAAGAAGTGGGCTTTGTAGGTCTGTCTGTCTGTCTGTCTCATTTCTAAAGGAGGAGGGAAGTACTTATGTGTACACATTTTGGTTGCAGGCAAACAAACCTGAAATCTGTACATCAGGCCAGTATCCCAGAAACTCAGGGGCAGGAGTGGAAGTTCGCATCTCCAGGCAGAATTTCTTTTTTCTTAAGAGATGCCTCAATTTTGTCTTAGGGCCCTCGGTTGATTGGGCAAGGCCCACCCACCTGGAAGAGGAGGATCTCCCCTTCTTTAAAGTCAATTGGCTTTCCTCATGCCTTTAGGACGCCTTTCCCACCACATACAGGTCACTGCTTGCTGCATGACAGCAGGACCACACAGCCATTGCAGGAATAAAAAAACAACAGAGGAGAGCTTCCAGCCAGCGTTTGCTCCTCAGGGAAGGACCGTTCCCCAAGTTTTGCTGGAGGAAACAGGGTCACATGACCACCCTAGCAGCAGAGGAGGCAGGAAGGAAAGTGTTAAGTTTTCTGGCATCTATAGGAAGGCGGGTCTAGGATGCTCAGCTGTGCCTGGCATTTGGGCAGCTTTAGCTCCTTCCCTGGGCTGTTTATTTACTGGGCATTTAATGAGTGTGAGCGGCTGAATAGTGTGTGCTGCTCGGGTTAGAGTCCTGTTACTCATTACTGAGGGTAATTAAGTGACATTGGCTCCCAGTATGGAAAACTCACCCTTCCGTGCTCAGCAGCTGAAACGGCCTCGTGATTATTGCAGTGCTGTGGGATTTGGTCTTTTAACATTTAAGCTAAGAAGTAAGTTCAGGGGCTGGAGAGGTGGCTCCATGCCTAAGAGCATTTCCTGTGCCATCCGGAAGACCAGAGTTCTGATCCCAGCACCCACTTAACAAGACAAGCATCCCATCCACACTTGTAACTCCGACTCCAAGGTGGGCAGAGACAGGAGGATCACTAGGGATTCTCCCTAGGCAAAAGTAAACACAAGCCTCAGGGGAGACCCTGCCTCAAAGGAGTATACAGCAAGTGATAGAGGACGCCAGGGGGTCTCTTCTGGCATCCATAAACATGTGCAAGCACGCACACACACAAACACACACACACACACACACACACACACACACACACACACACACACACACGGAAATCCTCTTAGAGAGATTATCAAGTGGTAGAACAGTGAGGTAGCCACAAGTCAGGAAAGCCTGAGTCCCTGGATTAAAATGAAATCCCTGCGCATTCCCACTGGCTAGTTCACAAGTTCAAGGTCATGGTGTCCATGTTCCTGCGGGTATGGCTTATGGTGTATGTATAAGTCTGGGGTTTTTTGTTTGTTTGGTTTTCATTTCTGTCATGAAATACTTGAGATTGGGGACTCTATAAAGAAAAGGGGTTAGTTCGGCCCACATTGAGAAGTTGAATGTTCGCATGACTCAGTATATATCTGTCACCCTAGCACATGGGAGACAGAGGCAGGAGGACTAAGATGAGACCCTTCTGGTCTGCATTTGCGTTCCAGTGAGGGCTGCATAGTAAGACTCCACCTCAAAAGAGACCACAAACATCTCGGTTTGTATCATCTGCATTATCACTTACTTATTTTAAATGATTTTATTTTTAGAACAATTCTAGGTTTGGAGGAAATGTGAGAGGCTTCCAGAGAGTTTGAATGTGTCCCACACCGTTTCCATTCTTACCATTCTGGGACAGATACACTGATTAGTAAAAGTCCAACTTCCAGGCAGGTCTGCTTAGCGCACACCTGCATCTGGGTTTCCCCCAAAGCCAGTGTATTACAGGCTTGCTCCCCAGCTTGATTCTTAGGGAGCTAGAGATGGAGAGTCCTCTAAGAGGTGTGACCTAGCACAGTCTTCTATTGGGGATCCTGACCCCTTTCTCTCTCTCTCTCCTTTGCTTCCTGGCCATGCAATCACCCCACTATGTGCCTCCTGCATGTCCTCCACCCTCAACACAGCTCTAAAAGCAACAAGGTCAGCCAATCACAGATGGGAACCATCAGACCTAAGACCAAGATCAACCTTCCTATTGATGATCCCATTTTGTCTCGGTGAAGAGACTGCGGGGTGGTACTTAGATGTTCCCCGAAGTCCTCTTGTCCCAGGACCCCACCCAGGGTAACTCAGCACACTTAGCCATCACCTCTCTGCTGACACCTTCTCAGGCACCACCATCACACACACACACACACACACACACACACACACACACACACACACACACACACGTTACTTTCTGATGCTGTGATAAAACGCTCTGACCGGAAGCAACTTAAGAGAATTGATTTTGGCTTAAAGTCCAGAGGTCTAGATGTCAATATTGATGGGGAAAGCGTGATAGCTGGATCCTGCACCTGAGAGAGACAGCTCAACCAGATAAAGGAAGCCTCCCGACAGAGAACAAACAGGAAGTGGGGTGAGGCCATAAATCCTCAAAGCCCACCCCCTCTGATGTAATTCCTTCACCAATGTAACAGGAATCTTAAAATGTCTTATTAATAAAATCAAATCTGAGCCTGGTATTGGGGTGAATGCTGGAAGATCAGAGAAGCACAACAAGCCACAGCTACCTCACCTCGCCGATTCCTCAGCTGATCCTGTTTCCTCAGACTGGAAGCTTCTGAGTCCTCATCCAGAATGACTCTCAGCTGAACTGTGCTGCTCAAAGCCTAAAAGCGTAACCAGCCAAATGGTTTCTGGTCTTCATGCCTTATATACCTTTCTGCTTCCTGCCATCACTTCTTGGGATTAAAGGCGTGAGTCACAAAGCCTGGCTGTTTCCAGTGTGGCCTTGAACTCACAGAGATCCAGAGGGATTTCTGACTCTGGAATGCTAGGATTAAAGGTGTGAGTGCCACCATTTTCCAGCCTCTGTATCTAGTGGCTGTCTGTTCTCTGACCCCAGATGAGTTTATTAGGGTGCACAATATTTTGGGGAACACATACCACCACACAACAAGGCACTGTCCCCTAAATGGCACCACCAACTGCAGACCGGTTGTTCAAATACCTGAGCTCATTCGAGACATTCCGCATTCAAACTACCACAGCCGGGAGCCTGTATTTCTCACAAACCAGCAGCTGCGTCTGTACCTGGGGTAGGGAGGGTAGAGACCACCTCTGATGTCACCACTGTCATTTCTCTCCAGCCCAGATAGAACAACCTGCCCTGTGGCCATGTGAGGAAGAAGTCCAAGTCCTTAGTTCTTCCATTCCAGCTACCCTGGGGGAGAGGGAACTCTCCCCACTGAGCAATCCGAGGCACCATCACCAATCATTTTGTTTGACCAGTTGGCAACTCCAAGCTGCCAGGCAGGGTTTGAAAAAGCAAAAAAAAAGTAATTAGCCCAGGTGAGGCTCATTAGAGCCAGTCTGGAATTCTGCCAGCCATACCAGTCACTTTGTGCCAACCGTTGATTTTAATATCAATGGTGGTGCTGACAAGGACCAGGCAGGCTGGGAGGGAGTGTCACACCAGCCAGCCCTCTCCCCTCCCTTCCACAGGCTCTCACTGTGAGGTGAAGCAGTCTGCTCCATCAAATCAGAGCTGGCTCCTGAGTCACTCTTCTCGGCCTCCCTTCTCGAACAGGCTGGGCCCCAGGTGATCTTAAAAAAATTAAATGAAGCTCAGAAAATGAGGCCCAGAGGAAAGCCAGGAATTAATAGCCCATCCCTGGCGCCAGCAGACTCCTGCCTGTATGTCCCTCATCAATTTCCTTGGAATTCCTTTGGGCTTTTGGAACTAGCCAAGATTCAGTCTGAGATCTCACAGCTCTGCAGTGTTTCCACCATCAGGTCCCAGTGTCCCAGTATGGCCTTGTTATCATGCAAAATTTAAAATGGGCCACAACACTAACGTTTCTTCCCATGATCTGAGATATTTATGTGGATGCAGTACTTTCAAAGTAGATCTGTAGACTGGCCTCTGCATATTGCAAAGGCACCAGCTGAAAATTCTCACTATCCGGGTGGTGTGGAGGCACATGCCTTTAATCCCAAAAGAGACAGGTGGGTCTCTGTGAATTCATGGCCAGCCTGGTCTGCATAGGGAGTTTTTAGGCAAGCCAGGGCTATGCAATAAGATTGTGTGTGTGTGTGTGTGTGTGTGTGTGTGTGTGATCACCCTCACCACCATTATCATCACCAATCAATATTATCATCACTCCCAACATCCCTGTCTCCATTATCAATGCCAGGTATCGATGACTTTGCATCGTTAAGTACCAGGGTTTGGCATTCTATAGTATTCTCTCAATGAACACAAGTGCTGAGGAACGCCATTCCCACAATACTGCAGAGAAAACAGGCTTAGTGAGCCAATATCCACTCGGCTGAGACCAAATTCATTCTTCAAGAATGAATACACATCTCTTGGAGAATTTGAGGACAGAATTATTGCCTTAAAACTCTAGCTGAAAATCAAGAGTTGGTCGTTGATTTTTTTATAGCAGAGTGAGAAACAAAATAAAGAAAAGGAAAGAGGAGGGGCCAAATCAGGCAAAGGCACTAAATAATACTTCTGTGGTGCATGCATGAGAAAAAAGTGTGGCCATGATACTGTATGATCTTAAGCACGGAAAAAGATGAATCCCAATTGGCTGCATTGTAATAGATGTGTCTGCACTCTTCAGATGAAAGGGAGGCCCTGTTTTAGAAAGGTTAAACATAAAATTTGTAACTTCTGGTTTCTCATTTGTTCCTTTAAAAAAAAAGTGGAACGGGCACCATAGTAAAATCTCAGTACCTATTCTGCATTTGTTTCAGATGTACTTACAAATACACACACACACACATACACACACACACACACACACACACACACACACACACACAGATATAGATATCAGTTGCTATAGGCTGTCATCAATGTGACATTTGTGTATGAGAAAAAGAGAAAGAATATGTCATTTAGGTGTGAGCAACAAATACTGACTCTGGGGAGTTTTGACAAGTCCAGCACCCCACGAGCGCATAGACCGCAGCTCCTGCAGACGGAGGGGAGACCAAAGTAAGAAAGGAACACATTCTGCAGGAAGCCAGGTCTCATTTTGACTTGAGGTAGGAGAATCCAACATAAGTGTGTGCTCTGTGGATGTGAAGGCATGAGAAGGAGCGGACAGAGGCTGGAGCTTCTCCTGCAGAGACACACAGTATGGACAAGAGGAAAGAACACACACGGTAGAGATTCCCTTCGTGAGGCCACACTAAAACCTCCCAGAAGAACTAAGGTGCTCTGGAATGCTGATTGACTGGCAGTGGCTCATGGTGGGAGGGAGGAAAGGAATTACCTGAGGAAGCAAGGTCAGTCATAACCCACCCAGAGTACCCCTGTGCTTCCCCTGGTGTAGGAAGCCCTGATAAGGAACGTAGTCTCAAGGATCCGGACTGCTCAGGTTCACTGTCTTCTGTGCTGAGCGTCTAAGGAGTGTCGAGGCTGCCTCACTAGAAGTCAAAGCCTCTTGGTAACCATGACTCAGAGCGACTGCAAAAGAATTCACCAAATGAGAGTTTGCTGGGTGTGCATTTAGAAATTGGATCTCCCTCCCACTCCCCATCATGTTGATTATATCTTTCATCCCCAAGACTGGGGCCAAGAGCCCCTTCCCTGCCCCTCCTCCCCTCCCTCTGTAATCCTCACCCCTCATTTCGCTCCTCTCCTGATCCTCAGCATCCCGCCACCCCTAAGGCAGTGGCAGGATTCCAAGGAGTTCGTTAAATGCCTGCCACCTCCCCATTGCCCATTGGGCATTCCCAGCAGCACCCCCAGTGGGGGGGGGGGGCATGGCAGTCCAAGAGCAAGACAAACACTCAGAAGGGAGTGGTCTGCTCTGAGGATAAGGACCCTCCCTCCCTCTTGGCACAAATGAAGGAGCCAGCAAACAGTTAATGGTTTAATCCTTTACAGAAAAGTCAAGGCAGACTCGTGATTCTTGATGGTAATGAAGGTGTCACACATTGTCTAGAGAAAGTTGTGCCTGGCAATCTTCCCTTTTTCGGATGCCTACCCCAGTGACATTTCATCTCACATCCACCTTAATGAAATGCATAATTAACATATTCTAATTGTGCTGAGCGCTGCGATGATTTTGACAGAACTCACTTTCCATGTCTAATTTGATGCTAATTTAATCTGTTCCTCTCCCGCTGACATGACCTTTCTTGATTGAGTTTCACTGAGGAAATTTTTTGATGGATTGATTTATCAGCAGTGCGGGGACAACAAAGGCTCATAGTGCATGACAGAAAATAGGAAGGGACCGGCCCTCAAAGCCAGCGCGCCATGAACTTGCTGGCTGCAGTGTCCTCTTCCCAGAGACAGCTTGTCTGATCTACTGATGGAATTTGAGCAATGTGACATATTCCCCCCCCCCCCCCCCCCCCGCTGATCTTCCAATAAAGACAGCAAATACCTTATTGTGGCTGTAGAGCTTTGCACGGACAACCTCTGCAGCAATTCCAAGGAAGCCCAGGTACCCCTGATGCAGATTCATCTGTGGATTCATCTCTACCTGCTTTGATTCCTGGATAGAATGCTGCATGGGGAGCATTCAGACCATGGGAGAGGCAGGAAGACAGTGTCCATCCTAAACTATGATCAAGAAAAGGTGCTTCCACGTAGGGCATGGGGCATGGTTCTCTGCTTTTGCTAAAACTTCATCTTCGATAAGTATTGTGGGTTTTCCTACAGAGTTACCAGCATCCCATTACAATGCCTCCAGAAAGATCTTTGTCCAGTTCCAGGTCTGAGTCATGTAGGTGTTCAGGACACAGAGTGAGAGTTGTGGATGTTCTTAGTTCTCAGCCAACTGGCTAAAAAGAATATTAGTTTTTCTCAGACTGCAGACTCCTCTGAAGTCAAAGCCAGAACCCCAGTTCCAGAAGACTCACAGAGAACAAGCCCTCTGCCTGTGCACTGTATAAAAAAGGGCTGGTTTTCAGCAGATTTCAAAGCTGGGATCTGCATGGTTAGGTCAGGGTGTCTCTACTGTCCCATTGAGGTAATTTCAGGTCAGGGCATTTTTTGTTGGGGAATGGGAGAGTGTCCCATTCTACCCAGCTTCTACCCACTAGAAGTTGGTGGCAAGCTCCCTTCCAGAGTCATGTCAGCTGAAACTGTCTACAGAACTTGCTATATATCTCCCTAGGGGCAAAAGAACCCACCTCCAACTGAATACCACTGACACATAAGAGGACATCATAATGCCACAGCCCCATCCACACTCCATGGCCCTCCCTCTTCTCAATGCCCCATGTCCCCTCACAGCCAGTCTTTGCCTGTGTCTACCAGCAACCTGAATCCTACCCATCCACTTCCCCAGCTCCTCCTCTGTCAGAGCACAGGCGAATACACTGTATGAAATATTGATTTATCTATACTCTGTCTCTAGTCATTAACCTATGTGCCCCATAAGATTAGGACCTTGTCAGCCCCTTCACTGTTTCTGTTTTGTTTTGTTTTACTTAATTAGGGTAAAACATACATGATATAAAATTTGTCTTTTGGGTTTACATTTTAAGTGTGTATGTGTGTGTGTGTGTGTGTGTGTGTGTGTGTGTGTGTGTGTACCTAAGTGTGTGTGGGTATGTGTATGAATGCAGGTGCCCTCAGAGACCAGAAGAAGCTGGTGGATCTCCTGGAACTGTAGTTACAGGCCATTGTGAGTTGCCCAGTATGTGTGCTTAGACCCTAACTCAGGTCTTTTGCTAGAGCGGTATGTGCTCTTAACCACCGAGACCAGAATTTTATTTTAGCCATTGTGAAATGTCCACCATCTCATTCCAGAACACTCCCCTCATCCCTAAAGGAAACCACACATACACTAATTTCTCCCATTTCATCTGTGAATCTGCCTGTTCAGGACACTTCGGATGTGTAGAGTCATTCACATAAATGGAGTGGCTTTAGGGGAGGGCCTGTCCAGTGACTTCCTGATACGTTTAATATGGATTTACCACACAACTCAGCAATTCCACCCCAAGGTATTTGTCAAAAAGAATTGAAAACAGAAACTCTAAAAAATATTTTTTAAAAAATTTAAAATTTAAAACTCCTTGTACAGGAATATTCATAGATGCACTCGTCACGGTAGCCAAATGGTACCCACCTGCTGATGAAGGCAAAACAAATGTGCTGTGTCCATAAAAGGAAGTGGGGTGCTGATGCACGCAGTGCCACAGGGAACCTGGACTATCTTTTCTTCCTTGTGTCTTCATCTGCAAAAGCAATACCAGGCACATAGTAGGTGCCCTGTAAATGTAGACTGAACACATGAAAGGTACAAAAATACTACAAGAAAATGAGACTAGTCCAAATTGCCACTAAGGAAAAGCAGCCAGGAATGCTGGCATTGAGTGTGTGTCTTTGAGTTTATAAAGTGGGAACAAAGGAAGGGAGGAAGGGAGGAAAGAAGAAAGGAAGGGAGGGAGAGAGGAAAGGGAAGAAGACTTTTCAAAACAAAGAAGCTAAACTGATGTTGACTTGCACTTTTCCTTCTTTTTGTAAAACAGTTGAATGAGAGCGTAGGGCCAGTTCCACAAAGGCACTAAACTTGTGTGCTGTGTTGTTTCAGTGCGATGATCGGCCTCATCATGCCCAGTTCTTTTTGTTTTTAAGCAGTTGTGTTCAAGGTGCCCACAGTAATAGACGTTTTTCTTCAAAGCAGTCTCCCCTGGGAAGATGAAATATTCATTCCAATGGTTGCTGCTACTGCAAAGATTTTTTGCAAAACGTCTTCAGGAGTTGCTGTATGAGCCCCACAAGGCTAGCAAGCTAACGAGATTATAATCATTATAATCACACTTGATCATACATCAAAAGCAGTTTAACTCAACGAAATGACCTGGCCTACTTCGATAGCCTTTACATTAACTGGCATCTGGCTTTGCTCTTTAGCTAAGTTGCTCTATGAATCCAAGCTGGCCAAAGTACCTGCGTGTACGACACAGCAGTCAGCAAAAGGGCATGGCTCAGGGGCCAACCTCCTTGGGATTGAGTTCCAGCTCTCCCACTACCTGGGAGATTGTGCCTCAATTTCCCCATCTGTAAACGTATGTAATGATCAGCCTTCCTCAAGAGTTCTCTTAGGGATTAAGTTAGTTAATACCTGTGTATATCAAGTCATGAGCAATGCCCAAGCCATGCTGAGGTCCTTTAGGCATAAATTTTTATTATAAAAGATGGGAATGAATTTAGTATTGTGTGGCTTCTGAAGGTCTAAAAAGGGGATACTTAAAAAATAATTTATGTTAAGAAATCAAGTATGGGACTAAAGAGATGGTTGGTTCTGTGGTTAACAGCCCTGTTCTTCCAGGGGAGTTCCTAGCACCTCCATTAGGTGCCACACAACCTATAGATCCAGGGGACTCTGATGCTCTCTTCTGACCTCCAGAGATACCTGCATTCATGTGCACACACACACACACACACACACACACAGAATTGACCAGCATTTTTTTTTGACTCATCACCTCTTCCTTGAATTCCTCCAACCTCTTCCGTCATCAACTAATGACACAGACCTCCCTGTCTTCCTATGACATGGGACACTTGGAATTACACTGGGCCACCTGGAGGTCCCAGAATCATCTCTTTCTCATGATCTTTAATGGTTTGGGTAAAGTCCTTCTGCCACTCACAGGTTGGGAGATTAGGAAGTGTACATCTTAGGGATCCTTACTTAGGCCATTGCAAATGGCTTCCTTAGCCACCATGTGGTTCTTGGCAATGGAGTCCCCTTCCACATCACTAGGACACTGCACATGTCAATTTGAGGAAAGAACACAGTTTGGAGGCACACCCAGAATTCTAACTTGGAAGGCCTCAGGATGGCACCATCCTTTGCCGTTGTGTGACTCAGTGGCTTTGGAAGGAACATTTGCCAACCATCCCAGGCTAGCCCCAATTAACACTATATTGGAGACTCTCGGTTTAGCTGTGTAGTCATGGCATTGAATCCTACATATAAATACCATACTGCCTAGTGTGCCTAGCCAAGGTCGACCCAAACAGTACCTGTCAAGTCAAGAATTTTGCTGCTGCTCTGTTCTATTTCTTCAGCACCTAGAACATTTGGCACCCCTTCCTGACAATGCATAAATAATACACGTTATAGAAGTCAACAAGTGGTTCTTCTTGAGGGGCTCTATAGTACTGAAAACTGTGGGTGTTTTTCAAAAAATGAAATACATCTTGTCTGTTCTGCCTGCATTGCACCAGGAAAATCCTGTGTTTCTTGGAATGCCGTGTAACCTGTGGCCACTTCGATGCTTCCTGGTCTCACTGGGTGACACTGTTAGATGCTAAAAACTCAGTATGACTCGAAGAGATGCTCCCTAACCAAATCTTTGTCATTATAACTGTTGTTTTCTTGAATTTTAATTTTTATTTATTTATTGTATATGTGTGTCATGGCATACATGTGGACATTTATTGCATATGTTTACACACACACATGTGTTTGTGTGTTGTGGCATATATGTGAACAACCTGGTAAGAGTCAGCTCTCCCATTCCACCATGTGGGTCCAAGAGATTGAACTCAGGCCATCAGGCTTGGCAGCAAGCCTCTTTACCCACTGTGCTCATCTCTCTGGCCCTGGAATAGTTCAGTTTTGATAAGCCAGCATCCAAGGACACAGCCGCTGTGGGATGACTTATTTGGAGGCTCCAGCCTTGGTTTTTGGCCTCTGAATATTTCTGGGTGTGATTTTGTTTTCATTTGTCAGTCTAAAATGAAAATGTAACATTTCAATTACAACCCACGAGAGAGAAGCAAAGGGGCGATTTGCATTTGATCCGCAAATTGGACAAGAATAATTTTGTCAACTTCTAATCTGCCAATACTCAAAATTTTGAAATAAAAGCAAACTACTCATTAATTCACTGTTTTTTCTCTTTATTGAGTGAAAGTATTTTTCCCTGTTAATGATTTTTTTTAATTTAAACCTTTTTTGAGAATTTCATTCATAAGTACTGTATTTACATCATTTTACCCCTCCCTCCAGCTCTTCCTATGTCCCCCCACTCCCTCTCAAATTAATGACCTCTTCTTATTATTCTTAGATATAGAAAATGTATGTGTAGAGAGAGAGAGAGAGAGAGAGAGAGAGAGAGAGAGAGAGTCCCTATTGAGTCTATTTAGTATTGCTCATATGTGTATGTTTTCAGGTCTGACTTCTTGGGACTGTATAACCTATGAGGGGGCTCATCCCTAGAGAAGACTGGTTCTCCCTCTCTCAGCAGCCATGATAGCCTGTAGCTCTTCATCTAGGGGTGGGGCTCTGTGAGATTTCACCCCTCCCCCACCCATGCTGGCAGGTAGACTGGTGATGTCATTATGCAGGTAAATTACGTTTTTAACCCAGAATCTCTTATTATTCAAAGGTGGGATGTGGCATTTCTTATGAAAGCCAAATAAACTGCAAGCGTCCACAAGCCCTGCAAAGGCAGACATGACAAGCGCACACCTCCATGTCAGCATTGCTGAGACTGAGACAGGCAGGTCTCAAGTGTGGGGCCAGCCTGAATTAACTACACAGTGAGACGTTGTCTCAGAAGGATAACAAAAGTTTGAGAAGATAACATAGTACTGTAACCTACAGACTTCATGATAGAGGCCGACTGAAGGAAATGAAGGTTTGTCAGGAGGTTTTGAGTGTCTTGCCTTCAGTATGCCAGTGTAGTGTTTACAAGTATCAATGGGTTCTATTTCAAAAGATATATCACTCTGGATCACATATAAAGTTAACTCAATCATCACTCCAAAATTCCAAAGACTATCAGTGGTTGGCAGAATTCTAATGCCTGTCTCCCAAGCTTCCTGTTCCATGTGTATTCAATCAAACACTAATCTTGTGCAGAGGCCACTAACTCCAAATTAGTGCATCTTAAACACAGAAATGCCCCCTATCAGGCCCTCTCTTTAAAAGCAGGGCTTATTTCCCAACTGGAAGCAGAGGAAGTTAGAGAGTTGACTCAGGGGTAGAGATTACCTGCTGTTCTTCCAGAGGACATACCTTTGATTCCCAGCACCCACATTGGCTGGCTTACAACTGTCTGTAACAGCAGCTTCAAGAAGAGAATTCAATGCCCTCTTGGGTGTCCCTGACCATTGCACTCATGTGTACATACACTCACACAGATGCATATATACATGGATTCAAATAAATCCTTTTTAGTTAAAAATAAATTCTAAAAATATTGAAAAGAGGCAGAGAAATAATGTCCCACACAGAGCCAAGAGAAGAAGAAGATTCCAGAAAGAGAGATGGGAACTCAAATTCCCCACTTGGTACTTGTGAAACTTTTTTAAATGTTCCCAGTACCCTGTGCCTCTGTCCCCTACTTTGTGCCAATAATTCCTCCCTAAATTCATTAGGAGAAATTAAGAAAGGAAAGTGTATATAAAATGCTGAGTACCAACACATCCAATGAGCACAATGAAAAACAGGTAGTGTGTTCTTTTATGGCTTAGCTTTATTTTCTACATGGCATTGTGCACATGCATGTGTACATAAGTGTACGTGTCCAGAGAGACCAGAAGACATCATCATCTGAAGCCTGAGCTACACAACTGCCCAATGTGGGTGCTGGAAACCAAATTCAGTTCCTCTTTTAGAGCAGCAAATGTTCTTAAACACCTAAAATCAAACTCCCCACCTCTGAACTATTACATTTTTTAAAATTATTTCACTTAAAATATCCTTCACTGGCTCTTATTTTAAAACTGTGGAAGTTTTCATCCAGAGAGAAGTTGAGAGCACTGGGGCGTGTTCAGCGTTTGCTTACGGCCAGCTCACAGCCCATCTGTGTTTCTTTTGGGCCCCTCCCCTGAACTCTTCTTCCTTTTTCCCAGTGGAGCACACAGCTGGCCGGTTCTCAAAGTTTCCAAAAACCAAAACCCCTTAACACCACGCCACTCTGAAAAACTTCAAAATATGTGTCCTACTTTCACACAGTCCCAATGGGGAACTGGACATGGTCCTAAGAACTCATTTAGGCCAAACTGACGCTGGCCAACCAAGGCTTTGCTTCACACATGTGCACTCCACTAGCAGCTTCTGGTGCCCAACCGTGAAGACAGAGGTGAGGATCTTAGGCATTGACTTTAGGCCTGGTAGTAGGATAATTGGAATGTAAAGACTTTCTGATGCTAATGAAAATTACTTCAAGGGCCGCAGCCTCTACTATGTCTGCTAAATAACATCTGTCACCTCTCTCTCTCTCTCTCTCTCTCTCTCTCTCTCTCTCTCTCTCTCTCTGCTGCGGCAGCATACTGATCTCTCTCTCTCTCCTCCCTTGGCAACCCTGGGAAGATTTCCCAGTTTCCTTGGCTTTCTTATGGGTCACTTGGACAACTCAGAAAAATGAGAGTCTGTACAGAAAAGAGTAGAGAACGAAAAAGGTCAAAATAGGAGCAGATAAAGAAATCTTCAGTACTCCACAGTCAGTAGAAAATGGTGATCCAGGAATGTTGGCAAAGGTCAGGCCGAGGGCCAGCAAACTGGGGTGAAGCCTTGGAGAGACCTCCCAAACTGTGCTGTTCTAAATAGCAAGGATCCTACGACATACCGTGGGCTTAGTGACTGAGGCTAAGGTAAGATGGATGTGCACAGCCATCCAGTACTGACTTGGTGTACAACTACCCACCATCAGCAGTTTGACTGCTAGGTATTTATCATGCATTTCTATGTACATTATGTCATAGGAAACGTTTTTTCTGAACTGGGAGTGGTGGCACACAACTTTAATCCCAGCACTCAGAAGGCAGGGGCAGGTGGACTTCGGTGAGTCTGAGACCAGTCTTATCTGCATGGGGTGTATCAGGGCAGCCAGGGCTGCATAGTGAGGAGACCTTGTCTCAAAAAAAAACAAAAAACAACAACAAAACGCAGCAATTAATCACGCCTACTATTGATCTGTTCCTGTTGGGATAAAACATTCTGACAAAAGACACTTAAAGGAGAAGGGGCTTATTTGGGCCACAGTTCAAGGGTGCAGATGATCATGATGGGGAAGGTTCTCTTTCTCCACTTTATAGAGTCCAGGATCCCAGCCAGGAAACAGTGCTGCCGTCAGTGTGTAGGTCTTCCTGCCTCAATTAAGAAAATCAGAAGAACCCGCACAGGCGCGCCCAGAGCTCTTCTCCCAGATGACTCTGTCTCTGTCAAACTGACAGTTAATACTAACCAATCACACTTGCACATTGCATGGCAAGTTTCTGTTTTCAGCCTTACTGTGGACACCTTTCCCACTAAATATCCTCCACCACTTCTTAGAGGCATCACAGAGACTCCCATGGAATGTCTGGCTGTGTGCTGCATGATGCCATTGGCCTGTGGCTGCGTATTTAGATGGTTTTCACCTTTGGGTCCAGTCAGGAGCACAGAACTGAAGTTTGCAGCTCAAATCTTTTCATCTACACCTGATTCCTGGGTTGAAATTTCCACACGTAAAGCTTCCAAGTTGATGGGCTACATATCTGAAGCCTGCTGAAGCAGGTGTGTTAAGCTCCGTTGCAGAATCATCACCCAGTCAAAACAAAGGCATGAGTAATCAATTTAGAACAAAAGGAGTGCTAAGCTACTGATGAAGCACCAGTAATTCTTGGTAGAATTTTTTTAATATAGAAAGATAAAAGGAAGGCAACAAGATGACCATGTTGGGCCCAGGGCTAAGGCACTTCCTGGCCTGTGGGTATTTCCATGCTCAAGTAAGGACAGTCCCAGGCAAACTACAATATCTGGTTTCCATCTCTAAGATGACTACAGTTAGCTGGCCACACTGGCAGGACTTGCACATGCTCATAAACGCGGGGAAGCAGCAAGCCATCCTGAGCACCATTGCTAGACCCAAGGTCACCATGAGTTTAATCAACTTGTTGGAACTAGGATGGTAAAAAGTTAGGGTTTCTATTGCTTTGATGAAACACCATGACCAAAGGCAAGCTGGGGACGAAAGGGTTTATTTCCCTTCCGCATTGTAATCCATCATTGAAGAAAGGCGGACCAGGGTCCTGGATGCAGGAGCTAATGCAGGGACCCTGGGGGGAGGGGTGCTGCTTACTGGCTTGCTCAACCTGCTTTCTTGTAGAACCCAGGACCACCAACTCAGAGATGGCGCCACCCTGGATGAGCTGGGCCCTCCTCCATCAATTACTAATTAAGAAAATACCCTACAGGCCTGATTATAGTCCAGTCTTACTCAGGCATTTTCTCAATGGAGCCCCCCTCCTCTCCAGTGACTCTAGGAGGTATTGAGTTGACATAAACTAGCCAGTACACCAAGGAAGTGAATAGGTCCATAGCTGTGTTTGAGAACTTTGAAATGTGAGGACAAAATAAAGATTAAAGAATATCAAAATAAGGACATCAAAGGCAGGGGAGATGGCTCAGTGGATAAAGCGCTTGTCTGTGAGCACAATGGCTGAGGTTGGGTCCCTAGAGTGTACACAAAAGCCAGGCTTGCCAGGTGTGTGGCACACACCTTTAATCAAAGCACTTGGAGGGCAGAGGCAGGTGAATCTCTGTGAGTTGGAGACCAGCCTGGTCTATACGGAGAGTTTCAGGGCAGCCAGGGATACATAGAGAAACACTGTCTTGGGGGAGCATGGGAGGGGGAAGCCAGGCTTGGCAATGCACACCAGTTGATCTGGTTCTGGCAGGGCAGAGACAGGCAGATCTTGGGGCCTCCTGGCTAGCCGATCTAGCCTAGGCAGTAAGTTTCAGCCTCAGCAAGAGACCCTATCTCTAAATAAGTATATAAACAAGGTAAAAAGTGATCAAGGAAGGATATCCCACATCAACTTCTGACCTTCCCATGTGCCTTCATGGGCTAGCACCCATGCACACAATACATATCACACACACACACACACACACACACACACACACACACACACATACACACATACAGACACACAATAATGACATTGAATGACAGAGTAGAAAACAAAGGCTGGATCAAACTAAGCTCTGAGGAAACCTGTGACAGCCTCCAGGACATCCTAAGATGCCATGCTTTCTTATTGGTTTCAATTGGATCTGTCTGTCTGAGTTCAACTAGTCGATAGTCTAGTTTCAACTATTTTCTCTTAGGATGTTTTCTTTATAACTTCAGGAATTCTGAGTGGGATAAGTAGATGAGTCACCATTTCAGCTTGTAGAATATCAATATGATATTCCACACATTCTTAATTCAAGAAAATGTACTTTAGCATTCAAGCATACACACACACACACACACACACACACACACACACACACACACACACTCTGAATCCATGTGGCTGGCCCATTGTATGTATCAAACTCATGTAACATGAATTGCTAAATGGACTTTTAATTTAAAAAAAAAAAAAAAAAAAACCTGGAGCCTGATATTGGGATAAATGCTGAAAGATCTGAGAGACAAAGGAACAAGCCACTGTTCACTTCGACAACTCCGCAAATCCCCTGACTGAATGTCTCTGAGTCCTCAGCCAAAAATCTCCAGCCAAAAAAGCCCCTAGCTGAAAGGGATGCTTCTGCTGAAAAGGCTTAGTTCCTGTCTCCTCGCACCTTATATACTTTTCTCTGCCCAGTCATCACTTCCTGGGATTTATGTCATATGTGCTTCACAGTACTGGGATTAAAGGTGTGTGCCACCACTGCCTGGCTCTGTTTTCTCTCCTAGACTGAGTCAATCCCATGTAATCCAGAGTGGCTTTGAACTCACAGAGATCCAGATGGATCTCTGCCTCCTGAGTACTAGATTAAAGGTGTATGTCACCACTGCCTGGCTTCTATGTTTAATCTAGTGGCTTGTTCTGTTCTCTGATCTTCAGCTAAAGTTTATTAGGGTACACAATATATCACCACAGACTCAAAATACCATAGTTTTATTTAAATTATGTAAAATGTAAGACCTAGTTTTATCCTTTTGACTAAAGGGCCACCCTGAAAACAAGAGACAAATGCTCCAGACAGATGTCATTAACTTGAGGGAGACCCAGACAAAGGAAAGAATCCAGTGCCACTGAAGTTCCATTGTATGACACATGACTAGTTTTCAGCTATTTTTGCTTTGTATGTGGTATTCACACTCTTCTGACATGTTCCCCCAAGATTACACTGCTCTTCATCACCTTGCATTTAAGGGTGGCCTGTAACAGAGATGTTACCTGACACAGGAGCTCCCCAAGCGTTGATTGGAAGACAGACCGAAGAGTAAAGTGTAATTCACCCACCATGCGGATTCCATCCCGACTTTCCCCTGGAAAATGTGTACATTGATTCATTCACTTACCAGTCATTTTCCACGTTCAAAATCAGGATGGATCAGTGATCAAAATGGTCCCTGATTCTGTCCTATAGAGCTTGAGCTGTTATTGGAGGGCTAGAGAATTGGGGAGATTGAGTCTTTAGAAACTTATTTTTATATTTGTATGTCTGTGGGTGTGATGAGGAGATGGGAATGTGCATGTGAGAGCAGTTGCCTTTGGAGGTCAGAAAAGAGCATCCAATGCCCTGGAGCTGGAGTCAGAGATAGATGATCAGGAGCTCTTCCCTCTCCTGGATTTGGGTGCCAGGGACCAACCTCAAGTCCTCTGCCCAGTCAGTACGTGCTCTTGACTGCTGAGCCATCTCTCCAGCCCCAGAATTTTTTAATAAGAATAAGAAAATTTTAAGAGAAGAGAAAGTAATTACATGTGATGATTGTTCTGAGGGAAATTGACAAGGTTTTAAAGAAACACTTGGGAGAGAAGAGAATTCCTTTGGGCAAAATGGCCAAGAAATGTTTTTCTACTGACCTGCAAATGTTTTTGTAACATTGCTCATAATAGCCAAAAACTAAGAACATCCAAATGTCCTTCAACTAATACATAGATAAATAAAATATGGTTTATCCTCATAATAAAATGCTAATGGGCAATTAATAAAAGATGAAGTACTGACACATGCTATAATAATGATGAACTTGAAAAACATTACTCAGTCTCAAACCGTAGCACCCTGAACACACCCAGCCTCCTCTGAAAAACACTGGCCAAAGTGAAAGAATCCAGACCCGAAAGACCTCACGTTGTGTAAGTCCACTTACATGAAATAGTCCAGAAAGCAGATGTCTAGACGTGCAATACAGACGAGAGTTTCCTCGTGGCTGAAGGTGGGGACTGGATAATGCAAAGGAAAATTAGATGTCTTTGTAAGGCAATAGAGACATTCTGAGACTAAATTATGATGAAAATTGAATAACTAGGACCATGCTAGGATCCACTGGGTCATACTTCGTAAATAAGTGCGCTTTATGTATGTAAATTCAACCAGTGAAGCTGTTATCGAGCATTCTGGGCCGATGAGGCTTGGAAAGAGAGGCAGGAAGGCAAGGATGGTCTGAGCACGCTGAGCAAATGCGGAGGTGGTGAGGGGTGAGGGCAGGAGGAAGCTCAGGCAGGACCTCACGCAATGCAGGGCCCTGTGGGGGGGGCAGTTAACTAGGGAAATGGCAAGCAATTAACTTGTGGACTTCATCGTATTCTACTTTAGCAAGAATTAAACAACCAATACTCTCCGTTTACTATTTCAGGGATGGATACTGATACTGAAGGGACTCTAGCCAGCCTGAGCATGGCAAACATGGTTCTGGCAGGCCTTGCCCTTCCCCCCATCCCCTCTGCCTTGCTAAAAACCGTTAAATCACATTCCCAAAGCTGGCCACCGAGGTCTATTCCCTAGTAAGCTGATTGTTCCAGCTACTCTGGAGGCTGTGGCAGAAGGATCTCTTTGACCCAGGAGTTAGAGAGCAGCCTGGTCAACACAGCTGAACTATATCTGACGGGTGGAAAGCCTGCACTTGTAGCTAAGCAGAAAAGCCTTCACCTCAATCCTCTACAGCCCCCCACTCACCCAGATAAATGAAAGAAAGGCATGATGGGAAACAAGAACACAAGCTCAAACCTAGTGGTGGAAGTCTCTGGAAGACCTTCCCAAGGAAGTGATGCCTTAGGTATCTCCAAAGGGTTTATAGAGACTTGCCCAAGGGGAGGGAAAGAATCCTAGGGACATCCTCCTGAGGCTGACCACCGAGGTCAAAGTATCAAAGTATTGAAGTCCAGCAATCAAAATCCCCCTTTGGCTCACCTAATTAATATGCCCAATTAAATTAAGCCCCTTATCCTAACATGGGGTTTCCCCTTGTACCTTTATAAACTGTCATTTGCCAATGGGCCATGTCTGTCTCCTCTCTATGTAGAGACAGTCCTTTGTCCCTCAGAGACAAATCCCTCTCCCCCTCTCCCTGGTCCCCTCCCCTTCTCCACTGTCCTCTCTCTCCTGTCTCTGTCTCTTATTCCCCACCCTCTGTCCCTCTGGGGCAAATAAATCTCCTTTATGCTGAGAACTTGGTCTTAGGGGTCCTGGGCTGATACTGGTCCTTTGAGATACTAACTTATAAACCCATGAAATAGGTACCATTGTCACAAGGAAAGAAAATGACAAGGGTGTCCTACCCAGGAAACTTCAAAGAAAGCTGCCTTTCAAACCGGAAATCATCGAAATCCCACAGGTTCCATGGCACACAGTCTGCACAATCACACAGGTCCCCACACTCAGAGGAGTCCCACACTGGGCTTCACACTCTGATGTCACCTTCTTGAGGCACTTAATAATTTGACAAGAGGCCTTACACTTTTTTTGAGGCCTCCACAAATTATACAACCAGGACTGTTGAACAGTGAGCTAGAATCTTCACTATGAGCTGAATTTTAACCCATGGAATATGTCCATAAGGTGGCAAGGAAAGACAGACAAACCTTTAAAATGGACACAAGATGTCTTCTGTGAATCCATATTGGGAGAGACTTCCCAGCTTTGGGAGGATACTCAAAGGGGTTGATGGGACAAAGGGGTAGGATCTTTTGACTTACCAGAAGCAACGGGTGCTGAGTCCTGGGATTGGCAACCTGGCAATAGCCTTTCCAAAAAAAAAAAAAAAAGCAATATTATAAAGATAAATAAAAGTGAGCAGAAGAGAAAACTTCTAAGGAAAATATTTTCATTGGTTGGAATTGTTTTTCTCTCAAGGATGCCTAAGTATGTAATTTTCCTATTTGCAAAAAAATTTTAAGTAAACACCATTCTTCTGAATGAATTAATCTTGTCACTATACCACGTATCTTTCACCAGTGGCCTTGAATCCAATTTCTCTCTGTTTCAGAGGCATAAGCACTTTCTATACTCATTATTACATAAAACTCTATCTGAATATAAGAGCTCCATAAAAATTTATGTTGTTTTTAATGTTATGATTACATACAGAATTATTTACAATATATAACATAACTACATTATTATATAACTGTGTTATTGTAAGAATTTGTATTAGAAGAAAACTCAAATTTAAAGTCAAATTTTATGCTCCATTTAAAATAACTCCCAACTCATTTTAACTTCTAAATAGTAAGGATGTGATCATTTTTAAAAATGGCTTCTGATACAAAATTTTCCAATTGTCTGTGATCAAAATGTGACTATAGGGACTCGAGAGGTAGCTCAGTAGGGGAGAGTATTTACCACACAATTTGAAAACCTGGAGATTGAGTCACCATAACCCACGTAAAAGCCAGACACAGTCCATTCCTGTCTGCAGTCCTGGCACTCCCACAGTGAGATGGGAGGCAGAAAGAAGGCAGTCTTGAGGAGCATATATGCCAGTGAGGAACCCTGTCTAAAACAGTGTGGATGACAGAGACCAACACCCCAAATCATCCTCTGACTTCTACACTTCCGACCATGGCATACGCTTGCACAAACATACACAAACACACAAATGATTATAAACCCATGAAAATGTGATTGTCCCATTTTGAGAACAATATTGATTAAATGTGCCTCTTGATAGTCAAAATGAGTGCTTTCTCGCGTCTGGTGGAGATGCTGGTATACTGATGATGCTTGTTTGTGAACCCATAAAGTCCCTGACCTTTGAGCTCTCAAACAAGTGTTACTTGTGTCTCTTGTGGCTCCCTTAAGTCTGTTTATTCTGGCATGAGCAATGGACACAATGACAATGTCATGACACAGACCACCAGCAGGAAGAGAGGAGAGGCTTCTACCAAAATAACACATTAACTCTGCTCCAAGCCTCAGTCAGCTTCTCCAATGCAGAGTTTTCCTAGCAACTTCCACAGAATCAGGTTAGTCTCAGTTTTGCTTTGAAAACTCTTAAGAGGACCATAGCACCCTGGGATGCAGGACCATTCCTGTGAGCCAGGGTGAAGCAGCAGAGGGTTGATGTAACTTGAAAATAATTAGAATACACTAGGCAGTTTTAGTCTCTGTGTCTGTGGGTTGGGGTGAGGAACAGCAGCTGTAGACTGTCTTCTAACATTCACAGAAGCCACAGATGTGTTTGTCTAGGAAGTTGTTTGTTGACAGGACATTAATAACACTAACATTTAGCACAACCTACAATGCCCTATGCCCTGTACAAGGCCTAGAAAATGCTACTTAATCCTCACAAAATCCAAAGATCTTGAATTGTCCCCATTTTTAAGATGGGGAAAATGAAGTTCTAGGAATTAAATATCCTAAATCAAAGACCAGAGTTTGTAAATGGCAGGCACTGAGTGTGAAACCCAGGCAATCTATCTCCAACACCAAGCCTCTTAACTAGTGTGCTAGAATCAAGTTAATTCTTATTGTTGATGTTTGTTTTGTTAGTTTGGGGAAAAGTTTCCTGTAGCCCAGGCTGGTGACTTCCCTGAGTACCAAGGATGACCTTGAACTCCTGAATCACTTGCTTCCACCTCCCAAGTGCTGGTATTGCAGATCTGTGCTGCCACACCCAGCTAGCATCTTTATATAGTCTTCTGTGTCTCTCCCAACACCTGTGTCCAGGCTCCCTTCTGCTGAGGCTAATGTGGCTCTTTGTACAATGCTGCTTCCAGCCTCTTCCCACCTGAGGAGGCAAGTTCAGCCTCTGCCTTTGAACCCTTCATGAAGTATAGAAGAGTCTATACACATGGAATTCTGCACAAGCGTTTACAGACACCCCCAGCCTCCGGGGGCCTGCCCCACCCCCAATCATGGCTGTGTCCGCTGGCCCTTTTCTTGGCATCAACCACCAATTCTCTGCAGACTGGATACACCCCGAAGCCTGTCAGAGTCCTCTTCTCAGCTACACACCCACAGCACTAAACACACTCCTCTATCATTTACCCAGGATCTTTGAATTTAGATGCTGGGTCAAGAAAGAATGACAGTTTCACAGGAAGCTGTTCTTTAGGAAAAAATGATATTTTTAGCATCTTCCCCAGCCCTGCAACCTAATAAGTAGATATTGTCCTAGTGACAAATGACAGTTCTTCTGAGAAGAACTACAAGTGTGGATCTTGAGCCGAGACCTCTCTCTCTCTCTCTCTCTCTCTCTCTCTCTCTCTCTCTCTCTCTCTCTCTCTCTCTCTCTCTGTGTGTGTGTGTGTGTGTGTGTGTGTGTGTGTGTGTGTCCTGTTCTCTCTCTCCCTCCCTCCTCCCTTCCTCCCCTCTCCCTCTAGGATATTATATAGCCCTGGCTGGCCTGGAACTTCCTGTGTTGCCCAAGCCACTGTGTCGCCCAGGCTTGCCTCAAACTTGGAACAATCCCGCTGCCTCAGCCTCACAGGTCCTCACATTGCAGGCACACACCACCAGGGTCTGGGACTCGGAGCACATCTGCTAGTGTTGTGAGTGTGGATTCAGCCACCAAAATAGAGGTGCCCGCAAGACTTTTTCATAATTCCTCTTAAATTTTGTTTTGTTTGTTTCTCAAGACAGAGTTTCTGTGTGTAGCCCTGGCTGTCCTAGAACTCAGTCTGTACACCAGGCTAGCCTTGAACTTGAGATCTGCCTGTCTCTGCCCCCGAGGGCTAGGACTGAAGGCATGTGACACCAATACCTGGCTTCACCTTGAATTTTTGTTTGAATTCCCACTGATCTCAGCCAATGGGAGGGTCCTGCTCAATCACTGCAGGGGGCCTACCCACCCTGTCTTTTCATCAGCTCTTTATAAGTAGAAAAAATCAACAGCTGGCTTTCCAGAAATTCCTTCTGTGTTGTTGCTTATTTGAGACAGGGTCTTACTATGTAGCCCAGACTGGCCCCTAACTCACAAACACCTCTGTCCCTGCCCTTGCCCTGCTTGGCATTTTTTAATTTCCTTTTTAATTTTTTTATCTAAAATATAATAACATCATTCCCCCTTCCTTTCCTTCCTCCTGCCCTTCTCATGACCCCACCCCCACTTCTTCTCAGAGTGATACCCTCTTTTTATCTAATTGTTATCACTCTACATGTGTGTATAAATATATAAGTACAACCTGTTGAGCCTGATTAGTGTCGCTTGTATGTATAGGATTTCAGGGCTGACCACTGGTACTGGATAGCCAATTAAGGGGATCATCCGTGGGCAGAACTAATTCTCCCATTCTCAGCATTTCTTAGTTACTTGTAGTTTTTTTGCTTTTGTTTTGTCTAGAGATTGAACTGGGAGATTTCCCCCTTTCATGTTAGCCTGTATGTTGATACTGTGATTATTTAGGTCTTGTTTGGACAGCCATATTTTTGAGGTACACTGTAGCACAAATTCTAATTGGTCTTATTAATAAAAACCCAGAATCAGATATCAGGGTGAAAGCTGAAAGATCAGAAAAGCAGAGCATCCAGCCACTAGTTCTCACCTCTATGAAATCCTCAACCATAAAGGGGCCTGAGCTCCTGTCTCCTCCTGCCCTATATTCCTCTCTCAGCCCAGCCCTATCACTTCCTGTCTCCACCTCCTTAGTGCTGGGATTAAAAGCAGAAGATCCCAAGGGCTGGTATCAAAGGTGTGAGCCACCACTGCCTGGCTCTGTTTCTCCTTTAGACTGGATCAATCTTGTGTAGCCCAGGGTGACATTGAACTCATAGAGATCCGTCTGCCTCTGCCTCCCGAGTGCTGGGATTAAAGATGTGTGCCACCACTGCTTGACCTCTATGGCTAACCAGTGGCTTAGCACCTCATGCTGATCTTCAGGCAAGGTTTATTTGTTAGATCACAAACAAAATATCACCACAGTACATTGACATAACTTCCCTGTCGTTTCTAGGAGACAGAACCTCAGGGCAGACTTCCTGGTCCTCTGCTCTCCTGTCCCGTTCACTGAGCCTCAGGCACAGGAACTGTGTTGTAGTTGTATCCACTGAGGCTCTCCACCCCGTGAACAGTTAGTTGTTCTCCGCATGTTTATCTGTTAGGGCTTTCTGTAGTGGTCAATTTCTACTGCAAAGAGAAACTGTTCTGATAAGGGCCAAGAGAGACACTCATCCATGGGTAAAAGGATAAGTACTGTACTCGCTGTTTAGTACTACATTTTTTACCATTTATCTAGTGTGGGTGCATCCATAGGCAAATGCGCCTGTATGTGCATGCTTGGGTGTGTGAGTGCTTGTGTTTACACATGCACATGAATGCATCTGGAGGTCAAAGGACAACTTTCTCAGCCTCGGAAATTCTTTTAGGGAATCATTTATTCCAAGGATTAAGAAGGGAAACTGCTATTTAGTGGTCAGAGCTACACTGAGATATATAGATGGTCCCACAATAGGAAGATCTGCCTGCCGTCCTTGAAACATTCCTGTGTGTGAAGCCACACCTCCTCGTTCTCTCAGCCTGGTCCCCACATGAATCTGAATTTTACAAGATCAGAATCACCTCTTACTGAAGCAAGGTTGGGCTTATTCTAATCCTACTAAGGCATGTGTGGCATATCAGAAAATCACACTGTGAAGGCCTACTGTGTATAGCTCTCAAGTCTCCCAGACACACAAGCCCCAGCCTCTCTTTATGGCTTCTGATTCAATGTTTCTACAGATGGGTGTAGGCATGTGATTGTTTTATCACATGCTCTGGTATGTCAAGTCCAAGTATTTGAATGTTAACACATGAATTATTTTGTTATACATAGTTCTATTTTGTTTGATCTTTTTGAGTTATAATTGAGGTCAGGTAGTTTAGGAATGTAAACAAAGCTTTCAGCCTGCCCAGCCCAACCACACAAGCTCATCTTCATCCCTGACCTTCATCTATCTCTTTGGCTTCAGGACATTTTCTTGGCCTTGGGATAACAAGGCAAGATGACCGTCAAGAATAACCCAGAAGGAGCCCTTGACCAATAGTAAGCAGTGAGCTGATTTATAATCCCCATCATTTTTGATGAGAAACCCTCCTACAGGTTCCTAGTGACCCACAGTGGTAGCTAGCTATCACACATCCTAGACAGACCTTCTTGTCTTCTAATACAGTTGTTCAGGAACCTTTCCCACATCAATTGTTTAAATTCTTTTCTTTGCCTCAGAGTCCACTTCTGGGGAATCCAGGCTAGCACAGGCCAGTGCTGAAGTCTTGGTTTTTAGCAGAAGCATCGGGTACAACAGGGTTGAGAGAAGTACTCTGAGCTCTATCCGAGTCTCGAGTTTTGCTCAATGCCAAAAAATGTGTGATAGGGATATTGTTGTCCATCTTCTTATGACCCTTTCAGAGCAGAGATTCCTTCCCAGTGCAATCTTGAGATACAGTCAGTGTTCCAGCCTTGAGCAACCACTAAAGACTATAAACCACTGTCCGTCAACCAGGGGGCTATAAGTCAGAGCAACAACAATAATGTAGTACCATTGTCTGAGTAATGGACATTCATACAGAAAGAAGCATCTCTCATTCTCTATCTTAATTAACATAAGCTCAGAATACCCTCCCATTGATCAATAAGTATTTATTGACAATCTGCTATATACCAAGCTCTGGATACACAGTGGTGAAGTTAACGGATGAAATCGTCTCCTTCATTGGAAGTTGATAGAGACTATTCCAGGCCACATTTTTATCTTGCTGTAACAAAGCACTCAAGATACACAACTTGTAGGAAAGAGAGGTTTATTTTGGCCCATGGTTCCACTGGTTTCAGTCCATGGTCACTTGACCCTGGGACTGTGGTAAGGCAGGACCTGATGGTAGAGGGTAACTTGTAGAGCAAAGATGCTCACCTCATGTTATCCAGGAAGCAAACATAATAATAAAAAAAAAAAAAGAAAGAAAGAAAAAGAGGTTGGATCTTAAGATCTTAATACTCTTTTCAGGGGTGTATCAGCTACTTTCTTGCATGGTAGAGTGCCTGCCTAGCAAGCCCAAGGCCCTGGGTTTGGTCCCCAGCTCTGATAAAAGAAAAAATAGCTACTTTTCTGTTGCTGTTATTTAAAAAAAAAAATGACTGAAACAACTTATAGAAGAAAGAGTGTGTTTGGGCTTGCGATTCCAGAGGGTGTAGAGTCCATCCTGGCTAGGAGGCATGGCAGCAGGCAGCAGGCAGTGGGTGGCAGGCATTGTGGCAGAAACAGGAATTTGAAAGCTCACATTCTCAACCAAAAACACAAAGCAGAAGTGGTATGAGGCTTTTAATGAAAACCCACCCACAGTGACACACCAGAAAGGCCACACCTCCTAAGCCTCCACAAACAACACTCCAACAGTTGACCAGGTATTCAAATTCTGAGCCTATGGGGGACATTCTCAGCAAACTACTACATGAGGCATGCCCCCAACGACCTGACTTCCTTCCACTAGGCCATACCTCTTGAAGGCTTGACAAACTCCCAATCCAGAGATCCAAGGCCACAGCTTCACCACAGCACCTTTGAGGGGTCACTTATCAAAGACTAGTGGTAATTTTAATACAACATAACATACAGAGCATGTTTAGTGCTGTTGACCCCATAGACAAAAAGAAAACGGAAAGAGAGAAGGAGAACGTCAGTGGGAGGGTATTGGTGAAATTATTAAGGCCACTCCACGTAGTTAAAAGGGAGGTTTATTTGTGGGGTAACTTACAATGAAGGATAGGTAGGTTGTAGGGTCTGGCAAAGGTATGGTGCAGTCCGATGGTGTTCTCTGGAGAACTCTGCTTGGTCTACCTCCAGCGTCCAGAGTCCCAGAACCAAGAGATCCCTCTCATTTGGATCCCGGGTCTTCAGCATCCTCTCTCAGACCCACCTTGTAGGCGTGACCATTACCGAAGCCTCAATGGGGATTGGAACTTCCAGGCCAAGGCTGGAATGGCTACCCACTACATCTCCCCCTTTTGTCTAAATAAGAAGGTTCTAACCTAATACAAGACTATATACAAATAAAAGGTTATCAAATATTGTCCAGGAGTAATGAGGGATATCCTAGATAAGATGGAACTATAATCAATGAGAACAATATCAAGCAAGAAACACATACTAAAATACAGAGAAGTCTAGAGCATAGGTAAATGGCGTGTTATAAAGATCATTCCAAAAGGTATCCTATCCTAAAGAATATGAATCTTAATATATTCTATCTAAGATATTACATATATACTAAGTTGTAACTATAACTGGTAGCCTTCAATTTCATCAAAGACCTGAGAAGGAATATAATAATACCTGAGAAATGGGAGAAGGATGCAAGCAACTTTCAGGAGTCTTGCAAGAGTAGACAGAGACAGCTGGCAGCCTGGACAGTCACCTAATGTTTCTCAGCATCGTTGGTGCATTTAAATTGGCTGAGAAAAGAGACAAGAAATTTAGAACAACATTGGCTACAGGCCTAGAGTATCTGACAGACCATTTTTGCAACCAGAGCTAGGAAGTTGTTCTGGGGCTTCTTCTCCTGGGGTTTCTTTTCCCCAGCTTTCCTCAAATCTCCTCTAAAGCTTTCATTCCCTGCCTAAAGGATGGAAAGGGACAGGAGACAGAGTCTAAATTAGTGTCACACCTACTTCTTCTTCCCTGTGTACCCAGAATCTGGGAGTGTTGCCTTGCAAAGACAGTAGTTCACAGGGAAGGCTATGATTTGTTGTAGTTTTTCTTCAAAGTCTTGAAAATAGCATGTTACTGGAGATTCCAGAGGGAAAACCCCAAATAGGAAAGCCACTTTGGCTCCTAGAGTGTAGGGCCTTGGCACAGGGCACCACATTGGCAGAACTGTGCCTACATTGACAGGATGCACTGCCAACTCCAACAGAACTTCCAGTGGGAGTTTTACGACCCTCTTTTATCCAAGCTTCTATTTGGGCAGAGGCATGATTGCTTCTAATCACTCTGCTTCTGTGGCCGTAGCCAAGTCCTCTGTCAACCTGCCTGGTCCTGGAACAGCTCGGGTTTTAGGAAAGAGATGCCTCTTGTAAAGTGTAGAGGTGCTAATGGCCACCCTCCAGGATGCTGGCTCCATGTGCCAGGAGGCAGAACAGCCAAAGGTAACAATGCAAGTGTGCACAAACCATCCTTAAAACAGGGGATAATTGGTCTGCCCATTGCTAAAGATACATGATTCTTCACTAGTCAAGAATTCCTTTGTTGGTGGTGTTTACTCATATCTCTGGCTCCTGGGGACATGCCCAGGAGTGAAGGGAGCTTTCGTCAGGCAGAATCCTGGTTACACAAACACAAGTGGCACATTTTCTGTCTCCAAAATGTTCTCTTCAGTGGCCAGTTGGTTTTTAACCTAAGCACTTGGTGTGATGCACATGTTTGTAACCGAGGTGTCCTTTATAAGGGTTTGCTGACTGAATCATTTAGTGTTCATTCAATACCCATGCCAAGGTTTCTAAACTTCCACTTCACCAGGATCCAATTCTACTATCATTTGGGGCCTTGTCATGGCTAGGATTTTACAATCAAGGATTTCAATTTAGAATAAGTCACATAGATACCAAGTGTAATGGCTACCTTGACACAACCTAGAACCACCTGGAAAGAGTGTCTCAATAGAGGATTATCTAGATTGGATATGGTCTGTTGATAATTGTCTTAATTAATAACTTGATGTGGGAAAGCCCAGCTCACTGTGGGTGGCACCATTCCCTAGGCAGGGAGTCCTGAACTACATAAAAGTTGGGTTATTGTGCTAAGTCCAAGCAAGAAAGCAGGGTAACATGTATGCATTCATTGTTTTCTGCTCTTAACCATGGATATGATGTATCCATCTGTTCCAAGTTTCTGCCTTGGCTTTCACAGTGATGGACTGGAACTGGAACTGGAGGTTGAAATAACCCCCTTTCTCCCCCTTTTTTGTGATTTTTGTCACAGTATTTTATCACAGCAAAAGAAATGGATGGAGCTCCTCTGCTAAGAGACAAACAGATAGGTGCTGGAGTCCTGACAACGGAAGGTGTGTTTCTCCAAGTGCTTCTGCCCTGACCAGTGATGTGAGGGCTGAACCTACTGCTGGCAGAGCTGCCTCAACATGTCATTTCAGATTTGCAGCCCACGATCATTGTTAGCTCTCTCACCCACACAACTTCTTCTGTGTGTTGATCTCTTTTTTAAAAATCTTGGGCTGGAGAGATGGCTCAGAGGTTAAGAGCACTGACTGCTCTTCCAGAGGTCCTGAGTTCAATTCTCAGCAACCACATGGTGGCTCACAACCACTTGTAATGAGATCTGGTGCCCTCTTCTGGCCTGCAGGGACACATGCAGGCAGAATATTGTATACATAATAAATAAATAATTCCAAAAAAAAATCTCTCCAACTCCCAGACATCAGAGACCTCCTGAGAGTCTACCTCCTTCACAGTCTATTCTAATCTCTTCCCAGAGATTGGAACCCTCCCTTCTCCAGAGAAGAGAGTCTGTACCGTCTTGGTTCCCTGTTCATTTACAATCTCAAATTGTCTTGATTCTTCAGGCCCAAGGCCAGGATCAGCAACCATTTAGTCCCCTTTCCTCAAAGACATTAGAGACTTAGTGTTCAAGCTCTTGGTATAGAAAGAGGGGGAACTGCTAAGTGTCTGCATTGAAGCAGTCTGGTGCCCATGTTCCACCTCACTTGGAGGGGAGGATAGTTCATCCATCTCTGGAAAAGCTATTTGGAGTAAGTCACGAAGAGTGCAGATTTACTGTCCAAAGTTCCTAAAATTCCCTCATCACTACTAGAAGTTGAGTTGTCTGGTCCCAACAACATCCATGGTTTGAGTGTGTTTCTGTAAACCTGATGATTCTGTCGGTCTGTCTGTCTATCTGTCTATCTTCATATCTATCTATCATCTTTTCTATCTATCATAATGAAGATTAAGTAGTGAGGACCATTTGCAAGTTTTGTTTGCTTGGTTGATTGGTTGCTTTGGGTTTGGTTTTGATGTAGGGGTCTCCCTGTGTTACCAAGATTGGTTTCAAACCCCTGAGCTCATGTGGTCTTGCTGCCTCAGCCTCTCTAGTAGCTGGCACTACAACCATGTACCAGCATGCTTGACTCATCCCAGTGTCGTCGTTGATGATGATGAGGAGGAGGCGGAGGGGGAGGAGGAGGTTCTAGGGCACAGACCCAAAGCCCTGATTGTGAGAGCCAAGATCTCTAGTGCCAATGGCACTCCTTGTCCTTTATCCACCCTCTTAAAGAAGTAAAGTTTCCCTTTTGTGTGTGCAAATATGCAGACTGGTTTCACGCATGGTGGTAAGCATATCATTGCTAAGGTCTGGCTGACTAGATGCCAGGCCCACGTCTTACCTTTGTTGATAATGGTCGCCCCCCACCAGTCCATCTTCTTCTCCCAGAAGAGACCACAATAGACCCCTCCTGAGGCTGCCACAGAAGTTAAATGGGAGACACAATGCCAGGGACAAATCACAAGGGCCCCTTGCAAACCAGATGAGGCTACTGTTGCCGTTGATTTGGGGTAGACAGACAGACAGACAGACAGACAGACAGACAGACTCTGTTCTATGTCCCTTTGGCCAGCGACTTTTGTTATTTCATATTCTTGAAAGGACAGAGTCAACAAACAGTCTTTTCAAATACCACTAGTGATAGACATCAACACTCAACTCCTGCTAGAGAGGCAGGTTGCATGGGTTATCTCATTCCCTCTTGGCCACGATTCCATGAAGTTCTGAGAGTGTCAGCTCACCTTTGCAGAGGGAGGACCCTGGGCCACACAGCATAACCAAGGGCAGACACCTTCAGGTGTGGACACCCTGGATTCAGTCTCGTCTGTGACTCTTTAGCAGATATCCTTAACTGTGTTGTATGGTGTCTGGCTTTCTTGAATGCCAAATGACTTAGAATGTTGTCAGTTCTCCAAGCACTTCCTTCTTCCCAGTCAGAATGGGTTGTCTTTACTGTGCCCTTTGTATAAACAAACCATGACAGTGGGTAACGTTAATAACATAGTTATGCCATGGGGCCTGGGGAGACAACTTGGCGGGTGACACACTAGCCACAGCTGCCTGACAACCTTAGCTCAGTCCCAGAACTGTGTAAAACAAAGTTTCAATAGCACACCCACCTCAATCCCAGCATTCCCTTGGGGAGATGGGAAACAGACAAGAAAATCTTGAGAAGCCAACTCAGCTTGTGTGGCATTATCCTAATAATAATAACAATTAAAGTTTTAACAGTCAAGACTGCCTGGAACAATGTGGCAAGGGAAGACTGATGCCTGAAGGCTGCCTTCTGACCTCCACACACGGCACAGCCTGAGACAAAAGGTCACTATGCACCCTGAAGAGAGCCCCCAACGATGGCTGTCCATCAGTCATTTCTTTTGCATGTATGTGTACATGCATGAGTGTGTGTGTATGAGTGTGTGTATGGTGTGTGTGAGTGTGCGTGTGTGTGGTGTGTGTACATTAGTGTGTGTGTATAAGTATATGCATGGGTGTAATGTGAATGTATGGTATGTCTGTGTATGTGGAGTGTGTGTCTGAGAGAGTGTAAGTGTATATATATGTGGTGTGTGTGTATATGAGTGTGTGCATGCATGAGTATGTGTGTATGTGTGTGATGTGTATGTGTAGTATGTATATGCCTGTGGTATATGTGTGCATGAGTGTGTGTAAGAGAAGGAGCATGTATGTGTGTATGCATGGTGTGTGTGTGTGTGTGTGTGTGTGTGTGTGTGCAGTGCTCACAGAGGCCAGAAGAGGGCATCAGATCCCCTAAAGCTTGAGTTCAGGCAGTTTTGAACTGTCTCAGATAGGGGATAGACACTGAACTCTGCAAACCCTCCTGAACTGCCAACCTTTCTCTCCAACACTAACTGGCACCCACTTTATTTCTGGGGCTTAACCCTCTTCTACCTGGGAGTGACTTTAAGAGAGTCTGAAATGTAAGTTCATAAGACCATCACACATGTTGACTGTCCTGCACCAAGCCTTTCTGTTAGCAAGATCTTGGACTCTGTGGTGATTTTTATTTTCGTGATGCTCTCCAGGAAATGAACATGTCTACTCTACATAGCATTTCCACTTCTCTGAGCAAAACAAGAAGAAATAAGCATAATGGTGGGCATTTTCAGCAAGGGAAACATATATTCAACTTCATGAACTTTTGGGAGCCTAGTCCATGTGACAGGCACCCCACAGGGCACTAAAGAAGACAGAATCATTGCTCTCCTGTAGATCTTATTACAGTGGATATAATAATACAGACAGTAAACAAGTAACTATGGACTTTGTCCGGCACCAATAAGGACCATAAGAGAAGCAAGCAGAAGGACCCAGAGAGGGCAGTGGTTAGGAAAGGGCCTGCTTGGGGAGGTTTAAACCAAGGTTTAAAGCTGTCTGGGGAGAAAGGTGACTCAGAGATAGGGAACAGTTAAGTGAAAAGTCCCTGATGCCAGAAATGACCTTGTATGTAAGAACAACCAGAAGGAAGTGTGCAGGGCAGCATGGCGAAGCAGTGCTAGAAAGGAGACGAGGTGTGTGAGACAGAAACTGTAGAGCCAACTGAGTTTAGATCAGCACACAGCATGCATGTGTCTCATGCTACCTTATTCTTTACTGGAAAGATGGTAACGCAGTGCTCTTTAAAAAAAAATCCTCTTTGGCAAAATAAAATGTTGGGAAGCCTTTGTCGATTTCTTAAAACTTTTTTTAACCTGGTCTGCACATTCTAGAAGTCTGGGGCTGTCTGTGGTAGGAGACATCTTGTGGCATTCTGTAGGTGGAAGTGTAGAAGGAAGTCAGGGATCCAGCAGCCTGCGTCCCTGCAGACACGCTGGGTGGCATTAGGCACAGGTTTCTATTTCAGAGTCTGTTCCAGAGATCTTATTGAGACTCCCAAGCCAGCCAAGGTTCATGAGGAGCTACATGAGACCCTGTGCAAAGAAAGGAAGGAGGGAGAAAGATTATGAAACGCATATGAACCCGCCAAATACATTTGTGGATTGGGCATACTAAAAACAGAAACAAGCCTGGTATCAACGTTCAAACTCTGGTGCCAATTTAACACCCGGCTTTAGCTGTCATAGTGACCAAAATGGGGGGGGGGGGCGCTTCTCCCTCTGGCATTTGTAAACCTCAGCACACTTGCCTGAATATCTACCATAAAGTCATGACATGGGGCCTTCATGGGAAAAGACAGCACCCCCTCGCCTGTGCCTCCTTTGTCCCAGTGAATAAAGTGCCTGGGTCCCGGCCAGCCACCTTCTTCTCCAGCTTTTTTATAACCACCATTCTCTGGTTTCCTTCTGGACACATTTCTGATGAGTCTTTTTTTTTTTTCCCTAACTGCTTTGCACAACAAAATGGGCCAAGCTGAGAATACAGATACCTTGTTTTTGGGAGAAAATGGGAAAGTTCACAAGAAAAGAAAATGACATTTGGCAAGTGAGGCCATCCTTGGTGGCCATGTTCAAAAGTGAGATTAGATGACGATGCAATTAGGGTTCTATCTGTTGTCTTCTATAATCCCCAACATGTGCTGACTTTTTTCACTGACTTCGTGTTTACTTATATATCATATCAATTTAAAAATCATCCTATATGCCTTGTCCAAGAGGGATGATAAACTATGAAGAAAATATGTTCAGCAGAATTTTAAAAGGGGCAATCTGATTTTGACCCAAGATGTTACTCTGAGGCCACCCTCATCTCACCTCCTTTCTATCCCATCATTTGTGTTCTGAGTATTTTAAGTATTTAAATTGCCCAGCCTCTTATTTCCCTAGTGAAAGTTTATCTGTATCTTGGACATAATAACTGGCTTACACATGGCTTTCTTCTGCTTGTATTTTCGGTCCAACAGCCATGAGGAAACCACAGAGGCAATAGTGTCAATCCAGAGACAGAGGTGGAGAGGCCTTAACACTCAGGAGGTGCAGATGATGAGAATTAACAGGACTGGGAGTGGGCTGCCAAGTGTACACCAACCAAGCTTGCTGACTGATGACTTGTTTGTGGGATGGTAGAGAAAGTACGAGGCTCTAGGATTTTGAGTGAAATTCCCCAAAACTCAGAGCTACGAGTACATATTCTCAGATTCTGACCTGAGTAAAGACTGGCTACACACTCCTTCCTGGGTCACAGGTCATATCAGGGTAACAACTCCAATTGACTCTCGTTCATGGAGACCAGCTTGTCTTGGGTCATGTGCCTGCTCTCCCAAGCATGACATGCATACCACATATATTGAGAGAATGGCTTTGCATTAAAAATAAAAGTGTTCCTAAAGCAGCCTTCTTCTGAGTGGGGAATGGTGGCATGTGCCTACAGTCATAAAACTCAGGAGGCTGTGGCAGGAAGAATGCCATGAGTTCAAGGCTAGCCTGGGCAATGGAGTGGACTTCAGAGCATCCTGAGCATGGCTGTGTGTCAGTAAGGAAAACTGAAAATGGAAGGAAGGAAGGAAGGAAGGAAGGAAGGAAGGAAGGAAGGAAGGAGGGAGGGAAGGAAGGAGGGAAGGGAGGGAGGGAAGGAGGGAGGGAGGGAAGGAAGGAAGGAAGGAGGGAGGGAGGGAAGGAAGGAAGGAAGGAAGGAGGGAGGGAGGGAAGGAAGGAGGGAAGGAGGGAAGGGAAGGAGGGAGGGAGGGAGGGAAGGAAGGAAGGAGGGAAGGAGGGAGGGAAGGAAGGAAGGAAGGAGGGAGGGAGGGAAGGAAGGAAGGAAGGAAGGAGGGAGGGAGGGAAGGAAGGAAGGAAGGAAGGAAAGAAAGAAGGAAGGAAGGAGGGAAGGAAGGAAGGAAGAAAGGAGGGAGGGAAGGAGGGAAGGAAGGAAGGAAGGAGGGAGGGAGGGAGGGAGGGAGGGAGGGAAGGAAGGAAGGAAGGAAGGAAGGAAGGAAGGAAGGAAGGAAGGAACTGGAGGTCAAGGTGACGGTTCAGTCAGTACGTGCTGGCTATATGACTGTGAGGCCCTGAGTCTGATGCCTAGAAATCACCTAATAAGCCAGGCATGTTGGCACAAACTGGAAACCTCAGCAAAGGGGAGGCAGGTGGATATCCAGGTCTCAATGATAAGCCTGCACAGCCCAGTTGGCAAGCTCTAGGTCTCAGTGAGAAACCATCTTTTTTTTAAGAAATTTTCTACTCACCCTACACACCACCCACAGATCTCACCTCCTCTCTCCTCCCACCCCCCAGTCTTCCCTCCCAAGCCACCCCCCATCTCCATGTCCTCCAAAATCAAGGTCTCCCATGGGGAATCATCAGAGCCTGGCACACTGAGCCTAGGCAGGTCCAAGCCCCTCCCCACTGCACCAAGGCTGTGCAAGGTGCCATACCACAGGCACTGAGCTCCCAAAAGCCTGCCCTTGCACCAGGGATGGATCCCCATCCCCCTTCCCGGGTGTCCCCCAAACAGTTCGGGCTAAACACCTGTCTCCCATATCCAGAAGGCCTAGTCCAGTTCCATGAGGGCTCCAAAGCCACTAGTCGACAGTTCATGGGTCTCCACCAATGTGGCCAGTCATCTCTGCATGTCTTCCCATCCACAGAAGCCCTCCCTCCCATTGACTGGATTCCCAGGCTGAGGATCCCTGCATCTGCCTCCATCAGTCACTGGATGAAGGCTCTATGATGACAATTAGGGTATTCACTAGACCGGTCACCAGAGAAGACCAGTCCAGGCACCCCCTCGATCACTGCCAGCAGTCCAAGGTGGGGTCATCCCTGTGGTTTCCTGAGAGCTTCCTCAGCACCCTGCCTTTCCCACTCCCATGATGTCTTCATCTATCATGGTATCTCCTTCCCTGCTCTTCCACTACACTCCAGTTCCAGCTCAACCCTCTCATTTTCTTATGTTCTCACCCCCCATTCCTTGCCATCCCCCATCTCCCACCCCCAGCCTGCTCATGCAGATCCCATCCACTTCTATTTTCTGGGTAATCCCTGTGTCCCTCCCAGGGTCCCTCCCTGTCAGTTAGCCTCTCTGGAGCTGTGGGCTGCAGTCTGGCCATCCCTTGTCCTACATCTAGTATCCATTTATGAGTGAGTACACACTGTTTGTCCTTCTTAGTCTGGGTTACCTCACTCAGGATGATATTTTCTAGTTCCATCCATTTGCCTGCAAATTTCATGATATCATTGATTTTTAATGCTGAGTAGTACTCCATTGTGTATATGTACCACATTGTCTTTATCCATTCTTCAGTTAAGGGGCATCTAGGTGTTTCCAGGTTCTGGCTATTACAAATAATGCTGATATGAACATAGTCGAGCATGTTTCCTTGTGGTAAGATTGAGCATTCCTTGGTTATATGCCCAAGAGTGGTATAGCTGGGTCTTGAGGAAGATTGATTGTCAATTTTCTGAGAAACTGCCATACTGATTGCCAGAGTGGCTGTACAAGTTTGCATTCCCACCAACAATGGAGGAGTGTTCCCCTTGCTCCACATCCTCTCCATCATAAGCTGTCTTCAGTGTTTTTGATCTCAGCCATTCTGACAGGTGTAAGGTGGTATCTCAGAGTCGTTTTGATTTGCATTTCCCTGATGACTAAGGATGTTGAGCAATTCCTTAAATGTCTTTCAGCCATTTGGGATTCTTCTGTTGAGAACTCTCTGTTAAGCTCTGTAGCCCATTTTTTAATTGGATTATTCAGTATTTTGAAGTCTAGCTTTTTGAGTTCTTTATATATTTTGGAGATCAGCCCTCTGTCAGATGTGAAGTTAGTGAAGATCTTTTCCCATTCTGTAGGCTGTCATTTTGTCTTGTTGACCATGTCCTTTGTCCTACAAAAGCTTCTCAGTTTCAGTAGGTCCCATTTATTAATTGTTGCCCTCAGTGTCTGTGCTACTGGTGTTATATTTAGGGAGTGATGTACTATGCCAATGCGTTCAAGACTACTTCCTACTTTCTCTTCTATCAGGTTCAGAGTAACTGGATTTATGTTGAGGTTTTTGATCCACTTGGACTTGAGTTTTATGCATAGTGACAGATATGGATCTATTTGCAATCTTCTGCATGTTGACATCCAGTTATGCCGGCACCATTTGTTGAAGATGCTTTCTTTTTTCCATGGCACAGTTTTGGCTTCTTTGTTGAAAATCATATGTTCATAGGTGTGCAGATTAATGTCAGGGTCTTCAATTTGATTCCATTGGTCCATATGTCAGTTTTTATACCAGTACCAAGATGTTTTTATTTTTAGCTATCCTGGGGTTTTTGTTTTTCCATATGAAATTGAGTATTGTTCTTTCCAGGTCTGTGAAGAATTGTGTTGGGATTTTGATGGGGATTGCATTGAATCTGTAGATTGCTTTTGGTAAGATTGACATTTTTACTATGGAGAAACCATCTCTTAAAACAAAGTGGATGACATAAGCTTGAGAGCAAGTATGTTAACATACACGCATGCACACCACACACACACACACACACACACACACACACACAAAGACAAAAAGAAATGTAAATAATGATTCAATTAAAAAAATAGAGATCCTTATCCCATGAAATTATGGCTTCATCTGGGCATAATTTCCAAATTATGTGTACACACAATCATATACACATATCCCAGCTCCAACCCCATTTTATCATTTTATTATGGCTTCAGGGTGAGACTAACATAAACCAACAAACAAAAAAACCCTGGTCAATATTTTAAAGTACTAAGAGAATAAAAATGAAGTGGGTTCTAAAATGTACAACAGTGGAGAGGGCAGAGGTTTGACAGGAACCACATCTACTCACGAACCCGACAGGAGAGTGTGGCCCAGATTCATTGATCTGGGAGTTCTCCCAGCCATGGGCTGCATGACTCTAAGATCAAGGAGAGAAAGAAAGCATGAGTGAAGACGTGGGGACGGGCTGATGGAGTCAGGGGGCAACTCGAGTGCTCCTCATCCCCCAAATGAAATAATGACTTACTCAAGGGAACCCGAGCGAGGGAAAACACTGATAATTGCTCAATAAATCTTCTTCTATCCTCCCATTTGTCATCGCAGCCTTCTGTGTCTCCTTTTTATCCAGGAAGGGAAGTGAGGTTCAGACACCAGCCATCAATGGCTGAGGCCACATAAGGGAGCCATGAGGCCGCTGCTTGTCCCAACATGGGAGCCTCTGAGCTTTTCACTTCCTTGGGGTGACATCAATACCATTCAGTGGGATACAGGGTGATTGAAATTGTCATTTCCCCCTTTCTAAAGCTATTGGGGAACTCTCTTTATTGTACTCAAATCATGTTTTCTACCATGGCTTCTGGACCTGGATCGAGGCATTTCATACCATTATCAAAAGGGCCTGGAACAGGGTGGGGATGTATCTCAGCTTGCCTAGCATGCCTAAAGCCCTAGATTTTAACCAAGCACCACATTAGCCAGGCATGGTGGCACATGCCTATAATCACAGCAGTGGGGAGATGGAGGCAGGAGGATCAGAAGTCCATGGTCATCCTCTGCTATATAGTGAGTTCAAGTCATCACAATGTTAGGGAGGCCGAGGCAGGAGGGTCTTGAGTTCAGAGCTAGCCTGGGCTATATAAAAAGACCTTGCCTTGAGTTGGAGAAATGGCTCAGTTGTTAAGAACACATACTGCTCTTTGAGAGGACCTGAGTTCCCAGTCTCTATATCAGGCAACTTCCAACTACCTGTAGCTCTGGCACCAGGGATCCAGTTCCCTCTTCTGGTATCAAGTGCGTGCTATTCTCTCTTTCTCTCTCTCTCTCTCTCTCTCTCTCTCTCTCTCTCTCTCTCTCTCAAAAATAAAACTGAAATTTTTTAAAATATATTTATTTATTAAAATTTTTTTCATTTTACATACCAACCCCAGTTCCCCCTCCCTTCCCTTCTCCAGCCTTCTCACCTCCCTCCCACTCTACCCCCATCCACTCCTCAGAGTGGGTAAGGCCTCCCATGGTAGTCAACAAAGTCTGGCGTACCAAGAAAACTGAAATTTAAAAAGAGACCTTGTCTCCTGATTTAAAAAATAAATAATAACCATTGATTTTAAAAATATAATGAAAACAAAACAATGACAAACCATTCTCCCAGGATTGCAACTCCCATAATCTACCAGGGGGAGGATATACCTGTAACAATTGATTTGATGTTAATAAGAAGGACAAAGTGATACAAGAAAGTGCAGCAGTGAAGCCTGGCCTTGGATGTCCTGGGTGATGGAGAAAAATACCATAAGAAAATAAAATTCAGGGAGAAGTTAGCCAAGGGAGGAGCAGGGGACGAACATTCTGAACAGAAATGGCCACCTGGATGAAAGCTCCATTTCCCCAGTTTGCTCTGAACTGAGGAGGTCCCAGGACAGGGGGCCACTTATGCTAAAACCAGAGACCAGCAGAGAAGTTGAATGATCCACTCCATAAGATGCAGTAGGAAGATGGTATTGGACCAGGCTGGTGAACAAGCGCTGTGTTGGAACCACTGAAGGTTCTCAGTGGTGGCCATCCTGGTCAGCATCCCTGAGATCTCCAATGACAAAGGCATGCTCATCTGCTTCCACACCGTGCATCACACACCTCCTCAAAATTCAGCTGCTACCCCCCCCAAAAAAAATTCAAGAAAACAAAAAACAAAAACAAAAAATTCAGCTGATACCTTGGCTTCTTCGAAACATGGCAGTTCAGGCTAGTCAGAATTCCTCCATGGTGCTCACATTCCCTCTCAAAGTGCCACAGAACTGCAAAGTTCCTTATAGTCTGTCTTTGAAAGTCACTTATCTCACATTCCATGCAACAGCCAAGCGGAAAGAGTGCGCTGAACGCTCTTCTCTATGGGAAGCCCCATAAGGAGCCTTGGCCGTCTTTATCCCTCACAGGCTCTGTGTGTCAATATGCTCTGCAGAATCACGGTGTGCTTAACAGAAGGCTATACTTGGCCTTGGGGAAACGAGTCATCAAAGACCTAGTATATCTCCTAACCAGGGCTTACATAAGGTCTTTTTCCAATATTGCAATATTACATCCCCTTTCCAGAACATTCACTTTCCTTCCTTTGTATCAGTAAGAAATCCCTCTTGATGGGATACAGAGGAGCATGTCTCTTTGTGAGGTCACCTTAATTCCAGTATATTAGCCTTAAGGAACCTTTTGAGGTAGGATATAGCTGGGTTGTTGACAGTGTGTCCTTCCTTAAAGGGGGTTTGATGGTCCCAGTCCTTTTCTTGTGTCTCTTTGCTTCCCAGCCATGACATGAGCACACCCAGCCACTCTGCACTTCCGTTGCTCTAGCTTCCTTAAAGTTAATGTGATAAAAACGTCTTAGGGGAGGAAAGGGTTTGTTTGGGTTGCAGTTCCAGGTCGCAGTCTATCAGATGGGAAGTCATAGTGTCAGCAGCTTGAGAAGGCCAGTCATATCATGTCCACAGTCAAGAGCAAATACACCCATCCTGTTAGCTTCTAGCTGGTTTTCATGTAGCTTTTTCACATAGCTCAGGACCCCTAGCCTAGGGATCGGTGCCATCCACGATGAGCTGGGTATTCCTGCATCAATTAACAATCAAAGCAATCCCCCACAAACACACCTACAGACCACCCTGATCTAGGAAATCCCTCCATCGAGACTCTCTTCTCACGTAATTCTAGGCTGTGGCAAGTTAGCAATTAAAACTAGCCAGTATTCCCACCATGAAGTATTGGCCCTCCACATACCCATCCCTTACTCTCATGAATCTTTCTGTTGGCTGAGATGTCAAACACTGTTTCATACACTTACTGGCCATTTGTACTTTGTCTTTTGAAAAATATTCAGTGCATTTGTCCATTTATTAATTGGACTATGTGGAAGAAGGAAGGGACTAAAGAATGAGGGACTATGAATAAAAGGGGCCATGGAGGCAAATATTACTTAAGAACATGATACATAGAAATGTCATAATGAAACCCACAATGAATATACTACAATAAATAATGTTTTTTTTAAATATTAGCCTTAAGTTTTTTGTGCCATAATTTTCTTTCTTGCTGCTTGTTAGGAATTCTTAGATCTTCATTCAACTTTCTATGAATTCCTCAGCAATTAGAGTTCTCTCAAGAAAATGGGGATGCAGAGCTGTTCCATGTGGTTTCCAGGTTCATCCAGAATCTTCCAGTTGTAAGATGTTGTCTGTGAAGGGCTGGTGAACCTTTAGCCTCGAGAGCCTAATAGTCTCTATTGCAACTCAGTTCTCCCTCCCACCTATAAACAATCCATGAAAGAATGCATGCTATCCATAAAATTCCAACTCCAGAAACTGGGCCAATCCCACAGGGCCACTTGTTACTGACCCCAGGATTAGATGATGTCTTGAGTATATGTGTTTTCCATTTCCACTAAGGAAAATGAGAAAAAAAATGTCCCAAGATGAGCAAAACTCCAGCCTCCACTTGTCCAAAAGATGACCAGGCTTGAGCCAGGCATGGTACCCTCACCAAGGAGTCCAGCACTCAGAAGAGAGGGCCAGAAGGATTCAAATTCAAGGCCAACCAGCCTTAGCTCTGTAGCAAGACCTCATCTCACAAAAACTAACACAACAAAAAACAAAGATATTGGGCAAGAAAATGATGTCATTTGAAACCTCCCATACCTGAGCCAGAGAGATGGCTCAGTAGATAAAGGTGCTTGCCACTAAGCCTGAAGACCTGAGTTCGATCCCCAGCGCCCACATGCTAGAAGGAGAGAACTGATTGCTGAGACTCGTCCTCTGACCTACACACACACACACACACACACACACACACACACACACACACACACACATAAATGTAGAAGAAAAAAATCTTTGATCTCACACACCTTAAACCGCAAGGCAACAAAACTCAAAGCTTCCCAAATGTGATCTCCTCAGCCTTAGCAGGTCTTCTCTGTCATCAAGCCTTGACTCTGGTCACTCATAATCATATCACTCAGGTGATGGAAACAGGAGGAACAAGGTCATCCTATGCTACAGAGTGAACTGGGGGCTATATAGAACCTGTCTAATAATAATAAAATAATAATAATAAATTTTTAAACATATCTTGACTGTTTATTAAATTGCTGGGCATAAGACTGGCTCCATAGCAGAAAAAAAGAAGTAATTTGTATGCCTACATCAGGAACAGTTTTCCCAGAATACAAACTCTAGGTGTGTCTATACAGCTGGCTTCATTTTCAGTCAGTGATCATTTCTTTCTTAGAACTGCATCTGATCTAGAAGCAAACACCTGAGTCTTCAGAGTCTGTTAGCTAGCACAAGGTTTTCTCACTCAACATCCTCATGAGCTGCTTTCCACTCTCAAGGGACCTCCTTCTGAGCAAGTCCTAGAAGGTATGTGGTTCTGCCCCCCAGAGCCTCAGTATCCTTATGTGCTCACAGCTGATCCACACCCGGGTCTTTTCTCCCCACACTGACATCTGCTGGGCCATCTACACCATTCCTAAGCCACAGTCACCCCCACGCATTCCCTACTCTTTAGTGATAATTGCATTTTCTGCCAGCTCTTATCTCAGGCAAATCCTGCCCTCTTCTCAGAAATCGGGAGAAAGTCGTTCTAGAGACAGGCTGATCAGGACAAGACAGATGGAGGACTGAAGGGCTTTCCACAGCCCTAGGCTGTACGTCTCCCTTGAGTCTACAGTTGCTTTAAGAAAACCACTGGCCCCTACCTACCCCTCCCCAACTTGGGATGGACTGGGAGGTGAGTCGGAGACCATTCTCCCGACCCATGCTCTTGTTCTCTTGAGACACATCTCTGTCACCAAATCTGATGATCTTATCACATCAGGCCAGAGCTTGGGGATTGACCAAAGACAAAGATTGGCTCAGATACACTGTGTGTCCCAGATTTGTGGCCTTTGGCTTTCGAAAGCCCAGGGTTTGCATCCTTCATCCTTTAGTCCCTCCATGATTACATTCTGTCCAGACAAAGAACAGCAATAACAGATAAATAACCGGGGGAGGGGAGGATGTGGGGCAAGCAGTACGCCTACCAAGGTGTCACCCCAGTACATGGGCCAAAGCCACAAAAGACCTGAAGAGCAGTGACCAGTGGGAAGGAAGGTCTGGCCAAACAAAAATGGGAAGGCTCAGGAGAGTGAATGCAAACTACTCCTCTTGGGCCCAGGCAGCATTTCCCAGGCATCCCCTGGCTCCCTTGGGCATCGATTTCCTGTCTGGATTCCACACTTCAGTTCTGTAGAGTCACAAAGATTAATAGTCGCTCTCAGTGACTCCAGACCCAGAGAGGGGAGCTGGCATGAAGGAGTGGGCCCTGGCTCCTGTGGGAGGCATGACTGTGACCTTGAATGGTCCCTGCTTCTCTCAGCCACATTGTCTCCTGCCATACAGAGTGCTAGTCCCTTCTTACAATCTGAGAGAAAGACTATGAGATGTCAGGTATCATTTTGATTAGCAGTAAGCAGTCATGATAAACAGATCCCAGCTCTCAAACACAGTGCAGAAGTTCTGTGGAAATGAATAAATGTGTGCCCTTTGTTTTTATGATAGGTTGACTATTACTTTAAAAAAAAAAAAGCCCTCAGTGTCCAACTGCTCCTCAATCTCTCATTTATTTAGCCTTGCTAATCTCTCAGATTCTGGAAATGCGCCATGATAAACAAGGGGCTTAATATAAGTTCAGGATGTAACCAGATCTGATATCTGCCATTTGAAGCCTTCCCAGAACACTCTTCTGGGTGACATGTGACCTCCACTCTGGGCTCTGCATTGTACAATTTTGCTGTTTTGAAAACCTGGTAACATCAGAACTGTGGCCCCAGTAGACCTCCAGAAGGGAAAAAAATAAATGACCTTAAGCAAGAGGAGGTGTGTGAGAGCTAACCAGATCCCCGGAGGAGCTGTGAGAGGTGAGGGTTTCCTCCAGAAACACGGGAAAATTTATGTGAGGAATACACAGTTGGAGGAGTCAGGGGCTGGCTCCTGCTTCCAGACAAATAGCAGGAAGGACAGAGGGGAGAGAAAGGAAGACATTCATTACTGAAAGCCAGCGACCTGAGAGGGTGGTGGAGTAGCGAGAATCTTGGGAAGAGAGAGCAAATCAAATGTGAAGTCTCAAAGTTGCTTCAGGAATAGTGACTGGCCCATACATCTGTTTAAATCAGATTGGGATTTTAATTCAACACCTTCAGTAATTTTGTTGGGGGGAGAGACGCTATGAGGTTTCCATCTTCTCTGTCAACTTTTCGGTGACTGGTGTTTCTGAATTGTGCCCCAGAGGACACGCCAGTTGCAGACCTGACATACTAGATCTGGTTTTTACTGGTTACCAGCTGTATGACTTCAGCAAGCAGCCTTGACTTCTCTGGGCCCTTCTTCAAGTGTATAAAATGATCACGATGCCTGCTTCAGTCAGTTTTGAGTGAAAATGCTCCCAGACCAGATTCAAGAGACAGCCATGAGCCCTATGGCACCTACATTAATTAGCATCCTCCAATCATTTTTGTTCCAGACATAAGCAGAGGATACAGACAAATGCAGTTAAATGATGGCCTATTTTCTCACTTGTAAAAATAAAAGACTCAACCAGATCTAGACACACAAGGGAAGTATTCCCTGAATAAGAAGAAAATGGAAACCAGAAACAGCAGATAAGCCTTTCTTGAATGGGTTTTTATCACTTTGGAATGTCACATCATTAGCATTTGATATTTCATAGCTTCTCAGAAATGGAAAATAAGGGAAAACTCAGAAGTCAGCAGAGGCAGACACTGACTGAATTGGCGTTTTCACTTCATGGGGAGAAAGGGGTGATGTGCAGTAGTGGTGTGTCCCTCAGACCCAGGTGGGTCCTCCTTGGTACAGCAGGGACAGAGGGGAGGGTGGTGGCCCACTCTCCTTCTGTGAGTGGGATGGCCCTCCTCACAACTCCTAGAGAGAACCCAGAGATGCCAATTCTAACATTTTTTGTATTTTTTATTTATTAATATTTGTGTGTGCGAGTGCACACATGCATATATTACAGTGTTAGTGTGGAGGTTAGAGGACAACTTTGTGGAGTTGATTCTCTCTTTACAACTTTGTGTGGATTCCAGGGATCAAACTTAGGCAATGCTGGTCCATTCTTTGACTCTATGTCACTCTGCAGGCACAAGGCTGGTAAGGGTAAGCAGGGAGAACAACGCCCTGTCCCTCCCTAAGCCAAATAAGAACTTGGAGCCCCCAGAATCAGAAGGGAAGCCCCTGGGAAAGGTTAGAAGTGACTGTTGCAAACAGGACTCCGGGCCAACGAGGAAAGGAAAGAGGCAGCCAGAAAACACCAAGGGAATACATCATTTCCACCCAGGCTGGGACCCAGCTCCATCCTTAGGGCGTTTTGACCCACAGGGCCAAACAGTGTCACAATGAGCCTGCCTCCCACACTGACTAAAGTTCGGACCTCAATCCCTTTGCAAAGGGAACCCACTCCAAGTGTTTTAATGTGGTCTAGCTATTTCTGCCACTATGACAAGACTGTGTTTATGTAACAAGCCCCTGCTCAAGTATTTTTAGGCATCCTGTTTAGAAATACACAGAGAGGGGACAAGTAAGAGAATAAATATGGAAATCAAATGTTTAAAAAAAAAAAAAAAAAAAAAAAAACCGCCTGGCTCTTGCCATCAGCTTCCTGGGGGAATTTTCCTGTATGTTCTTTCTACTTCCACTCAGCGGAATGACTGCTAGTCATTAAGGAAATCTGTAAGGAGCTCACAGTACAGGAACTGTACACCGGGGCTCCCATCTTCATTTGCATATCCCAGTTTTTGATTGGCAGCTGTACATGAAATGCCATATCAGTTGAAAGTATGTTGTGAGCTAGCACTAATGATCCCATGGCTCCAGGGAAGCCTGCCATATTGTAATTTGGCTATCAGGCATGAAAGAAATAATTCTAAGTGCCAGGAATGCAAGCCTGAATAAATGTTTCACCGCTGCAGGTTGCCAAGGGTGACACTTCTGATTTAGTATAAACGAATGCCCCGTTGCCTTTGGGGTACCCAGAGTTTGCATTGTATCTGAGCTGTGTATATAAAACGTTAGTCTAAGAAAATGGCTTCAGTGTGAGATGGGAAACAGAGACCTGCTCCCAGAAGGCAGTGGAATATTTACAGGAAATCGCTGGATGGAAGGATTTTGCTACCTTCTGTAATGACAGGCAAACAGGGTTGGCTTTTCCTGTGATGGAGAATAATGGTTATGTTAACTCTGCCTCGCCTTTTTTTTTTTTTTTTAATGAAATGCTCTTTTGTAAGGAAAATCACATCTGTTTCCTTTTATATATGAAAGGGACATAAATTCTTTTCTTCTCCCTTCCCTATGTGTGAATAGCCAGTTGATGTACTTTGGAATTTAATAACCCTTTCTGAGGTCACCCTGATGTCAAAGGCTGGAACATGGCAGCCACTTCCTCCTCAGTGGCTTTTGAATCCACAGCCTGTTGGATAGAGAGGATCTTTTAAGGAGGAGAAGGGGTGATTTCACTAGGATTTTCATTTGGCTCCAACTGCAAACATCTATGCTCCCCCATCCTATGTCTCATTTCCATTACAAGCCCCCTGTGCTTTCTCTGTTTGAAATGTCAGAAACAGTGGCCTGACGAGCTGAGGGAGCCTTGCCTCCTGCAGCCTCTTTGACCGTCTGGTTCCTCATTTGAGGTCATGTTCAGCCCGCCTTGATTTTCACTCTACGCTGAGATGTTCTCGACTTTCCTACTTAGCTATCTGATATGTCCAATCGTTGCTCCCTGTCTGGACAAGACAGGACAGCAGTCAAAGGAAAACAGCACTTACCAGTTTACACAGTGGGTGAAAACTGGTAGGGGTAAACAAGGCAGGGTAGGGGGATGTCTGGATGCCTTTTGCTCTCAATTCTCCATCTTGGGAGAAAACAGCTTGATGATCAGGCTCTGTCTTAGGGAGAAAGCATCCTTATCCCCTGTGCTGGCTAGATTTATATCCACTTGACACAGAGTTGAATCAACTGAAGGGAGGAAACCTTGATTGAGAAAATGCCTCCATAAGATCCAGCTGCAGGGCACTTTCTTAATTAGTGATTGAGGGAGGAGGGAGTGGTGCTATCTAGTGCTGGTTCTATAAAAGTAAGATGAGCAAGACATGATGAACAAGCCAGTAAGCAGCACCTCTCCATGGCCTCTGCATTAGCTCCTGCCTCCAGGTTCCTGCCCTGTTCCTTTGATGATGAACAGAGATATGGAAGCTAAATGAACTCTTTCCTCCCCAACTTGTTTTTGGCCATGGAGTTTCACCTCAGCAAAAGAAACCGTACTAAAACACCCACACCCACACACATGTCAAAGCACTTCTCACATGGATTTGACCACTGAGGGAGTGGAAAATTAAGGCAGTTATCTGACAATTAAGAATATGATTGGAATCACTGGGCATGGTGGTACACACCTATAATCCTAGTACTTGGGAAATTGAACCTGGAGGATCCTGAGTTTGAGGCTAGCCTGGGCTCCATAATGAAACCTGTCTAAAACCAAGCATATGGGACATTTACTGACAAAGAGGCCTAGCAACCCCTGGGAAACCTCTGCTTTAAAGACACCAGAAAGATTCAGCATAAACTAGGCAGTGTTTACTGAGCATTCACTATATGTCTAAGATTGTGTTCTCCACTGATGCCCTGAACCCAGAAGATACAGTGTCTTCCATTTCCACTAGCTTGAAAATGATTCTGAAGATGCAAAGTAAACCCACGGCAGGTGGGGCTGAGTCCACCTCGTGCTCATTTGCTTCAGTGAAACACCATGCGCTACCGGGCATTGAGATAGAAAAATAAATGAGGTGGCACATGTCAGTAAGCCTGGCATTTGTGAAAAGAAACAGGAGAACTGGAAATTCCAGGCCAGGCTGGACCCTGAATCAAAATAATCAGTAAAAAGAACAGTAGTATGTGAGGCTCTGGCCGCAAGTAACAGCTCAATCGGAAATGGACATTAAAACATGCAGATCAACCACCAACAACAAAAACCTGATCCGTACTAGTGACACAGGCACTGGCCAACATCATGAGGCCAGCATCAAAGACTCAGGCAGTCACATTCACAGGAGAAAAGCCCAGTTACAGAAACATGGAAGCATAGGGCGTGGTTGCTCACATCTTTAATCCCAGCACTTGGGAGACAGAAGCAGGTGAATTTCCGTGAGTTCTAGGCCAGCCTGGTCTACAGAGAGAGTTTCGGGACAGCCAGGGCTACACAGAGAAAACCTGTCTCAAAACAAACAAACAAACAAAAAAGAAACATAGACGCAAAAGCTGGACTTCTCTGGAAATTTCCAAGAATAATATAGATTTAGATTTAAATTCAGAAAGCCACTTCAGGTCTGATGACACGTGCCTTTGATCCCAGCACTCTGAAGGCAGAGGCAGACAGACTCTGAATTTGAATCCAGCCTGGTCTACAGAGTGAATAAATTCTGGGATAGCCAGGGCTTTATAGATAGACCCTGTCATTGATAAATATACAGGTAGGTAGGTAAGTAGGTAGGTAGGTAGGTAGGTAGGTAGGTAGATAGATAGATAGGAGATAGATAGATAGATAGATAGATAGATAGATAGATAGATAGATAATAGCTAGATGAATGAGAGAGAGAGAGAGAGAGATGATGGATGGATGGATGGATGGATGGATGGATGGATGGATGGATGGATGGAGATAGATGTTCCTCAGGTTGCAATGCTCTGGCTTCAATCCCAAAAACTGCAAAAATAAAATAAAATGTGGGCCTACTGTGTGCCAGGCAGAGGCTCTGTTTAGATGTTTCTAGAACACCACCTAGTTTAACTCTTCCAATGGTCAATTATCCCATCAACATGAGATTGTAGAAATCTAATTGAACTTTGCAGGGAAGCCAGTATGTGCAGAGTGCACAACCTCGGCTTCCTTTGTCACTGAACATTTTAAGGGTGGGGCAAGCATTCCAAGGTCAAGGTTGGTGGGTAAGGATGTCCTGCCTGCTCGCCTTTATGTAGCTCAGTACTTCTCAGACATTAGCACAAGATGATTGGACAGTCAACTCTACAAATCATTCATGATGAGGGGAAGGGGTGGGTTTAAGAGATTTTCCAAAAGTGCTTTTGTTACAGGCTTTCCTTTGGGTCACGACTTTGGGCTGTGTCAGCATCGCTTCTTGGGAATGTGATGAGAGTAAAAGGGAAACCGAGTCTGACTTCACATCACCCTGGAGGGCCTCCTGGAGGTGGTGACTTTCTATAAACTCAGTGAACTAAGCAGCGTGGAGAAGACTCACAGACTGGTGACGCCTGGCACACCTTGGGCTGGCAGAGTTGAAGCAGGGATAGAGGCAGAGCAGGGGGTTGGGTAGGCAGCCACAGTGCATTGAGTGTACTTCTTTACGTTGGCTAATTGCTGCTTTCACCACCTCTAAATGTATGCTTGTTTGTTTTTTATTTGGTGTGTGTACACGCTCGTGTTTGCATGCATGTGTGGGTACCCAAAGGTAGGTGCGTGTGCATATGGCAGCCAGAGGTCAACATAGGCTGTCTTTCTTACTACATATCCCTGGCTAGCCTGGAACAATGTAGACCAGGCTGGCTTTGAATTCAAAGAGATCTACCTGCCCCTGTTTCTGGGGTACTGGGATTAAAGGAATGTACCACCATATCCAGACCACCTTTATTTTTTTAAACAGGATTTCTCCCTGAACCTGGAAGTCACTGATTTAGCTAGACAGTCGGGTCAGAGTCTTGGGCATCCTCCTGTCTCTACCTCCCCATGCTTGGATTATAGGCATTCACAGTCACATGAAACATTTTACATGGGTACTGGAGATCTGAACTCAGGTCTTAAGCACTTTACCAATTGAACTTGTCTGGCCTGTGGTTTTAACATAGGCACATTCATTGTCACAGTTAAGGACAAGGTTCGAGTGGTATCTCAAGTACAAGACAGGCCAAAAGCTGGAGACCTTTCATACTAAGAGGCAGCCCTCGGGACAAAATGACCCAGCCTGAAACATGAACAGTACTGGCCGTAAATACTTGGCTTCTCACTGTTGTGGTGTTGATTGAGTAAAGTGAGGAAATGAAAAGGTCGCTTGAACTTCATGTGTCAGTATGCAGCTGTCTCCGGACAAATGTTTACTTCCAGCTCTGTCCCTTTTGAGCAGGTGGGGGCGGGGAAGGAAGCAGCTTTAGAGAGAAGTATTAACCTCGCAAATGTACACATTTTCAATTCCCGTCACAGTGACAGGCTACAACTTGTAATCAGTATAAAATGATTTTCCAGGAGAGTAAATGCTTATTTTCCCTGTCTTGATGCTGGAACTGGATTACTCGGTATTAATCCCAGGGTGACACAGTCACATTTGGAAGCCGTGAGATTTGTTTGGATGTCTTAGGGGGCCAGGGGCAGCCTTCATTTCACATCCTTGATCTTGGAGAATTTGAATAATAGAACAGTTTTTCTGTGTACACAAGGAGTATGGGGGGAGGTATCTACCCAGGATGAATTCTAAGAGCTCTGAAAAGCCAGGTAAAGGGAGAAAGGAGAGGGGGTGGATATTACCATGCCTACCTCCACCATAAACACCCCAAGCAAGCACCTATAAACATCAACTGTACATCTGTCCCCTCTATACAAGAGAGAAAGAAATCGAGCCTACACCCTTTCACTCCAGTGTACCTTCGAGCACCTCCTCCCCCTTGGATACCCACTCCACACACCTCTACTTGGGACATCTGTCCTGATAAACTTCATCCAGAATCATCTTTTGTCCATTGGTTTCAGCTACGGCAGAAGCCAATGACCTTTTTCTATAAAAGGCCACATAGTAAATATCTTCAGCTTTGCCAGCCATATGGTTACCATGGTAACTACTAAGCTCCCACACAGCATGAAAATACCCATATACAATAAGTAAATGAATGAGCAGGGCTGTGCTGCAATAAAACTTTATCAAAAAACAGACAGCGGAAGTAGAATGTTCTAGGAACAGTAATTTACCAGCTCCTGATCAACAGTCATTGTAAGCACTGAAGCTTGGATGGAAAGGTATCCTGGCAGTTGGGAGCCAAGGAATACCACAAAGTCACCATAAGCATGGTAGCTCATGCCCATGCTCCAGGGAAAGGTTTCCCCAGTGCAAGTGTGACAACTCTGCTTGCTAGGGAAAAGTCTCCCCAATGAAAGTGTTACAGTTCTGCTGCCCTCTGGCTCTGGGGAAAGTTGTTACTGCTGGGTCCCCTCCAGCAAAAGTGTGGCACCTCACAACAAACCTCACTCAAGAGAGTTATTGAGAAAAAGAATCCAGGAGGGTGGCAGCTCCAGGGTGAGAAGAAGCAGCAAACTGAACAGGGTACAGATCTTATATAGGATTTCTTGGGGGGAGGGGTACCCAGGTGGCTTGGGATTGGGGGATTTTTGTTGTCTGATTCTGGAACAAGCCCAGGAATTGGTGGAATTTCATGCTCAGGGATTGGGGGGATTTCAAGGCCTGGTCAGGGTCAAGGTGTTTTTTCCTTGGCCCTTTTCACCCTACAGTCATGGCCATCATTTTTAGAGATACTGCCTTCTAAATATTTAAGCAATACTATTAAAATAATAAGGTAAGTGCTATGTTTTATGGGTTTTTTCCTTTTTAATTTATTTTATGTGTATGGGTGTTTTGCCTCCATGTATGTCTGTGTACCATGTGCATGCAGTGCCCAAGGAGGCCAAGAATAGGTTGGATTCCTCTGGGACTGGAGTTACAGGTGATTGTGGGCCACCATGTAGGTGCTGGAAATTGAACATGGATCTTCGGGTGAAGTAGCTGGTGTTCTTAACTGCTGAGCCATTTCGCTAGCCCTGTAGGTAATGGTTGTGTTTTATCCAATAGTTTCATATTTCAGAATCTTCTCTTAATGTATTTAGATTCACACATATATATTTTGGCACAAAGTTATTCATTGTAGTAATAATGATAATCTAACATACATTCTGGAGAGAACTGAGAGATGATTACATGAAGTTCAGCATTGTTTATGGCTTTCAGTGAGTCTTTTCAGTCCTTTAGAGGAGTTTTTTTAATGTGGTAGATCATTTCAGTAGTCCACTGCTTCTGTGGGGTTGACTCATATCCATTCAGGTGAGGTGGGAAAGGTGGGCGATTTGGCCTATCTTATAAAAGGGAAGGTGTAGATGGTGTGTGTATTGCAAGCCTGCTCTCTCATCCTCTAAGTGGATGTACTTTTTTGAGGTTCTGGGATTGAAATCACAGCCTTGTGCATGCAAGGCAAGTCCTTGACCACTGAAGGAGCCTCAGAACTGGGTTTGTTTTTAATTCAATTTTTTTAAATTTTATACTACAGCAGCAGTATTTACATCATTTCCACACCTCCCTCTTACCCTGTAATTCTTTCCATGCCCTCCCATTTCCTCTTCTCCTTTCATTATTGTTATCATCTGTGCATTTACTAAATCCATTTTGTGCCGCTCATAAGTGTTCAGGGCTGACCTCTTGGGATTAGATAACTTTTAAGGGACTCATCCCTGGAGAAGACAGATGCTCCCTCTCTCAGGGGACCAGCGATCCCGATAGCTCTTCATCTAGGGATGGGCTCTTATGAGATCCCCCCATCCATGCTGCTATGTCAACTGATATTGTCACATGCAGGTCTTGTGGAAGCCACCATGTTGTTGAGATTTGCTGGGTGCAGCTTTCCTGTCATATTGAGAAGACACGGTCTCGCAGCAGATGTCCTGGCCCCCGACTCTTACAGTCTTTCCGCCTGTCTTCTGCGATGCCTGAGCCTTAGGTCGGGGTCATGTTGAAAGTGTATGAGTTGTGCTTGTTTGCCATGCCACGGTCAATTGTCCTCTAGTTTGAGCAGGTGTGGTTTTCAGAACAGTTTGGGAGTCCTGGGACAGTCTCTCCCGAGGATGCTTGGAGGAAAAGGAAGAAGCACCATTCTCAGGGGAAATGATAATATCCTTGTGTTTGGCCATTCCCATTGGTTCTGTTATTTACATTGTATGATTGAAACTTAAAATAAGTTCACACATGCAGAGAAATTGTAGGTACTTAGTGCTAGGGTAGCTTCCACTGTTCCTGCAACAACTCAGTTCACTAATTCACCAGACATACGCTCAGTGTCTGCCTGCCGATGCTGTTCGAGACTCTGGGGATGTGGAAGTGAACTAGACACTCACAGCTACTTCTCTTGAAGTTTGCAATTTAAGTGAAAGGAAAAAACCTTAACCCCAGCCTGTGTCTGCATGCTTCCTGTGCCTTCAAAAACTACCTGGGGCTCCATTTCCTTCTCTTGGCCTCACATAGCTATCACTAATCAATTGTGGTGGGGTCTGGGGTTGCTTGCTTGTTTGTTTGTTTGTTTGTTTTGCTATTGAGCATCAAAGAAGACCTAGACTTAGAAACTTTCAGGAAAACAAACAAACAGACAGACAGACATTACCAGCATTAGGGCAGGGTAACTATTTGTTGTAGAAAGTTATCTTGTGCTCTGTAGTGTGTAGCAGTACCCTGGGATGGCACCAATACTCCCAGATGCCACTCATTATAACAACCAAAAACATCCCCAGAGATTGCCAAGGCACCCCCTGGCATGTGGGGAAGGAAGGCCAACCTAAAGGTAATGACCACGTGGCTGCTACCAACGGCCAGAGTTGACTATTTGCCACCTTGGGGACAGGGGCTTGTTCCAATCTCTCCTTAAACTCAAACTGTCTAGTTCCACTGGTCAGGAGAAGGGAGCCCCCTGCTCTTCATATCTAATGGATCCTGGAACGAAGATGAAGCAGCAGAGGTTCTGAGAGACTAGACTCTTCCCGGATTTTAACCTTCCCAGCTTACACCAATCCTGGCTTCCAAGCTGAATCAATGGTTCATGGTACATGAGGACAATGTGCCCTTCCACTCTCCTCTGACTGTGTACCACCCAGGTGACTTTTCCTGTAGAATCCGTGGTTTTATGGCAGTCAATTGGTCAGACATCTGGGGAGTTGGGTTTATCATGAGGCATCCAGCTTCCAGTCACTGTCCTGAGTTGCAACTAAACTTTCTATTTTTGATCTTCTCTGAGTGAGGTGGCAACATCTATTTAAATAAGAAATGGGTAGGTTACCATGACTTGTCCTGATGAAAGCAAAGCCTTGTGGGTAACCTGCCTTCAGGATGCTACTGGAGACCAGTGTCTAGTAGGTATGTCTTGGAGGCTCTGGCAGATTCATTTGTAAATTCCAAAACAGCAGAAACTGGATGGAATGGGTCAGTTTGGGCCAGGGAGTGGTACCCAGGAGGAATGCACAGCCAATGGGAAAAAGATACTTGCAAACCATTCTATCAAAATTGCAGCATCCTTCAAAATGCCAAAATGATGGACAGCTACTCATTAAAACCCCTCCTCGGCTCCTTTAGTCATCCACCGTCCACAGCCCCACACCCCAGGAAGTGCCAGCTGTCCCTGACCATCCACCCCCACAATGTTCCAGAGTCCTTCCAAGTCCAGCCTCCCCTGGCTCTGCTCCTCTTTCCCCTCTTCCCACTCATCTCCCTCTGCGCCTTCCTTGGACGTAGGTGAAGGAATCATCGGCTTCTTTTTGTAATCCTTTGCCCAGTTCCTCCCAAGGCCTGGGAGCCTCACTGGGGCAGAGCAAAGCTGTGTGTAGCCCACTGGAATGATGGGGAAGGTGCAAACGGAGGGTCATTCAGATAGAGAATTCAGTTCATGAACTAGAAGCTGTAAAGATGAAGAGTGAGGACAGCCCACGTGTAACCAGACGGGTGCAAAATGTGTGAGAAAGCACTTCTGAAAGTTCATGGTTATAATAGCAAGACATTATGGTGTCCATGCTGCTTCTAGAGTAAGGGAAATGTGACTCTGAGGTGGAATTTGATGAACCTGTGGAATTAGAAGTGATGGGTGGGGATTGCAGAACTCGGGTGTCAGTAGAGGGAGAGAAAAATACTATGCTGGACAGAGCTGAGTGTGCTCAGAGAGCCCAGATCCATCTCTACACAGAGGCCTCTTGAGTTCATTTCCTGTCAAGGGCATTCTATGACAAGTTTCCAAATGAAAAAGTCATTCCCCATTGAGCTAGCCAAGTTTCTTGAATAAATAATGTAGAGATTATTAAGACATTTTCCAGAGGACCCCAGCATTTCCTGTCTTGACAATGAAGCTGGATTTGACATCAGCTGAAACAAGAGGTTACAAATAAAAGCTGTGACCCGAGCCAAACTTCCCCTCCAAGTGTTTCTCAATAATCTGAGATTGCAATGCAAGACAGTACTTGCAATCAATTTCTACAAAACATCACAACACGTTTTCCATTAAGTTGTGAGCACGGCCATGTGGACACACCATCGGCTACCGCCCTGGTGACAGACCAGGCAGGAAGACTGAAATGAACTCTGGCCCCATTGATCCATCAGTCAAAGGTTAAAGGTAGAGGTGATGAACAAAAGAAGATCTAACACACAAGATGATTTGGGACTGAAGAGATGTGCGTGTATTAATGATCTTAGAATGATTCATCCAAGAAATATTAGTGCAAGGTACTATTGTTCACATATATTACCTAATTTATTAGTGATGATGATCTGAAAGGAGTGAGGTATGTGTCTCCTTTACGCAAACAACGTAAGTGAAGAGGAGAAAGTAACTCACTGAGGTCACATAGTCAGCAAATGGGAGTCAGTGTGTGTATTAGTCACTCTTCCGTTGCTGTGACAAAAACAGCTTAAGGTGAAACCGTTTACTTTGGCTCACAGTTCCAGAGGGATAGAGTCCATCCTGACAGGAAAGACAAGCCAACAGGCAGAGAAGGCACGGTAGCAGGAGCAGGAAGTAAGGCCCAGCTATAAACCTCCTGTAGGTTCCTTCACCTCCCCAAACCATGCCCCCAGCTGGGGACTGAGTGTTCAAGCACATGCACCCATGGAGGACTTCTCACATTCATGACAGCACATCAGTCTCTCTAACGAGGCGGAGCTGAAGTCAAACACTAGGTTCTTCTCCAAACACCTGACCATGATGGTAGTCAGCCTTGATCTACTCAGGAAGACAGGTAAGTTTAGCCTAGATGGAAGGCTAAACCCAGAGCTTGAACAAAGAGCTTCCGCTTCCAGGCAAGTGAGCATCCTTTTGCTCATGGCACAATCGACTGAAAACACCTGCTTCCTAAATGACAGGTGATTCACAGAAGCTCCTCAGACACTAAGAGGATGGTGTGGGCTCTGGGGAAGGACCAACAACAGGAGTGTATCCCTTTCCTTTCTCATCACTGTGACAGAATACTGTGCAGGGACCACTCAAAGGTTGGTTTGGGTTCATGGTTTAGGGGCTTTTGGTCTGTGATGGACAGAAAGCATGATAGACTGCTCCACCATTGTGGTGTGGTGGGGGGGTGTGGTGTGGTGGTGGTGGTAGTGGTGGTGTGGTGTGGTGGTGGTGTGGTGTGGTGGTGGTGGTGGTGGTAGCATCCAGTAGAGGTCTTCGTATAGCAACCAGACAAGATAGCAGAGACTAGACCAAAACCAGAGCTCAGATATCATCTTCAAAGAACTGCCCTTATTGTCCACCAACCCTTAATGGTTTCTTCACCTCCCAAAATAGTGCCAAGAGATAGAGACCAGCTGTTCAGACATAGGTCCCTATAGAGGATGTCTCAGACCCATGACAAGAAGTATCTATAGTCCCAAAAATTGATATCATTTATGCATTTAATCCATAGACAACTTGGATTTCTCCCTAATTATCAGTTTTTTTCCATATGTGAAATGTTGCAGTATGGTGAAGTTTCCGTGCAGTCCAGGTGTGCACTGGGCGTGGTCCCTTGCTTGCAGTGGAGGCTCAATAAATGTTAAATAATAATAAAGAAATGTAGCTTCAGCCTGCATTCTGCTGTGCTTAATTGCAAGTTTGCAATACTTGTTTGATGCGCTGGAGCACTCTAGCTAGTAAGAAATAAAATTAATAATTAATGACAGAACTTTAACCTAATAATGTGGCCACTCCCAAGGTTTAGCATATTCCAGCAGAAGGCTAATGGCATGCTCGCCATTGTTCATGATCGGAGCGGTAAGGCGTCATGCATAATGGATCAGAGTCCCCCGCTAACAGCAGAATCACGCACAATAATTTAAACTTGTTTGTATGGAAATAAAGGGTGAGTCTTTGAAGTGCGTCCTAATGAGATGCCGCTTGATCTTCTGTGTCCTGGGAGAGAAAGTTCAATTTCTCCCCCAGCGTCAGGCACATGTTGGTGCATGTAAGAAAGAAAAGGGCTGACTTAAATTATGAATGGCCCTTCATGTCTTTGTGATGGCAGGTGAGGAAGGCGGGTGCTCATGGGGGGCAGCGTGGAGGTGCGGGAGGGGGAAGGAAGCTAGGAGACAACTGTGGTTCTCCAAGGTGGCTTCTGCTTGAGAAACTTGAAGGAAAAACCAGAGCACAAGCCAATGAGGACAGGTAAAGTGAGGAACCAAAGAACACCTAAGGATAAAAATGAGCTGATGTCCCTCCCTGAAGGGAGGAGGGACGGGGTGGCAGAGTGCTGCGGTCCTCAGTGCTTCAGTTCTGCTTACACACACACACACACACACACACACACACACACACACACACACACACCACCCCTGATCCTCTGAGGTGTCCCAGAAAACTGACCTGATCTCTCAGAAGTGAGGGTGCTCTGATGGACAGAGAAAGAGTCTGATTGCTGTGTTATTGTTGTTTTAATCACTGATTGGCCAGAAGTGGTAGCACAAACCTACAACCCCAGCACTTGGTTAGCTGAAGCAGGAGGATCACAAGTGCAAGACCACGCTGGATTAGAATGAGGGTCAGGCCAGCCTGGGCTAGAGCATGAGACTTTACCTCCAAAAATAAGCATCCAAAATCAGTGCTTGTAGAAAAGACCTTGAGAGAGGTGTCCCTTGTCAGGAGACACAAATGCCACCAGGAGATAACTGTGGAGTACTGAGCACAGGCTGAGTCAGCACTGCAGAGAGCTGGTTGCACAGCCCATGCTGCCTTACTTTTCTCATTACCTCTAGCTCTGAGGGCTCTTGGGTCTCTCTGGCCTTTTAGGTTCAAGTAGCTGTGACTGGCCTCTGAGAGCAGGTGTGCACTGAAGTCCTGTGATGTCTGTAGACACGAGCCTCAAGTGGTAGAGGTTGTGTGGTTGACCTCTGCACCCGGCTTGAGCCTCAGACACTCTGACATTGCCAGTCTAGGAAAATCTCTCACAGACATGCCCAGAGGTTTGCCTCCTAGGTGAGTCTAAATTCTTTCCATCTTACATCAACATTAACCATTACATCATTCGGTGTCAGTGCCAGGAGCCTAACTCCAGAACCATAGCAATCAGGGTGCTTGCTCTCCCTAGCCTGCACTGTCCACCCCGGCTGTTACAGAGACTCACAGAGTCCTGTTGTGCATCCTCTTCTCCTGACAGAGCTTCTGGTTTTTACTATTCTGTCACTGAGACTTGCCTCAAGAAAGTCTCACAGGCTGGTGAGGTAGCTCAGCGGGTTAAGGAGATTGCCATCAAGCCTGATGACCTAAGTTCAGTCCCTGGGACTCACATGGTAAAAATAGAGAAGATGTCCTCAGGCCTCCATATACACACATGTAGGCATGCTGTGGTCTCACACACACACACACACACACACACACACACACACACACACACACACTGATAGATAGGTAGATAGGTAGATAGATAGATAGGTAGATAGATAGGTAGATAGATAGATAGATAGATAGATAGATAGATAGACCTATTTAATTTAAATGGGGGTGGTAAGGCACACAAAACAAAAGTGTTTCAGGCAGTCAACCATTTCCTTTCTCTACCAGCAAGTTCATTCTAGTGTGGCGAATTTCTTCTGCTGAATAAAGAGGCATCATTTCCTGTTTTGATGACTAACCCAGCCCTGAGCCAAAAACATCACAATTAAATAAAATAAACAGATCCCCCATAGGTCTTCAAGGAAATAGCAAGTTTTTTAATAATCAAAATCTGTGTGCATTTCACCTCATCGTTATGTGAAGATGTGGAAAGGACTCGATTTTTATAGCCATGGCCTGGTCTCTGAGCGGAGGAAAAGCCATTCTCTAACTTAACTCATCCTGACTTTATGGCTACCCAACAGTTCAAGCTAGCCACGCCAACATTTTGGGAACAGGCTTTTCCCTTCTTTTCTTTGAGGCTGGGACTGGAATCTCTTTGTATTGAACACAAACGGGGAAAACGACATTGCAGAATCAAGCTTCAAAAGCTTTCGTGGAATTTTCATTGTGATCCCGCCTGTAATGGAGTTGACCTCGTCTTCACCTATGATTTCTCTGGCTGTGAGTTCAGATTTCATGCCAATTAACATGTTAATGACATATATCATTTAAAGAACCCATCATAACTTTTACCACATCGTGTTACATCTATTTCCTTGTAATTAAATCAGAATTACAGGGTGTAATTACTTTTCTTTCTCTGAATACTCGTTCCTTTCAGACATTTAAATTCAAGTGCAAGCACTAAAAGACATTTGAAACCAACAACCTAACAAAAATATTATCAATTAATGAACGTGTTGGGTTTCTCCATCGCTCTGGTTTCTTCTGAACACATTCCTTTCTCTCCACGTTCTTTGTATGCCCTGGAATGATTGGCCGTATCTAGTCAGACATTCCATAAACCCTCTTAAGTCCTCAGGGCCTTACTCTCCATTAGTATGCAATGTTCTCACATGTAAATATAATTACATATAATTATTAGCGGAAAAGGATCAGATAAGGTTTATTAAGGAAATATCTTGTAATTATGAAAGCCCAAGACTTCCCTTTACGTGTCAATTCAGCTGAGGACTGGCATCTGCAAGATCCACCCACAAAACAGTTACACTTTGATTTCACCTTGGAAAATCAATAGTAGGAGACAAAAATCATTGCAGGAATACTTCCTTGTCTAAAAGACTTTTAAAAAACAAACAAATAAATAATCAATCTAGCCAGAGTAACTCCACAAAATCTATTATCCAAGATAATGTTTTGGCTACCAATGGTCTTCTACGTTCTTTCTCTTATTTTTTTAAGCTTTATTTTACTTTTGATGATGTGTATGTATAGGTATGCACAAGAGAATGCCATGGAGGGCAGAAAAGAGCATCAGATTTGCTGGCTGCCTGGTGTTGAGGCTTGGGAATGGAGCTCCATTCTCTGTAAGAGCAGTGGCTTCTGCTAGCTATCAGCCATCTGTATGGACCACCTTTTTCAGCATTTCTAAAACTAAATTTTAAAGCTTAAAGTTCTGTGATGATTGGTTGGTTGGTTGATTGGTTGGTTGGTTGGTTGGTTGGTTGGTTGGTTGGTTGGTTGGTTGGTTTTAAGGCAGAGTCTTACTATGCCATTCCAGCTGGCCTGCATCAAGCGATAGAGACCAGGCTGACCTCAAACTCAGAGGTTCATCTGCGGCTGCCTCCCAAGTACTGAGATTAAAGGTGGGCACCACTGTGTCTTTCCACATTTTTTCCCACAATGTTCCATCTATGTTTAAATTTTTAATTTGTGTAGGTGTGAGTGCAAGTGTGTGCACAAGCATGTCTGCTTTTGCATGTGTTTGTACAGAAGGAAGTATCCCACTCCATCACACTCGGCCTTATCCCCTCAGATAGGACCTTTTGTTGAATCTGTAGTTTACCATTTAGCAACTATGGTAGCTCACCAAAAATGTCCCAGAAATCCTCCTGTCTCTTTGACCCCCTCAGGGCTGGAGACATAGCACTCCTGGCCACGCCTTACTTTTACAAGGACTGGGTGGGAGAGTCAAAACACAAGTCCTTTGCTAGTACAGAAAGCACCCCACTCCCTGAGCCATGTTCCCAGCTCAAAATGTTTTATAGAACACTATAGTATCTAAGAGCATGAGAGGAAGCTGTAGGTATGTATGACTCGGACCATCTTGTCAGAATACAGACAACGCTGCCACAGTGTTGTTTGAGGGAGGCAGCATTGGAAGATGGGCGGAAAGGCAGCTTCTTTGTCTTCAGAAAGTTCTACTTACTTAGGTCAGCTGACTCATTGGTTTGTGAATTCCCACTGAGTTCCTGGGATGGTGAGGTATCATTTAGTCCTTGGCTATGAGTGACATGGGCAAGATCATTGCCACCAAAATCCTAAGGACACAGAACAGACAGTACACTTGAAAACAACAGAACTAATAAAACCTTGACAGCTAGAAATGAGTCACAGGGAAAAGATGGTGAGTGACAGTGGGAAGGGGGCTTGTTCTCAACATGATAGTCAGTAGAGTAGGCAACCGTGGAACTGAGACCTAGCTGATGAGAATGGATCAAAGGAGGCTGGGGAGGCCAGAAGCCCCGTGTCAAGACACTAAGAGGAACAAGCAGGATGTTTGGAGAGAGTGAAGAGGAAGGCATGTGGTTAGAACGAAGGCAGCTGTAGAGAAAGAGGGCCACACTGAGGTGGTGCTGAGGGCCGCAATAGCACCACAGCTCTGTTTAGCGAGCAACAGGAAGCAAATCTGGGGTTTTAAGAAAGCGAGTGGCATTGTTAGGATTGAACTTTCGATTGTCTTCGGTATGGGAAGTGGATTTGGAGGGGTCAGGAGCACACAGACATCTATTGATGGGGTAGGCGAGTGAAGGTACAGGCTTGAAATAAGAAAGTACTGGGACAGAGATAGGCAGGCCATGCTGTGAAAAGTGGAAGGGCAGGGACTCTCCCCCATGCTGGGGTAGCTTTGCAAGGAACCCCATGTTCAGCTGACCTTTTGTTGCACAAATAATTGCATTTCTGAGCACTCGAGTGAACCAATCACAGGGTATTCCCACCCTTGGGGATCCTAAGTAAGGGAGAAAGACACCCTACACACAACCAGGTCATCACATAATTGCAAGTTGGGTGAAGCTGGGTATCTTGGAAACAAGCAAAATTGGACCAAGACTGCGGGGTTGGGGGGGTGGGGGGGTGGGAGGAGGATGCAGGGGAGACAGAGAAGGAGGGAAAACTACTTTAGACTATATGCCCAGCATGGGGCACATGGAACCATGACATCTGAATGGCCCTGTAAGTGGCATCATAAGGGTGATCCCAAATACCAGCTGGTCTCCTGTCTTCCTGTTCCCAACATGTTTGCTCCTTTTTTCACTTAACATCAACTCCAAACATAGCACCAAGAATCAGAGGAACTTCCGAGACACACAGGGGAAGATTGGGGCTTCAATACCATGATTCATACTTCTGTGGATGTCTTAGATAGGGTTACCATTGCTATGATGAAACACCATGACCAAAGCAGCTCAGAGAGGAAAGGGTTTTGTTGTGTTTGTTTGGTTGGTTGGTTGGTTGGTTGGCTGGTTGGTTGGTTGGTTGGTTGGTTGCTTTTGTTTTTTATTTTTGGCTTATGCTTCCACATCACTGTTCATCTTAAGACCCAAGTTTCAAAAGAAGTCTTATCCTATCCTAGGAAGAAGAAGTGTTCTTCAGAGAAGCAGAGTCCTTCCTTATGGGCTCCTCCAACCTTTCTATTAGGGTTAGATCAGACACTGGTGGGTCATGTGTTGACATGGCTGTCCATGCTTTGGTTATGCCTATGCAGGGAAGCCTCCAGAAGAAATCTCAAAGACAAGCAGGACAGAGGAGCTTCTGGATGCCTGAGCATGAGCTGGTCCCTGGAGGGAGGTGTGTTCAGAGGGCAAGGAAGCTCCATACCCCTTCTCTAAACAAATTGGCAGATTCCAAGCCAATGAGAGACTCTGCCTAAAAACAAAAAGAAAAAAAAAAGAAAGAGAGAGAGAGAGAGAAGTAGGCATCACCTGGAATGATGCTTAAGGTTGTCCTCTATCCTCCATGAATATGAACTCAAGCACACACACACACACACACACACACACACACACACACACACACACCTATTCTCAGCCTTTTGTAAAGCAGGCTGCAGGGCAGAACTGGCCATCCTGATTGAAAGGGTTGGCAACAAACACCAGGTGACTTGTTTTGGTTTGGGTTTTTTGAGACAGAGTCTCCCATGCTGAAGCTAGCTTTGGACTCCAATATTGCGGCCTCCATCTTCCAAGCGCTGGGATCACAGGCCTGGACCACCACACCTGGCTCCCCTGGCTTCTTGAATCAGCTCATCCTCTCAGGGTCTCACTGTCTTCTTGGGGAGAAAGCACAGTGGTATCCAACCATGGGTCCCACCTCCACCTCTGTGGACAGTTCACCAAATGTAGGTCTCCCACAGAAACCCTGTCCCTTCTCATTCACTAGACCTGGGATCTAAGATCATTGGGGGAGGAGACTGCCTGTCCAGCCAGAGCCAAGCAGCTACTCAAGCTGCATTAGCAGAGGGAAGAAATCAAAAAGTGTTTGAAAGGCACAAAGTCCTTCATGTAGTTCTCCAGCCTGATACCACTAATGCTACGACAAAATAAAACCATTACTTACCAGAAAGATGAATAATTAACCATTTCTCAAAACTTAGAGGGATGGGCAACAAGGAGGAAGAAACTGCACTGTTGGCCCCCATGAGTGATAGGTTTAAATGACTACTCGAGATCCAGAGCCCATAGCCCTGCTGTAAAGCACATCCATCGATTTCCAAATGAGTTGAAACCGTTTCCTGACAGTTTGGGGGAAAGGGGCCAAACCAATAAATAGGCTTCCAGTCTATCTTCAACATTTAACAGTGGGGAGCTGGCCTTACCTGAAGCCCAATATGCCATTATTGTTAATTCTGAGATGGGACAGTTTGACCCAAATGGAATCTGGCTGTCCCTGCACTCCGAAGCTAAGCAGCTTCCTGCGCATCCCTCATGGATCTCATCAGAGCTGGCTGATGTCAGTTTGAGAGGATCAGTGTGTGCTCTCCCTCCCCCACAGCACGAGGCACCGCTGTGTCACACACACTTCTCCACTGTTTCTTTTCTGATTGACAACGTAGCCAGCACGCTGAGTCTGCTCATCCATCCTCAGTCGGTCACTGGTTCCCTCTCTTCTTATTAGCCTGGGCAATGATTGGGATAATTTAGGATTTACACCATTTGATCATCTGTACAGTTACGACAAATAAAACATTTTCATGTGAGCAATCACTGCCTGTTGACTGTATCGTATTGCTGAGAGCTGAACGGATGCCAAATGTGATCACAGAAGGGGGATGCAAACCCTGGAATGATGACACTAACAGAGAAATTACAAAAGGCCCAACAAATGGCATTTGTGTTAAATCAATAATGTTCGCTTTGTGTTTTTTTTAATTCTAATCTTTCCTTTTAAAAAAATTATCTTTCTAAACAGTTGGCAATTCCTATTCTTGTTCATCTTCCCAAACATAATTAAAAACATGTTGTGGCGTCTACTTAAGACATCAACTTTCCCAAGGCTGTCTTGTCCACTGTGTCTTAAACAAAGATACTTGCTTTGGCATGGTGCCTTTAATTAATCATTGCAGGCCTTATTGCTGTACAAAAAAATAAATAAATAAGAGTCTTTGCTTAATGATTCACCACAAGCCTGATTTCTATAGAACTTAATCAAATACAGAACAAACTTTCTAATCAGCTTAAACACATAAAAAGATGATGTAGGCCTTGTTTTCTCTGGATATTATTTAATGAAGGAAATATTGATATAGGACACACTGTCAATACAGGCTACTTAGGAGTTTGTACTGGCCTGTATGTGTGACTATAGAAGCCAGAGGTCAATGTTAGTGCCTTCTTTTAGTGCTCTCCACCTTGTTTTTATTTTTTTTTAAAACAAGTTATTTCACTGAACCTGGAACTTGGCTAACCTAGCTGGCTATCATGTCTCCAAGATTGGCTTGTCTCTGCCCATCTCTGCACACAGACACACACACACACACACACACACACACACACACCGCTGGGGTTACAGGCATACACTGCTATGCCTGGCTTTATGTGGGTGCTGGAGATCTGGACGCATGGCCTTGTACTTATGCAGCAAGCGCTTTACGGACTGAGCCACCTCTTGAGTCCATAATTCTTTCACAGACGTCATAGTCATCCTTTGCTTTTGAAGTTCAGTCTGTTAGTCCGTTACCTGTTGAAATAATAGAAACTCTCACGGCCCAGTGAGTGTTCTCAGCACTTCAGCCCTGTAGAGCAGGAGACCTTCACAATCTGTTCCATAGTCTGTCATGTTTGCTCTGAGTTGTGGCTCATCCCAAGGCCACAGCACTTCCAGGAGTTTGTACTGGCCTGTACGTGTACCAGCCTGCCCTTGTTTGCCCCTTGACGGCTGCGGACTCAGCCCTATGTCCCTCTTCTTTAGAACCACCAGCACTGCCACCTTTTCATCAGATCTTTTCTCTCCAGACACACCCAAGAGCCAAATTCACCAAATAGACCACCATGATGCAAGATACGGCAGAGCAAACTGGGGTACCTAGGTACCTGGAGTCAGGTCTAGGATTTGAAGAGAAGTCTCCATAAGATAACAAGATGCTGGGGAGGACAGTTTTTCTTTTGAGACAAAGTACCTTGGGAAAATGTCACTTGAGCTGGAGAGATGGCTCAGTAGTTGACAGCATTGTCAGCTCTTGCAGAGGATCCAGGTTCTGTTCCCAGAGTCTGTATGACACTTCCTGATCATCCAAAACTTCCACTGCCAGGGAATCTGACACCCTCTTCTGGCCACTTTAGGTACTGCATAGATGTAGAGCATGGGCATACGTGCAGATACTCATACAAAGAAAGAGAAAAAGAAAGAAAGAAAGAAAGAAAGAAAGAAAGAAAGAAAGAAAGAAAGAAAGAAAGAAAGAAAGAAAGAAAGAAAGAAAGAAAGAAAGAAAGAAAGAAAGAAAGAAAGAAAGAAAGAAAGAAAGAAAGAAAGAAAGAAAGAAAGACAGAAAGAGAGAGAGAGAGAGAGAGAGAGAAGGAAGGAAGGAAGGAAGGAAAGGAAGGAAGGAAGGAAGGAAGGAAGGAAGGAAGGAAGGAAGGAAGGAAGGAAGGAAGGAAGGAAGGAAGGGAAAAAAGAGAGAGAGAAAGAGAGGAAGGAAGGAAGGAAAGAATCTATTTCTCAGCTCAGTGGCTATGACACCCTCATCAGAATTTTAAGTACTGTGTTACTGGTTTGCATTTTTTTAATTTTTGTTTATTATTGCACGTGCATGTATGTATAGGTGGAGGGTGTTGCCACAGTACACATGTTGAGGTCAGAAGACAAGTCAACCCTCTCCTTACACTTTTATATCAATTCCAGGGTTAGAGTTCATGTCATTAGGCTTGCATGGAAAATGCTTTTGCCTGAAATACCATCTTGCTGGCCTTGATGACGATGATGATGATGATAGTGGTGGTGGTGATGATGATGATGATGATGTTAGTGATGATGTGATAATGATGATGGTGATGATGGTGATGATGATGATATTTGTAAGAATTTTAAGCCTATGGTATTGCTTGTTAGCAAGGTTTCTAACAGTTCATTGTGCATCTTAACTGCTACTGCTTGGAGTTTAGTATTGTTGAAGGAAGACTTTCGCCCAGTGCTATGTTTGATACTTTGGGATGGTCTTCTGCAGGAGTGTGCTGCCCATGAATAATCAAAGTCATCTGTGATGGTTAGTTTTAACTGTCAACTTGACAAACCTAGAATCCCTTAGGAAAAGAATCCTAATGAGGATTAGCTAGATAAGGTTACCCTATGGGCATGTCTGTGGGGGGTGGTCTTGATCATTAATTGAGGTAAGAAAACCTACCCTAAATGTGGAAGGAAGCATTCTATGGGCTAGGCACCAAACTATGTGACAGTGAAGGAAGCTAGCTAAGCAGAAGGGGCAAGAAGGCAATGTGAGTGTTTTGGTTTCTCTTGGTTCCTAAATGTGGATGTGCCATGACTGGCTGCTGGAGTTCCTGGCTTGAATTCCCCTCAGTGATAGACTGTAACCAGGAACTGTAAACCAAGGGAGCCCTTTCCTTCCAACATGCTGCTTTTTGTCAGTGAGTTTCATCACAGCAACAGTAGTGACGCTGGGACATCTTCTTTAACCAGAGACGTTTTCTTGGCCACGGCCTTGATTTCCTCAAACTTCTTGATGTCATATGGACTCCCAGGGGCTCTATTCTCAACTCATCCCACCCCAGCCTGCCTTACCCAAATGGGCTTCCATGAGCATCTCACGTGAGCCATGGGCAGCTTCTGGAATCTTAGCCTCTGGATGAGTGCTGTGTCCTAGCTGGTGGCCATCAAGACACAGTGGTTTCACACAGGACCATAGACTGTGGCAGACCTAGCCTCAGCTCCCAGCTCCCACTTTATGCCCCTGGAAGACCTACAGACCCTCCCTGAACCTCAGTTTCCTCATCTGAAAAGTGATTTCTGGGCCAGGCGGTGGTGGTGCATGCCTGTAAACCCAGCACTCGGGAGGCAGAGGCAGATGGATCTCTGTGAGTTCGAGGCCAGCCTGGTCTACAGAGCTAGTCTAGGACAGGCTCCAAAGCTACAGAGAAACCCTGTCTCAAAAAACCAAAAAGAAAAAAAAATGAGTTCTGGGAATCGTACCCAGGTCTTCTGCAAGAGCAGCCAGCGTTCTTATCCACTGAGTCCTCTTTCCAGTCCCCCTGCCTCTCTTTTGCATACCCTATTATCAAAAGCCCTAAGACTTCCATTGTTAACAAAATGCCAGGCTATTTTCTGAGAGTTTTGTTTTGTTTGTTTTGCCTTGTTGTGACAGGGTCTTGCCTCAAACTCACTGAGAATGGCTTTGAACTCCAAATCCCCTGCCTCTACCTCCCAAGTGCTGGCATTATGGGTGTGCACAACAAAGCCTTGTTGAAGTAGTGAACTTCACTGTCCAGTGAACAGCTTGGGAACTCCTATGTTGGGATGGTGAGGTTTACAACATGGAGCCATGGAACTACCAAGACAGAAAATCCCAGGAAAGCAAGGCTACTATTTCAGTTCCACTCTGCATCCCTTGCCATTATCCAGGCACACCCTCTCTGAATTAAGCCACTGAACTACATCACTCATACTATGCTAATCCTATGCTAGAGACAACTGGTCTACCCATCCCTACCCACACAACCCCCTGAGCCCATTAAACAGTCTAACACCTGCACTCCAACTTCAGGGGTTCCAGTACCTCTGGATTTCCTGGGAACTGTTCTCACATGTACATACCCACACAGAGACACATAATTTAAAATAAAAAAATAAATATTTTTTAAAGAGAGATAAAAAAGGTACATCACAGTAAAATACAATCTTAGAAATGAGTGATGTAGTTGGGCGGTGGTGGAGCACACCTTTAATCTCAGCACTCAGGAGGTAGAGCAGGCAGATCTCTGTGAGTTCGAGGCCAGCCTGGTCTACACAGAAATTGTCAGGACATCCAGGGCTACACAGAGAGAAACCTTGTCTAAAAAAAAAACAATAAAGAAAGAGAGAAGGAGAGAGAGAGAGAGAGAGAGAGAAGTGATATGCATATGTATACATGCACAATTTATAGTGTATATCTTTATATACATACATACTCAGGAACCAGTGTTAGAAGATGGGCATATAAGACTACAGAGTAGAACATTTCACATATAATTACTTAGTTTTTTTATAATTGGCACTTTGAAATAAAAGATAAATAATGAGTGTACATACATTTGTATCTGTGTGCTCATGTGCATATTGGTATGGTGTGTGGGGGAGGGGGTGTGGGTGTAATACTGTAGTGGTGTGTGTGCATGTATGGGTGCATGAGTATGTATATGAACGTGTTTGTAATGTGCATGTGGAGGCCATATGACAACCACAGGCACCATTTTCAGGTGCCAACATTTTTTTTTGAGACAAAGTCTCTCATTGGCCCAAAACTTTCCAAGCAATCTAGCCTGGTGGCCAGTGAGCCCCAGAGTTCCACCTGTCTCCACTTCCCCGGTGCCGGGATTACAAATCAGTTCTGAGGATTGAACTCAGGTCCTTGTGCTTACAAGGCAAGCCCTTTACTGACTGAACCATCTTTTCAACACCAAAGCCAATTCCTGAACCCTGGTTTAGCAGCCCCTAGTGCTAGGTTCTTAACAACAGCCCCTTCCCACCAAGTGAAGCTGATTTAAAAAGGAAAACGAAATCACTATTCTTTCTGCTTCCAGCCACAAAAAGAAGCAGTGTCACCAGGAGAGCAGTGGCATGCCCTCCCTCCTGACAGTGTGAGCACCTACTCCTGTTAGGCATGTCGTCCTGCTAAGTGACCCTTGATGTCGCTTGTTAAATACACCTGTCCCAGCCTATGTGGCACTGCACTGTCCACATCCTAATCATTATGCTTGACCAGATGCTGAAGCTACCACCCATCTATCCTCTCTCCCCATCACACCACTCCAACCCTTGTCCTGTGTGTAAGGCAGGAATTCATAAATGTATCCATCTACTGTCAACTAGCATTTATCTTTTATTTTATGTACGTGTGTTATGTACAAATGGTACATGTGTGGTCAGTCTTGTTTTTAATGTGTGTAGAAGCCATAGGTCAACTTCAGCTATTGTTCCTCGGGCACTGTCCACCTTGTGCTGTGGGACAGAAGTTCTCCAAGTAGGCTAGGCCAGCTGGCCATCAAGCCCCAGGGAGCCTCCTATTTCCTCCTTCACACTGTTAGGATTACACGTGTGTGCCTCCACGCCTGGATCTCTTTCTTACATGGGTTCTGGGGATCAAACTTGGGTCTTCAGACTTGCATGGCTTGCCTTTGACCTACTCCTGAGTCTATCAATTAGCCTCAAATGGCAGTCTCCCAAGTTCCCCCAGTTAGCTTTCCTCAAGTGACCACCCACCAGCCCACACTGCTGTGTACAAAACGAAAGACAGACACAGGTCCAGACTCCCTGAGATCACACTTGGAAGGGTAGAGTGTACAGAGAGTAAAATACGCAATCTGCTTAGGGCAGATGTAAGTGTCCAGGAGAGCAGAGAAAGGGTCAAAGCCAAGCCAGAGAGGGTGCTTGAGGAAACAGGGAGTGGAGGAAGGCTTCAGAGTGAGAGAAAGGGCGAGCTCCACCAAGCTTCTGGGGAAGAAAATCCCAGGTAGAGAAAAATAGCAAAAGCCACCAATGGCCCTCTGACAGATAAAAAGTTTCACAAATTGCATTCCTCGAAATACCAACCCTAGATACTCCCTGGAAACAAGTGCTGGTTCCAGGTTTACAAACAACACACAATGCACACCCCACTTCAGGGCTTTGTATTAGCGATGATGGTGAGACATCCTGCAGGAGAGTCTCACACAAACATATTTGATTACACAGCCGTTTTGGCACATAACACCTGTTGGTATCCTACAGAGCTATGTTTCCATGGAAACCAACTTGGGGAGCTTTGCTTTCCATTTAGACCCCTTTCTCTGCAATAGTATTCAATTTCTTAATTCTCTTCCCACATCCAGCAAACACTCATATTCCTTCTTGTTTGTTGTCAGACCCTGTGTTCTAATGAGCTAGTCATAGAGTGAGGGACAGCCCACGGTCTCCAATAGGAAAGTCACACTGGATAGGTGGCTCAGCTGTTAGGAGCACTGATTGTTCTTGCAGAGAAGCCAGAGTTTTGCTCTCAGCACCCATGCTGGGTAGCTCACAAAAGCCTTAACCCCAGCTCTAGGGGATCCAATGCCATCTCCTGGCCTGTATGGACACATGCACATACCCTCATACAAACACCCAGTCAACACATACACATCACTTAAAATAAAGTAAATCTTTAGAAGCTAATAAATTAAAAGTCACCCCACACACAGAGCCAGCAAATGACTTCTGAGGAAGATTCTAGAATGCAGATGTTGACACGCCCACCAGTTCAGTGGCCCAAAGCTTCCAGGGGGACAGTGTGAGAACTGAGAAGCAGCAGAGCTACTTCAAACCCTCCTCTCACCCCTTGTGATAGCTCGCCCCTTGGTCTCACCAGCTTTGGCAGCACACAAAAAAATGAATCTCACCAGATCTGAGAGGTGTTTTTGAAGGAAAGAAACTGTGGTTGCCTGGAGATGAGACAAAAGGAAAAGCCCTGTGTAATTTATACCTTCTCAACACCTTCTCAGGGAGATGCTGAGAGCTACCCCCTGCAGATCCAATTTCAAACACACACCCATCTCCAATACCAAGCTTAAGCAGCCTCAGAGTTAGAATAAATTGACTCCTATCACCACATACACACCTGCCAGCCAGCCTTCTCATTTGCCACCTGCACAGGATTAATTTTCAAAAGCTGGGCTTTTCTCCTAACAGCCTGCGGGTGAAAGGACCAGAAACAGTGCTGCAGATCGGGGAGAACAAACCTGATTTATTACTTGTAAAACATACTTTTTAAACAACTAGAGTGTATCTATGTCTGGGTGTGGATGTGTGTTCAAGTTGGGGAGGTGAGTATATAACCTTAGGTGTCATTTTTTGGACGGACACACACACCTGGTTTTGAGGCAGAGCCTCTCACACTGGGACCTGGAGCTTGTTCATTAGCCCCAACTGGCTAGCTAGTGAGCCTAGGGATCCACCTGTCTCTACTTCCCCAACGCTAACATTACAAGCCCACCCAACCATGCCCAGCTTTTTACATGGGTGTCCCTAGATCCAAACCCAGGTCCTCATGCTTACACAACAAGCTCTTTGCCAGCTGAGCCGTCTCCTCAGCACAAATCCTTACTCACCTCAAGTATTCTGATGTTTGCTTCCTCTGTTTACAGTCAGGATGTCAGGAGTTAACAGTATGATAGGATGAGCTCCTGCTTTTGGTTGCTTTCTATTAAGGCCTTTCCTATTTTTCGTGCCTCACCTTGTCCTTGGACCCATTTTACAGATCATAAAATAGAGGCTTTACAAGAGTCAGTAATTTAGCCAAAGATACAGAGAAAAATATGCACCCAACTTTAAAAAAATGCCACAAAGTAAGGAGGAGAAGGAGCCAGGAGTCAGCAATGTCTCCTCACTGTGAAAGCATGTATTGGGGTATTGATGTATTTTTCAGCCTCAGTTCATTGAAGCCTGGACACTAAAATGTGCTGGATGCTCTTGTCATGGTCATGCTTGCTTACCTATGAAAGTGCAGAGGCCTGCACTAGTTACTTTTCTGTTTCTGTGATAAAACTCCATGACCAGAGACAACCAAAGGAAGAGAGGGTCTGTTTGGGCATATGGTTCCAGAGGGATGAGAGTACATAATGAACTGGAAGCTGAGTGATCATATCCTCAACCACAAACATGAAGCACAGAGAGTGAACTGGGAGTAGGGTTAGGCTATTAAACCCACAAAGCCCACCCCCAGTGATGCACTTCCTCCAGCAAGGCTGTACCTCCAAACCTGCCAAAACAGTGCCACCACCTGGGGACTCACTGTTCAAATGCCTGAGACTATGGGGGACAATTATTCCAACCATCACACAACCCTTTCTACCAGGCCAGGCCAGAGTGCCCACTCAGTCCAGGGGGTTGGACTGCCCTTTCACATCCTTTCCCTCTTCAGGAGTTTTCTATAGACTGTCAGCCACTTTAAGAAATCTCCCAACATCAATTATGTTCTAGAAACTTCCCTAAGGACATGTACAGACCTCCTCATTCTGCCTACAAAGTATTCCTGGGAGGTACACTAGTTTATCTTCTTTTGATTCACAAAGCAACTGATGGCTCAAGAGCATCATGGAGAGTTAGGGATGTTGCTTAGCTGATAGAATGTTTGCCTAGCATGCAAGGCAGCACTGTGTAAATCAGATGTGATGCTGCATGTGTAATCCCAACACTTGGGAGAACCAGGATGTGCAAGGAAATCCTCCATATGGAGTTAGAGGCCAGCCTGATCTGGAGATCTTGTCAAAAAAAAGGAAGAGAGGAAGGAAGGAAGGAAGGAAGGAAGGAAGGAAGGAAGGAAGGAAGGAAAGAAGGAAGGAATCAAGAACTGCCCACATTCAGGGAGCATCCTTCCATCTCAGTTATACCTCTCTGGAAAAATCTTCATAGACACACTATTAGGTGTATCTCCTAGGTGAGTCTAAGTGTCCTCAAGTTGATGATGAAGGTTAACCATCACACACACCTTGGCATATTTTATAGAAAGAAATATTGCCTTTTGTACTTCTTTGCTAGAGTATTGTTAGAGTGAGAAATTACCACAATCTTCATTTCCCAATTCTCAAGTTGTCAGTTCTTGTCACATTGACTCTGAGGACTCTACCCCAGGATAGAAACATAGATCACTTGTCATCTTTCCTATTTAAGTCCAGACTCTGTTTTGGGGGCCCCACCGTGACTCCTAAATGAATCAGATCTTCATCTGAATGCTACAAAACAGAGCTACCAGCCAACTAATCAAGGTTCCCAGGGCCTTGCAAATCTTTGTCACTGAGAGAAAGTGCCTTCCCTCTGATACTGAGCAGCAGCAAAGATTAATGAAATCAATCAATTGCCTAAACTAAATAAACTTGTCCTTTTGCACAATCTAAACACTCATTTCTCAGAAACTGGAGACATCTTCACAGGTATTCATTGTTGAAGAATTTCTATGGCTGGAGAAACTGAGGCAGAGTCAAATCCAGGCAAACTTTTCATGCTAATATAAAACAGAGGTCAAGAAACATTTTTTGCCAAGATCCAGACAGTAAGTATTCCAGATGTTGCAGGCCACATGACCTCAGATTCCCAGATGTTGCAGGCTACATGTCCTCAGATTTCTGGATGTTGCAAGTCACATGACCTCAGTATTCCAGTTTGTTGCAGGCCACATGATCTGAGTTAGGGCTGTTCACAGGCCTTCTTGGCATGACGGCCACAGGTGAGAGCCAATGACAAGATCTGGCCTCATACCAGTAAAACTAAATTTGCCAGCACTGAAATGGGAGTCTCAAATCACTTTTGTGTAACAAATGTTCTTTTCATTTTTCTCCCAATTACTTAAAAAGGTAAGATCCATGCTGAGCAGTTTGGGCAGTAAAAACACTAGAATCAGACGAGGTTCAGATCATCTGCCCTTCCACAGAACACAACAAAAGAAGGAAAACCCATATATCTTCACTTGTTCACAAAAAGGAGACAATGACCCCACATGTTTAGAAGTTGGTTTCATTTGAATTAGTAGGTATTAATCTGCTGACACCTGAACTTCTGGAATGTTCTATTTTCATAGCCCTGAACAAACATAATACAGAATCTTTTTTCTTGGCCTGCTATGACTGCATGAAGTAACCAGTGAACTGGCATTCTTTAGAGCTTTTTAACAAATAAAGGCAAAGGTTGGAGAGATGGCTCCAATGGTTAAGGACACATTCTGCTCTTCCAGAGAACCCGAGTTTAGTTCCTAGCACCCAAGCCAGGATGGAAGGCCTGCAAATCCAGCTCTGAAGGACTCTGGCTCCTCTAGCCTCTTCAGGCAGCTGCACTAACATGCGAATACACGTGCACATGCACACACACACACACACACACACACACACACTTGGAGAGAGAGACATAATCTAAAATAATTAAAAAAAGAAATCAGAAAAGAAATACTTGAATTTGAATTTCTAGGCTTGGTAAACACAATGCCTTCAGGTTCCTCATGGAAGTGGCCGTGAAAGGCAGACTGACCCCAACTCCTGTCCCCTCTCCACTGGCACAGGAAATCACATGACATTGAGAGGACAGACCCTGGTTCAGGAGCTTTCTGGTGCCTACAAAGTCTCATCAGAGGCTGGAATAATGTCTCAGCAGTTAAGAGCACTGGTTGCTCTTCCAGGGGACCCCAATTCAATTCCTAGCACCCACACAGGGCTCACAACCATCTGTAACTCCAGACTCAGGGGTTCTGACGCCCTCTTCTGGCTCCTGTGGGCACTGCACACACATGGTGCACAGACGTCATGCAAGCAAAACACCCATACACATAAAATAAGTGAAAAAAAAATAAAATAAAAATAAAACAATGATAAAGTTCTCATCAACTGTCGGGCTGCAGTTTTTAAAGAAATTCTGCTTTATCATCTTTTAAGTTACCAAAAATCACCATTTTCAGATTTTTCAACTGCTTAAAAAAAAAAACTTTTCTCCCTGCCTCCCCTTGTGGAGGTCAGTCACTTTTAAGATATAAGAGAATTTAAGAACAGATTAATGACAAAGACAAATGATGATTTTTATTTTAGCAGAAGTTTCATTGCACTTGCTGCCTGCCCTGCTGCCGACAATAAAGTACAATTGACATGTATCTGTGCGTGTTCTTTGCTTTAAAGTTCAAGGGGGGATCAAAAGAGTGAATTCTCCCTTTAAAAAAGAAAGCATCCTAGAAGGAGAAATAAAAGAAAGGTTGCTCATTGGGGGTGCAGAACCTCCTGGCTCCTCTTTGTCTCCCCCCTCCACCTCCTCTTTGTAGCCCAGAGACAGAGCACTGAGTGACTTCTTCAGAAAGGAGATCGGTGAAATTGTCAGTTGATTACTTCTCCTTGATTAGCATATATAAGAGCCCTGTGATACAGTATTTGCATTCCTATTTAGCCGTGATTTTTGTGGGGCACCAATGATTAAACTTGTCACAGGGCTTGATTGACGGGGTCAGATCTTCACTTTCTACTCTTTTGAAATTAAAAACAAATGTGTCAGCTCCCTTCATGGGCCGGAGCTCCGTGAAGCTCGCCTGGCTTGTCATTGCAGATAGGTCAGGAATGTTTTAATTTTAGGGATGGAATTCGGCTTGTCAAGTCGAGTGTGATGGCGTGTGGTTGTGGAGATGAGATGTGAAGGGTGTAACACAAAGAGGGAGGACAAAGACAAAGACACTCACATTATTAGACAGATTTAATTAGTCTGAATGGATATTATGCTAGATGAAGCGGTGAGCTGTGAAATTAACCCTTGATTACGGATTGGCGGATCACACTCATGAAGAGAATCAAACCTTTGTAAAGAGCCACCAAGGTGTGGTTTTGGTATACACACACACACACACACACACACACACACACACACACACACACGCGCGCGCGCGCGCGCGCGCGCACCACCCTCACCACGCATACACACACCCCAGCCCTTCTGGGTTGCCTCCCCACCCCTACCACCCACCCGTGTCTCCTTAAACACCATTGGTCTTGAACTTGTGAAGGCAGGCATCCCTAGAGAAGCGATCCTAACCCACCAATAGCAGCAGTTGGACATGAGGCCAAGGAGGTGTGAGGCAAGAACACCCATTTCTGAATTCAAATTAGATGATGAGAAAAGGTAAATTTGGCCAAAGGACACTTAATCCAAGTCTTTGCATTGATTCGTTCTATCGACCTCTGTGGAGGGTTACCTCCTAAAGTATTTGCCCTTCATACACCCTTCACCCAACTTATTTCTTCCAGGCCACGGTCCCTTTCAGCAGACTTCCTGTGACTTGCAAAAATTCCAAAGTATATTCAAAGTTGGGGGAGGAGTTCCTGACACTCCAGGTCCTGTCCAGTCTCGAACCCTTTCAGTTTAACATCCTGGGAATGTGTCACTGTGACATGGTGAGCACAACTGCAATTGCTGGCATCTCTTTTCTTCCCAAAGACAGTATTTTGTTTCTGAAGACATTTTTCTCTTACCCCTAACCAGTAAGAGAAATGACCAGCTGTCTCTGACTTGCCTCCTTTTTGTTTTTGAGGTGGAGGGGACCATAAGAAACCATTTGAGGAGAGTCTAACCTTGATGGTAACGTGACAATTTGGGAAACACTAGGACAACCATTTTTATAATGATGTACCTGTCTTCAAGATATCTGTGTGTGTGTGTGTGTGTGTGTGTGTGTGTCTGTCTGTCTGTCTGTCTGTCTGTCTGTCTGTCTGTGTGCCAGAGTTCCTTGATGTCGCCACCACTGACATTAGGCTGCATAATTCTCTGTCTTTGGCTCCGTCATGTATACCTTAGGGTGCTTAACATCTTTCCTGGCCTCTTCCCACCAGAATCCAGTACCAGTGGCATCTCAGGTGAGACCAAAATATCCCCCAGACAATTCCACAAGTTCCCTACAGTCAAAGTTACCCCTAATAGAATAGTGCTATTTTGTATAAGTGACTCCTGGGAGAGTGTTGCTTAGGATAGGTTCCCAAAAGGAATTCGGAGGAGAAAAGTAGTAATTTATATATATATATTCTGGAAAGATGGGTCAGTGGCTCCAAGCGCTTGCCACTCTTGCAAAGGGTTCAGTTCCCAGCACTCACATTGAGTAGCTCACAGTCACCTGTAACTCCAGCTCCAGGGGATCCAACGCCCTCTTTTGGACTCCACCAGCACCTACACTTGTGTGCACATACACACAGACAGACACACAATTAAGAATAGTATTTGTTGTTGTTGGGGTTTTTTGTTTTGTTTTGTTTTGTTGTTTGTTTTGATGACAGAAAAACTGAGTTGACTGCGTTAGGCAGAATTTAAGGTTTTAGTAGAGAGAAAGAAGTTAAGGAAAGGCCGGTCACTTCCTTTCACTGTGATCAATTGCTCTGACAAAAACACATGACATCCACAGTAAGAAGAAAAAGAGCACTGAATGTGTGCACGCCTGTGCTCAGGGGATGGTGACACCCAGAGTGGACACATCCTCCTGCCTTAGTACCATGACCAAGACAGTCCCCCACAAATGTGTCAAGAGGCTAACCTAGTCTAGATGAACCCTCACTGAGACTTCTTCCCTGGGAGTCTCTAGATGGTGTGAAGTTGAAGCCAACCACCACAGGAAGCATGTACTCCAGACATGTCACCAAGCTGTTCACCTCTAAGTTAGTCTCACAGAGATTATGCTTAAGAAAAGCCATAGCACAATGCTGGTCATGTGGCATGCTGCCAAGTGTGTGGGAATAGCCCCAACCCCAATATAGTGTCACAGGCATGTCTAAGTTCTGTGTATGCAATAGCTCATTTAATAATTTACAACATGTGAGGCAGGAGTCATGCTCACTTACAAGGAGAGTTGAGGCAATTAGTGAAGAAAATCTATTTTGGGGGTGAGGGAATACTGAGTCATTTAGTGGAACTGTGGACAGGACAAAGCCATTCATCACATACTCTCTCACACCTATTAAAAATGCTTCCCATGAAAAGGTGGCTCAACAATTAGGAGCACTTGCTGCTTTTGCAGAGAACTCAGGTTCAGTCCCTAACACCCACAAGGTGATTCACATCTGTCTGTGACTCCAGTTCCAGGGATCTTATACCTTTTCCTGACCTCCATTGGCACCAGGAATGCACGTCTTACACATGTTTATTTGCAGACAAAACACTCATACACACAATATAAATAAATAAGCCTTGTAGGGGCAAGTTTCTTGGTCCCGCCTAGCCCCATGGTTCTGGATGAATCTCTCCCACCTGAGCTCTTGCAGACACTTATAAAATAATCACTCATGGGCTTATATTAATTACAAACTATATGGCTTGTGGCTCAGGCTTCTTGCTAGCTAGCTCTTTCATCTTAAAATAATCCATTTCTATTAATTTATATGTTGCCACATGGCCGTGGCAGTACCAGTCTGCTGGCATCTTGTTGCTCCTTTGGCAGCAGGCTCATATCTGCCTTGACTCCATCCTTCTTCATCTCTGTCTTCAGTTTGAATGTACCGCCTAACCTTATTCTGCATCACCATTGGCCAAATAGCTTTATTTCTCAATCAATGAGAGCAAAGCATATTCGCAGCATACAGAAAGACATCCCACAGCAAAATCTAACTATATGAATACGTAAATAAATGTGGAAAACCTATTTCCTTGATCTGGGCATGATCATGCACCCTTGTAGTCCCAGCACCTGGGAGGTAGAGGCAAAAGAATCAGAAGTGTGAAGTCATCCTTGGCTACAGAGTTGAGGCCCACCTATAAGCTACATGGGATCTTATCTCATAAAACCAAAACGAACACTTTTCTCTTAGTGTCTACTGTATGACCAGAAATATGCTGCCTACAACCCAGAGAAAATGTTGAACTCATATCTCATTTCCCATTATTCTTGTAGCCCCACAAGCTGCTTCTGAGCTAACAGAAGCCTGTAGTGCCCATTTCTTGCATGTCCATCATGAGAAATTAGAAATCCTGATTTTATAACTGGGATTTCAAAGTTGTTTCCTACCTAGAAAAAGCAAGAAGTTTGAATTTAAAAAGCTTTGGGCTACAAATAAAAATAAATAAATAAATTACAATGATTTGGATAGACCAGGATATGGGGACTTCCACAAGTCAACGATAATAGTGTTGGGCCAGAGAACCATGTTTTATGAGGTGGCCCTGTGGCTCTCTTCATGGTAGCCTCACCACGGCAGGATGGCTTCCATCATGAGACATCCATCTGCATCCCCAGCAGGAAAGAGAGTAGGGCAATGGTTCTGGTTTTAAACTTTTTTTTCTCAGAGGAAGCATGTAGTAGAATATTATTTTAAGGTGTGTTACTTTTGTTTATGTTGCATTTGTTTAACTCTGTGAACCTGTGTTACTGTGCCTGTGTAAAACACCTGATGGTCTAATAAAGAACTGAATAGCTAATAGCAAGGCAAGAGAAGGGATACACAGGACTGTCAGGCAGAGAGAATATATAGAGGGAGAAATCTAGGAGGAAGAGAGAGATGGAGGGGTGAAGGAAGTAGTGGCTAGAGAAGGAGGAGGACTCCAGGGGCCAGCCACCCAGCCACCCAGCTACACAGCAAGCCAAAGAGTAAGAGTAAGATTTACAGAAGTAAGAGAATGGGAAAAGCCCAGAGACAAAAGGTAGATAGGATAATTTAAGTTAAGGAAAGCCGACTAGAAACTAAGCCAAGCTAAGGCCAGGCATTCATAATTAAGAATAAGCCTTATTATGTGTGTGATTTATTTGGGAGCTGGGTGGCAGGCCCCCCAAAAGACCAAAGACCAACCAACAACAGAGGTATTGCCCAGAAACTCAGCCCATTCCACTCCAGCCTCCTGTATTAGTTATCTTTTCTGTTATTACAATAAAAGCGTTGGTGATTGAGGCACCTTATAGAAGGAAGGGTTTGTTGAGCTTATGGTTTCTGACAGATGATGAGTCCAACATGGCAGTGAGGCAGGGCAGCAAAAGCAGGTGCTGCAGCCAGAGCCAAAGGCTGAGAGCTCACGGTCTCAACCCAAATCCCTGAGGAAAGAGAAAGTGAACTGGAAGGGGCTCCAGGCTTCTAACCTCAAAGCCTACCCACAGTGATGCAAATCCTGCAGCCAGGCCACACCCCCTAGACCTCCACAGACAGCATCATCAGCTGGGGACCAAGTGTTCAAATGCTTTCTAAACTGACATACACAATAGGAACTGTATACCCATGGGCTTAATTCTTAGAGGAGAAACAAAAAACAAAAAACACTGCCTTGTCCCTAATTAATGCCCAGGAAATACCTGTTGTGACCATACTTGGATGCACACCGTCACATTTCTCCGAAGGAACAGAATGAATGTGTTGTAACAGGGATTTTTCAGATTGGCTTATACGCTAAGGGCTGGGTAGTCCAACACTGGCTATGTGTGTGCTGAAGGAGTTGAGAACCCCAGAGCTCCTCAGTCCATGAGGCTGGATGCCTCAGCAGTTTCAGTCTGGTGCTGAGGACATGGAAGATTCCTGCAGAGTCCCTGGTCTTCAGTCCACATTTGAAGCCTGAGAATTTGGGTTCTGGTGTCAGCAGAGGGTGGTGGCGGTAACAGGACAGATACACTCACTAGCTGGAAGTGAAGGCAGGTAGGAAAAAGCAATGACCTTTCTGTGAACCTATCATGCCTGGGTCATCAGAAGGCACCCCACTCTAGGGGAGAGTCCTCCCACTAAGCTAGTCCTTCCTAGAAGTGCCCCAGCCAGCTGCCCAGAGACCTGTCTCTGGTTGATTCCAGACCCCATCAAGTTGACAATGGAGATGAGCCGTAAGAGGAGTGAAAGCCGTATTTGGACAGGAACACCAGAGTTGCCCTTGGGGGGGGGGGTGGGGCCTTCCTATGGATTCTATGTACAATAGTCAAAAGGGTCAGAGGCAGGCTGCCAAACACAAGAGACTCAGAGCCAAGCACAGCTCAGAGAGGCTGGGAAGCCACACAGCAGCCGGCACACAGCAGCTGGCCCTCCCACTTAGAGTTTGCAGTTTCTGGTAGGTGGGTGACCTCTCCAGTCACCTGACAGCCTTGTGCTCCTCTACCTGATGGCACCAAGCACTTACTCTATAGACAAATTGAGCTCAGTGGGCGTCTCTGCTTCTCCAGTGACTGCACTCACCCTGTCTACCTAAACCCAGCCCAAAATTCCACCAACATGAAAAAAGAAAATGTGTGTGTGTGTGTGTGTGTTTTTTCATTTTGTGCATAGTGTTTCTGAATGTCCACAGATGTAGAAGGGAAAAAAAGCCATTTCCTCCCCCAGAAAGGAAAGTCTGAGATACACAATGTTCTCAAACCATAAAAAGACAGGAAGCCTTTAGAATGAGGAAGCCAGCCCTTCCTTAAGGGAGCTCCCTGTTGGTTTGAAGACCGCACAGCTCTTAAAACATTTATAGAAAGAAAAAAAAAAAAGTAATTCAATGTACTTCAAGCCGGCCAGCAGCCTGAGACTTCAGTGATGTAGGGCCTTATGCAAGACTCCTGCATAGCAGAAATGAGGGCAGAGATGCTCAGTCACACAAGTGTGGGGACCTTGCTGGCCATAGGCATTTGGTTCCAGCACTAGGCAGGCAAATCTCTGGGAGTTCAAGGCTAGCCTTGACTACATAACAAGTCCTAGGCCAGCCAGAGCTACATAGTGAGATCTTGTCTCAAAAAAAAAAAAAAACAAAAAGAAAAGAAGGTAGGTAGAGAAGAAAGGAGGGAGGGAGAGGGAGGGAGAGGGAGGAAGGGGGAGGAAGGAAGGAAGGAAGGAAGGAAGGAAGGAAGGAAGGAAGGAAGGAAGGAAGAAAACAAAACCAGGAAAAGGACCTGAGTTCAAAACCCCTACAGCCCATTTTAAAAAATAAAATAAAAGACTAGCATGGAGTAAAGAGATGGGTCAGTGGTTAAGAACAGTTATTGCTCTTGCAGAAGACCTGGGGTTCAGTTCCTAGCACCCTCCAGTGCCCTCTTTTAGCCTTTGTAGACTCCTGAACACAGATGGTATACATACATTCATGCAAGTTCACATACATGCACACAAAGAAAAAACTAATAATTTTAAAATTTATTTTATATTTTTAAATTTTTATTTTAAAAGCTAGACATATTAGCACATGATTATGATGTCAGGGCTGGAAAGGCAGACAGGCGGATCCCTGGGGCTTGCTGGCCAGTCTAGCTGGATCTGCAAACCCCAGGCTCCTTAGAATTCCATCATCTTGCCCCATCCCATCTGTTTTCTTCCTTGCTACTTCCCACAGAAGCCCTCACTATATTGTGAAGCCCTGTTCAGATTTCACTGTACCTATCCAGGTCCCACACCAGAGCTTTCCTACCCTCCTGTAGTCACGCAAAGAATGTCCCCCCCCCACCAAGTCCTGTATAATATGTCCCCCTGTTGACTGACAATGACATAGGTGTCTGTACATGGATTTCATGTGATAAACACCACTCATGCCAACATAAAGGGGAGAGAGATTTTATTGGGTCCTCTGAAGGTCAAGGGGCAACAAAACCAGGCAAAGATGTATCTAGGGTTGAAAGATGTTAGACACCCAGCTCCTTGGATAACGTTTCTTCTATGGACACCTATTTTATGTAGCAGCCTAGAAACTCCCAGCAGCCCCAGGCTGACCACCCCCGTGAAAAGAATTTCATGGGTGAAAAAAAACTTTTTTTTTTTTCTGAGCTGAGTTAGGCCATGTGCCCATCCCTAAATCAACTTCTACACAGGAGAATAGAGCATATTGGTTAGGACCTCAGTCACATGGGCAGCCCTGTAAATAGGAAGATAGGTGATCCTCATGAAAATCTCCGCACTGGGAAGACAACAGATGGTTCCCCCAAAGGAAAATCTGGTTTGTAATTAGAGGGAATAATATTTATCTACCTGAATCATCTTTTTGTTTTAACAGTTGGTTTATTTGTGTGGATGCCGGTATGCGTGTGTGCACGTGTGTTTGCAGATACACCTGTGCATGCTCACTGGGGGACCAAAGGCAGCGTCAGGTGCCTTTTCCTACCACTCTCCATCTCTTCCTTTGAGTTGGGTCCCTCCCTGAACCTGGGACTCAATTTTGCTAGGCTAGTTTGGAAGCCAGAAAGCCCCAGCAGTCCCCTTGTCTCTGCCTCCCTGTGAGCTGGAGTTAAGGCTCACCCAGGATGCCTTGCTGGAACCTGGGATCCAAACACCAGTCCTCAGGAGAGCTCAGCAAGCGCACCCAGCTTCTGAGCCACCCTTTCCAGCCCCCCCCCCCTGTGAGTCATTCTTTTTAATCTATTGTTTTAAAATTATTTTTTTTAATCTTTGAGAATTTCTCAGATTTATACAAAGCATCTAAATCATATCAAAGCCACCCCCAACTACTGCCTCCAAATCCCTCTGGCCTCCTTCTCTCCCTCCCAGCTTCAAGTCTGTCTGTGTGTGTGTGTGTGTGTGTGTGTGTGTGTGTGTGTGTGTGTGTATCCACTGAATCCAGAGATTTTTTGTTTGTTTGCTTTTGCTTTGGGGCTTGGGATTTGGGGGGAATGTTTTGTTTGTTTGTTTTCAAGACAGGGTTTCTATGTGTAGTTTTGGCTATCCTGGAAGTGGCTCCGTAGACCAGGTTGGCCTTGAACTCGGAGATCCACCTGCCTCTGCCTCCTGAGTGCTGGGGTTAAAGCTGTGCACCACCACCGCCCATAGAGTCCAGGGTTTGTTTGTTTGTTTGTTTGTTTTGTTTTGTTTTCTAATACCTCAAAATACCTAGCATTTTATGCCATTTGCTTTGCCTGGCCCCTCTTCTGACTTGATGGCTCTGCCAGTTAAGTATTCCCAAATACTGGAGAACAAACGTGGTTTGGCTTTGGAAATATTTGCACATGTCTAACAGGATCTGTTAGAGATGAGGCCTAGTTCTAAACACAAAATGCACTGATGTTTCATATCAATGCGATCCACCTAATGCTGTAACTTTTTGTTTATTTTCTTCAAGACAGGATTTCTCTACACAGCCCTGTCTGTCCTGGACCTCGCTCTGTAGACTAGGCAGGGCTCGAACTCACAAAGATCTGCTTGCTTCTGCCTCCCAAGTGCTTGCAGTAAAGGCCCAGTAATCTGTTTTTAATAACTAATGGGGGAAGCCAAGTTTCCACTTGTGATATCTTATTGGAGCCTGGTTATGTTGGATCCTGGAGTCACTTGGATGTGAAGTTGAAGGTGCTCAATTGTGTCATAATTAGCTAGGAAAAGAGTACACCACCATTTAAGCGTTTTCTCTCTTTTCGGGAGTCTGGTTAGTAAGCCAGACACTCCAAAGCCTTTCATCTGGAGTCAGGAAGAAGACAGAAGACCCTCTTGTTTTCTAATCCCAACGTCTTGCTCACAGACACTAGAAATTTTAAAAATATATATATTATTGTTTTTCAACCTAATAAGAGAAAATCAGTCAGTCATAATGAAGTCCTTGACCTGCCAGCCTGAATCTTTTCCTATAGCCATTTGTGATCATGGAGACTGGGCAAGATTTCCCAAATCCTTGATGCTTCTTCGTTATTAAAAGCAGGGTCCCTTAATAAATAATTAGATGCTCACTTTCTAAGGAACAGAGAGATAAGGGTGGGGAGAGACTCCAGTCTCATAAATTTCATGCTACAGGATAGATTTTGCCCAGCGTGGAGAAGAGCCTAGCGCTGGTTGGGTTTTTTTTTTCCCCTTTCCTGTGGCATAAATTGTTCTAATTACGTGTGCAAGATCATCTATTCCCCGAGATGAGAGTCCCAAGCGCCGTGTCTGTTCTTTTAATTCCAAGAAGCATGTGAGGCTCTGTGTTCCCACCCCCCTTGTTTTCAAACTGAATTGTTTCAGTGGTGGCTTAGTGTGTCAGCTTGTAAGTCTATAAAACAGTTCTCTACCAGCTGGAGATTCAACATGCTACAGGAATGCATAACAGAGCCTAACCAAGAAGGTTTGTAATTCAGTAATTAGCTGTAATTAATGAACACAAAGTGAAGACTCATTTACAGCTTAAATTACCACATTAGCTCCTGTCACCCTCTATGTACACAAAACAGCAGGAATTCAATTATTTTTATTCTTCAAAGCTAATTTAAAATTTAAGGGATGCCATTACATGAAATAATAGGTAAGAAATGTAATCGCAATCTCTGGGAACAGTTGGTCGTCCCTAGAATTAAAAAAAAGAATGTGATCGCTGACGATTTGGAAATGTTTCTTCATCTGTGAACAGATGAGGGATTGAAGTCTCTGCTCTTTTCAGTATATTTAATTTAAAGGAGAAGGGAGCCGATGGTAGCGGAGTCCTCATGCTGGGAGATCATTGGGCATAAGTGCCAAGGCAGCTGATGGAAGGGGGGCAGCCTGGGGGACTCACATGCCATTGTCTTTGATGGGAACCGAGTCTCCCTGAAATGCCAGGAGCTCCTTGAATTTGCCACCTGTTCCTGACAAAAAACATCAGAGGCTTCAGTTCTTGTCATCATCTTTTGTAAGCAACATGTTTCCTTTCTTTCTTTTCTTTCCTTCTTTCTCTTTCTTTCCTTCCTTCCTTCCTTCCTTCCTTCCTTCTTTCCTTCCTTCCTTCATTCATTCATTCATTCATTCACGGTGAAGTAGCTGTCCTAGGCTCCAGGCCACAGCAGTGGAAATGGTGGACCCATTCCAGCCCTTCTAGGGCCAGCGTTCAGAGGGGAAAGCTCTCAGTAGGAGGAATTGGTAAATCTGGATCTGTAATAGTCTTAGTGGAAGCCTTTAAAATGTAAGCATAAAGGCCAGGGAAATGGCTCCATCAGTAAAGTGCTTGCCACGGAAGCATGAGGCCCTGAGTCCCACTACCTGGAACCCCTGAAATAGCAATGCATTCCTATCATCCCAATGCTGAAGAAGCAGAAAAGAAACTGGCACTGCCTGGGGCTAGCCAACCAGCCAGCTCAACCTAATCAGGGAGCTCTGTGCTCAACAAGAGACCCAGTCACAAAGACATAAGTAAATAAATTAATAAATAAGGTCAGAAGCAGGCATGGTGGTGCACGCCTTTAATCCCAGGGCTAGGGAGGCAGAAGCAAGTGGACTTGGTGAATTCCAGGCCAGCCTGTACTTCTGTCCCCCACGTGCGTGTGAATACACCTGCACACACATATGTGCACTGGAGCAACAGTCAAGTTTGGCAATACATGACTATTATCCCAGCCCTTGGGAGGCAGGAAGATGATCAATTCCAGGTCAGCCTGGAGCTCAAGGCCAGCCCTATCAACATAGTAACAGCCTGGGTTTGTTTTGTTTTGTTTTGTTTTGTTTTGTTTTGTTTTGTTTTGTTTTGTTTTGTTTTGTTTTTTGCCAGAGCTGAGGACCGAACCCAGAGCCTTGCGCTTGCTAGGCAAGTGCTCTACCACTGAGCTAAACCCCAACCCCCTGGGTTTTTTTTTTTAAAGCAAAAAAAAATAATAAAAGCCAATGACATAATTGAGTGACAAAGGGCTTGGCCAAGCATGCTCAAGGCCCTGGGTTCTATTCCAATAATAATAATAATAATAATAATAATAATAATAATAATAATAATAATAATAATATAGTTATATATATGAATAGATGCTTAGGTTCCAGCCCCCACTGGCTGAATCAGACTCTCTGTGGTCAAGCCTGAGCATCAGTATTTTTAGCCATTTTCAATAATTCAAATATGGAGCCATGATTGGGAATCCCTAGGCTTGGCTAACAACCACAGCAGAGATAGTAGCTGTCACTGGAGATCGAGACTGTGATAGAAACAAAGCCAGAAAGCCAGGCATCAGGAAGGTAACCAAGCTGGTCCAGGTCACATGATTGGGGAGGGGACTCTGAACTGTAAGAAGTGAGTCTGAGAGTCTAGAAGAAGCTGGCCTAACTTAGGCATCAAGTTCTCCCCAACCATGTGCGTGCGCGCGCGCACACACACACACACACAACCTATCACTGTCTCGTTTTTAAATTTATATCTGTGTGATGTCTGTGTGTGCTGATGTGTATGGGTGCACATATGTGTGGAGGCCAGAGGTGGGTGGCTAGTGTCTTCTTCCATTACTTGTCACTTTATTTACTGAGGCAGGATCTTTTACTGAGCTCAGAAGTCACTGAGTCAGCAGATCTAGCTTAAACTCTTGGCCCCGGGGATCCCCTGTCTCCCTTCCTCAGCCAGCTCTTTCACACAGGCTGCCATGCCCACCTGGCTGCTATTTAGGTCCTGGGGATCCGAACTCTGGTCCTCATATTTTCCCTATACAAGTTTTATCTGCTGAGCCATCTCCACATAGCCAGGCCCCATCCTCACCCCCTGCCTCTCTACCCTTCCAAATGTTTTGTTATTTTAAAGTGTATATCAAAACAATAAAGTTCATTGGCAAGGTGCATTTATCCCACTTAAACCATGTTCTTAAAAAAAAAAAAAAACCTGGAAACAACCTAGATGCCCATCAACTGAAGAATGGATTAAGAAAACATGGTACATATACACAATGGAATACTACTCAGCAGAGAAAAACAATGACAGCATGAAATTTGCAGGCAAATGGATGGAACTAGAAAAAAAATCATCCTGAGTGAGGTAACCCAAACTCAGAAGGACAAACATGGTATATACTCACTTATAAGTGGATTCTAGATATAAAACAAAGAACAATCAGACTGCAACCCACAGAACCATAAGGCTATATATATGGCATGGGGGACCCTAGGATGACTGTTCCTTATAATAAGATTTGATTTTACTCAATTACTGAGCAACCCTCAATGAAACATTACACTATTAAGAGCTGCCAGCTTAAGTCGTGCTGGGATCAAGAATAATGGGCCTCGGCTGTTCGTGTTCCTGGAGTTGTGTCCATGCCAGTGGATGCTCACACGCTCCAGAAGAGAATCTGACATTGCTGCTGCTGTTGTTGCTGTTATAACAGTGATGACCACCGCTACTACTCTTTCTGGGATTGCCATTTCATAATTGGTTACTACAGCTAGCACAGTGGAGACCCTGGCGGCAAAAGTAGCTACCACAGTTAGTTAATCTTTCATTCTATTGGGCATGACAAATTTAAATCAATAGTTATACACATTTCAATTGGTTTTGACAGTTATAAGTTTTACAAACTCAAGTTCCATTTGCTCTTGGGATACCATCTTACAAGGACTCATTAAGGAAGGGAATGTCTCAGTAGGCCTTTAGCCTACCAGCTATGGGTGGGTTAAGACTTCTGTTGGTCTTTTCTGTGTCAAACACACAGATTGCAAGCCCAGTGCCACTTAAAGATCTTTGGCAACAGTTAACTCTGCAGCTCTCACAGGATTGAGCCTGTGTGATAGAGTATTCAGAGACGGGTAATGCCTGGGGGGTACTCACCAACCTAAGATAGAATGCCTGTGTGGCCTGGACAGGTGTCTCCATGATGAGTAAGGTGACCTACTGACGTCCCACGCAACCTAAGTCAGAAGCTCATTTTTTAGTAATAGGAGGGGACCTGTAGGGCTCTGACTCACATTTTGGGTAACTGTTGCCTTGCTTGCTGACCTTGGCCTTGATATCCTCCCTATGCCAATTCCCTGTGAGATTCTACACTCCTGAATGCTTAAGGGATGTTCCTTGTCTGTGTATCCAGCATATAGGGCATTAATAGCTTAGATGCAAGATTATAAAACATCAGAAGCAGGGGTTGGGGCTTTAGCTCAGTGGTAGAGTGCTTGCCTAGCAAGCGCAAAGCCCGGGGTTCAATCCTCAGCTCCACAACAAAACAAAAAACAAAAAACAAAAAAAAAAAAAAAAAAAAACATCAGAAGCGGGGTGGGGGATTTAGTTTAATGGTAGGGTGCTTGCCTAGCAAGTGCAAAGCCCAGGGTTCAATCCTCAGCTATAAATAAATAAATAAATAGATAGATAGATAGATAGATAGATAGATAGATAGATAGATAGATGATAGATAATCAGAAGCAAACTTCTGCCCTCCAGAGTTATCCCATTGTGCTGTAAGCCTGTATTTAAGACCTCCTCCCTTCTTCAATAAACGGCATTTGGCATTCAAAAGGAGAAGGAGAAGAAGAGAAGGAGAAGAAGAAGAAGAAGAAGAAGAAGAAGAAGAAGAAGAAGAAGAAGAAGAAGAAGAAGAAGAAGAAGAAGAAGGAGGAGGAGAAGGGGTCAAGATCATGATGGGGAAACCCACAGAGACAGCTGACCGGTGCTACGGTGCTAGTTGGAGTTCATTGACTCTGGACTAACAGCTTGGGAACCTGCATGGGACTGAACTAGGCCCGCTGAATGTAGGTGACAGTTGTGTGGCTTGATCTGTTTGTGGGGTCCCTGGCAGCAGGACCAGGACTTACCCAGATGCATGAACTGGCTTTTTGGAGCCCATTCCCTGTGGTGGGATACCTTGCTCAGCCTTGATACAATGGGTTGGGGCTAGGCTCTCCTTCAACTTGGTATGCCAGACTTTGTTGACTACCATGGGAGGCCTTACCCACTCTGAGGAGTGGATGGGGGTAGAGTGGGATGGAGGTGAGAAGGTGGAAGAAGGGGAGGGAGGGGGAACTAGGGTTGGTATGTAAAATGGAAAAAAAAATTAATAAAATAAAAAAAAAGTCAGAAAAAAAAATCAACAAGTACCGGGACCTGAGGCAGACATGGACATGATGCTTTCCATGAGCAGAAAGGGTTCTGTGGGTAGAGTATAGTAGGTAAGGAAAGAGAATCTTTGAGGCTAGAGGCAAGGCAGGAACCAAGATAGATTTTATTCAGGAATGTACAGTGGGAGGTGCCTTCGGGGACATCCCTGCCCCATGACTGACACTCCTCTCTTTTCAAGGCAGTTCCAGTAATGGAAGAAAAAAACTCACGTCAAAAGAACGTTGGGTCTCACGTGTTGGATTTCTCCCTCCCTGCACATCCCCTCCCTTTTTGGATCCGTATTCCTCTCTCCTTTAAATAGGCCACTCGGAACAGCACTGTCTAATTTTTCATAGGTGATCGACTGCTGAGTGGGGGCTTCGGGAGACAGAGGGGAGACGCTGATAAGCCCGCTCTCGGATTCTATTAGGGAATACGGTAGTAATTAATGAACCCTGCCAGTAATTGGGAAGGTGTGAGTCCCTGTAATATCATAATGACAGTCATCCGTCTGCAAACCCCCGTCACTCCAAGCTATCCCTCATTGCTCTCTGATCTCAGACTCTGAGCCATGCAAATCTCTCTGACAGGATGCTACGTCTCTGTCTCTCTAATTGGGCGGTATAGAGTTGTTTATGGATGGTGCCGGCATTTAAGCCTCAGTTGGAGGTTGCTCAGTGATCGTTAGGAATTTGCCTTTCCGGCATTGTCAAAGATGCATCCCTTTGCTTCTGTGTCTGTGGTGGATGCCCAGGTGATGGTGACGTAATGCGTTTTTGTGGACAATAGCTCGGTGTGTAATTGTTAGAAAAACAGTTTGGAAGTTTAAAAAAATAAATACAGAAATTTCTCATCTTCAGTGAACTGAAGCAAAAACTTCAGTTCATAGACAGAAGCATAATGTTTTCCACAAACACATATGGGCTGAACAATATTAATGCCCAAAAGAGGAGGCCACATGCAAAAAATAAAAAGCAGTTTTACATAGAGCCCAGTTTATGAACACTGTTTCACTGGGCACATCTGCCACATTTATATGTGTATATGTGTGTGTGTATGTATATGTATATAAATATATATTTATTTATGTTTAATATATGTGTGTGTGTATGTGTATTTTTTGCTGTGTCCAAGGGGTCATCTATTGTCTTTCTGAAATCAACATGATCAACTGTTGTATATACCATAAAATGTTTTGAATGGTGGGGGAATAGACCCTTCTAACTCTGGTAAGAAAGCTGAGTGTTTCTGCCATGATTTCAGAGAGGAATCTTTTAAATATTTAGAAAAACATGCGAAGTATCGTTTTAATATATAATCAATGCACTTTAAAGGGACTCAAATATGAGCTAGCTAGGCAGGGATGGCTCAGCTGGTGTCTTTTCTGACTTCAACTATGAGAGAAATTGGAAGCTCTCTGGCTCCGTGTCCTCCCCAGGAAGGAAGGAAAAGGAACTGAGACTTAGAAGCCTGTGGCCTCCATTCTTTGATTCACTCACCTGTGTGGCTTTGATTCGGTGACTTGGCCTCTCTGAACTCTGGGTTTCTCATCTTCTCCCCAGAGTTCCTGTGTGATGCTTCCAGCTAGGTAGGGGGTCTGTTTAAACCTGGGGTGACTTTCTGGAATAGTCTAGTATGTTTTACAAACTTAAGAAACAGAAATTACTTCCAGGCGATGCATTCCCACCACAGGAAGCTCCCCCTTGCCTGTTCCAGAAAGTTCCATATGCGCTGGGGACAAAGCCACCCTCCCCAGGCTTGATGTGTGGAGAGACAAAGTATATAGAAAGAAGGAGAGAGGGAGAGAAGGGTGTGGCCGATGCTGCTGGGAAGGAGCAGGATGCAGCCAGGGAGACCATGGTGTGGGAGGGACATCAGGGAGGTCATTGTCAGAGTGCCAAGGACTAGCTGTGTTATCCTGTCTATCCTTGAGGGAGTAGCAGGCTCCAAGTGAGAGGCCCGAACCCAATCTTTCCTCTGTGGACATCCTATCGGGAAAAGTCTGTAGGAAATAAAGAAACTTCCAGAAGCCCTACAACCTTGGGTAGTCAATCACAAACTTTCCAGGGTGGTCTGTTCTGACAGCTAGAACTTCCTGACTAGGGTCTTAATTTATCCTCAATGACCCACCAGCTGGATCATCTTTAAACTAAACCTTTTATTTTGTGTATACACACACACACACACACACACACACACACACACACACACACACACACCACCTCCCACTCAGGCCCTATCTCCTTTTTCAAAAAAAAAAAAAAAAAAAAAGGATTGAATCTTTATTTCTATATTGCATGTACACACGTACATGTGGGAGTGTGGGCTGTGTGCCTTGGTTCTCTCCTCTTCAGGAATCTCCTCCTGTCAAGGTTTGAACATAGGTCCTCAGGCTTGTTGGCAAGCACCTTTACCTGCCAAGCCAATTCGTGGGCCCTGGTGTCTCTTTTTAATCACTGCCCCTTGCTCCTCTGGAGCAGGATGAATTGCCTGTGAGGAATATGTCTGCCAGCAGGCCCCTGTCTGCGTATAGTGACCAACAAGGCTCAGTAACCTGAAGCTTGAACTGAAGTAACACGCAGGGCAGAGGGCTCCTATCCCGGAATACTAATGTGCTGGTGGTGGGTGTGGCCAAGACAGAGAAGATGCGTGGAAGAGAAACTTAAAAAGTAAGGAACTTTCGGGAATGAAACCGCCACTAACCCTGCTTCGTGGAATGATTGCCAAATGTGTGCACAAACACGTAAGATACATTTGTCTCATTATTCATCGCCTATACTCTTTCCTTCCATTATTTATGTTTTAAACAATGGTTACCGTAAATATATTTTTTAAGGGGATGGGGAAACTGCTGTGGGTAGGGAGATGATCAAGAAGCCCCAGTGCACCCCAAATCCTGTTTCTTCCTTACAGTAGATAAAAAAAAAAATCTTAACGGGAGCTGTGCTCCATTCCCATGTGGGTGATAAGTACTGGTTTATTGTGAAATGTCACAAAATCAGAATGCCATACAGTGGGACATGAACTGATAGGAAATGTTTTCCTGTCTCCCTACCCCATTACTCAGAATCACAGGCGTTCCCCTCGATAAGCCTAAATGAACTACCTTGTGAGCACTCCCACTCACTAGTGATGGAAATTGGCCAAGGTGACCTGTCTGGCAAAACCTGGTACTCATGGTTTCAGACCTCTATGAGGCTGGTACCAGGTCTGACCACCAAGGCTATAGCTGTGTGAGTCACCAGCCTCCAGAAGTGGAATCCAGGGAAACTTGGTTGCCAAAGCAACAAGGATGCTAGTGCATGGGGCAATGAAAGTCATCAGGCCCAGGGCCCTCAAGGAACAACTGAGAAAGGTTTGGACCTAGTGAAAGTCATGTCATGCCACACCCCTGAAGTGGAGTACAGGGAAGCCATCTGAGCCCTGAGAGAGACTACTGGCTTTAGGGACAGGCACAGATTCACACTGACCCCCATTCTGCCACCAGTGGAGGGGGTTGCACAAAAGCTCACCCTTTATGGTCTGCACCCCTTCATCTTCTCTCTGAACTCTTCCTTCTGAGTCTAGACACAGCCATGTGAGTTGCGTTGTCCAATCAGAATCGAGCAGTTGTGTCCAAGCAATTGCTTAGAAAGCGCTTGCCCCCTGTGGTTGCTGTTGGAGGATGCACAGGCCAGGAAGTGGAGGGGTGGGGAGCAGACCCCAATTTTACTTGTCTCAGCTTAGGAAAAGAAGACAGAAAAAAAAAGTCATTGTTTTTACTTTTTTTGCTTAGATCATGTCTTGATGTATAGCCCTGGCTGGCCTGGACCTCACTAGGTAGACCAGGCTAGCCTTAAACTTACAGAGATCTTCCTGCCTCTGCCCTCCAAGTCCTGGGATTAAAGGCGTGTGCCATCATGACCAGTAGAAGTTCCCTTTTTCCACACTTTTTCTACCTCCTCGTCCTTCTTCTAGGCCTTCCCAGGGGACACATTGTGTGGATGCTGGGAGAAGAGCAGACAGAAAGAGGGTGTCATTTCCTAAGTGCACACAGTCATGAAGTGCAGTGTGGACAGCAGGCAGTCTGTGTAGTGCCAGAATTCAGAATTAGTTGCCAGGCTACCTCCATCCTCTACTGCTAGGCTGTTTCTCAGCCTTGTGGGGCTGGAGAACCAACGAATACCTCTTAAAGGAAGTCATGACATAGTACTGACTTTGTTTTAGTAAGAGTAGTGAAGGTGTAGGTCAGTGTTTCCCCACTTCGGCTCACCACCTCTCCCCACATTCTTCTGCTCAACAGTCCGAGAACACACTCAAATTCTGCATCCATAAATCAACCAAACTCTCATCGAACTGTGGGGGCATGTAGCCATAGTAAAGACTTAACCACATTGTATGACACTCTCTGCCCAGCATCTGTCCTCACTGGCAGTTATCAAGTGTATTTGCTGTTTTTCTGTTGCTGCAGTAAAACACCGTGGCAAAAAGGCGCCAAGTGGCAGGCACGGTGGCGGGAGTGGGAGGCTGAGAGTCCACCTCTTCAGCCATGTGTATGGTGGCAGGAGTGGGAGGCCCAGAGACCATGTCTTCTGTGAAGAGAGCAGAGAACGGGAAATGCAGCAAGGCCATAAACTCTCAAAATCCCGCCCCCAGTGACATACTGCCTCCAGCAAGGTTCCATGACTACCCCCAAAAAGTACCACCAACTGAAGACAAAGTGTTCAAATGCACGTGCCTCCACCACCACATAAGATATCTGGAGATGGGGCTGGACAGGTGGCTCAGCTGTTAACAGCTCTTGCTGTTCTGGCAGAGAACCCAGGTTCTGTTTCCAGCACCCACACCAGGAAGCTCACAACCATCTATAACTCCAGTTCCAAGGTTTCAGCACCCTCTTTTGGGCCTCCACGGGCACTGCACACATGCAGTGCATATATAAACACTGAGGCACATGTATACACACACAAAAAAGTAATAAGAGGACATCTGGAGGTGAGTGGAACCTCACTGAAGGTTTACAAGGAACCTTTGTAAATACCACACTATTACACAAGGAGCTTGAGCATCCATGGACTCAGGTATCCACTGGACACTTAGAGCCAGTTTCTCAGTTCCATGGGACACTGTATTGACCAGTCTGTCCCATAAATATTGCCTTAGGGGAACTTAGCTACCAGTCCCCCATTTTGCTGAGGCCAGACGCCCGGGTTTCTCTAAGCTAACACCCTCCCTCGGGCTTCTGGTGCCCCCTGCACAAATCCTTCCACACTACTGTGGCCTGTTTCCTAGGCAGGCTGACAAGAGGGAAGAGTGACCCTCAGTGGCTAGTTCTTCTGTCACTTGATGAAGCTCGAGCGTATCCGGCAGCTCTTTTTCCCCTTTTTTAAGTTAATATTTTGAAATATTTGACTTAAAAGGGGGGGAAGAAACATATGATGAACACACACACACACACACACACACACACACACACACACACAATGAGAAAGTTCAAAACCAGAAGCTGCAAAAGCAGTTAAGAGGTTTGGTCTGCCCCTCACCCCCCACTGCGGGAGACCTTCCTACCACAGGCTGATGACCAAGAGCACAAAATCGATGTTGACAGGCATTATTCACCAATCTTCAGGCTTCCTTTGAGCTTTACCACCTCTTACTCATTTTCTTTGCTCTTCTAGGATCGAGTTTGGGATCCCAGGTTGGATTCAGTGGCCACAGCTACCTCGTCGTTTGTCACTGTCTCACCCTGCGTTGCGTTGTGTTTTGATTTGATTTGATTGTGTGTGGGGATATGTGGAGGCCAAAGGAGAAGGCTGAGAGCCCTCCCCCTTATCTCTTTCCTCTCTGTTCCCTTGAGACAGGCTCTCTCACAGAACCTGGGCTCAGCTGGCAGCCAGCACGTCCCCTGCACTCCACCTGTCTCCGCCCTCACACACTGGAGTTACAGGCATGTGAGCCACATCCAGCTTTTGTGTGGGTGCGGAGGTCCCACCCAGGCCTCAGGCTTGCACAGCAGACACACTTACGCACTGAGTCGCTTCTTCAGCCTTTCCCTGTCTTTTATGATACTGAGCCTCTGGCGAGTACAGATCAGTTATTTTGTGAGCTGTCTCCCACTCCGCCTTTGTCTAATGTCTTCTGATCCCTGAGTTGATGTTAGGTGTTGTGCAAAAAGAATACCTGCTGTAGTACTATTCCTAGAGACAGGACACTAGCAGACTGTGGTGGTTTGAAAGAAAATGCCCCCCAAAGGGAATGGCACTATTAGGAGGTGTGGCCTTGTAGAGTAGGTGTGGTTTTGTTGGAGGAAGTGTGTCACTGTGGAGGCAGGCTCTGAGGTTTCTTATATGCTCAAGATACCACCCAATGTCTCAGATCACTTCCTGTTGCTTTCTGATCAAGATGTAGCCAGAACCATATCTGCCTGCACACTGCCATACTCCTAGGCACCATACTCCCTGACATGACAAAAATGGGCTAAACCTCTGAAACTTTAAGCGGCCACCTCAATTAAATGTTTTCCTTTATAAGAGTTGCTATGGTAATGGTGCCTCTTCACAGCCATGGAAACCCTAACCAAGACACAGACCAAAGCAATGGTTCCACTCAAGCCTGTCTTGCTGACCCAGGGAGTATTAGGGTTATTTAAAGGCAGCTGCATGACTTGAAAGATGGGTAACAGCTCTCAGAAACATCATTCCTGGAGTCCCTCCCAAAGCCAAACTTCTATGTCCTTTAAACAGTACCATATCCCCACCCACCCACTCAAGCCCCTACCCAGCTACTGCATGATTAGCTGAAGCCAAGGGAGGGACAGGGAGAGTGTAGCTGGAATCTCAGATGAAGGTCTAATGATCTTATTTCTATGAGGGAACCTTAATGGTCTTGTGAGGGTCTCCTGTGGGTCATCACAACCACTCTGATTCAAGATGGCAACAGCCATGTCATGCCCGGAGGACAGAGTTCCCACTACGATGTCTTAGCAACGTGTGCCCTTCTCAGTAGTTTCATGACAATGACATGTCTTATTGCTGGTGAAGTTCACTTTGATCACATAGTTTAAGTGGTGTCTGGTGATGTCTGCTAAAATGTGAGGCACACAATTCCTACAGCCTTTGACGGTCGTGTTAGCCAAAATACCATGAAACAGGAGGAAGCCATTCAGCATCCATCTAGCTGTGTGATTTTATACATATGACTTTTATCTGGACAATATTTTCCTCACCTGGGGAAGGAGATTAATAACTACTACCTTTCCAAGCTGCTGTACAGGTTAGTGACAGCTAGGCAAGTCAACGGGCAGAATCAAAAGTGGAGATGTAGCAAGAATCTTAAAAGTTCTTATTAATAAAATAATAATACCTGGAGCCAGGTATTGGGGTGAATACTTGAAGATCAGAGAAATAGAAAAAGCCACAGCTACCTCACCTTGCCCATTCCTCAGCTGATCCTGGTTCCTTAGACTGGATGCTTCTGAGTCCTCATCTGAATGTGTCTCAGCTGAACTGCTGCTCAAAGCCTAAAGGCTTAACCAGCCAAATGCTTCTAGTTTCTGGTCTTCACGCCTTATATATCTTTCTACTTTCTGCCTTCACTCCCTGGGGTTAAAGGTGTGAGTCACCATGCTTGGCTGTATCCTTGAACAGAGATCCAGGTAAATCTCTGCCTCTGGAATGCTAGGATTAAAGGTATGTGCTACCACTGCCTACCCTCTATGTATAATATTGTAGCTGTTCTGTCTCTGGCCCCAAATAAGTTTATTAGGGTACACAATATTTTGGTGAATACAATACCACCACAGATCTCTGTCCTGGAAGATGGCTCAGTGATAAATCACAAGCCTGATGACCTGAATGCAGCTCCCCAGTAGTACATGTCAGTAGTACATGTTAGTAATCCCGATGCTTCTGTGGCATGATAGAAGGTGGAGGATGGGAGGATCCCTGGAAGCTATGGGCAGGCTCGCCTAGTATGGGAAACACAAAACAAGAAAGAAAAATTGCCTCAAACAAATTGTCCTCTGACCTCTACACCCTAGCATGTGCCCCCCCCACTTACACATACCATGTACATATGCACACATACCATACACACACGTATACACACATACACAAAGATTTTTTTAAGTGTATAACTCTAAGGATATCTTCAGCATTGTACATACACCATGCACACATGTACACACACCATACATACATGTATACACACCATGCACACTGATCAGGTGCTTATGGAAATAAAGCCTGGGAACTTGGAGATGCGATTGTCCTGGTCAAATAACTCTGAAGTCAGGCCACTGTGGTTCCCCAAGGAAACCCTACACTATCATTTTGCTATCAGTCATCGTTCTTAGCTCTAGAAAGGTAGGATCACAGGACAGGTAAGCATGTGTTCCCCGGAGTTGGGAAGCACCACCATTTCCAACACACACACACACACACACACACACACACACACACACGCCCAGATCTTAGCTGGATCCTTCAGGCAAGGGGCTGAGCTGATCTCCCCCTTTATTTCCCAAGGATCTTATTCATTAAGTTGATGTGAGGATGATAGATGGATAGATAGATAGATGATAGATAGATAGATAGATAGATAGATAGATAGATAGATAGATGATAGATAGATAGGTAGGTAGATAGATGATAGATAGATAGATAGATAGATAGATAGATAGATAGATAGATGATAGATAGATAGATAGATAGATGATAGATAGATAGATAGATGATAGATAGATAGGTAGGTAGATAGATGATAGATAGATAGATAGATAGATAGATAGATAGATAGATGATAGATAGATAGATAGATAGATGATAGATAGATAGATAGATAGATGATAGATAGATAGATAGATAGATGATAGATAGATAGATAGATAGATGATAGATAGATAGGTAGGTAGATAGATAGATAGATAGATAGATAGATAGATAGATAGAGCGAGCGCTGGAGAGATGACTCAGCAGTTAAGAGCACTTGCTGCTCTTGCAGAGGACACAGGTTCATTCTCGAGCACCCACATGGCAGCTCACATCATATGAAACTCTAGTTCCAGGGGATTCAAAGTCCTCTTCTGGTCTCCATGGGTACTACATGTGGTACATATGGCATGCAGGAAAAATACCCATATGCATAAAATAAAATAAATAAAACCTCATGGCCCAGTATGGCTCAGAAAGTGAGCCAATAAGGTTTATGATTAGCTGCAATTACCACTGGCTCATCCCACAGTATTTATGAGACCCTCGCTGTGCACTGGGCGCACTGCAGAGAAACCTGGAGGCAGGAGCCGATGCAGAGGCCGTGGAGGAGTGCTGCTTACTGGCTTGCTCCCCTACAGCTGGCTCAGCCTGCTTTCTTACAGAACCCAGGACCACCAGATCAGGGATGGCAAGATCCACAATGGGCTGGGATGTCCCTCCTCAACCACTAATTAAGAAAATGCCCTACATACTTGTCTCCAGCCAGACCTTGTGGAGGAATATCCTAAATTGCGTTTCTCTTCTCTCAGATGACTCTTTTTGTGCCAAGCTGACATAAAACTAGCCAGCACACACCCCTAAGTGTTATCTGAACAAGTCTATGTCTTTTCTTTTGTTTTGTGTTGAGATGGGATTTCACAATGTAGCCCAGGCTGGCCTCAGAACTGTAAATTCCCCCTGCTTCCAGCTTCTGGGTACCAGATTACAAGCATGTGCTAGCACACCCAGGTTATGCCTTGCTGTTTCTCCAGATTCTTTTCCTGATTCCTGATTTCCATGTGAATGAAGGCCCACCTGCTCCGGCTTTCTGAGTTAAAATGCTCTAATTGATTCTCCATCAGTTTTTAATGATTGCTTCCTAATTCTTCAATTAAACTGACTGCTTCCTTGTGGGATCGGTTTCCCTCTCCCTGTGCAGAGTGTCTAAATGCTGTCATTTGTGTATCCACAAAACTCTTCCTTAGAATGGTGGTTCTCAACCTTCCTGATGCTGTGACCCTTTAATACAGTTCCTCATGTTGTGGTGACCCCCGACCATCAAATTATTTTTGTTGCTACTTCATAACAGTAATTTTGCTACTGTTATAAATTGCAATACAAATTTCTAATATGAAGATATCTGATATGTTATCCCCCCCACACAAGAGGGTCATGATCTGCAGGTTGAGAAATGCTGCCTAAGAAGCCTCCAGAACAACATTTGCTTCCCTTCAGAAACACCGGTCTACTCTTTATTATGTGGTTTGTGTTCTCTTTGTCAGTTGATAAGGACAGAAAAGGAGTTGCTGAGATTTTTTTGTGGTACCCAGGATGTTCTAGGAGAAATGATGGTTAGTTTTTAAATGTCAACATTGCACAACCTAGAGTCACCTGGGAAGAGCCTAAATGGATATTACCTAGATCATGCTAGTCTATGGACATTTCTGTGTGGTGATTGTTTTTATTGTTAAATAATGTCAAAAGATTCAGCCCATTGTGGGTAGCACCATTCCCTAGACAGGGAGTATTGAACTACACAAGACAAGAGACAGCTCAGTGGAAGCAAACAGACAACCTGGGTGCACTCATTTCTCTGTGCTCTTCACTGTGGACCTGGGTCTGATGTGGCTAGCTGATTGAGATGCTACCTGGACTTTCCCCAGTGATAGACTGTGACCTGGAATTGTAAGTCAGACAAACCCTCCCTCTCCCATGATGCTTTTGGTCAGGGTATTTTATCACAGCAACAGAAATAAAGCTCTAACAAGGTTCTCAAACGTTTGTTGATTGAAATGTTACTTCCGTGGATGAACATGTCTTAATTTAGCTTTTGCCTCACTGTGATCTTGGAAGGCAAGGACTCTGGCTTTCTCCTTTCGCATCGGCTAAAGCAAGTGGAAGTTAGCGCTATTGCACATATTTACTCTGGTTATTTTGACCTGTGCTTTTGGTGTCACTGTGTGTGTGTTCCCATTTCCTCTGTTGAAAATACAGCCCTCCATCCTTGGAGAGGCCCTTTTTCTGCTACATTGCAAAAGTGATGTATAGGTAAGGCATGAGTTGTTGCCTTGGCAACAGAGAGTTCCAGAAATCACAGGAGTTGCTTTTTCTTGCCAGTATATAGTTCCTGACTTTTCATGAACTTAGGCAAAGCCCATGGAGATAAGTATAAGTATTCTTATCTCACTATTCTTAGTTTCAGAGGAAATTTTGACTACTTTTACTCTTAAAAAGGCTTTGAAGACCACATTTTTTTGTGTATGTATTCATGCCAGCTACCAGCAAACGGAAAAGTGCTAAGCTGTGACTCTGGGAATTCCCCCCGCCCATCAACCTCCTCTTTTCCCCCGTCACGCCTCACTATGACCCTCACACTCCCAGCCAGAAGTACACACATTTCAGATGACAGATCAGAAAGTCGTTCTGGGGGGCAGGGGAAGTCAAACAAAATTCCAAACCCATCCTATGATGTTGATGTAATTGAAGAATATTCCTGAAGATGAGCACCTTTGACACGGTGCACACAGTTACAGGGGCCTAGGTGATGGTGCTCTTCTTTAGGATGGAGTGTGATTTCCTCATTCTCTAGTCATAATTGTCTAGATCTAAAATATGACCAATTAAAATACTTAGTTAAGGGTTGGTGAGAGGGCTCAGTAAGTACAGGCACTTGCTGCCAAGCCTGACAGCCTAAATTCCATCCCTGGAATCCATGAAGTGGAAGGAGAGAACTGACCCCCAAAAGTTGTCCTCACTTCCTGATTGCTTTCCTGTTGCTTTCAGGAAACACCATAGCCAAAGAAAACTCAGAGAGGAAAGGGTTAATCTGGCTTATGCTTCCAGGTCATAGTTCATTGCTGAGAGAAGACAGGGCAGGAACTCAAGCGGGAGCAAAGGCAGGAAGCACGGAGGAACACTGCTCACTAGCTTGGTTTCTTACACAACCCAGGACCACCTGCCCCAGGTGCCAGCACGCACAGTGGGCTGGGCCCTCCTACATCAATTGGCAGTTAACAAAATGCCCATGACATGCCCACACGGCCAACTAAATAGCTGACAAGACACGAGCATCCTCATGTAGGGTGAAGAAACAATGGGTGACAAATGAAAGGGTAAGAGCAGCTTCAGACACAGTTTGTGTAGTGGGACAAGGCAAGTGACGTGAGGGTGGACCTGTGTCAAGGGTGCAGAGGGCATGCTCTATGTGACCCAGGGATCAAATGTAGAGATGAGAAGGGGACCTGTGTCATATCATCATCCCTTATAAGTTACCAGGACTGGAATGAACTCAACCTCCCTGAACCTCAAAGGTTCAGCCACAGAATACAGAGATCAACACCCACGTCTATAGCTAGGGAGTGCAGTATAAACCAGTCTCGTGTGTATGAAGGTACCTTCTTGCTTCTTCCACATTCCTCAGGTAAGTCTTCCACGAAGATTCTACTCAGAAATGAGCTCTGCTTGCTGGTTTCTTCAAGACATGTTTTATGTTTGTTTTGTTGTTTTGTTTTTGCAAGGCAGGGTCCCTCTACATAGCCCTGGCTGTCCTTTAACTCACTTTGTAGAGTAGGCTGGCCTTGAACTCACAGAGATTCTTCTGACTCTGCTTCCTGAGTGCTGGGATCAAAGGTGTACACTACCACATGGCTATTATGTTGTCTTTTGATGTGACTGACTTATCAACCTTGTAGACTCTAAACATCTTGAAGGGAGAATCATATCTTACACTGAGCCAAATTATCACATAGATTGAGTGTGGGGTAAAAATGTCAGTCCTTCAAGGATCTAGTGCATGAATGGGGGCTACATCAGCTACAAGACACATGGTATCCCTCCACAGGAGCCCTTCTTTGGACTTTAGATGGCTTTATTCATAAGTACAGCACAGAACGATGCTCAGTGCATGGGCAATGAATGAGCGATGCATTCAATGAATGGGCGAATGAATGGATAGATGGATGGATGGATGGATGGATGGATGGATGGATGGATGGATGGATGGATGAATTTGCCTTTGGTTAAGTGCAGCAATAATGAGAAAGAGACTTTACTTTGTCGTCTGGGTTCGGAATGCCTCTGCCAACAATGAAAACTCCCTTCCAGGGAGGGCAGATGGCGGCCTGTACAGTGAACAATTTAATCTTCAGAAAATGGAACAGCTTTGCCAGCAAACTCCATTTTTCTCCATGAACACATTGTCAATAACATGCAATCTCAAATATGTGGCAAAATTGATGAGTGGGCCCTGATTTATGGAAACAACAACAAATTAAATGACTACCTTTCTCTTGACTCACTTGGGGTCATTCAGACCAGCCCTCAGTGCAAAAGGAACTGAAGGGATCTAGTTAAAATGCCTCATTGTGTGATAGCTTCGTGGCATGGAGGGTCAAAGAGATGTCCAGAGCCTCTTAAGTTAAAACTGAGATGAGAGTGATCACTTGTGGGATAATGACTAGCTTAGGAAGCCACTGGCTCTCCATCCTCACACGAAAGCATATAGCGAGGGCTGGGGAGATGGCTCAGTGGTCACAGGCACTTGCTGCTCTTTCCGAGGACCAGAGTTAGGTTCCTGCACCTACATGGAGCAGATCACGATTGCCTGGAACTCCAGCTCCAGAGGACCTGCTCCTCTCTTCTGACCTCCACAGGCACTTGGACTCATGTGTACATACACACACATAGACAGATACACATATACACATCATTAAAAATAAAATAAGTATTTTTTTTAAAGAATTGCTTGGCTTAAAGCTGCCCAGGGCTCCAAAGTTCTTTACTGCTCCAGACTTCAGACTTCCTTGCTCTCTGATGACTCCCATGAGACCTTTCTCAAAACTAATGTTTTGAAAGACAGGAAATGAAATACTTATATTTTTAATCATTGCAGCGCAGTTATCAAATATTAAAGAGTGTAATTTGCCAGTGTCGTGACATATGAAGTCATTCTATGCATTAAGAGGCATGACCATCACCACAGCTAATCACTGGTGTAGTTACAACATAATGGGCATGGTCAATATCACAGAGTCCTTGTAGCAGCTAGGTGACATGAGGTGTCTGTGACATGTTGGCTAAAAATGTTGGTGATAAAAATGACAATGTGTTACCGTCATGGTTTGATGCCGTTGAAGGAAGTGCCAGCTTTACCAGTTCTCAGTCTCTGGGCTGTGACCAAGGGAGGTGAATGTGGACCTCCTGAATTTTATGCACGGATTCTAGGTCAAGAGTCCCTACTAGGGTTTCATCACAGTGTGAACATGGCAGTGTGCAAATCTAAGTGTGGTGTTGCCCACCTACATCCCTGACCAGTACTCGAATAGAGCCTGGTTTACTGCTATTTATTTATGATGCGTGCATGTATGTGTGTCAGCATGCACATGCCACAGCTTGCATGCAGAGGTCAGAGGACAGCTTGCTGCAACAGGTTCTCTTTCCACGGTGTGGATCCTGGGGATCAAACTCAGGTATCTCTCTGGGCAGTGAGCACCCTACTCCCTGAGCCATCTTGCTGGCCCTCTACTGTGTCTTCTCTTCTCGTTATTATTTATGGAAACAACTCCTGAGCATAAGGCATTGATGCATAGACGTGTATTCCATAGACTTCACTCAGAACGTCTCACTTAAGCAGCTGCCGAGCCCACAGTACAGGCAGTTAAGCATGGAGGGAGAAGGGCCTGTCTGCTGGAAATATGTTTAACTAGAAGACACAGAAGGACCAAAGCCATTTTATCTCTTACTGAAATTCTGATACGCAACACAATGCTGGAACGGAGGTGGTGTTATCTCAACTCATAGATCTCTTAAGATTTATTATTTAAGTAAGTGAGTGTGTGTGTGTGTGTGTGTGTGTGTGTGTGTGTGTGTGTGTGTGTTGAGGAATGAGAGAGCAGGTGTCCAAAGAGACCAGAGGCATCGAGTTGTGAGCAGCCTGTTGTGAGTTCCAAGAAAGGAACTCGGGTCCTCTGTAAGAGCAGCTCTCTTGACCACTGAGCCATCTCTCCAGCCTCTTCCCCAAATCCTGCCTGAAGGAAAAAATATCAGCCATCATTCTTCCTGGAGCATTTGTCTCTAGGGCCAGGATTGCAGGGCTGCCTATGCCAAGAGACTGGACATGTCAGGCAAAGGAACCCACTATCAGTGACAGAGCAGTCATTCCCACGGGTGTTCCACAGGCGCTCAAGGAGCTGTTTCCAATGAGCAGAGGATAAGAAACCCCCTCTGCAGAAAGCCAGGTAGCAAAGCATGTATGCTGCAGACCTCAAAGCTTTGATCGAAACTACACAACTCAGCTGTGAGAGCATGCAAGGATCCCCAGACAACAGGCAAACAACACACTGGGCTCTGTGCCCATCAGGCCCTTATCTGTGGTGATACTATATTTGTAAAATGTGATTTTATTTGTATATTAATAAAGTTGCCTTGGGGTCAGAGCAAGCCATAGCAGAAGCTGGGCAGTGGTGGCGCACGCCTTTAATCCCAGCACTCGGGATGCAGAGGCAGGCGGATCTCTGTGAGTTCAAGGCCAGCCTGGGTTACCAAGTGAGTTCCAGGAAAAGGTGCAAAGCTACACAGAGAAACACTGTCTCGAAAAAAACAAAAAACAAAAAACAAAAAACAAAACAAACAAACAAAAAAATGTGGAAAGCACTCTCAGCCCATAGGCCATTTAACAATAAGCAGCAGGTGGGATTTGATGCAGGGGCAGTGCGTGTCAATGGGTAGAGTGCACTGTGGCTCTAGATACTGGTTGGGTTTAGCAAAAGTGGCTGAGCCTCCATTCATGTTGATCTTAAATCTGTTTCTTTCTTGTTCAAATGCTTTCTCGTCTTTGTGGTCTGGTATCTGCAGATGCTCTACCAGACACAAGCCCTCCAGTTCCCCATTCCCGAGAGGGCTCATACTCCCTTACTGTTCAGGTCTCCACCCAATTGTCATCACCTTAAAGAGACCTTTCTGGGCCCCTGCTCATTGCTTCTCATACCTGCAGCCCCTGGGGTTCCCAGCACCTGCCTCGTTCCTCCACTTCCATGACATGGTCACGATGGCTTGCTGCCACATTGCCACGGTTCTCTCAGGAGAACCATCTGACTTCTTCCCCACCATGCCCTGTGTCAAAGCAGACACAGCCATAAAGTAAATGCTTCCCAGTATCTGTCTCATGTCCAATGGTAAAAGAAGAGGTAAAACATGCACAATTGGAGACCAGAGAGATGTCTCAGTGGTTAAGAGGACATACTGCTCTCACAGAGGAGTTAAGTTCCCATAAGCTCATGGTCACCTGTAACTCGTTTCAGGTGCTTTAATGCCCTCTCCTGGTGTCTAAAAGTATTGCACCTACATGGTGCACACACACACACACACACACACACACACACACACACACACACAAAATAAATGAATCATTTTTAAAGCACACAAAATGTTATTGCCTCACCTGTTCTCTTCAGGCATCAGATATTCACCATTAACATCACTATTGTGTAAGTTTATAATAATTTTAGTAGTGGCTGAAAGTTTTTCAAGTAAATCTGATAGGGAGCCCAATCTAGAAACTAGATGAAAATTAACCTTATATGCTTAAAGTGAGGGTGGAGCTCCCCAGGCTTTCTCAGGCTTGCTGCCTCTGAAACACTCCATGTCTCTCTACCTCTGAGAAGCTGTTTGAGCCCCTTATCTTGGTCTAGAACTAACATCTGAGATGCCTCCATTTGTTTCTCCAAGCTCCTGGAAGCTGGTTCTGACCTCCCTGTGGAAGTTGATGAATTTTAGAATCAACCGTTTCTAAGAACTGTCCAGAGACTTTCTTCTACAAACACATTTGTATTTTCTGCAAAACAAGAGTGCCACGTGCCATGCTGGTCACCAAGTTGATTTATGGAGATGTGTGGAGTTCAATTTTACTTCATTTATTTATTTTTATGTCCTTAATAATAACATATGACCTTTCCACCTCAAACCAGGCAGGATAGTCAAGTGAGAACACATTTGAGCACATTTCCAGAATGTGGATGAGCAGACTGCCCAGAGGCCCATGTGGTCATTTCCAAACATTGGATCCTCATTTCCCTCCCTGCCTGTATCAACTCAGGCTACCACTACATGCTACAGACCTGGGGGAGGGGTGACTCACTCGGTTTTTCTTACAGCACTGGGAGGCTGGAAGTCCAAGATCACAGTGTGGACACTGCTGGCTTCCTCTTTGGTTTGCACATGCCTGTCTTCTGGAATCCTCTTCCAGGGTCATCCCCGTGTGTGCACACACTCGGAGTGTCCACATTTCCTCTCCTCGTTGACTATTTCTTTGAAGGCTGCCTCCAAAGAGACACAGCCTGGGGTGCTGGGGACCCAGTTCAGCGTTTGGCATTGCTTTGCTGAGAAAGCCTGAACCATTTCTCTGCAGTCCCTGGCTGCTTCCCAGGACCACTGCCCAGCTCCTGTTCCCACCTCGTGAGGGATGGCCTGCGACTAGGCACCCCCATGCCAGCCTCCCTTTATCGTCTTTCCTATTGCTTCACACACTGCTCTGCTTGGAAGTGCTGAAAGGTATCTAGTAAATTCTGTGTGGGGTTCAGAATACTTAACCACAGCTGTTCTGGAGCTGATCTGGGGGCAGATCGGAAACCAGGCTGTGAGCCTGAAGATACCCTCTAGGGGGCAGTGTAGGCCTGAGGTCCTGGTGGGCATGGAGGGAGCGTTCGGAGTGGGGGGGGGGGGGCAGAAGACTTTGGGATCCTGACTCCTCCACCATCTCTGAGAGCCATGTGACCTCAGTCACTTCACATTCCCAGGAGCCAGTGGAAACGTCTGGAAAATGGCACCACTGACGGCTCTCATCTCAACCCTGCTGTGGGAAGCTTGTACGCTTCCCATGTTGCCTGGCGCGGGGTCATTTCTGGGCAGCCTGGGTGACACAGACGGTGGGCTTGAAGACCCTGTGGACCAGGGCTTACATGTGAGGTTGGCTGTCTCTGTAAACAGTGGTGTGTGCTTTTCATTTGGCTTGGGAGTGTTTGTGTTTGTGTGGTATAAAAAAAATTAAATTGATAGAGAAATGCAGATTTAGAGATGGGCAGAGAAGAAAATAAACCAAGAAAACGTATAATATAATTTTACAAGTTATGTGTTTTGTGTCTGTTTAAAAAAAAAAAAAAAAAATGAGTAGCCAGACCCAGCACTAGAGAGTCAGACTTACAATGAGCCTGAGATTGATCTGCTGTGTGGGTTACATAGCAAGGTCCTGGCCAGCCTGAGCTACACAGTGAGTGTGTCAGGGAGGAGGGCATGAGGAGGAGGAGGGGAAGGAGGAGAGGGAGAGGATGGGGAGAATTAACTGATTAAATGAATGAGATTAACTCATTAAGCTCTCAAACACTGTAGCAACATTACAAAAAGCCCCAGGCCTGTGCCGTGCCTGAGGCCCACAGAGCCTCCAGTAGTGGGCTGGCTCCAGGGGTGGTAACTGTGGAGTGGGACCAGGATGGAGAGGTGAGGCCATTAGGGCCACAGTCAGATCCTGTTACCTGAGCCTTTGGCCTCCCGGGCTTTTACCATCTCAGAGTCTTACTTTCCTTGTCTGTATTGTCAAAAGTAACTACTTACTGGGCTGGAGGAGTTTCACAGTTCAGACTTCCAGGGGACTCAAAATTCAGTTCTCAGCCCTGAGACATAGAGGTTGGCTGCTCACAACCTCTGTAACTCCACTTCCAGGAGACCTGACGCCTTCTTCTGGCCTCCAAGGGCATTGCACTTGTATATGTATGTACACATATATGTGTGTATATGGATGCACACGCCTGTAATCCCAACACTCGGGAGGCAGAGGCAGGCGGATCTCTGTGAGTTCGAGGCCAGTATGGTCTACAGAGCTAGTCCAGGACAGGCTCCAAAGCTACAGAGAAACCCTGTCTCAAAAAAAAAAAAAAAAAAAAAAAAAAAGAAAGAAAAAACTTCTTGACTGGTTAAACAAATGTAGACTCCCAGAAATTGAGAATCCAGACAATAACTAATGGATGTTTTGCATTACAATTACAAATGCCACCCAATGTCCAAGAGGTCTGTGTGTAGACAAATTTCTAGTCTGTGCCTCCATTTTACCATCCGTATAATGGCAGGAAAAGTCAGAGATCAGAAGTGAGGATGGTCCTGAGACCATCCACTTCGGTTTCTGTAATTCTGTACAGGCAGAGGAACAGGCTAAGTGTGAAGACATTGATCTACTGTTTACAGATGTATTATTTACAAATGAGGGCTGAGAGAGGAACTTAGGGCAACCAGTCTGGACTCTGAAATACTAAATGATCCTCTGAGGATGGACTATGGGTTGTCAGGCTTCTAAGACAAATAAGTGAATTTCTTTCATTTATTTATTTATGAGGGGAGGGCAGTTGTGAGCCATGATGCCTGTGCATGGAGGTCAAAGGTCAACTTTGCAGAGGTTGTTTCTCTCCTGCTACCACCATGTGAGTCAGGGGATTGAACTCGGGTCAGTAGGCTTGTTGACAGGAGCCTTTACTGTCTGAGCCACCTCGTGGGCCCGTAAATAACTGTTCACTTAAATAAATAAATAAATAAATAAATAAATAAATAAATAAATAAATAAATAAATAAATAAAAACAGGGTTTCCTTGTGTAACCCTGGCTGGCTTGGACCTCACTCTATAGAGTGGGCTGACCTGGGACTGGAGATCTGCCCCGAGTGTCAGTGTTAAAGGCTGGGCCTTGTCTTTTGTTTTGTTGTTGGTTTAGTTTGGTTTTTAGCAGCTTAAGGGACTCTTGGGAGCAATCTTCAGGAACTGGTTGGTGTTAACTGATCTGAGACTCAAGACAAGTCTTGATTTCATCTCGGGGTCACTGGGGGAAAGTGCACCGATGACCTCTGGGTCCTCCCATGTGAAAAGGAAACAGTAACTCAGGTGACGTCTGGCTGTAACTAAGAATGATCCGGTTTGGGAATCATGGCTGTTATCGCTGAGACAGAGCATGTGCATCCAAGACAGGACGGCACAAGTTCGTTCACACCCTCGCTTTGCCACTTCCTGTCCCCTAAATCTCTTGACCTCCAAACAGAGGTCATGAAAGCTTCCTTTGGGGATCAGGATAAGAATTAAATGAAGATCTCCAGTGTTGGAACACTTGCTACTTTTCCAGATCCCCAGCACTCAAGCCGGTGGCTCACACCACCTGAGACTCCAGCTCCGGGGATCTGATGTCCTCCTCTGCCCCCTTAGGCACCTGAATGCACATGGTGTACACACACACACACACACACACACACACACACACACACATTTTTTAAATACTAAGTTTTTCTTTTTAAAAATTTAAATAAAACATTGCTGGGTGTGGTGACACATACCTGAAATCCCATTCCTGAGTGCGAGGTCAACCTTGGCTACAGAGCAAGATCAAGGCCAACCTGGTCTCAACAAACAAACAAACAAACAAAAACCTGAATAAAACCAGAGTGGATGATGAGCACTCAATAAGGGGACAGACTCATTAAAATAAAAAAGACATTATTCAAGCTTTACCTGAATTGCCTAATTATGTAACCCAACACACCAGCCTTTTTGCCAGTGTAGACACTGCCACAGAGAATACCCAGAGGCTTTAGATCCACAAACACAGTGGTAAAGAAAAATCTCGCCATGACGATTTTCCAGGCTCTGGAGGCAAACAGCATTTCCTAAGAGCCAACAGCCCCAGTTTTGGTTCCAATGAAGTCCCCTCCCCGGCTGTGTCGACACTGTGAACCTCATTTGGCCATAAGTCACTTGAAATAAATAACATTTGGCTCTGAGCCCCACGTAGAGAAGATGGGCGCCACAGTGAATCATGTCGTTGGCGGCCGACTTGAAGCTGTCCGAGTTGTTTATGGTGATGTTTGCCAGCATGTAGACCTCATTCAAACAGTTTTAGGGCTGTTTGGGAGTATAGGGATGTGATTCTCTAAGAATGGGTACAGGGAAATTACTCGCTTTCTCTCTTCCATGGCCAAGCACCAAGAGCAACCACCCAGCAGCATCGTCACCATACGATCTGCCACCACAAGACATGAAATTATAATTCACATCAAAGCCACCAGGGACACTGTCCTTTCCAGTCTCAGGACGATGCCTGGTATTTATTCTGTTTTAATTTTTGAATTTAATCTTTTGAAAAAATGACAGTCACTGGACAGTTTTTCAGTCCTTATCATTCTTCATTGTATAGTTTTCCCGAACAATGTGCTTCGGGAAATTCTCCACAGCTCCAGCAACAACAACAACAACAACAAAAAAAAAAAAAAAAAAAAAAAAACTGGCCGAGAACAGGCTTGAGGGTAAAAATACTCAGACCCACTGGCTGCCTCTTCCAACCCATAATTCCCGCCCTTCCCGACCACACCTCTGTTTGCTCATTTGTAGGGAGGGAAGGGATGCCACCCTCGGCTAGACTTGTCAAATGCAGAGCCAGTCCTTAATGAGATGGTGGGTGTCATGACTGTGCATTCTCTTGCTTAGCGGCGACATCAGATGTTTTGAAAGGCTGCTTTATCCCTTTTTGTGTGTATAAAAGGAAGGAAGTTTTTCTTAGCTTCACATTTGAATTGACAACTGATTTCTTTTCACCCAGTGTTGAGTGAAGGGGCTGAAGAGCCTCTCTGCTACTTTAATTTTAAAATTTCCAGAAAGAAAGAATAATCCATTTTCTGAGGCCTAATGACTTCTTTCTCAAGCATAAATGAATTTCATGTGTATGTTTTTAAATTTATTCTACATCTCACTCCAAAGCATTTCCAAAGCACTTTATTACATGTCACATAATAAAAACCACAAAAGAAATAAAAATCGTTAAAGGAATCTGGATTTTTTAATTTTTTTTATTTTATTTTTTATTTGATGTGTATGAGTATTTTGCCTGCATGTATGTCTGTGCACCATGTGCATGCAGTGCCCACAGAGGCCAGAAGAGGGCGTCAGAAACCCTGGGACTGGAGTTACATATGTCTGGGAGCCACCATGTACTTGCTGGGAACTGAACCAAGGTCTTCTGGAAAAGCAGCCGGTGCTCTTATCCACTGAGCCATCTCTCCAGATCCAGAAATCTGCATTCTGCTGGGCACTTATGATACCGGGTGATGTGCTGTGATGTCCCTGATTAGTGAGCAGAGAAGTGGTTGGAAGAAAGAGACATCTTTCCCCAGAGTTGGGTAGCCCATAAACAGCACAGCCTCACTGTTAGCAAGTAGTCCAGAGGCAAACGGAGCAGGCAAGTTTGGGGTGCCCGGTGGTAGAGCACTTGCCCTGCATGCACAGAGCCTTGTGTTTGATCCCCAACTCTGTAAACGCAGGAAACAGTTCGTACAAGCTTCCTTTGGGGATTGTAAGAACTCATAGGGGCCAGTGAGGTGTCTCCGGAGCCTGCTGTCAGCAGAACACTTAGGGCAGAAGAAAACATTCTGCAAGTTGTCATAAGACCTTCACACATGTTGTCGTGAGACCTTCACATATGTTGTGGCTCATGTGTGCACATGTACACACACATACACAAGTAATAATCAATAAAATATTTTCAAGGCATTAAATAAAACAGAAGCCTGCTATGAAACTGTGAGGACCTGAGGTCAGATCTCGACAACCCACAGGAGAAGCTGGATGGGGTGGCCCACGACTCTTCCCCAGCCCTGGGGATGCAGAGATAGGCAGATCCCTGGAAATCAACCTCCAGCCAGTCTAACCAAATTGATGAGTTCCAAATTCAGTGAGAACCCTGCCTCAAAAACATAAAATAAGTTAAGTCGAGGAAGACACCAGACATAGTCCTCTGGCTTCCACACACATGTACAACATATGTGCGCGCATGCGCGCGCGCACACACACACACACACACACACACACACACACACACACACAAAGAATTAAAACAGCAGTCATACCTCAGGCCAAAGATGGGCACCCAATGAAGGGTAGAACCAAATATTTAAAAAAGAAGAAACTATTCCTTTCTGTCTTTAAAATAACCTTAACCATTCTTTCTTTAAAAAAAAAAAAAAAAAAAAAAAAAACAGCCAGGCGGTGGTGGTGCACGCCTTTAAATCCCAGCCTTGGGAGGCAGAGGCAGGTGGATCTCTGTGAGTTCAAGGCCAAGCCAGCCTGGGCTACCAAGTGAGTTCCAGGAAAGGCGCAAAGCTACACAGAGAAACCCTGTCTCAAAAACCAAAAAAAAAAACAGTTGTACTTATCCCTGAGCTCCATTTCTTTTTGGTAATTATTCAACCCAAGCCTCCTCAAAGCGTCATACTGAGAACAGATGCAAGTTTAAAAAGCTCATGGGGAATGGAGGGGAGTAGATAGCAGGGACTGGCTCCTGGTCTTACCAATTTTACTTAGATTGGCACACCTTTGATTATAATTAGGAACAACCATTCAGCAGTTAGGACTCCATAAGCCCATCATTAGCTGTCGGGAAGGTTGTACTGGGCAAAGCTTCATGGAGACCCTTTCATCCCAGCTTGGGCAGATGAAGAGTGAATGCTAAGACAGTATCCACAGCTACGGCGGACACAGGAGAAGGTGACAGTGTGGCCCCACTCTTGGGAGGCCCTGCATCTTCTCTCCCACCTTTTCTCTTGCTTTCCTGGGAGTATTATCCTGTCTCGGATGGTTTCCTCAGCATCCAGTCTGCACACAGAGATACAAAGGGTCCTGAGCCCCTTGGGTGTCTCAGGGAGACCTTCACCCTAATTGGTCTGGGTTAGGAAGCACCTAGGAAATTACTAGGCCTACCTCTGGGTGTGTCCATGACACGTGAGACTGGGGCCTAATCAAAGGATGCATCCCTTAATGGGTTCAGAATGGGCACATTATTTGGGGTGGTGAAGTGGGGGGCGGGCACTGGAGGGAGCAGGTGTCTGGAGCGTGTCCTTGGGGACCACAGCCTGTCCCCTTTCTGTACCCCCCTTTTACTTGGCATCTTCTCTGCCATGAGGATTGAAACCTTTGGGACACTAGCAGCAGAAATCCTTCTGTTAATTCTTCTGTTCTTTGGTCAGGAGTTTGGTCACGGCTACAGAAAGCTAACAAGGGCTCCATGAAGCAGGCAAACCCAGAGCAGCACATCCTGTGTGCCCAATGCGCGGTCATTTGGGGCCGGAGACAGGAGATAGAGGTCCCGCAGGAGCTTTTGCTCAGGTGCTGATTAGTAAATCCCACGGAAAAGTCCCCCACCTCCAACCGTGGACCGTTGCCTGCCTGGCTGGGGTCCTGATGTATCTATCATACATTTGACATACCTGTGAGATTTATGACAAGCCAAGCTTTAAAAGAAGTTCAAAAGTTGAGATTTTTTCCAGTGTGGTAATTACAGCTAGCGTCATAGTCCCACATTCCAAGGAGAAAACTATACAGTAAATAACTGTAGTTTGTATTCCTCTTCAAGGGTGGGATGAGACCGCCTTGACAAAGCAGCTCTGGTCTCTGGATGCAGATCCTACTGAAGTCAGGGGCAGCTGGGCCTGTGCCTAAGAGTAAACGCTTTGAAATCAGGAAAATAAATATTTATATTGTCCTCCACAGAAACTCAGCTGTGTGTGTGTGTGTATGTGTGTGTGTGAGAGAGAGAGAGACAGAGAGAAAGAGAAAGACAGAGACAGAGACAGAGAGGAGGGAGGCAGAGACAGAGAAAGACAGGGAGACAGAGAGAGAGAGAAAGACAGAGAGACAGAAACAGAGAGAGGAAAAGACTTCCCTTTCCAGAAGCAGCTCATCTCAGTCTCTGTTTCCAATGGCAGAAAAAAAAAAATTAACTGGGAGAAAAGAATTAGCAAATGCCATCGGGGGCTGCAGATGTGGCTCAGTGCGCAGAGTGCTTACCTAACCTGCATGAAGACCCCGATTCCATCCCCAGCTTGACTTCATCAAGCAGCATGGTACCATGTGCCTGTAATCCTAGAACTTGGGAGATAGAAGCAGGAGATTTAGAAGCTAAAGGTCATCCACGGCAATGCTACACTGTGAGTTTGAGGCCAAGCTGGGCTCCATGACTCTTTCAAGAGCAGAGCATTCAGTAGGGGAGGAGCTCAAGTTCAAGGACGACTGGGGCACAGAATAAAATCAGAGAGATTTGGAAGCATGATCTGCCTACCCACATGAATCTGCGTCTGCATATCAGAGCATTGTGTGCACTTAAGCAATTATTTAATTCTCTGTAAGAAGTAAAATTTGTCCACCAAAGTTTAAGAGTTTATTCACAGAGAGATTTCTCTTAGGAAAAATTAAATGAAGTACTGATGGCAAGACTAAGCAAAGAGAGGGAGCCAATTTGGATTTTCAAACTGTAAATCAATTTGAGAAATACTAACTGTGGTTTCTTTGAGGATGGCACCATCGAAAGTCCTTATCTCCATTTTCAGTTCACCTCTTTGTCATAGTCTCTTTTTCTAACGACTTTTTTTCATTTCAACATTACAATTTCTCTTGTGTTTTCTGTTTTCAACCAAATATCTTTGAGGAGCCTTACAATAGGAGTCAATTGTCTATGCTCCTTAACCTGCTCACCACAGGAGCAAATCACCCAGACCCCTTAGCTACAGTCCATTCCAGAAAAGAGAGAGAGAGAGAGAGAGAGAGAGTGTGTGTGTGTGTGTGTGTGTGTGTGTGTGTGTGTGTGTGTGTGTGTACATAATGTGCTTTGAAACCAGGTGTCATGGGAACCTGTGTGGAACAGCCAGGGGTGTGGCTCAACAGCCTGTCAATCTCAGGATAGAATGCACAGTCTTCGAATAGGATCCGAGTTGAGGGTAGAAGACCAGACCTGCATCAAGTTCCCCAAAACATCTGTGCTGTGAGGAACCACATCACCCCATGTGGAACTCTCCACAGTACCAGGGACCTAACATCCCAGCCTCCATTTGTTCCCTTCCAGCCATTATAAAGTGCCTCCTGATGCAGTAATACTAGAGCATCCCACCAAGAGCAGAAGATACAGGAAGGATGGAGCAAGGGCTAGGGAAGGGAGCCACTGACACAAACAATCGCCAGAGGATTAAAAAGCCATATGGCTGTCCTAGTCAGGGTTACTATTGCTGTAATGAAACACCATGGCCAAAGCAACTCCGGGAGGAAAGGGTTTATTTGGTCTATGCTTCCACATCACTGTTCATCACTGAAGGAAGTCAGGACAGGAACCAGGAGGCAGGAGCTGACACAGAGGCCATGGAGGGGTGCTGCTTACTGACTTGGTTCTCATGGCTTGCTCAGCCTGATTGCTTGTGGAACGCAGGACAACCAGCCCAGAGATACCACCACCCACAGTGGGCAGGGTCCTCCCCCATCAATCACTAGTTAAGAAAATGCTCTACAGCCGGATCTTGTGGAGGCATTTTCTCACTTGAGGCCCCCTCCTCTCTGATGACTCTAACTTGTGTCAAGTTGACATAAAACCAACCAGTACAATGGCCAAATTAAAATATAGATAATTCTGAACATCTGATGGTGGCTCCTTAATAAATAAGAAAATAATGCTATCTTCTTGCCTGACTCTCCCTTCCAAACTCTACCTAATTAACATAGCCAATGACCTTTTAGATATGTAATTAAATTTTTTATTTATTTTCATTTTATTTTTCTCACACCAGAGCAACATACTAGCAGGTAGAAAAAGACTTATGAAGCAACAAAGTTGGGCCTTCAACAGAGACCTGAGGTCGCCAATGCCCCTTTCTTTGGTTTCTTTCTTAATCCAGTTTATGTAATCGAATTGCAAGCAAAGAGAAACAACACTCTTAATGACCTTCCTTAATTTCCTACTTTCAGTTTTCTTCTAGGATCTTATTAGGCCCCAAATGACCTAAGAGGCAAGTTTCATCTACCATGCCTCCAGCACACTGGCCTCCCATAGGTACCACATCTTCCATCTCTCCGTGGTCAGATGTAAAGGCCTTCTTTTTTGTTGGGTTGGTTTTGAGACAGGGTCGTATGTTGTCTAGACTGGCCTGGAACTCCTGACCCCCTTGCCTCTGTCTCTCAGATCCTTGGATCACAATCACACAGCACCACGTTTGACTACTCCCAGGGACTTTGCCAGTGGGGTCAGCCTCCCAGATAGATTGTGATACAAGACCCTCATATCTGGAATTTGAAAGCCAGAGTGCTCAGATAGATGTTCCTGGGGAAATGCCTCTAACTTACCAAGGATAGTGGTGGCTAGCGCTTTGCATCATAACTCAACAGTAACAAGAGCGTTCGTTGCTTTTGGGTCACTGGGACCAACCTGGGAGGAAAAACTTAAAGCAGGCAAGAGTCATTCTGCTTGCAGGGGGCTTCAGTTCCATTCTGGGGAGGGAGAGGAGGAGGGGAGGAGGAAGGGAGGGAGGGAAGGAGGGAGGGAGGGAGGCTGAAGCAGCTAAGTCATCCTGGGGCCACAAGGCAGGGGCTGTTGGAATCACAGCAGATCAGAAAGGAGAGAAGGAGGCAGAAGCCAGGGCCAGGCAGCTTCCAAAAGCATGGTCTTCGTGTCCTGCCTCCATCAGCTAGTTCCTATCCCTGTGGGGTTCCACAGCCACCAACATAGTTCTCACTAGCTGGGAGGGACATTTCAGATTCCAGCCATAACAGGAGGCTGGAAGGATAGCCCCGTCACTGCTTGCCATGCAGGTGTTGGGTCCCGGACTCCACATCAGAGGTCAAGTGTGGTGGGGCTTGTCATCCCAGCTCTGGGAAGAGACCGGTCGATCCCTGGGATGCTCTACTCCACAGCTCCACCCACCTGGTGAGCTTCAGCCTACTGAAGGACCGTGACGCAAAAAAACAAGATGAACATGCCTGAGAAACAACAGCTGTGCTTGACCCCCAGCCTCCACATGCACATCACATGTACAAATACAGTAAATAAATACATTAGCAAATAAATAAATAAATATATAACTTTTAAGAATAAATCATTTGTGGCAGTTAAGAGCTCCTGCTGCGAGCCAGGCGTGGTGGCACAAATCTCAGCACTCGGGAGGCAGAGGCAGGCAGATCTCTGTGAGTTCGAGGCCAGCCTGGGCTACAAAGCGAGTTCCTCCAGGTGGTGGTGGCGAACACCTGTAATCCCAGCACTTGGGAGGCAGAGGCATGTGGATTTCTGTGGGTTCGAGGCCAGCCTGGGTTACAGAGTGAATTCCAGGACAGCCAATGGCTACACAGAGAAACCCTGTTGCAGGGGTGGGGGTGTTCCAGGATAAGAGGAAGGAGAGAGATCCCTGACTCAAAAATAAAAATAAATTTAAAAAAAAATTCAAACATGAACAACTATCTATCTCCACACATATTGAGCTGAGGTAACCGGTAGATTATTCATCATCCCCTCTTTCTGCTTTAGAATTTTACTAGATTTATTTGTGTTGGGGGGCATGCACGTGTCACAGCATGAACGCGGAAGTCAGGACAATTTGGGAGCATCAGTCCTCCCTCCCTTTACATAAGCCCCAGACCATCAGGCTCCATGCCTTTTCCTGCTCAGCCATTTCACTCATGGTTAGACTTTTGAGACAGTCTCAGTATATAGCCTAGGCTAGCCTCAAACTCACAACTCAGCCACCCTCGGTGCTGAGCCCTCAGCTCTCATGCCTGGCCTTTCGATTCATTTTTAATATTGTTTTCTCACCACAAAATCATTCCCTCCAGTTGACTCAAGAACTAGACCTAGGAGGTTAAGCCTACGAGAACACCCCAACATAGTGAAAAGATGTAGACATAAAACTGTCATCAGAACGCTTTGTACCATTAAATCAAGTGGGAACCCAAGTCCATGTCCAGGAGGGTAAGAATGGTTTAGCAAACTCCAGCCACACTGTCCATCATCAGACGCAAACCCCAGCTGCTGTCCCCTACAATGTTTTCCACTGGAAAACTAGACCAGTGGTACTTGGCAGCACCAGTAGCTATGTGGACCTCAGAAAACACATGAAAACACAATGACTGGAGATGGACATACAGCTAACTGTGAATGAGTGTTCTCTCTGAGTGGGAGAGTAGAAGTTACACTTTTCCAGAAAGTCTTTATAGTGAATAAGTACATTATATATTTTCAATTATAGTAAAATAATACAATATAAAATTTACCATTTTGATCCTTTTTTAAGCATATACTTTGGAGCTGTTACATCTATTCACAGTGTTGTACAACCAAAACCATCATCTCCAGAACTGGTCATCTTGCAAAACTGAAGGTTCATGGCCATTAAAAGTATCAGGTAGACACCGAGTCCGCCTTCTTGTGACTGCCACCTTTTACTTAGCATAATTTCCTCAGTGTTCACTTGTAGTTGGAGTGTTCCTGCCTGGCCCAGAGTCAGGACAAATCTCTCTCACCCGCCAGTCCCACAGTCTCTCAGACCTAACCAAGTAAGCACACAGAAACTTACATTGTTTAGAAACTGTATGGCCGTGGCAGGCTTCTTGTTATCTGCTTCTTCTATCTTAAATTAGCCCATTTCTGTTAATCTATTCTTTGCCACATGGCTCGTGGCTTACCAGTGTCTTTACATGTTGCTTCTCCTGGAGGCGGCTGGCGGTGTCTCCTCCCAGCCTTCTACTTCCCAGAATTCTCTTCTCTCTTGTCCCGCCTATACTTCCTGCCTGGCCACTGGCCAATCAGAACTTTATTTACACAGAGCAATATCCACAGCACTTCCCCTTTTCTTTTTTTAAGGAAGGTTTTAACTTTTACATAGTACAATTACATATAACAAAACAATTATCAAGCAAGAATTACAGTTACAATATTAAAGAAGATATCCTATCTATCTTATATTTGTGAGTCTAAGGTTTTATATCTAACTTATCTTTTATCATGACTGAGGAAATTATAACTATCTAGTCTTCAACTACATCAAAGACCTCAGAAGGATATAATATTACCTGAGAACCGGGAGAAGGATGCAAGCATTTTTCGGGAGTCTTGCAGGGTAGACAGAGACAGCTGGCAGCCTGGACAGTCACCTAATGTTCCTTTGTAAAGTTGGGGCATTTGTCTTCAGCCCACAGGGCTAGAGTCTCTTGGTCACTTCTCTCAGTGTCCTGTAGAACGTCTGGCAATTTCCTCTGCGAAGCAGGAACCTGAAGGACCATTTTGTCAAGCAAAGTTTAGTGGTCACCTTTCTATGGGTCCTGCATGTCCAGTTGATCAAGCAGTCCAGGCAAGAACAGTTTCTAGCCCAAATGGCTATTTTTGCCAAGGTGAAGATAAATCCCATATGAAGTGTCTTCAGTGCCCATCCTCCTCTCTGAAGTAAATTGGTGCTGCCAGGAGCAGACATGTCTCACTGCCCAGAAAGTCTAAATTTTAAAAGTATTTTAAATGCCATATTCTGTAGACCTTTGAAGTATTTGAAGATTACCTATCTATCTGAAATATCTCTTGTATACTTAGAAGACTTAACTAACATGGCTATGAGTATGATTATCATAGATGACTAATTAAATTAACCTATTTCTGTTAGTCTATACTTTGCCACATGGCTTGTGGCTTACCAGTGTCTTTACACGTTGCTTTTCATGGCGGCAGCTGGCGGTGTCTCTTCTCAGCCTTCTACTTCCCAGAATTCTCTTCTCTTTTGTCCCGCCTATGCTTCCTGCCTGGCCACTGGCCAATCAGAACTTTATTTACACAGAGCGATATCCACAGCATTCACTCACGTCACAGAACAATCAAATCGCCCTTCCTTTTAAAGGCTAAGTAGTAGTAGTATTCCATGTGTGTATTACTATATTCTATTTACCCATTCATCCAACGATGGGTTGCTTCTGCCTTGTAGCAATTGTGGATGTACTTTCTATGAACCTAGGTATGTCTCTCCCATATATAAAAATGGGTTTTTTTTGTTTTGTTTTTAAGATTTATTTATCACGTATGCAGTGTTCTGCCTGCACGTGTGTCTGCAGGTCAGAAGAGGGCACCAGATCTCATTATAGATGGTTTGAACCACCATGTGGTTGCTGGGAAGGGAACTCAGGACCTCTGGAAGAGCAGTCAGTGCTCTTAACCTCTAAGCCATCTCTCCCATATATAAATGGTTTTTTGATAGGGGCCTGTGAAAGGGTTTAGTAGGTACCAAGCCTGATGACCTGAGTTTGAACCCTGGAACTTACATAGTCAAAAGAGATAACCAATTACAAGTTGTCCTCTGACCTCCATGTATGTGCCATGACACCTCTATGTTCATACACACACACACACACACACACACACACACACACACACACACGTGTGTGTGTGCAGCATAAATAAACAAATATATGTTTAAAAACAGTTCTTCGATATAATTTTGGAAATAAATAAATAAAATGTTTTGGTTGGTTTTACATTTAAAAAGAAAAATTCCTAAATTGGCCCCTCTTTTTTCTGTCCCATCATCTGGCTAAGACCTTGACCTTGATTAACTATGACTCTACTCAGAACATTAGTAGAAACAGGAACATGTCTGGGTTTTATCAGTGTGACATAAGCCAGGGACATCTGGGAAGAAGGAGCCTGAATTGAGAAAATGACCCCAACAGATTGACCTGTGGGCAAATCTGTGGGACATTTTCTTGATTAATGATTGATGTGGAAGAGTCCAGCTCACTGTAGATGGTTCCGTAGTTACCTAAAAAGATGTTCCTGAGTTGCATTTAAAAAAAAAAAAAAAAGGCTGAGCAAGCCATGAGGAGCAAGCCAGTAAGCAGCATCCTCCACAGCCTCTGCATCAGCTCTGCCTCCAGGTTCCTGCCTTGAGTTCCTGTCCTGACTTCCTTCAGTGATGGACTGTGATGTGGAAGTGTGAGCCAAGTTAACCCTCTTCTCCTCAAGCTGCTTTTGGTCATGGTCCTCATCACAGCAGTAGGAAACCAACTAGGGCAAACAGGCAGCTGGAGAAGATGGTTGCCCATGCCATTCCTCTGGAAATAACACTCTTCTTCTGTTCTGACTCTCTGCAGGACACATGCCTTAGCCTTGATCTCCCCGCCTGGATCTCCCTCACTCAACCCTTCTTCCTTGCTTCTGACATTGGACCACTGACCTCCTCCTGACACCCGGCTCCAAGAAGACTGCAGAAAGAAAAAAAAAATCACACCAATCATTTCTCTTCATCCTTACTAACAATTTGGTAATGAAGTATTGATTTCCACTTCTCTCCTTATGGATGATATTAGATTTTCATTGATAAACTGCAATGGGACTGTCACATCTCCAAGGTCCTCTCTTCACTGTCAGGAAAAAACAAAGTGCCACTGAGGAAAACTAATGACTGGGAGCATTGACGCACTTGCTTTGTCCGTTTGTAACAGGAAAGGGAGGGGGCGTATCACTCTTCATAGTTTAATGTCCAAGTGGGCTGCTCTTGGGAGCTTACTTTTCATGGTAACGTCCATTTCCTATTTATAACACCCCTGGGAACGTTTGTCTAAAGGAAATGTTTCTGTTCAGTGTAACAATTAAGGTTGCACCTGGATTCCCTAGTCCTGCCCCTGCACCGGGGAGCCATTAATCACCCCAGAGTAGAACAGTTATTAAGTTAAACCAGAGTTTGAGCCAAGAAAACCTCCCAACCATGTTCATCTTCTGTGAAGTTGTTGGAATAGACAGGCTTAACCGTGCTGCTGCCAAAGGCTTCTTCCTGTGTAGTGCTAGAATATGCATCCTCGATGGTCAGCTTGAGCCATTTGTAAACTTAGTTCCCAGCATGCACCACTGTCAGATGGGACTGGCAAACTGGGAAGGGTGCAGAATCGAACTTGAAAGAAAGCGAGATGGCGTCATCAAGAGCGCAAGGTGAAGCGGCCACCTTCACTGGCGATCTCTCCTTGCAGCACCTGTTGCCACTCAAAAGCAGCTTCACCTCTGAACCAACAGAATGCATGAAAACAGGGTGTCCGTTTTAAACGCATTCCTGCAACTTTTTTCATTAAAACTTTAAGGGCCCAATTTTAATTTGTGGAATATTCCCGTTAATAATGAGATCTAATTAAGACATCCATTAAAAGCCCGTTAAAGTTAATTTAACGTAAAAATTCCAATAGAACTGTATTAGATTTTCTCCATTAAATTAACGTTATGGATTTTTAACGGATGTCTTAATTACACGTTATTATTAACGGGAATACTGTATTACACAGATTAAAATCAGGTCCTAAGTCAACCTGGAAAAGCTAAGAGCATGTTTTAATATTAAAGTCTCACAGACACAGCACACAGTTTGGAAGCGCAGGGGAAGGTTCGTTTATTCTAACTGAGCATTTTCTGTACAATGGAGAGTGATCTATAATAGATAAATCCATCATTTCATTTAAACAATGCACCTCTTTATTCTCATAGGACAACAAAGTCTGGATTGTATTGTAAATTGCTACTCAGCTATAGGTGAAATATTTAAACTATTCTCAGCACAATATTCTGAAACAATATTTTGTGGTGTTGTTTTAATTACCAAGGTTATCCAAAAGATAAAAAAAAAAAAAAAAGCTGACAAAGTCAAGCCAAATACATCTGATTCACCATTTACTATAGAGGCTGCCTGTTGGAAATGTGTTGGAAATTTTGACATGATCCCTAAATTCAACACTGGGATTTAAAATAAAATTTGAAGAAGAAAAAAAAAAAAGGAAAAAAACTTATTTACCTCCTAAGGAAAGTGTTGCCCTTATGCCACATATAATAGCAAATTGCTTTTTTTATGGCATGCATAACCTAGATGGGGAAAAATATGGTGCTTCAGGGAAGGAGGGAAAAGTAAATGAAGTTCCAGGAATGTCATTCTGAAGTAATGAGGCATGGACGGAAAATATACCCCTCACATCATCGGATTGAGATGGCAGTCGAAATAGCTTCATTGAAGTGTCAGCGCCCATCCATCAATCAATCACCCACAAGGAAAAATAACAACAGTACAACGGGGCGGCTTTTATGGGATTTACTCATGGGCACAGGGAACAGCGGCTCAGATGTAGTTCTGACATGAAAAGCAAGGTGCTGATATTATTTTTTATGATGGGAGGATCATAAAGTGAATTGAGAACAGAGAGGTCTGTCTGCTTAACCTGTTCAACCAGAAAGGAACGGAACTCGGCTGGAAAGGACCGTCTTCACATGGGTTAAGATTGAAGGGTGGACTCGGCTGAGCACTGTCCTTCAACGAGAGATTCTATTAAGTGGGGGGAGGGATAATACATTAGCACAGGGGGGGTCCTGAAGCTGATAAAAATCGCCTGTTCCAACCCAGGGTTATTAGGCAAAGCTACATAATTCAGATCCTCTGGAACAACCAAAAGCAAACCCTGAGCTTGCAACTCACCTGGGAGGACACAATATGTTTCTGAACTCCTAGGTAACCATTTCCCTCCTAAGAAGAAAGTAAGAATAAATCTGCTGTTTCGAATATAATCTATATGGTTCTGTTAGTGCAATTTCTCCGGTGGGGTGAGGTGGGAGGCGAGAGACAAAAATATTGATACATTTGGTTAGACTCCTGAGTTGTCGCTTGGCAACTGTGCATGTCACTGCTGAGAGACAGCTGTTAATGTTCTCTGCAGAAAACAAGATCCGAGCCGGCACCGTGCGGTGCACAGCTCTCAGTATATTTCTAGACACCGGGCCTGTCTTCATTTGGCAAGCCTGTGAAGCTTCTAGAAACTTCTTCCTGGAGAGAAAAAATGAAATAACTTGAACTCCAGGAGAATGTTTTATCTGCTTGCATACCCCTTCCTTCCTTCCTTAGATAAGCCCGCACTGCAGAAGTGGAAGGGGAATGATATGCAAATATCATGCAAATTGCCTTTGAGTACCTCCACTCTTCAGCCACCCTTTGGGATCAGAGACAATGAGAGGTATCCTTCCCTTCTCGACGCCTCCTTCCAGCTAAGGCCACCAACCAGCTGAAATGTGAAGAGGCCATTAAAAAAAGGAAAAAAACTATATACAAATATTTAAATTTTATGTATTTCGACAAACCACCGAGTATACATCGTAAGCCCTGACAGCACCAGGCCCAACAGGAAAAGCAATTTATTCAGCAAATTCACTCAACTGATCTTGTTAGGCACCTACTGTGTGTGTGTACTGGAAATGGGAGAGCCACGGCGAACAGTTGCCTTGGCATCTTGGCCCTCCTGTTTCTGACAGGACTGTTTCAAAGCAGCCACTGCCTGGACATCTGAGAACAGTGTCCACTGAGGGTCAAAATCCTAGTAATTTCACAGTAAGGAATTTTTCCTTGTGAAAAACATACGGGGCAGAGTGGGGGGGGGGGGGCGGTAAGCTTCCAAATTCACTCAACTGATCTTGTTAGGCACCTACTGTGTGTGTGTACTGGAAATGGGAGAGCCACAGTGAACAGTCAAGACCTAAAAGCCACAAAATAAATTGGATAGCCCAGATAGTCCCCAAGGAATTTTGTTCAGACCACAAATAGATTTCCCTAAAAACTCACTCCCAAAATATCCCTGCTTGGTTGTTTGGCTCTTACCTAACTACGGTCCTGAGCAAAATCCCCTGAATTCTATTGAAATTGAGAAAACATGAATGCCGTGACATGTTAGGGGAGCATTTGTGAAACCAGATAAATTATGAGGAGGTGAGTGAGTGCATATGAGTGTGTGTGTGTGTGTGTGTGTGTGTGTGTGTGTGTGTGTGTGTGTGATGAAAGTCCATACGTGTATAGATATGTATGAATTTCACTGGTACTTTCTAGGGTCTACATAGCACAGTGATGAGAATCTTTTAAACTTTTCAGCCAACCTGAAGACCCAGGTCATACAAGGTCCCCAAATTCTGTTTCTTTATCATCTGCCATTTGTCAGGTTATTTGACATGGCTCAGGCCTTCTTTTCTTTCCAATTTTTTTTTTGGGGGGGATATCATTTTTATATATGTGAACTGTTTTTAAAAAAGGAGAAAGAGAGAAGAGGAGGAGCATCTCTTAGTGCTAAAGAGGTGGCCCAATGGTTAGGAGCACTGACTACTCTTACAGGGGACCTGGGTTCAGTTCCCAGCACCCTCATGGCCACTCTGGCACACATGTGATGTACATATATACATGCAGGTACTCACACATACACATTAAGTAAAAACATATAAAGTGTCGTGTTCCATTATCTGCTCTTCCCTGAATAAAGAGTGCTGCTGTGGAAATAGATATAAAATAACAATAATAAGGAAATACATTGAAGGCTATAAACTACATGCACAGACGTAGTTCTAGAGCAAATTCAGGGCTGTCTGTTTGGAACAGGCAAAAGGCAACAAAAAAATTCAAAACTCAACTTTCAGTTGATTTTGTTCCCTCTGTGAGATGTGAAAATGCTAATTTCATTTTCTCCCTTCTTCTATGTGGCACTTTCTCAAAATATCTATCAAATACTTCTAGACAAAGATTGAGCCTAAGGAAGAGATGGGACTGTCCATCCCTCTAGATGGAGAGCTGCTTTGCCATTGCAGGAAAAACTGTGGATCATCTTTACGATTTCCAGGACAGAATCTGACCTCTCCATCCAGAGTAAAAGCCATTATGTCCTTTGGTCTCCTGTGACAGAGTCAGAAGTGTATACAGATCAACAATTTCCAGTCTCTAGATAAAAACTCCTTCCAATAGTTATGGACAAGCAGCTAACGGGCCTAGAAGTGCCTCCAAAAATTATTCATGCACAAGGCAGCCCAAAACTTTTTTTTTTTGGAGAAAAGGGCTGCAATAGTGGAAATGTTTTATGGATTAGAAATGGCCTGTTTTAAAATGCTAGTACCAGGTAGCATGGTATTTCTGCAACAAGACTGTCGTTTCTTTTGGAAAAATGCATTCGGAGTAAAAGAGTTCTTCCAGGAAGTGACACCCTGACTTGACACCCTTCAGCATACAAATGATAGGACGATAGCCATGGACTGACGTTAGGGCCTTCTACAGCAAGGTCTGTTTGAAGAAGACAGATCAAATACAACCCCTTGAACTGTGTTTATTTGCTTAAAACAGCTTTTGGAAATGAAAGTAATAACTTTGGTTGGAGCCCCCATGAGATGTTTTTTAAAAATGAAAAAAAATACATTGCTTAAAAAAAAATCTAAATCTAAGCACTCCTTTCAAGCCCTTCAGGAAATATATTTCAGTATGCTCTCTGAATTATTTTGCACCTGAAACCTACATCTGACTGTCTGTCCCCTAGCGATGGCTAATATTTATAGAATGAAAAATCTCTGATTATGTCTTGACTATGGAGTTGTGTCCAGTCCTATTTTCACTTTCTAAATGACTACTAGGACATTCCAGAGTTATAAATGTGTGTGTAGATATTAAAGGACAGAAAGTTGTACCTGTATGCGAAGAAACAATTAAGACAGTGTCTGTTCCGCCTGGAGAGAAAGCCTGCAGAAGTCGGAGCCTTCTTCCCACAGCAAATGTAACAAAAGTGTGGAAAAGTGGCCTTTGGCTCAGGGTTCTTTCACATCACGAAACCCCAGTTTGTGATATACTTTTAGGTCTCTAGTGCAAACTTCTCATCTCTTTGGACTTGCTTCCTGAGAGCTGGATTACATCGGGGTGAGCCATGAACTTTCAAACCCCTTGAATATCCAAGTTGACCTGTGATGGCCAACTGTTTCTGGTTCTGCAGCACTCTTCTGTGACAAGCTGGGAAATGTCCCCTGCATCCATTCTAGATTTTGAGTTTGTCTTATTTTTTTTTATTTTAAATTTAAAAAAAAAAAAAAAAAGCAACTGGGTTCCAGGTGGGTATGAAGGGATTCAGAATGATCTTCAGAAACTCACATTGATACTTGTTCTGGAGGGAAGTGTTTGCTTCCAGGACAGAGAGGCAAACAGTTTTATATTCGGAAAGCAGACCAGTTGTTTTCAAAGAAAATGACTGCAGCCATACCTATAGAATGTTCTCTGCTGCATGCTGCGTGTATGTTTGCTGGTGCACTAAGAAGATGGGGAAGACAGGCTGTTCTGCTTGGAATGCAGCAGCCTGGATGGCTGGGAACACAATGCTGTACATATTTGTATATACTGACTATATCGCCATGTACGGACACAGATTTTCTTATATTTACTTGATTCTGCTTCCTACCAGACTGGGCCACAATGCGGGATTGTTTTGCATTGGAAAAAAAAAAAACACAAACAATATGCTTGTCATTTTCCCCCGATCATTCTCTTTCAATAGCTTATGGAAGAATCGGGGCTGGGTTTCTTAAGAAATTGTAAGAACCGTGTCCGTCTGCCTGCATGAGCCCCATCCGATCACTAGATCCAAGGAGGAACCCATGCCCTTCCTGACTCAGAGTTTTCCTCTAACGGCATGCTTTACCCCATGGGAAAACTACACACTCATCCATGTAGAATTAGCCTCTTTGTATTTTATCTAATAGTGCCTGGGAAACAACAACAACAACAAAAAAAAAAAAAAAAAAAGATTTTTTTTTTTAATGTCTTCTTTAGAGGAAGAATTCATAATTGTCAAAATTTGAAACATTAGCTTAATTTTGTTTTTATGACCCTGCACTCCTTCTCTTTATTTATTCTGTTACTGTTGTAATGGGGCCCCAGGCCATTCCTGACATCATCGCGTTTCTCCTCAGCATTAAGGATGTTTTTAAAATTACACAGATTATTGAGCCAACAGGCTGTTTTAATCAAAACCATGTTTCACTTGTTTAGGAGGCTTATAAATTGTCCTTGCAATGAAGAAGACAGGGGAGAAAAAAGAAAAAAAAAGGAAAGAAAAGAAAAAAATGAAAATAACAAAACCAAAAGTGTTCTTTCTGCTAGGAAGATTATACCACCGTGTGGCCAGACAGACTCATCACAGACAGGCACCTATGGCCAACCCCTAGGAAACTGGAAAACACTTCCCTTGGTTTCCCCACATCCTGAAGTTCACTTTCAAGGCCAACACTGTTTGCAAATTTCCAAAGACCTTTGCCACCTTATCACCACCCAAAGGCAAATGGTCCAACTGAGAAATGATCTTCCAGGTGGAAAGATGATTATTTCAGGAATACTTCAGAAAACATGGACCTCTTTTCTTTGGTCCCTGGGTGCCACCAGCCTGTCACCACCACCTCCCACCGTAAACAATCTGATGTCTTATCTCTTAGGACTTAAGTCAGGTCAAGAGCAGTGACCTGATGATCCCCTTGAGGGATAAAAATTACTTTGGTATGGACCCACTTCAAGCATGTGCCTGCCTATGCTGCCCTTGTCTGGAAGTCACCTGCAGAGAGACAGTTTTTAGTACAATTTTATCACTAGAAATAAATTCTGACAGTGAAAATGAAGAAAACCCTTAAATTATATCACAAAAGCCATTATTTTTTACATCTAAAGAGTAGGTGCTTTTTTTTTTTTTTTAAGGAAAATCATTCTACTTTGAGAATGTAATTAAAACCCTCAATAATCGAGAGTACTTTTAGCTGCTATGAAAAAGTAACAATGTACTCGCCAGGGTTGTATGGAGGGCCTCATTTCCATCAAAGAGCTGTCTGTAAGTATATTATTTACATTTTAAACTTGATAACTCTTTTTGTTTGTAGAAGAAAAAAAAAAGGTCCTTTTTATCCCCACTCAGCAGTTATTGAAAAACAGACCATTCCCACCTGAAACCTCGTGGTGACCTGCATCGGAAGTCTTAGCTACGGATATAAAGACCTGGGTGTGCTCACTGATGAACTTCCCAGAGGCTGTTCCCCATTGTCATGCTACAGACACTGAACCACGGTTCTGGAATCTATTGATAGCCATGCTAGATGGCAGAGGCGCCCCCAACACCATTAGCTTGGCAGGTGTTCATCATTTCAGACTTCTACTTTGGCCAATTTGGAAAAAAAAAATATATGGAAATTACAAGAGTGAAGAGACAGAAAAAAAAAACATACACACAGATGCACTTAAAACATGAAAAGAATTATTTATATGATAAAAATATATTTAGATTTTCAAAGCACAAGACTGGATTGAAGTGCTCTTTTTATGCTTCCTGGAGATGGTACTGTTAAACGTCTTTCTACATCGGGCTTTAATAAATCTGTAATGACATTTGATGGATTGATTTCTGCCTGTGTGTGGTTTTTAAAGAGGGCAAGAGAGGAGAGAGGAGAGGGAGAGGGAGAGGGTGTTGGGGGGGAGGGCGGATAAAGCGCCCTCCCTCAATGGAGCCAGAGCAGGCAGGCAGGGATTGGTAGGTCTCTCCTTCTTGCAGTCCTGGTGAAGTACTTCCAGCATCTGCTCTCATCCCAGCTGTCAGCGTGGTTCCGTTTTCAAATGTCCGCACCCCGTGTTATCTGGGCTCGCCCTGCAGGCTGTCCTACCCCACCAGCTTACACCAGAGTGATTAATAAGGACACTTCAACAGAGACACGGGTGGCTGTCTGCCATGCCGTGGATGGCTGGCTTTCCCTTCCTTAGAGGGGCAGTCTGGCCGGACTTAGTTTCCCTCTGTGCTTCCCTCCATTTCCTTCAATGTCCTGGGAGAATGGAGTCTGTATCACCACGCTGCCCGAGCAGACACCAGTGCCCAAGCTGAAGTGATGTGTGGTCTGTGCCCAGGTGGCTCACAGCTTTCGGTAGCTTGCCTGCACTGACCTGGGCTTGTGAAATGAGGATAGCTGTGGGGTCCCCCGTTAGTCTAATTCCATTGGTGCGTGCTACCTGTGGCCTTCACACAGGACAGGACAGGCTAAATATGGCAAGGCACGATGTTGGGGGTGAGCAATCTGGCACAAGACAAGGGTTTTTTGTTTGTTTTCTTGAGGACCTACTATGTGCTGGTTCTGAGGGTTACTTTGACAAATGAAAACGGCAGCGGCTTGAGAGAAGCGGCAGCTATCCACCGGAACTGCACTGGCATCTAGGCTCAGTCCTATGCTGTCTGTGACGTAAGGGAAGGTTGCAGAGGACGGAGACGCTGCGTCAGGCCGAATATGAGGACGACAGAAGCGAGGAGGGGGCCCAGGCAGCCTGAAGTCACAGGACTCCAAAAGGAAATTATGTTGCAGGTAAAATCTAGGCCGTCTGCTAGATTAATGTCTCAAAAGAGCACTAAAGGGGGCTTGACAGATGGCTCAGCGCTTAAGAGCACTTGCTGCTCTTCCAGAGGACCCAGGTTCGATTCTCAGCATCCACATGGTGCCCCATAACTGTCTGTAACTCCAGTTCCAGGGGATCTTGCCTCTGCAGGTACTATACCAGCATGTGATACACAGGCATCCACAGAGAAAATATCCACACACATAAACAATAATACATTGTTAAAGAACACTAAGAGAAACCAAAGTGAAGCAGCCAGAGGACTTGCCATCTAGTGTAGAGATTTGAGTTTGATTTCCAATGATGGAAGGAACAACTCCATAGGCTGACCTCTGACCTCCAAATGTGCACCAGGGACTTGAAGACGGTTCCTCACAGACATGCCCATAGGCTAACACAACATAGACAGTCCCTCACTGATAGGGGAGATAGGCTCTCCCCAGACACTTACAGATTGTGGAGACACTTAAAGCCAACAATCACACTGACAGTGTAGCCAAGGATAACCTGGAACTCCTGATCTGCCAGCCTCCACCTCCCAAGTGATGTGCAGCCCCACCCTTGGATTGACGGCCTTGATCTTGAATGATCCCCTATCGGCCATGTGTTGAAGGTTTGGCCCTCAGCCTGTACGTTTGTTGGAGATGGAACATTTAAGAGGCAGGGCCTATGGGAAGTCTTCAGGTCATTTCCCTCCCAGCAAGCGGATGGTGGGGCTCCAGTCCTCACCTCTCACTTTTGCTTCTGGGCAATGAAGTGAGCTATTTGACTCCACCATACATTACAGCCACAGAGCACTGCCTTCCCACAGCCCCGAAAGATCAGATCCAATGCATCACAGACTTTACCCCCAACACTGTGAGTCAAGATGGACCTTTTCTCCTTTTAAGTTTCTTGATCAGGTATTTCATTATAGTGATGGGCAGCTGGATGGCACACAAGAGGAATAGAGCAGGTCAGAATGCTAGCAAAGGGGCTTTAAGAACAGCTACCACCAGGTGTATGGATTCATGTCTGCAATCCCAGTACTCAAGAGGCTAAGGCTCACACGTTCAAGGCATGCCTAGTCTAAACAGACAGCTTGGGGTACAGAATGAGATCCTGTCTCTTTAAAATCCTGGTGAGGAACTCTGAGCAACAAGAGACTCAGGTGTTTGCTCTGCCTTCCAATCACTAGAAGGCTGATGCAGCCAGAGAACACATGCTGTGCAGAGCAACAGGTTTTGAAGTCCGAGGCAGAACTGAGCACCATGCAGGAAAGCCACCAAGGACTGTGGCTAGAGCACCCAGGAGCCCAGCTCCCTTAGATTAAAACCCAAACTCCTGGGCACTGGGGACAGCTCAGTGGTAAAGTACTTGCCTCTTACACACAAAACCCTGGGTTTGCTCTCCAGTTCTGTAAAATATATGAAAAATTAAATAAAAAGGAAGAAAAGAAGGAAGAGGAGGGGAAGGTGATGTGGGGAGAGAAAGAGAAGGACAATGAGGAGAACTCCAGAGCCATGTCGATAGGCACAAGCCTGTGATCCCTGCTGCTCAGGAGGCTGAGGTGGAGGAAGAGGACTGGAGGGTGGGAGTTAGTTGGTGGTAGAACTCTTGCTCAACATGTATGAGGCCCTAGATTCAACACCCAGTGCTGAAAAAAAACGTACTACAATAGTGTCTTTGTGTTGTTATAGACATATATCCACCTAGCAAAAATTTTAGTTGTAGATAAAATAGCCACAAAAAAATTAGAATGAGGAAACGTAAATACTAGTGTGAAAATTCACTATGAAGCTGTTGTAATTTTGAAAATGCAGGAGCTGCAGGCTGGAGAGATGACTCAGTGATTAAGAGCACTGGCTGCTCTTGAAGAGGTCCCTGACTTGGTTTCCAAAACCCACATAGCATCTCAAATGTCTATTACTCCACTTCCAGGGGATCCAATACCTTCTTCTGACTTCCAAAGGCCCTGACACAAATACACACACACACACACACACACACACACACACACACACACACACATAAATAAAAATAAAATAAATCATAAATTCAGGAACTGGTATAGAAGGAACCAGACAACTCCATGAAAAATTAGATATTCCACTTATTAAAAATATTTAAATAAGAATTTAGTATATTATAAAAGTAGAATTTTAAATTTGTGGGAAAAAAGATGCAGTAATAGTCATTAACACTGCACGCACAGTTGGTAAACTAACCAGGGCCTAAATTTCAGTATCTGTGTCTTCCTGGATATGCATTGCAAGATTCATTAATTTAATCTGAAAACAGAATCATAAAAAAACTAGAGAATAATATAAGCAGGAAACAGATATGAGTTGGGAAATTACTGCCAGCCTTAACTCTGGTTCCTGACCTTAAACTCTTTCTCCATTGCATGCAAAATAAATAATGAAAATGAAGAGGAAAGTACCCAAACATATCACCAAAAACACTGTAAATACCATGAGAAGATGGAAATGGTGTGAAACCATACCAGCCTAAGATTTACTAATGTAACTAACGGTATATGTTACATATCTCCAAGGAACATAAATGCATATATACCTTTGTTGTTTTGAGACAGAGTCTCCTATAGTCTAGGCTAGCCAGGAACTAGCTGAGGCTGACCTTGAACTCCTGATCCTCCTACTTCCTAACCCAGGGTCCTGGAATTACACACCTGTGTACCAGCACTTCAATTTCTGAGGTACTGGAAGTGGAATTGAGGACTCCTGGATGCTAGGTAAGCAGTTTACTCACTGAGCACATCCCCAGCACATGAATGCCTCTCCAAACAGGCTGTGTGGGGTGAAACCTTCTGAGCCGGCAGTACACAGACTCAACCGGTCAATCAACACAAAGAAACACCAAGGGACAAAAGTGGCCAGACACTGAGTAAAATAAGAAGAAATCTGTTTTCCTCTTCAAACAGACAAAAACAAAATCAAATGTTGCCATTACTAGAGAAGGCTCAGAGAAGACTGCCAGATTCCAAACACATTGCTGCTGACAGCAAAATTAGACAGGAACCTTCCAGAAACTTATTAAATAGCATGGTATCAGCTTCCCTAAAATGTGCATGAACTTTGGTTAATTATCTTTCAGAGTTTTTCTTAGGAAACAATGGCCTGCAGGGGACTTACATGGTAAGAATGTTTGGTGACAACGTTGGGTAAGGATGGTGAACTAGCTACACACTGGGGATCCAGAGAAAACAAGCATGGCCTAATGGAGACGACACAGCCACAGACCCATGTAAAACCAACACCGACAGGGACTGGGAAGGTGGTTCAATCAGCAAAGTGTTTGCTATACAAGCATGAGACACAAGCCACGTGAAGTACCAGACGTGGTGTTGCCTGCTTGTCGTTCCAGCTCTGGAGAGTAGAAACAGATGACACCCTGGGGCTCAGTGGCCAGTCAGCCTAGCATGATGCTGAGTTAGGGATTTAGCTCAGTAGTAGAGTACTTGCCTAGCAAGCACAAGGCCCTGGGTTCCGGCCTCAGCTCTGGAGGGAGAGGGACAATAACAAAAAGACAGGAGACTTAGTCTGGAACTGGAGAGGTGGCACAATGGTTGAGAGCACTGGCTGCTCTTCCAGAGGACCCGGGTTCAAGTCCCAGCAACCACATGACATCTCACAACCGTCTGTAACTCATGCCTGTGATGCACAGGCATATGCAGGCAAAAAAATTAATACACATAAAATAAAACTTAAAGTTTAAAAAAAAAAGATGCGAAATTCAAGATTGACCTCTAATTGCACACATGTACCCACTCACTCACAAATTACTTACTTAATTTTACTTTAAAAAAATTTTTTGAGGGGCTGGAGAAATGACTCAATGGTTAAGAGCACTGGCTGCTCTTCCAGAGGACCCAGGTTCAATTCCCAGCACCCACATGGCAGCTCACAACTGTCTGTAAGTTCAGATCTCCAGGATCTGACACCTTCTCACCAATGCATATAAAATAAAGTTAAAATAAATTTAAAAAAAAAAAAATTTTGAGTTGAGTGGTGGTGGTGCACACATTTAATCCTAGCACTCGGGAGGCAGGGCCAGGTGGATCTCTGTGAGTTCGAGAGGCAGCCTGGTCTACAGAGTGAGATTCAGGACAGGCTCCAAAACTACACAGAGAAACCCTGTCTCGAAAAAGAAAAAAATTTTTTTTTTGTCAGGCATGGTGGGTCAATCTTTAATCTTAACACTCAGGAGGCAGAGGCAGGTGGGTCTCTGTGAATTTGAGGCCAGCCTGAAATCTTGATGATAAGGATAGAGAAGGTAAAATAGGAGGAGGAGGAGGAAGAGGAGGAGGAGGAGGAGGAGGAAAAGGAGGAGGAGGAGGAGGGAAGGAAATACTTATAAAAAGAAGCAACAAGCTTGTGAAGAAATCTTCATTCATTTAGGAGTCCTGCCGACTGTGAAAGGGTGGCTGACTTGGTAAGACATGATACTAAGAAATGGCCAGGTCCTTCCAGGGCCTGTGAGGTCCTCAGCTCACTACATCATCCACTTTGCAGCTGAGAAACCTCCCATTGACCAGTTTGTGGCATGGAAAAGCCCACACTCACATAACCTCAGTGCAGAAGGTTGTCGAATGGCCTTTAACAACAGAGGTTTCTTTGCTCTACACAGATAACAGCAGCCCAACATCTGTAAGGTCATCAGCTGGTGTCCCAGGTCTTCCACAGATTATGTCAAGGCCCATAGGGTGGTAAGGTGAGTGACAGAGGACATGCAGTTCTTCACGACAGGCCAATGGGAGAATCGTGGATCTCTGCAGTGTGAGCTGGCATCTCATCCCCTTCCCCACCCAATCATCTGGGTCCCCTCCTGGGCTATTTACCAGGTTCTAGAACAAAGCTTCTCCCACCGGTGTTCCAAGGGGGAAGAATGGGCTTCCTACACTCTTGCCAGCGGAGTCAGACTGCACCCATTTCATGGCTCTCTGGAGCCTCAGGGTGGGATCACAAAGGCCTCTGCAGGCCGGAAAGAGTGTGTCTCATCTGGCTGCTGCTATTCTTGTACATTCTGCTTCATCCAACCCAGAACCCACCAGGCATTCCGCCTCAGGACCTTGCATCTTCTGCTGTCATTCATCACTCAGGGACAACTCTGACCCTAGGAAACATCTCCCACCAACAGAACTTCTCTTCGGCAAAGACCATTGCCCTTGAGGCCACTTATGCCGCCTGCTTCTGTCTGGCAGTCCCAGGAGGCAGGACACAGTAGAACTCACATCTGCCCCTCCAACCCTAACCCCTGTCGTCCTTATGTCCACCGTCCTCTACAACATCCCAGCACCGAGACCACTCAAGACCTCAGGATGGTAGAGAAGCATGTGATCCATGTGTTTGAGCCTCACCAATGAGAAAGGACCTTGCCAGACATGGTGGTACACATTTTCCATTCCTGCACTTGGGAGGTAGAGGCAGGAGAAGAAGGAGTCTAGTACATAGCAAGTTCAAGGCCAGCCCAGGTTGCATGAGATCCTGTCTCATAAAAATAAGAAGGGGCCGGGGCCTGAGCAGCCTCCCTCTGTGTGCCCTTGAGTGTATTCTGCGGTAAGAATCTTAAAGAGTTCTTATTAATGAAGTCAAACCTGAGGCCAGTTATTGGGGTGATTGCTGGAAGATCAGAGAAGCAGAACAAGCCACAGCTATCTCACCTTGCTAGTTCCTCAGGTGATCCTGTTTCCTCAGGCTGGAAGCTTCTGAGTCCTCCTCCACATGAATCTCAGCTGAACTGTGTTGCTCCAAAGCCTGAACGCTTAACCAACCAAATGCTTAACTAACTACATGCTTTACTCCTTACTTCCTGGTCCTCAGGCCTTATATACCTTTCTCTTTCTGCCCCCACTCCCTGGGATTAAAGGTTGGGTTTCTGGGATTAAAGGCGTGGGTCACCATGCTTAGCTGTTTCTAAAGTGGCCTTGAACACACAGATATCCACCTGGCTCTGCTGGGATTAAAGGCATGTACCACCACCGCCCAACTTCTGTTATGGCTTACTCTTCCCATTTTCTAGCCACTATTTTTGGCTTTGTTCTAGTGGCTGTCTGCTCTCTGACCCCAGATAAGTTTATTTCGGGAAACACACAATATTTCAGGCAACACAATACCCACCACAGTGTTCTTCATTGCGTCCCAGAGAAAACGTGTGGTGCCCACAACAGAGGTGACACAACCAGAGCCAGGGATGGCTGAAGGGTGCTTGGCAGGTCACACACCATGTGAAGGGATGTGTCAAGCCAGCCAAGCCTGCCTTCCACCCCGACTCGAGGCAGAGAACAGACGGCTAGCTTAGTCCTATTCTGTCCTAGACACCATCCTTGATTCATGCCTCAACGTCACCTACGTGCAGGCAGCAACCTGGGCACAAAGAGAATGGGACAGCCACCTGTTAAATGAGTCTTCTGGTATTAACTTTAAACATTTTACACAATACATATTAAAATATCACCAAGAACTTACTATGGATCAGGTTTTCAAGGGGTGTCTTAGTTAGGGTTTCTATTGCTGTCTAGAGACACCATGACCACAGCAACTCTTATAAGGGAAAGCATTTAATTGGGGCTGGCTTATAGTTCAGAGGTTTAGTCCTTTATCATCATGGCAGGAATCATGGTGGCATGCAGGTAGACATGGTGCGGGAGAAGAAGCTGAGAGTTCTGCATCTTGCATGGGCAACAGAAAGTAAACCATCGAGTGGGTGTGGCTTAAGCATAAATGAGACCTCAAAGTCCATCTCCACAGTGACACACTTCCTCTAGCAAGGCCACACCTCCTAATAGTGCCTCTCCCTATGGGCCAAGCATTCAAATGTGAGTCAATGGGTGTCATACCTATTCAAACCAACATTAAGAAAATTATCTGTCTTGATTCTTTACAGTTGCCCAAAAACATACATTATCAGCAGGGAACCTTGGAATTTGAAACCTTAGCCAATAGCATGATTTGTGCCCCTCCAAAGACGCTGTCTTAGGGTTTCCATTACTGTGATGGAACACCATAACCAAAAAGCAAGTTGCTGGGGGTAGAGGGAGTTATTTGGCTTATTCTTCCATATTGCTGTTCATTGTTGAAGGAAGTCAGGATGGGACTCAAGCAGGGCAGCATCCTGGAGGCAGGAGCTGATGCAGAGGCCATGGAGGGGTGCTGCTTACTGGCTTGCTCCACATGGCTTGCTCAGCCTGCTTTCTTATCTTTCTTATACAACCCAGGACCAGGGACGCTACCACCCACAACAGTCTGGGCCCTCCCCTGTTGATCACTAAATGAGAAAATGCCTTACAGCTGGATCTGATGGAGGCATTTCCTCAACTGAGGCTCTTTCCTCTCTGATGACTCTAGCTTGTGTCAAGCTGACACACAAACCAGCCAGTAAAGAAGCCAAGCTCATGAAGAAGTATCCTGTACACTGGTGTCATTAAAATATCAGAGGAGGCCCTCCGGAGGCAGAGGCAAGCATATCTCTATGAGTTTGGGGCCAGCTTGGTTGACATAGAGAATTCCAGAACAGCCACAGCTACATAGTGAGACCTTGTCTAGAAAATTTAAAAAAAAAAAATCAAAGGACATAGGGTAGGAATGAAGGTGGCTGGAGAGAGGGCTCAGCAGTTAAGAGCACTGGCTGCTCTTCCAGAGGACCCGGGTTCCATTCTTAGCACCCATAGAGCAGCTCACAACCATTGTTAACTCCAGTTCCAGAGAAGCCAATTGCCCCCTTTTGACCTCCCAGGCCACCATGGCCATGTGGTGCTCAGACACACCTGCCGGCAAAACATTATATGTTATATATATATATATATATATATATATATATATATATATATATATATTTTTTTTTTTTTTTTTTTTTTTTTTCCCCTGAGACAGGGTTTCTCTGTGTAGCCCTGGCTGTTCCGTCTGGAACTCACTCTGGAGATCTGCCTACTTCTGAGTGCTGGGATTAAAGATGAGTGCCACCGCTGCCCAGCAAAGACAAAATATTTTTAAAAATTAAAACATGTATCATGGGGAAGCTGAGTCTGGTGATGTAGACCTGTAATCACAACCAAGGCAAGAAGTTCACAAGTCCAAGGTCTACACAGGCTACAGAGTAAGTTCCAAGCAAGTATGAGCAACTGAGTGAGACCTTGTCTCAAATAAAAAGTAGGGCTGGGGGTTGGGGATTTAGCTCAGTGGGAGAGCGCTTGCCTAGCAAGCGCAAGGCCTTGGGTTCAGTCCTCAGCTCTGGCAAAAAAAAAAAAAAAAAAAAAAAAGTATGGCTGGGGGTTCGGCTCAGCAGCCCAGGGCTTCCTTAGCACATTCGAAGTCCTGAGCTGAATCCTCAGTACTACAAAAAAGCAAAACAAAGCAAACAAAATCATATGAAGAGAGAAAACTGGAAGGAAAAAACCCTCAAGTTAAAAATAAGAGTCAATGGGGCTGGGGATTTAGCTCAGTGGTAGAGTGCTTGCCTAGCAAGCGCAAGGCCCTGGGTTCGATCCTCAGCTCCAAAAAATAAGAGTCAACAAGATGGCTCAGCAGGTAAAGGTGCTTGCTGCCAAGCCTGCTGACCTGAGTTCAATCTCTGCGATCCACGTGATAGAGAGACCAACTCCTGAAGTTGTCCTCTGACCTTCACTCAATGTGGCACCTGCACCCACACACATTTCCAACATAAAATAAATAAAAGTATTTTTATAGCCGGGCATGGTGCCACATGCCTTTAATCCCAGCACTCAGGAGGCAAAGGCGGGAAGATCTCAGTGAATTCAAGGCCTGCCTAGTCTACAGAGTGAATTCCAGGACAGCCAGGGCTACAGGGAAAACACTGCCTCAAAAAACATATATATATTTGTTATTATAAAGTTATTTATGGGCTGGAGAGATGGCTCAGCTGTTAAAGGCTAGGCTCACAACCCAAAACATAAAAGTTATTTATATAAATTATATAAATATATATACACAGAAATACATATCTATATAATATTAGTGCTGTCCAAAAATAGAGAGGTCAGGTACCTTGGCATGTCTCTGGCAATCTGTAGAACAAGACTTGAAACCTAAACCCATCGAATGACCCTCAGTGACCTCTGAGCCATCCCTGGACACAAGGCTGGCATCAACAAGAAGGTCATGCAGCTCCTGCCCCTTATGTTGGTCCTTCCCCTCGGCAGCAGCAGCCCCCAGGAGCTAGTTTGAAATGCAGACTCCCAGGCTCCAGCCCTGCCCAAGCATCTGCAACATGCCCAGCGGTCACTGGGAGTCCTATGGCCACACATGAACCATCCTCATGTACCACAAAGAGCCAACAGGGATGCTTGTGATTATTCAGGCATTTTACGTCCCTGGCCCTAATCAGAAACTCCCTTGTCAGACTAATTATACTTATGGGTGTTCTGTGACTTGCTGTATTCCCAGAAAAAGAAAGAAAAATGAAGTTCTCTTTCAGGTTTTCAGGGTAGATAATGTCAAATATTTACAGAGCAAACATCATTCTAGAGGCACACCATTCTCTTCCTGCTGATTAGGGAGCTGTCAATCAAGCTGTGATGGGATGCTTGTCAACCCTCTCAATAGACAGAAACCTCCTGTCATCCTGGCTAAACCATGTGTGCTGCCATGCTAGGGATGCAAGGAGCGGGCTCCCAAGGCAGGCCATCCAGGGCAGGGCTCCAGGAAACAGAAGGCCTGCCTCTGTACAAGAGGATAGCTTGGGGCTGCCTGCCCAGTGAAGATGCTGGAGGAGGGGCAGGGTCTTTGTGTTAGGATAAGATGCTTCAACATTAACCAAAGGTTCTTGGTCCCAAGGGCCAGCTGCATCTTCATCGGGCCTGACTGAACACAATGACTGCCCTGCTCCAGGATGGAAGAGATTAAGAATGAGACCTGAGATGTCCATGTGCCTAAGGCTTGCAGTTACTGCCCCTCTCTGCTCCTGCTCTTCTTCCTCTTCCTCCTCCTCTGAGATCAGACGTTGAGAATCAGCACCTACCTGTCATGGTAGTACATGGCACAAGTCTGTAATCTTAGGACCAGAAAACAGAAGAATAATTGGGAGTTTGATGTCAGTGTGGTCTATGCAGCAAATGCCAGGCCAGTGAGGGCTACAGAGAAAGACCTCATTCCAGAAAAAAATGAGGAGGAGTAGGAGGGGGAGGAGGAGGAAGAGGAGGAAGAGGAAGAGGAAGAGGAAGAGGAAGAGGAAGAAGAAGAAGAAGAAGAAGAAGAAGAAGAAGAAGAAGAAGAAGAAGAAGAAGAAGAAGAAGAAAAATTAAAGAGAAAAAGAAAAATTAAAGAGAAAAAGGAGGGAGGGGTGGAGGGAGAGAGGGACTGAGGGGGTAAGAGGGAGAGGGACTGAGGGGGTAAGAAGTGGGGTAGAGAACAGAGGAGAAGAGAAAGGAAGAAAGAGAGAACCAGAAGAGGAGGGAGGGGAAAGGGGAGCCTGCTCTGAGCCATTGCTCCAACCTGATCCAGAGTTACCAGGGAACTTAGGTGAAGACAGCAGGTCAAAGCAGCCTGCTGCTACTGAACAGACTATATTTCCACAGCATCCCAGGATGAGCTCTGCACATGGAACTCAAGGCCTTCATCTGTACCTTACAGTACATTGGAGTCACCTGGGGCCGACACATGCAAGTCTCCAGGTCCACCTTGGTTAAATAATCAGATTATTTGGAGTGGGAGCCAAGAAGTAATATTAAGTAAATATTCCATCAGCTGCACTGATGCATGCCTAGCATTGTCCCAGCACTCAGGAGGCTGAGGCAGGAGGACTATAAAGTTAGGACCAGTCTGGCCTTCAAGAACAACACCCCATCTCAGAAGACGAACAGTTGGAAGTGTAGGTCTGTGCTGAAGCACTTGCCTGGCATGTGAAAAGCCCTGGGTTCAACACTAGCCTGCGTTCGAGGGGTGGGAATCTTCTTGGGAAGACTACTAAATATGTAAATAAATAATAGGTCAGGCAAGGTGGCACATGCCCTTTATCAGTGCTAGGGATACTCAGACTGGCAGACCTCTAAATTCAAGGCCATCCTGACCTATAGAGCAAGTTCCAAGCCAGCTAATGTAGGTTTCCAGGGTCTTCTTAAGTGGGAGAGGGTGCTGGCCATGGCACAGAGGTAAAGACAACCAGCCACTCCTGCAAAGGACATGGGTTCGGTTCCCAGCACCCACCAGACAGCTCACAGCCACTGAAACTCCAGGTCCAGAGGATCCAACACCCTCTTCTGACCTCCACAGGCCTCTGCATTCATGAGGTACATATATACTCGGGCAGGCTCACACACATACTATAAATAAAAAGTAAATCTTTTTCTTCTTTTTTGAAGAAAAGAAAAACTGCTGGGCGGTGGTAGCACATGCCTTTAATCCCAGAATTTGGGAGGCAGAAGCAGGCAGATCTCCATGAGTTTGAAGCTAGCCTGGTCTACAAAGTGAGTTCTAGGACAGCCAGGGATGCACAGAGAAATCCTGTCTCAAAAAATCAAAATGAAAAGAAAAAAAAAAAAAACTATCCCCTATGACTCACATATTTCAACACTTGTCTTCAGTTGCTGGTACTGCTGGGGGGATGATGGGGACCACCAGCCTTAGTGGAGGAGGTAGTTCACTGGGGTGTTGTATGATATTTTGTTTGTGTTCTGACAAAGGAAGCCTGCCTGGAGATCAGAGGTCTGAGCTAACCACTACCTAACCATATAGAGGTCAGGCAGTGGAGGCACACACCTTTAATCCTAGCACTTGGGAGAAGGAAGTAGGAAGATCAGTTCAAAACCACACTGGATTGATTGATTGATTTACTCGAGATTTAACTAGTCTAAAAGAGAAACAGAGCTGGGCAGTGGTGTCACACACCTTTGATCCCAGCACTAGGGAGGTGGAGACTGGAATATAAAGTGGGTGGAGACAGGATCGCCCAATTCGGTCTGAGATTTCGTAGAGAAATGAAGTCTCTGGTGGCTGGCTGCTTCTTTGCTTCTCTGACCTTTCGGCTCTCACCCTTGGTATCTGACTCCGAGTTTTTTTGTTTGGTTGGTTGGTTGGTTTTTGGTTTTGGGGGTTTTTGTTGTTGTTGTTGTTGTTGTTGTTGTTTTGTTTTTTGGTTTTTTTTTTTTTTTGGTTTTTCGAGACAGGGTTTCTCTGTAGCTTTGGAGGCTGTCCTGGAACTTGCTTTGTAGACCAGGCTGGCCTCGAACTCACAGAGATCCACCTGCCTCTGCCTTCTGAGGGCTGGGATTACAGGCGTGCGCCACCACCGCCTGGTCTGACTCTGAGTTTTTTTTGTTAAGACTAATTAAGATGGCACTGCACTGGAGGATGGCTTTGAGAGTTCAGAACTTCTCCCACTTCACGTTTGCCCATGCTTCAGAACTGTGGTTCGGTATGTGATCTATCAGCTTCCTGTTCCTGTTACCAAGTCTCCGGCTGGCTGCCATGCTTCCCCACCATGATGAATTCCTCTGGAACCATAAGCCAAACTAAGCTTTTTCTGCCATCAGACACTTGAACATGGCATTTTATCACAGCAACAGCAAAGTACCTAATCCAGGGAAGGAAGAAAATCTCTCCAAATATGAGTGCAGACGTTTTCCTACCTCTAGCCTGGTTCTGTGTAAATGAAATGAGATCAAAGCCATGTGTATTACATTCAACTGTATAGAATGAAATAAAAACAGGTAGAGTTAAATTTAAAAGTATATTTCATTAACACAAGATATTGATTCCACATTGAATCAATATGAAAAACCTTTTAATGAGGCCTACCATTCAGGAGGCCCTGGATTCCACCCCCAGTACAGTGTACACCCAGCTTAGTGGCACATGCTGCAATATCCCAGAACCCAGAAGGTAGGCACAGATAGGAAGACTGGGAATTCAAGGTCATTCTCAGCTATATAGCAATTGGGAGCCAGCCTGATCCAGATACATGAAACCCTGTCTAAAAAAGAAAAGAAAAGGAAGTCTTTACTGCTGTTTGTTTGTTTTCCTGTTCTAAGTCTCCAAATTCCTAGGCACATTTACATTAACAGTACAACTGAGTCTTAACCGATCATATTTCAAGCACTTGGCAGCCTCCCATGGCTGGCCACTATAGTGGATGGACTGCTGCAGTTTGAATGTCTGTCCTCTCAAAATCTTGAGGAAATCCAGGAACTGTGGTACATACCTATAATCCCAGCACTTTGGGAAGTAGAGGAGGGAGGATCAGGAGTTCAAAGTCACCCTCAGCTACAGAGCTCAGACCCTGCCTCAAAAACGACATTTGTTGCTGTAACACCTCTGACGGATGGCACCTTTAAGAGGCAATGGGGGCAGGAGTAGCTGGAGTGGGGATGGCTCAGTGGTTAAGAGCACTGGCTGCCAGGGGACCTGGGCCTCATTCTCAGCACCTACAAGGTGGTTCAGAGCAATAGGCACACACATATGAGTGTTTTGTCCTTGTATATGCATGTGTATCATCATGGTATGTCTGGTTCCCAGAGACCGGAAGACAGGGTTAGATCACTGAGAAGTGGAGCCATAGATGGTATAAGCCACCATGTAGGTGCTGAGAATTAAGCCCAGGTCCTGTGCAATAGCAATTAATACTCTAAACTGTGGAGCCATCTCTCCAGCCCCAATACAAGAAATATTTTCAAAAAGGCAATTAGACTTTGCCAGTGAGTGAGTGCTATTACCACCAGGGTAGGTTCACCATCTAGGGAGTAAGTTCACCTAGACCTTCAGGCTTTCTAGGGCAGTGGGTCTCAACCTTCCTGATGCTGTGACCCTTTAATACAGGTCCTCAGGTTGTGATGACCCCAACCATAAAAGTTATTTTGTGGTTACTTCATAACTGTAATTTTGCTACTGTTATGAATCATAATGTAAACATCTGATATGCAGGATATTTGATACATGACCCACAGCTTGAAAACCACTGCTCTAGGGACTCTGAAGTTACCCAGGCCTGTTAGGGGACCTTAGTAAATATTTGGCCATAAAGCATCTTCCCAGAGCTGCTTTCTAAGTTAACCATACCCCCATAATCCCCCTTTCTTCACTGCAGAGAGTTCATCTAGCCGTCAGCCAGAGAGATTGTTTTATTGAAAAGACTCATGACGTAGTGAACAAAAGCTTAGGAAATAAACTCTAATCCCCCAAGGAACACTCACTACAACTCTACTCACATAAAAATATTCAATTTATAGCCTATATTGAATCCTCTGTCTCTAATTTATTACCCTAAGTACAGAGGAGTTTTTTAATACAAACCAATTTCGATGTACTTACTATTTTCCTTGCCTCTGTTAAAGCAGAAATAATATATTTTGCAGAGAGACTGGGAGACAAATGCAATGGAGATTCACAAGACTGCCTCCTCCTACCTCCTGGGTTCCTTCAGACATCAGTGGGAGGCTGGAGAGATGGCTCAGAGGTTAAGAGCACTGACTGCTCTTCCAGAGGTCCTGAGTTCAATTCCCAGCAACCACATGGTGGCTCACAATCATCTGTAATGAGATCTGGTGCCCTCTTCTGGCCAGCATAATTAAAAACAAAAAACAAAAGCAAACAAACGAACAGACATCAGTGGGGGGCCCATGATTGTGCTGAGTGTCCTGGGCTTTTGGATTGTTCACCATTCCCAGGGGGTTCTGATGTAAGCTGAGTGCCACAGCTCTCAAAACAAAACCCAGGCCAATAAGATGGCTCAGCAGATAAAAATGCTTGCTCTGCAAGTCTAAATGACCTGAGTCCCATCCCCAGAAGCCACAGTGGCAGAGAGAACCAACTCCCGGAAGTTGTCTTTTGACACCCAACACACATGTGCTATGGCATGTGCATGGACACACATACAATAATACTAATTAAATAATAACTTAATGGACTCATAGCCAAGAAGGAGGATGCTGGGGATCCAACAGCATACAAACTAGACAACAACTTTGTCTTTCTAAGAAATTGTTTGTAGCCGGGCAGTGGTGGCACATGCCTTTGATCTCAGCACTCCAGAGGCAGAGGCAGGTGGATCTCTGTGAGTTGTTCAGCCTGGTCTGCAGAGTAAGTCCCAGGACAGTCAGGACTACACAAAGAACCCCTGTCTTGAAAAAAAGAAAAGAAAAGTTGTTTGTATGACTAGTTTTATGTAGACTTAATACAAGCTATGGTCATCTATGAGGAGGAAATCCCAAGAAAAGGCCTTCATAAAATCAGGCTGCAGGCAAGCCTGTAGGGCATTTTATTAATTAGTGATTGATGGAGGGAGGGCCCAGGGCATTGTGGGTGATGCTACCCCTGAGCTGGTGGTTCTATAAGAAAGGAGGCTGAAGCCGGGCAGTGGTTGTGCACGACTTTAATCCCAGCACTCGGGAGGCAGAGCCAGGTGGATCTCTGTGAGTTCGAGGCCAGCCTGGGCTACTGAGCGAGATCCAGAAAAGGTGCCAAAGCTATACAGAGAAACCCTGTCTCGAAAAACCAAAAGAGAGAGAGAGAGAGAGAGAGAGAGAGAGAGAGAGAGAGAAGAAAGAAAGCAGGCTGAGCAAGCCATGAGGAGCAAGCCATGAGGAGCAAGCCAGTAAGCAGCACCCCTTCATAGCCTCTGCATCATCTCCTGCCTCCAGGATCTGTTCCTGCCCTGCTTGAGTTCCTGACCTGACTTCATTAATGATGAACTGTAATGTGGAAGCGTAAGCAGAATAAACCCTTTCCTCCCTAAGTTTTTTTTGGTCATGATGTTTCATCACAGCAATAGTAACCCTAAGACACTGCTGTTCTGAAAAATAAGAAAGAACACAAATAAATAACTGAAATAAAAACTGGAGACTGCCCGGGGTCACCTAAGGCTTCACCAAGAAGCGGCATCTGAACAAAGGTTTGAAGAAGTGGAAGGAGAGAACCCTGCACAGATCTGAAGGAAGAGTAACTGTAGCAGAATAGACTAATCGGGTTTAGGGTGTTTTCTGTGTTAGTGGATGTATATGATTGTGCAGGTGTACGTGTGCATGCACATGTGCATGCTTTTGTGTGGAGGCTAGAAATCTATTTCAGGTGTTTTCTTCAGTCACTCAATACCATTTATTCTTCGAGATAGGGTCTCCCACTGAACCCGGAGCTTATCCATTCAGCTAGATGGGCTATCTAGGAAGCCCCTGGGATTTTCTGTCCCTGATTCCCCAAGCAGACATGTGCCACCATGGCCCCTCTTTACATGGGTGCTAAAGAGCTGAACTCAGGTCTCCATACATGCCCCCAAACACTTTACCAGTGGAGCCATCTCCCAGCCCTGGTCTGTGTTTTTAAAGGATCTCTCTGGATACTGTACTTGGAATTGACTCTCAGAACCACAAATGAAGGCAGACTGGGTAGAGACTGATACAGTCATACAGTCAGCCTAGTAAAGGATGCTGGCATGGACCAGGGTGGTGGTGGTAACTAAAGATGTAGGAAGACATGATTGGGTTTTAAATTAGAACTGTGGCGATTGACCTGATGGTGGATTTGTGTCGTGAAAGCAAGATGGCTCTGACGATGACCTCAGGGTCTTCACCTGAGGGTTCAAATATCAAAAGACTGGCACGGGTGTTTCCTGAGCAGGGAGGATTATGCCAGCAGAGGGAAGATTAGAAATTCAACTTTGACACGTCACAATGGAAATGCTGTGTCAACTAATGTGACATAATAAGTTTCCCTAAAAGTCATCACATAGAAGAACAAATGTTTATTACTTCCCTGTTAGTGTAAGTCAAAAAAGCAAAAGCAATTCTCCTGAGGGCCTTTCAGGAAGCAGAGTGTAGAGGTCATCAGAGGTTGCAGGACCTGAAGGCTCAACTGGGGGCAAAGAACCAACTTCCAAAATGGCACTCAACTGTTTCCAAAATGCACTCAACTATTTCCAAAATGGCACTCAACTGCTTCCAAAATGGCACCTTCACATTTCAAAATGGCACCCGACCCACTTCCAAAATGGCACCTGACTCATTTCCAAAATAGCACCCCACACAACCACTGGCAGGGAACTTCAATTCCTTGCTGCCCTTGAGCCACCTAACGGTCAAGGCAAGAATCACAATATCTCAGTACCTAGTATCACAAGTCATATTCTGTCAATCCAGTCAGGACTATATTATGTCAGGTATAAGCTAATTACCAACTCAACCCCTATTCAAGAAGTGGAAAATTTAGCTCCACTCACTGGAGGAAGTTGTAATGCAAAAATCTGCTAGTATTTTTAAAAACCATCTCAGTTGCTTATTAGACATTCGAGTAGGATTATGATTTGGATATGAAAAGTCCCCCATGGGTCCTTGCATTTGAACACTTGGTCCCTAGTTTGTGGTGGTGTTTTGGGAGATTGTGGAACACTTAGGAGATGGGGCCTAGCTAGATAAAATAGGTTTCTGGGAACCCAAGTCCAGGTTTATGGCCCAGCCCCATTTCCTGTCCCAGCTCTGCTTCCTGATGCAGAGAAGTATGTTATAGCCTTATGCTCCTGCCACCACAGCCAAAAGGCACCCTCCTTTGCCTTCCCCACCATGGTGAGTCAAAATAAATCCTTCCTCCCTAAGAGGCCTCTGTCTGGTATTTTGTTACAACCATTGAAAAGGTAACCAACTCAGGCAGTGAATGTGCAAAGCTGGAGCTAGGAAAGATCTAGAATGGAGGCTGTGATGGTTGGTGTTGTCAAGTTGACAGAACCTAGAATCGCCTGGTAGACTGTTCTCTAGTCATGCCTGTGGGGAATCATCTTGATTGCTTTAACTGAGGTGAGAAGATCCACCCACTGTGGGGGATGTCACTCCCTGGCTGGGGATCCTGGACTGTGTAAACTAGAGTGGCTGCCACCATTGGCACCCATCTTTAATTCCAGCACTTCGGAGGCAGAGGCAGGCAGATCTCTGTAAACCAAGGCCAGCCTGGTCTACAGATCGGGTTCCAGGCTAGCTGGGTCTACACAGTGAGACCCGGTCTCAAAAAAAAAAAAAAAAAAAAATAGAGAGAGCACAAACTGAGCACCAGCACTCATTTCTGCTTCTTAGATGTGAAAGCGTTGGTCCAGCTTCTTGCAGCTCCCACACATGACCTCCCACGTGATGGACTTTAACTTGGAACTGTGAGCAAAAGCAAACTTTTTCTCCCTTCAGCTGCTTTGGTCAGAGTATTGTACCACAGAAACAGGAAAAAGAAACTAAAGCAGACATAAAGTATAATCTTTGTTTGTTTGTTTTGTTTTTCCAGACAGCGTTTCTCTGTGTAGCCCTGGCTGTCCTGGAATTCACTTTGTAGACCAGGCTGACCTCAAACTCACAGACATCTGTCTGCCTCTGCCTCCCTAGTGCTGGAATTAAAGGCGTGCACCACCACCTTTTGCTTTTGTTTTGTTTTGTTTTGTTTTGTTTTGTTTTTAAAAACAGTCTCGGGCTGGAGAGATGGCTCAGGGATTAAGAGTACAGACTCTTAATCTTCCAGAGGTCCTGAGTTCAATTCCCAGCAACCACATGGTAGCTCACAACCACCTATAATGAGATCTGGTGCCCTCTTCTGGCCTGCAGGGACACATGCAGGCAGGACACTATATATAATAAATAAATAAAATTTAAAAACAAAACAAAACAGAGTCTCACTATGCAGCCCTGACCAGCTCGAGCTAACAATGTAATTATGCTGGGCTCTAATTGGTGGCAATCTTCCTGCTTCCACCTCCTGACTCTGCTGAGTATAGGTTACAGCTGTGTGTCACCACCATATGTGGCTCAGCATTACAACCTTATTCTAAAGTAGCTACGGACATAAACTTTGGTCAAACCAGCTGTTTGACCTTGACGCTGGTCATGATATACGAACCTCTTACTGTCTCACAGTCTCTCTGTATAAAATGCAGGTGACTATGTTGTTTATTCTTAATTGCATGGAGCCCTGGTCCATGCAGAAACTTGAGAGTGGGCAAGGCTGCTCCCTAAAGATACTGCAAACTGTGGAGTCAGGATGGAAGGGGCCAAGCTAAACCTACCGAGGCAGAGCAACAGTGGCCAAACTCCTTGAACTCCATGTGCTGCTTGGTTTATAAAACTGTGCTGTGTCCTTGCTAAGAAATGGCCAGTCACTCATGGCTGTCACCTCTGCACTTGGTAAGCTGAAGCAGGAGCCTCACCACAAGTCTAAAACCAGCCTGAGCTGGTGTGAGACCTTGTCTCATGAAAACCATGCTTGAAAATGGACCTCAGTGCCCCCCCCTCTGTCTCTCTCTGTCTCTGTCTCTCTGTCTCTCTCTCTGTGTCTCTCTCTGTCTCTCTCTCTGTGTGTGTGTGTGTGTGTGTGTGTGTGTACTAGTCTTATCTGTTTATGTGTGAACTTGTGTAGTGCGCAGGTGCACACGTGGTGGATGTAGAGACCACAGTTCAGCATCTTGTATTTTCTCCACTCTCCACCATGTTGCTTGAGATGGCGTCTCTCACTGACCCAGGAGCTCACTGATTCAGCCAGCTTGGGTGGCCACCCAGGAATCCTCCTGTGTCTACCGCCCTGTGCTGGGATTGCTGATGTTTGCTGTCTACAAAGGTGCTGAGGATCTGAACTCAGGTCACAAGGCTTGCACTGGGCCACTTTACCAACTGAGCCAGCTCCAGAGTCCTCTGAGCTGACTTTTGGAAATCTGAGTTGCTTTGGAGTTGGAAAGCTGCGTTTGGGGAAAACAGGAATAAGAAAGAGGAAGCAGAAAGCAGACATACCTTAAATCCCTTGGGCCCCTTGAGAACACAGAGGTTATCTCTGAGACGTTTCAAAACTTTGCAGGCTTAGAGAATAGACACTAAAAGCTTTTTTTTATACAAGGTCTCACTGTATATCTCTGGCTGTCTTGGAACTTTCTATGTAGACCAGGCTGGCCTTCAACTCACAGAGATCCTCTTGCTTCTGCATCCTGAGTGCTGGGTTAAAGGTGTTCACCCCCATACCCAACTTCAAGACTTTGTTTTTTATTAAAGGGGCTAAAAGAGCTCCAGCTACTATCCATGCCATATTATAATATCAAACAAAACAACACGCCCAACAGAAATCAGGCAGTTTTCTCTGGCAAGCAGCTGTTTGCTTTTCATAAATAAATAATTACATGTACTTTTAAGTTTTTCAGAAATGTTTTACTTGATTTAGTTTATTTTTATCAATGTTTTGCCTGCATGTATGTAGGACATGCATGCTTAATGCCCTCAGAGGTCAAAAGATGGCAATGAATCCTCTGGAACTGCAATTACAGGTGATTGTAAGGTGCTATGTAGGTGCTGGAAATCAAACCTGGGTCCTCTGCAAGAGCAACAAGAGCCCTTAACCGCTGATCCATCTCTCCAGCACCCTACATGTATTTTTAATTTTTTATCACAGTTATTAGGGGAGGGGAGACTTCACAGCATGTGAGCGGAGGGCTGAGGCCATCATGCTAGAATCCATTCTCACTTTGTGTAGGTCCTGGAGATGAACTCAAGTCACCAAACATGATGTTAAGCACCTTAACCCACTGGGTCAGTCCACTGATTCTACATCCATTTAAATTTTAAAAAGACTCTGATCTGATATTTCCCTTCCTTCCTCAGAGATAGGCATCATCCTGCTTGTACACCTTTATATCTTTGTTTTAAGATTTATTTATTTATTATGTATACAACATTCTGCCTCCAAATATGTCTGCATGCCAGAAGAGGGCATCAGATCTCATTATAGTTGATTGTGAGCCACCATGTAGGTGCTGAGAATTGAGCTCAGGACCTCTGGAAGAACAGCCAGTGCTCTTAGCCTCTGAGCCATCTCTCCAGCTCCACACCTTTATATCTTTAATGTCATCTAATATGTGGCTTTCTTCAAGCTTCATGCTCAGGCCATCATTCTGGATTGGTCATTCTGACACTTACTTTTGGGGATGGGGTGGCAGGAAGCATTTGTATGTCTGTCTCTGGGACAGCAGGACAGCTTGCCAAAGCCCTGACCCAGAGCCAGGCATGGTGGCAGCCACACACGTGTAAGCCCAGCACTTAGAAGGTGAGAGACAAGAAGAGGCCAGCTGGACAACATAGAGTACGTGAGACCAGTCTGGACTCCAGAAAAATGCTGATTCCAAAATAGACAGGTGTGATGGCCCACGCCTTTAATCCCAGCACTTGAGAGGCAGAAGCAGACAGCTCTCTGTGAGTTCAAGGTTAGTCTGGTCTACATAGCAAGTTCTAGTTTCAAAATAAATAGATGCATAAGTAAGTTCTAACCCACAATATGAAGAGACTGAACAGCCCATAATAGATTCATATGATCATAGTTTGTGATCATTAACATTTGAAGCTTTAGGGCAGATAAGTGGAAGAAGCCTGAACCCCAGTTACATGTACAACTGAGGCAGGGGGGTTGTAAATTCAAGGCCAACCTTGGCAATTTGGTGAGACCCTGTCTCAAAATAAAAAGCAAAAGTGGGCTGGGGGTGCATCTCAGTGGTAGAGCACACCTACCTAACATGGGCAAGGAAGAGCCTGGGTTCAAATCCCAACATCACAGGAGGAAAATTAATCAGACTCTAAAATATGAGTAATGCCATTTACAAACCATACACTTGAAATGGCTGAGATGGTGTTATGTTCTTTCCATATTTTAACACACACACAAATCAGAAGATCCTGTAGGATTGTGGGGCTACCACTGTGCAATGGCTACCCTTTTGCAGGCCTGAGGCCTAGGCACCTGGGGTCATACAACTTAGAGGCCTCATCAGCCAGGCACTCTCCTCTCTCCACTTTGCGTACAACTCCCTCCACATGCTGGTCTGGCTGCAGCTCCCCACAGGCCCCAGGTACCCCGAGATTCCTCCTTTGCAGAGGGCCACCTTGCTTCCTCCAGCATTAGAGCCCAGGAAGGGTTAGCAGGGCAGCATCAGGCTGGAGCCAGGGAGAACCACAGGGCCTCAGCCCCCAATCCCTCTCTAATTACGATGACCATTGTGCTGGTGATTAGCCGGCACTGCTGCCTGCATTAAACAGTCATTTATCAAACCCCGAAACTCTTTCTTCACCAGAAAACCATGACCCTGGGCCTGCACCCTGACAAGCAGGAGCCACACAAGTCACCCCTTGTCAAGCAGGGAGGCCAGAGTTCCTGGCTTGCTGAGACTTGGTGACAGCAGAAAGCAAGGCCTTCGTCACCATGCAGAGACAGGCCTGTCACTGGTGTGTGTGTGTGTGTGTGTGTGTGTGTGTGTGTGTGTGTGTGTGTGCGTGCGTGTGTGTGTGTGTGTGTGTGTGTGAAGCTGAGAACGCAGATAAACTGAGGCCCTGATATGCAGCCTCCACACAGCCCCCGGCAGAGTCCCAGGCCTCTTGAGGGGGAACCACATCAAGTGTTTCTCTCCTACTATTTTTTTTTTTTTTACATGAGACAAGGTCTCCTCACATAGCCATGGCTAGCCTGGAGCTTACTGTGTCGACCAGGCTGGCTTCAAACCCACCGAGATCCACCTGCCTCTGCATCTGCCTTCTTGGTACTAGAATAAAAGGCCTGTGCTGCTAGGCTTGGCTTTCTCGAGGCTTTAGAGTGCCTCTGTGTGTTTTTCTATGGCTGAGGATAAGAGGTTACCGTAGTGGTATTCTCTTGGGGCAAGAAAGATGGCTCAGTGGTTAAAAGTACCCACTGCTCTTCCAGAGGACCTAGATTTGGTTACCAGCACCCACTGGGTGGCTTACAACCCTCTGAACCTCCAGTTTCAGGGACCCAACACCCTCAAGCCTCCACAGGCACTGCATTCATGTGGTGTGCATGCATACATTTAAGCAAAACACTCATACATAGAGAATTAAAATAAATCTTTTTGTTGTTGTTGTTGTTGTTTTGTTTTTTTCGAGACAGGGTTTCTCTGTACCTTTGGAGCCTGTTCTGGACTAGCTCTGTAGACTAGGCTGGCCTCGAACTCACAGAGATCCACCTGACAAGTGCTGGGATTACAGGTGTGCGCCACCACTGCCCGGCAAAAATAAATCTTCTTTTAAAGAATTTATTCTCTTATAGATTTGGAAGTTTGAAGTCCCAGGCCAAAGCATGGGCAGGGCTGCACTCTTCTGGCTTTTGGCTCTTTCTAGTGTTCCTTTGCTTGTAGCCATATCACTCCACCTCTGCCTGTCTTCCTATGTGACTCCTCTCTCTTTGATATCTCTTACAGCCTACACTAACCCAGATGGCATCTTCTCAGAGGCTATCTATATGACACCTACAGGCTTACTTTCCAAACTGGCTTGCATTTGGGGTTCTGGTAGGCATATCTAGTCAGGAGGACATAAGCCAGTCCAATACATGCTATAACCAGATGTTAGGGGATATTTGATCACACTGTGAACCCCAAGTTTGCATTTACATTAATTAAATAAAATTAACTTTGGGTCTAGAGACTGAGTTAGCAACTAGTTGACAGAAAGTAATCATAGAGCATCAGAGGACATCTGGAAGAGATAGAGAGATGTACCAGAAGTAGTAGGGAGGGATTTGGAGTGGTGCAGCTTTTTTTGTTTGGGTGGAGCTGAAGGATGTACTGTTTCAGAGATGCCAGCAAGGAGAGAAGGTTAAGTTGCTACTCAACCTCTCTGAGCTAGCAGGTTTTCACCCCAGCATTTGAGTCTCCAGTTTATTTATAAATAGAACAATGGAGATTTAGTTAAAGCTACCTTTAGTGGCAGCAGCAGAAGCAGTGCCTGTAGGAACAGAATTCCCACCAGGCTGCAGCCTGTACAGCCAGGCTGCTACCAGAGATGCAGGCACATAACTGCAGAGTTGCAGTTGCTGTCTGAAACAGCAGTAGACTAAAGTACAGCCACTGCGCCAAAGACAAAACAACATTTGGTACTCCAACACATGGCACAACTACATGGATAGAAAAGTCACACTAGGCAGCTCTGCCAGGACTCTGGAAAGCGAGAGAGATCATGCTTGGAAATTTTGGGAGGAGCTTGAGTTCACTGCCAACACCTCAAACAAACTGAGAAGTCAGCAGATTTGGTGAAACACCTGGGAAGTCCTTTAGGGAAGAGTTAAATAATATTAAAAAGAAAAATTTTCCCCCTGTTAAGAGTGGGGCACATCACAATTCAGGGCACTAGGACCTCTATAGTGCTACTATGGATGGTTTGAAAGTGGAAAATTTTAATGACTTAGTTGAGATTGATATAATGTCAATTGTGATTACTGTCAGTTTGATAATTAATATTTTATCCTTTAGTTTGATAACTGTGTCAAATATGATAATTTGACTGATAAGGTATAAGCTCTAGAAAGACTTACTACTGATAAAATAAAAGCCTTAGAAAGACTCACCAATAAAAATAAGGAAAAAAATGATTGATAAGATAAAATCCTTAGAAAGACTTACTAATGAAAATAAAAATTTGGCTAAAAAGATACAAACAAGTCTTAGAAGGACTTACTGTTGATAGGATACAAGCTTTAGAAAGACCTACTGATGAAAATAGGAAAAATACTCAGACACAACAGAGGAATTTAAAGCACAACCTACCATACCATTGCATTGTGAAACTGAAGAGGAGAGGCCTAAGGTTATTAGAAAATCAACCTTAACTTATCCAGTTACAAGAACAACCACCAGATGATAGGTACCCCAAAAGCTATGCAGAATAGTTAGAATTCTATAGAAATGTTAGATTTGAAGGGATTTAAGAAAGCATATGGCATACATTCACCCTTTGTGAAGCAGATGTTAAATTCATGGGCAAGTAGGAACAGAATTATTTCACAAGACTGGAAAGATTTAGCTACAGCAATATAGGAAGCTGCTCCTCAGGTACAATGGAAAACATGGTAGAGAGAGGAAGGTAGGATCATACAACAATGAAGTAGGGCTAGAGGTAAGAAATTTCCTAAGATCAGGTTCTCAGTGAGGGTCAGTATGCTGATTTGCAAAGACAGTCTATATTTGATTATCACACCTTGGTTCTATGCTGTACAGAAGCTTTGAATGCTTGGGACAGGCTTGAAGAATCAGGAAAGGGGACTGAAGCCCAAAAGAAGCCTTCACTGATTTATAACAAAGATTGACTTCAGCTGTAAAGAGAAAGATATCAGATCCAGAAGTTAGACAAGTATTAACTGAATCTTTGGCTTTTGAAAATGCTAATTCAGAATGCAAAAGGTAATTAGGCCTTTAAAGGCAAGATCAGCATCCATAGATGAATGGATCCAAAAGAAATACAGCTGATATTGGATCTCACATTTATTATGATACTTGGATAGGAAAAATTATTTCTAAAAATGTTAAGAAAAATCAAAAGGGCAGATGTTTTAATTATGGTAAACCAGGTCATCTGAAAAAAGATTGTAAGTAAGGCATTCCTATAAACATTTTTTTTCTAGAAATAATCCAAACAGAAAGCCCCAGCCTTCTGAAATATGCAGAATATGTGGCAAAGACTGGTATTGGACTAATGAATACAGATCAACATGGGACAGGCAAGATAACCCTTTGCCATTGGGAAATGCCTTAGTGGCCTATCAAAGGCCTCCATGTCAAATTTGGTTCTATCATTCCCTGTCAGCATTGGAGAAACTCATCCACAGAACAATTAAAAAACTTAATACCTGTTGTTAAAAAACATACTGCTCTGGATGACAGAACAGCTTCAGTAGATAAAATGAAATTTCAGGAGAGACCACAAAACAAGTATTTTTGCAAATATCTGTGAATGATCAAAGACCAAGGCTAAAAATACAAACAAATGGCATTGAAATTGAGGGTTGAGGGTTTGGTGGACACAGGTGCAGATGTAACAACAATTTCACCAAAATCTTCAGCATCCAGATTGGCCTTTTCAGTAGGTGAATGTTCAGCTTTTAGGGATTGTAATTTTATCTCAGGTAAAATAAAATGCAAGACGGATCAAGTGTAAAGGCCCAGAAGGACAGATATAAAAATTAAAGCTATATGTGACTAGCACAGCAAAGAATTTATGGGGACATGATTTGTTGCAGCAATGAAAAACACAGATTAACATTCCTCCAATCTCAGAAACAAACCATAAATTATTGTATGCTTCTGAGAAAAATATTAAAAGGTATTATCAAGAACAGTCACAGACCATTCAGGTTGTACACAAACAGGGCATAGCAGCTATTGATCTTTCAAAGGTACCAACAGCTCTACCTTTAAAATGGTTAACTGACAAACCTGTCTGGTTGGAACAATAGCCTTTGACATCAGAAAAATTGCAGGCCTTAGAACAGCTGGTAAAGGAGCAGCTAAATGCTCAACATATTGAAAAATTGACCAATAGTCCTTGGAATTCTCCTATATTTGTTATTAAAAAGAACTCTGAAAAATGGAGAATGGTAACAGATTTTAGAGCCATAAATAATGTGATTCAGTCAATGGGCTCTTTACAGTCTAAAATTCCTTTGCCTTCTTTATTACCTAAGGGATGGTCTACTATACTGATTGATTTAAAAGACTGTTTTTTCACTATATCTTTACAAGAACAGGATAGTGAAAAATTTGCCTTCACAGTGCCCACTTACAATAATGCCCAGCCTGTTAAGAGACATCAATGGAATATTCTTCCCCAAAGAATGTTAAAAGCCTTATCTTATGTCGATATTTTATACAACAGCCATTAGAAATAATTCATAAACAGTTTCCTCAATACATAATTTAACATTATATGGATGATATCTTGCTAGCTGATTTAGACACAGATATTTTAGGGGGGAAATGTTTGATGAAGTAAAGAGAAATTTGCCTTGCTGGGGATTACAAATTGCTCCTGAGAAAACATTAAGAGGAGATTCTATTAATTACCTAGGAAATAATATAGATTTACAGAAAATTCAACCACAGGAAGTACAAATCAGGAGAGATCAATTACGAACACTTAATGATTTTCAAAAATTACTGGGAGATGTTAACTGGCTACAGCCCGCAATTAGATTAACAACTCAAGAAGTAAATAATTTATTTCAAGCCTGATGAGGTGATAAGAAGTTAAATAGTTGAAGAAAATTGTCACCTGAGGCTGAGAGAGAATTGACTCTGGTAGAAAAGAAATTACAGGGTGCACATGTGGATCATTTAGATCCAGAGCTTGATCATATTCTGGTTATTTTACCTTCCACTCATTCTCCTACAGGAATTTGTTTGCAGAGAGAAGATAATATCTTAGAATGGATATTGTTACCACACAAACAGAGTAAAAAGTTAAAGATCTATTTAGAAAAGTTTTCTGAGTTGACTCTGAAAGGAAAAGTGAGACTTAATCAATTAGCAGGAATAGACCCAGCAGAAATTGTGGTACCGTTTACTAATGCTGAAATTACTTCATTATGAACAGAAAATGAATACTGGCAAACAGCTTGCAGTAATTTTTTGGGAGAGATTAGAAATAAATATCCCAAAAGCAAGAGACCTCAGTTTATTAAAAGAACTAATTGGGGGTTGGGGATTTAGCTCAGTGGTAGAGTGCTTGCCTAACAAGCACAAGGCCTTGGGTTCGATCCTCACCTAAAAACACACACACACACACACAAAAAAAAAAAAACCTAATTGGATTCTCCCTCATATAATAAAGGAAACACCAATTTCTGGAGCCTCTACAATTTATACTGATGCAAATATATCAGGAAAGGCAGGTTATAAGTCAGGAAATTTAAATAAAGTGGCTCAAAGCCTTTATGATTCAGTTCAGAAGTCATATTTATATACTATGCTCATTGTATCATTAGATTTTCCAGAACCTCTTAAAATATTGACTCTTAATATGCAGAAAGAATTGTGTTGCATATTGAAACTGCTGGATTTATTACAGATGATTCAGAATTGACTTTGTTACTTATTCAACTACAACAAGTAATCAAAATTAGAAATTATATTTTGTATATAACATTTATCAGATCCCATATAGGTCTATCAGGCTCTCTAGCACAAGATGATGAAATTGATCAGTTATTGGTAGGAAATGTGCTAGGAGCCTCAGAATTTCATAATAAACACTGTATTCACAGCAAAGGTTTGAAGAAAGATATTTTTCTATCACTTTTTTCTATCATTCTTTTCTATCACAACAAGCCAAAAAAATTATACGGAAATGTCCTACTTGTTTTCTGTATAATCAAACTCCATTACCTGCAGGAAGTAACCCAAAGAGTACTCAAAGAAATGAAATTTCACAAATGAACGTGTTTCATTTTATAGAGTTTGGAAAATTGAAGTATGTGCACCATGCCATAGATACATATTCAGGAATTTAATGGGCAACTGCTTCACGTTCTGAAAAGGCTGATTGTAGCTGGAGTTTTCCTGGTCCTGCCTGACCCACAGTCAGGACAAATCTCTCTCACCTGCCAGTCCCACAGCCGCTCAGACCCAATCAAACACACAGAGACTTATATTACTTAAATTGTTTGGCCTAATGGTTCAGGCTTCTAGCTATCTAGTTCTTACATCTTAAATTAACCCAATTCTATAAATCTATACCTTGCCACATGTCTCGTGGCTTACCAGTATCTTACATGTTGGTACTCATGGCCGCAGCTGGCAGCATTTACTCTTTCTCAGCCTTCCTATTCCCCCCATTCTCCTCTCTGCTAGTCCCGCCTATACTTCCTGCCTGGCTACTGGCCAATCAGTGTTTTATTTATCAATAAATCATAGCAACATATATTCACAACATACAGGGCATTCCACAGCAGCTGATTCTGCAATTACACATTTATTAAAAGTCATGGCCATTACGAGAATACCTGTATAAATTAAGTCTGACAATGCTCTCCAGCATATGTTTCCAGTAAAATGAAATAGTTTTTAGCATATTATAACATAAAGCATATTATAGGTATACCACACAATCCTACAGGACAAGCAGATATAGAAAGATCTAACCATACTTTAAAAAATATGCTTAGTAAACAGAAAGGGGTAATAAAGACCCCTCAGAGATAGATTATGCAGTACTTTATTAACTTTAATTAAATTATTTATCAAACACCTTTGTCATTCAATCCAGACTAACTTCTAAGACTAACAAATGCCTTTCATTTGATGAGGTAAGAAAAAATAAAAATAATTTTTGTTATTAAAATAATACTTTTTATGTTGCCAAAAAACATTTTGTCTTAACAAAGACATAACCTGGCAAAAAAGGAAATCCTCAAAGTTAGGGTTGGGGAAAGTGTTTTGTTTTTGTCTTTCCAGGAGAATAAAAGCACCCAACTAAGGAATCTGACCACTGGACAAATGAGACATCTGAAGAAGAAGGATGAATCACCCAGAGAAAAATCTCCCAAGAAAAAAAGAATAATTTAGCCTAATGGTATAGCACATTTCCAATAGGATAAAATTTCATATATCTTCCCAAATATCTGTTGCTGCTGTTCTCTACAAACATAAAACTCAAATTTGTGGAATAATCTTTTTGTATACTGTGAAGATGTGTCACTCATATTGGTTTAGTAAAACCCCTAATGGCTAATGGCTAGGCAGGATTTTCAGTGCAGAAAGGACTCTGGGAAGAAGAAAGTGGAGATGCCAAGAGTGGAGAACAAGCAAGACAGGCAGGAGGAGAAGTAACAGCCATAAGCCATATGGCAACACATAGATTAATAGAAATGGGCTAAGTTAAATTTCAAGAACTAGTTAAAAACAAGCCTAAGCTATAGGCTGAGTGGTCATGATTAATAAGAAGTCTCCATGTCATTGTTTGGGAACTGGCTGACAGGACAAAGAAAGACTTGCAACAGGCAAATGGTCTTTTTGTGGTCCCAATTCAATTAAAAACCAGAGCTGGGTTTGGAGTTGGAGCATGGCTCTCTCTTTCTCTAAACCCAAGCATGCTTGTTAAAAGGAAAATCCAAAGTCTCTGTCTCATGTCAAAGGAGCCGCCTGATATGAGAGAGAACAAAAAACAAAATTAAGAGACTATTCTATTGTCACTAATATCATGATCTTTTGGTTTTATTTTTACTGTTTAAAACTTTTCTGAATATTATCTCTAAATTTATTAGACTATTATATATGTGTGTGTGTTTACATATAATACACACATATATATACATATATATGTATATATATATATATATATATATATATATATTCTGTCATGATATTAAGGGTCATATAGAATACTAACTAATTCTAGAAATAGGCTTCATCTAGCTCCCTGTATGTGATTTTGGGTTTGAGTCTGAAACAGGGTAACTAGGAACTAAGTTTGTGCACCCCAGATGTATTTAGTAGATTATGGTCCTATAACTTCTCCACAATCTGCTACATATGATTGATTCAAAATGTTTAAGTTTTCTTGCCAAGACAAGGTAGGATAGTCCTTCAAAATTCCTGCTTCACAGAAAAATCTGTCAGATATTCTAGGCCCATAGGCCAAGGTGGATGCCCCAATGTTGCAGAGAAACCTTGGCTGACTGTCCAGGCAGCCAGCTGCTTTCAGTTTTGGAAGATGTTTTCTCTGTGCTTCCTGTTTACTCAGGTAATATATTCTTCTCAGGTCTCTGATGGAGTTGAAGACAAAATAGTTATAGTTGCAGTTGTGTTACCAAATTCAGTAGAAAAAACTCATTGTATAAGGTTGAGAGACATAAAAGCTCAAATTGTTTGTCTAAAAAAAATTTTGAGGTGCTGTGGATATCACTCTGTGTAAATAAAATGCTGATTGGTCAGTAGCCAGGCAGGAAGTATAGGTGGGACAAGCAGATAAGAGAATACTGGGAACAGGAAGGTGGAGAGAGAGATACTGCCAGCCGCCGCCATGACAAGAAAGCGATAAGGTAATGGTAAGCCACGAGCCACGTGGCAAAGTATAGATTAATAGGAATGGGCTAAATGTAAGAGAAAGAGCTAGACAATGGTAGGCCTGAGCTAATGGCCAAGCAGTTTAAATAATATGAATGTCTGTGTGTTTATTTTATAAATGAGTTGTTGGACTAACAGGGCTTGGCAGGGTCTGTAGAGAAGCTCTCCAGTTACATTGAGGTCTAAAAACAAATTAGTTTGGGATTGGTATTATAAATTAGGATAGAAAGTGAATTAGGTACCAAACTTTGGATTCATCGAGATATGATAAATAATAGAGTAGTTTCTCTTGCCAAAGTCAAATGGACCAGACATTGTGAATGTAACCCTTACTTAGTAATTGTTCTTACTGTATATAATTTTACTATGTTAGAGTTAAAACTTTTCCTTTTTTAGACAAGAATGGGGAAATGTTGGGGGAAATTTGATCACACTGTGAACCTTGAGTTAGCTACAGAACTGTCTCAAATAACATTTACAACAAATTTGCTCTGACAATAAACAATCCAAGCCTTTGAAAAAAATAATTAAAAATCTAAGGAGAGAGGATGATGAAATGGCTCACAGGATAAAGGTGCTTGCGGCCAAAGCTGGCAACTGGAGTTCAATCCCCAAGACACACATAGTGGAAAGAATCAACCCCCCAAAGTTGTTCTCTGACCTCTACACATGGGGGCAGACACACACACAATAAATAAACGTAAATTTCTAAGTCAAAAAACAATACAACTTCAAGGGGAAAAACAAAACAAAAAACAAAACAAAACCAATAACAAAATATGAGGGAAGACAGCCAGACCCCAGGCAATGTGGCTCAGAGCTGATGAAGGGGCGCAGCTGTTGCTTTGAAACTGTGTCTACAAGGGTTGGAGAGATGGTTCAGGCAGTGGAGTACTCCCCCAGCAAGCATGAGGGAAGACCTGAGTACAATCCCTACCATCCAGATGAAAGGCCAGACGTGGCATGCTCCTGTAATTCTGGCCTTAGACAACTGGAGTCAGGAGGACCCTGGCACCTGCTAGCCAGAAAAGCAGGCTATCCTAAGGTCCCAATGAGAGACCCTGTCTCAAAAGCAAGGCAGGTGGCTCCTAAGAAACATGTGAGATTGATCTCTGGCCTCCACATACAAGCACACACATGCACATATATATACATACATACATACACACACACATATGTATACATGTATATACAAATTGCCAGCATCCCTGTCATCAAGAAATGTGACTTCTTGTGCCTTCCTCTTCTTTTATAGAGGATTGGAGATGAGATACTGCTCTACTATGGGGTCATCAAACACAGTGACATAGGCCAGGTAGGGTGGAACACTTCTGTAATCCCAGAACTTGGAAGAGGCTAGCCTAGGCTATATAGTGAGACTCTTATCTTCAAAACCAAACAAAAGACACAGCAGTTTTCCTGCACCCTCGTTTCTTGTTTTCACCTCAGAATCCAGACACGGAGGAAATCCAGGATGCACAAAGAGCCTGTGTGTGGTTCCTCTAGATGCCTCCACACAATGACAGCCAGATCAACCACTGGAAACACAAACCAAGAAGTCTCCTTAATGTTTCCCTCTGAGGCACAGTCTAAGCACCGCTGCCAAGGAGCTCTGAGCAAATCCCCAGCTTAGCCTTGCCAACCCGAATCTAACAAAGGAGTGCTAGCTAGCTCCTTACTGTAGGCTGCACCAGATGACATCACCAGGGACCTTCTCCAGGAGACACTGCAGCAGAGCTAAGACTGAAGGAGTGTGATGTGGTCAAACCAAGGCATAAAAATATGCCTGACACAAACTGGGAACGCGTGCGTGGTTTGCAGGAGTCAGCTCTCCCCTCCCACCATATGGCTTCAGTGGTCAAACTCAGATAGGTAGACTTGGCAGCAAGCAACTCTATGCAGTGAACCACCTAACCAGCCCAGCATAGATGTCTTTCGCCCATCTTTGAGTCCTAGGTTTCTGGTGGTGGTAGTAGTGGTGGTGGTGGTGGTGGTGGTGGTGGTGGTGGTGGTGGCGGCGGCGGCAGCGGTGGAATTGGTGGTGGTGGTTTAGAAATATTGGGAAATTACCAACAATGGATATAATCTTCTCTATAACATTAAAGGATTGTGGGCAGAGCGTGGTGGCAAAGCCTTTAGTCCCAGCACCCAGGAGGTGAGTTCCAGGCCAGCCTGTTCTACATAGGGAATTGGGGGCTCACATAGAATTACCTGTCTTTAAAAAAAAGAAAGAAAGAAAAAGAAATATTGGGTTTTAGTGATTATGAAAGACAACCATTGAAGTTCCTGGCCTTGTAAACAAGCAGGTACTTAATGGCCCACTAAAGGTGGCTACAGATTGTTGTGTGATTTGAGGGTGCCAGAGGTACAAGCTTCCACTCTGCCACATTCCCCCACCTCCAGTTGGTTTGTTGAGAGTCTTACGTAGCCCAGGCGATGCAGCCAAGGATGACCTTGAAATTCTCATTCTCCTAGTGCCGGGTGCACCACCATGGTTTATGCAGTACTGTGATTGAACTCCTGACCTCCTGCATGCTACGCAAGCACTCTACCACTGAGCTACATCCCTCCACCCACTTTGAAGACAGAGTTTTGGTGAAGAGCCCTGGCTGGACTGGCCATTTGAGCACTGTCTTTACAGGCACCAGGCACCACACCAGCTTCAACTTCCTCAACCTTCTTTCTGTGTGCTGCTGTTAACAGTGTTTCCCTCTGAAAAGCTGGGGTTCCCTTTCAAGTCACATTCTCTCTTTTTTCACTGAGAATTTCATACATGTGTGCAATATGTTTTGATCAGAACCGCCTCCTCCTCCTCCTTCCAACTCCTCCATTCTTCCCATGCCTCCCTCCCAACTCCAACTTCTGGTGCTCTTTTTCTTAGCCCACTTGGTGCTACCAGGACCGCTCTCATATTCTTTTCTTCTTTTCTTTCTTTCTTTTCTTTTTTTTTTTTGAGCTGAGGATCGAACCCAGGGCCTTGTGCTCTAGGCAAGCACTCTACCACTGAGCTAAATCCCCAACCCCTCACATTCTCTTTTAAGTCGAGGCCTCCTGGGAAGAAGGCTGAGGCCACTGCTGGACTCTGGCAGTAGCCATGAATGAGGGTGTCTGGTTTCTCTTCCTCTGGGGAGAAGCCACCAGAGCTTGGAGGATGGCTGGATCCTTTGCAAGCAAGGGAGCTGACAAGGAGAGCTGGTCTCCAGTGACCTCTCATTTACTCATTTCATTTTTACACTTATCATGGGGGAGGGGCCCACACATGTGCAGAGCAAAGGACAGAGTGTGGGAGTCCAGTCTCTCATCCCTCCATCTAGGTCCTATGGACCAAACTCAGGTCCCCGGGTTTTGAGATCAGAATCTTCTTTACCTGCAGACCCATCCAGCCAGCCTCTATCCTCTTTCTTTAACTTGTATTTCTGGTTATTTACTTATGCATACACATGGACCTGTCAGTGTGTGGGCAGGGGCGTGGATCTGTCAGTGTGTGGGCAGGAGCGTGGATCTGTCAGTGTGTGGGCAGGAGCGTGGATCTGTCAGTGTGTGGGCAGGAGCAAGGACCTGTCAGTGTGTGGGCAGGGGCGTGGATCTGTCAGTGTGTGGGCAGGGGCATGGATCTGTCAGTGTGTGGGCAGGGGCGTGGATCTGTCAGTGTGTGGGCAGGGGCGTGGATCTGTTAGTGTGTGGGCAGGAGCATGGACCTGTCAGTGTGTGGGCAGGAGCGTGGACCTGTCAGTGTGTGGGCAGGGGTGTGGACCTGTCAGTGTGTGGGCAGGAGCGTGGATCTGTCAGTGTGTGGGCAGGAGCGTGGACCTGTCAGTGTGTGGACAGGGGTGTGGACCTGTCAGTGTGTGGGCAGGAGCGTGGATCTGTCAGTGTGTGGGCAGGAGCGTGGATCTGTCAGTGTGTGGGCAGGAGCGTGGACCTGTCAGTGTGTGGACAGGGGTGTGGACCTGTTAGTGTGTGGGCAGGGGTGTGGATCTGTCAGTGTGTGGGCAGGAGCGTGGATCTGTCAGTGTGTGGGCAGGAGCAAGGACCTGTCAGTGTGTGGGCAGGGGCGTGGATCTGTCAGTGTGTGGGCAGGGGCGTGGATCTGTCAGTGTGTGGGCAGGGGCGTGGATCTGTCAGTGTGTGGGCAGGGGCGTGGATCTGTCAGTGTGTGGGCAGGGGCGTGGATCTGTCAGTGTGTGGGCAGGGCTGTGGATCTGTCAGTCAGTGTGTGGGCAGGGGCGTGGATCTGTCAGTGTGTGGGCAGGGGCGTGGATCTGTCAGTGTGTGGGCAGGAGCGTGGATCTGTCAGTGTGTGGGCAGGGGTGTGGACCTGTCAGTGTGTGGGCAGGGGCGTGGATCTGTCAGTGTGTGGGCAGGAGCAAGGACCTGTCAGTGTGTGGGCAGGAGCATGCAGACGGCTGCAGAGGCCAGAAGAAAGCAGTTTGCACTGGAGCTGGAGTTACAGGCAGGTGGCTGTAAGCACCTGACACCAGTTCTGGGGACTCGGTCTTCCCCAAAAGCAGGAAGCACTCTTAACTGACGAGCCAGCTCTCCAGCTTCTCTAATCTTTTCCTAGCAGCACTTTGGGATTTCCTTTGGGATTCCACTTTTGGTCCCAATAGATATGGTTTGGGTGTAACTCATTCCTTCACCCAAGGATGAGCAAAGATGAGCAATCTGACCCAGGAAATCAGGGTCCACCATCTCCCTGGATACCAGCCAATGAGCATCTGTGGGACTTAATAAACACCGAGAGAAGAAAGTTAAGAGGCCTCCTCTTTCCTTCAGTCCATTCTTCTGCTATGTCAGCATTTTCCAACCTGACCCATTGGGGTTCAAATTACCCTTTCACAGGGGTCACCAAAGACCATCAGAAAAACACAGATAATTACGTCACAATTCATAACAGTAGCAAAATTACAGTTATGAAGTAACTAGGAAAATAATTTTATGGCTGGGAATCACTACAACTTGAGGAACTTTAGGGTGGAAGCATTAGAAAGATTGAGAACCAATGCTCTAAGTAGATTAGGAAGCCGTGTTAGCAGGAGGTTGGGGCTAAGTCCAGGCTGAGTTTTAATGTGAGTTCGAGGCCAGCCTGATCTACAAAGCTAGTTCCAGGTCAGACAGGACTACACAGAGAAACCCTGTCTAAAAACACAAAAACAAAACAAAAAACAAAAACAATCTCAGAGCTTTGGGTCAGATGTGACTTATATAAATGGAGTTATGTGTTTACATGTAACCACTGCTTTATTATTTATGTATGTTTGTTTTTGAGACAGGGTTCCTCTGTGTTTCACTGCCTGTCCTGGAGCTCGCTCTGTAGCCCAGGCTGGCCCTGGAACTCACAGAGATCCACCTGGCTCTGCCTCCCAAGTGCCGGGATTAAAGGCATGTGCCGCCACCACCCGGCTTGTTGCTATATTTTTTAATAACCTTCTTCATCTGGAAAAATCAAAACATGGTGTCCTAGGACAGCACCAACTGTTCAACATTATTGGCCAATGAATTATGGAAATCTGTGAACTACTGCCCCACATAAAATTGAGACTTTATTTGTTCTCTCTGAAATCAATAATCACACCAAAGCAAGCAGCGTCCTCTGCCTGTGAAGAAGTTCTCAGGGTGTCCCAGGGCCTGGACTGTGCAGTGTCCCCCACAGTGAGGGTCTGCTGTGAGCCCTTACTCCCACCCACGGATCAGAACCCTCGCTTTGACAGTCTCAGCCCATGCCTGGTCTGTATCTGTTTACCCACAGCCCAGGATTGCTGCTTAATTTCCTGAACCTGGTAGAAATCCCAGGGCTAGCTCATCTTGGCTGCTCTTCCGGCCTTTGTCTCTAACTTGCAACCGGTTGCGCTCCTTAGCGAACGCTGCCCTCGTGTGGCCAAAAGCTGCATTACCTGCGCCGGGAGTGGGGGGCGGGGTTTCTCTGCTACACCAAATCAGGAAGCTTCCCTAACCTGCTTCCTTTAATGCAACCAAAAGCTGCCTGTCCCTGACCTTCCAGAATTCTCCAGAGAGAAAAGCAACCCAACAGGATGAAGACGTCCCTGCAGCGTATCTACGCTTCATTGCTGAGATCATATTTTGACCCTAGGTGTCAGTTTACTGAAGTTTACTAGTACATAGCACGGAACAGCAGGCCCTACTCCAGCTGTGAGATTGAGGTATAAATTAAAAAGCAAGAGCGAGTTCCAGAACAGCCAGGACTGTTTCACAGAGAAACTCTGTCTCGGAAAATAAATAATAAGTAAATAGATAGATAGATAGATAGATAGATACATACATACATACATACATACATACATACATAAATGCAAGGAGCCAGCAGGATGGCTGAGGGTAAAAAGCTTGCCTCATGCCTGGCAACCTGAGTTGGACCCCCAGAGCCCACATAAAAGTGGGAGATAACCAGCTCCATGGAGATGCCCTCTGACCTCCAGCGTGCCATGTCACATGCACCCAGACACTGCATGGTATCACATCAACAATAATAAACATGTTAAATGCACAGGAGCAGCCGAAGTTGCTGAGTACAAAGAAGGAAACATTGGCTATAATTCAGGTTTTTTGTTTGTTTTTTAGGTTTCTTTTTATTATTTTTAATTATATATAGGTGTGTGTTCACATGAGGGCGTGTGCTGAAGAGAGGCCAGAGGCATCAGATCCCCTGGAGCTGGACCCAAACTCTGGTCAAATTCAGTTTTTGTGGATGACTTAAGAACCATGTTGAAGGGCTAGAAGGATGATGGTTTAGTGGGTAAGAGCACTGGCTACTCTTGTAGGGGATTTCCTCCTGAAGGCTGTCCTCTGGCTCCACTCACATACCCTGACACCATCACCTCCAATACATTTTTTTATGTAATTTAAGTGTTTTTAAATATTTTTCTAGCTTGTTTGTATTTTACGTGTACGTGTGCTTTGCCTGCATATGTGTCTATACATTACCTGCATGCCTAGTGTGCACAAAAGACAGAAGAGGGCATTGGAAAAGACAGAAGAGGGCATTGGATCCCTCAGAACTGAAGCTACAGGTGGTTGTGAGCTGCCATGTGGGCGCTGGGAATCAAACCCAGGTCCTCTGCAAGAGCAGTAAGTACTCTTAATCACTGAGCCATCCCTCCAGCTCACTCCTGTTTTTGAGACAGGATCTCAACTCCATAGCCCAGCTGACCTTGAAATCAGGCCTCAGCTTCTAGAATGTTGAGGTTGCAGTCATGTGCCACCATACCTAGCAAACAGACATCCCATCAGGAGATACAGCCGCGGAGGAAAGGTGAGACAGATCCTTGTTTCCATTGTCGATGTCGTTGGTGATTTAACCATTTGCAGATTTGACTTGGTATTTTTATTAAGAGCAATTTCATCAGTATTTCAAGGACTGTGAAAAACACTCACAGGACAGGGTCAGATGCTAAAGCAACTGTGTATCTTCAAGAAAACCCAAAGCTCCAACAAAATGACAGCCACACTGGGGCCTGAGCTCCACAAAGGAGCATCCACGCTACCACGAACCTGCTGCCAGCGCCACCATGTGGCAAAGATAAAGCTTCTGTCCACTTGGACTGGAAGATTTCTGTCAAGTTTCTAAGTTTATGAGATTAATATTACCGAAATTTTCAGACACATAAAGAAATTAACACATCCCTACATCATGGTTCTAAAATATCTCAACTGAGGCACAACCTGTAATCCAAGGGGGAGGGGCAGAAGTATGAAGACTTCAAGACTCTCCTCAGCCACATAGTAAGTTGGAGGCCAACCTAAATTGCATTGAGACCCCTGTAAGTGTTTTGTCCTTAATTATGTCATCATCCTGGGACGTGGGCCAGCCTAAAAAGCGGGCGGGCCCTCTGTGCCCCCTTCTCTCTTCCTCTCTTCTCTCTGCCCTCAGCACGGTCTCTCTCTCTCCCTCCCTCCCTTCCTCTCTCCCCCTCTCTCCCAATAAAGCTCTAGAAAGGTAACCATGGCTCATGATTCTTCCACCAACCAGTACACCCCTCCAGTACACCCCTCCGTTACAGGAGTTACAGGGTGTTGTGGGCAGCCATGAGCTGCTGGGAACAGAATCCTGGAATTTTAAAGATGGTGACAGGCACAAGTGAGACAGGAATCCAGGGAGAAGGCATGGCAGAGAAAGGAAGAGGCGGGCTCAACTCTCACACTCTTACATCAGGACCAGTCTCTTTCCAGAGTTTCCTTGTTTTCCTCTCAAGGGTGATTTACTAGGGATGCTGGTGGTGGGTGACTGGTTTGTTTTGTTTTTGACACAGACCAGACTTGAACTCCCAATCCCCTGCCTCCATCTCCCACAAACTGGGATTATAGACATGAGCCACTACCCACTCAGAACACGGCACTTTAATCTGGGACCCACCTACCCCATTTCCACTTTTGATCTGCAGAAGACAGAGGCATCCCGATTCAGAACCCAAGCAGAGAAGGCGGCGGCGGCAGAGATTAGGAGCTGGTATCTCTAACCCTCCTGGCTCTACTTCCACAACACAAGCGGGAGCAGAGAGAGCCCTGGGTGAAGTCCTGAGGGAATGTGTGCTGTAGGCACAGGCACCAGGTGCCAAGGACACCATAGAGGGAGGGCAAATCCTCGGGTCCCAGGGAAGTGCTGACGTGGGCTGGAAATGTCCACAGCAGCTGTCTCCCCCGGGATGTTTACGGGCTACTTTGCCTACAGAGAACAGTCCTACCGCCGTGAGCTGTCTCCTGGAACCAGCTGCACAGCCCAAGCCCCGCCCCCTTCCTCAGCTGTGTGCGCTAACCCTACCACTAACCCTACCTCTCAGTTCAACTCCATATAATCAACTTGCTGCACTTCCCCCTGGTGGTGGTGCGGTTTCTCTAGCCCAGACCGCCAAACCCAGCTTTTCTGTGTGTCCGTTTTGTGTCCTTCACTCCCTCAAGCCCCAGTCGGACCCATTCCTGGAGTCATGCTGGACAAGACAAACACATTGAGGTTATAGGAGTGCACCACCATCCTAGTTAGTGTGGCTGGGGGATTCACCCCAGGGCTTCACACATACCAGGTGGGCAGCCTGACGATTCTCAGCCCGGTTTGTTCTTCTTTAAAGTTAAATTGGGCTCCTTGTGTCTCTGGCAAAAAAATACCAAAACAGCACCTGTACCCTCTTACACCAGTGCTGTGACCACACTACGTAAGGAGTGGAGAGTACCTCTGGATGGTAAACATTAAAAGTAACCCTCCAGTTGACTCAAACATGTTCATCTTTGAGAACTTGCCCCAGATGGTAAAGCTGAACTGTCAATCTGGAAACAAGGGGATGGTCTACATTGTTCACAGGGGCCATCTGCGGGGGACACTTCAGTCTTGGTCTTTGGGCCCTATAGGGGAGGCACCCATGAATTTACTCCAGCATTCAATTAGGATTTCTCGAGAAAGAGCCTCTCAAAAATCAACAAAAACCTAAGGTGGAGGTGCACACCTGTAATCTCAGCACTCTGGACATGCAAGCCAGACAGTTACATCTAGTTTCCATCGAAAGAGCACATCTGGAGGTGGGCATTTCAGCAGGAAAGAGATTCCTATCATCCTCCCCAGCACATTATTACATGGCTGTCCTCATGGGGTATCCCTGCAGTTCCTACCAACAAAGGATCTGGATACTGCCCCACCCACTGTGGTACTTGACCCAACAGGTCTAGGGAAACCTGACAATCTGCATTTCTAATGACCTTGCTATTCTGGGACAACTGAGCACTGCTTTAGACAAGCAGCTTCAGAAAGAAATACAAAGGCCTCCATGAGCGACCTAGTGAGCAACACTGGATTTGTAAACAGTAAGCTAAAGTATAAGTCATGATGTCACCCAGAGCCCGGGTGTTCAAATCATTAGGAAAAGTCAAGGACTCTAGAAAGTGAATTGACAAGAACAGTATAATTCATCAAGGTGTGTGCTCCACAGCCCTTAAAAAAGAAAGGAGAACCTGTATTTTCATGTTCCCAACATGGAAACGATCCAGGAACCAAATCACCAGGAACTCAAACCCTCTCCCTGCTCCAGTAAGTCCTGACCTCCATGTCTCATGGTGGAGAGAGCTCAGCCTTTTACAGGGCTTTTTGCTCTTACTGAAGATGCTCTAGCCTGTGGCACCTGCAGTCACATACACGTAATTAATAATTTGTGGAGACTGCAGCTGCTCCCTAAGACAGAGCCAGCCAGTGTCAATTGGACTAAGAGGTGAGTCTTTGTTCTCAGACCAAACACCCCAGCCGCTAGGCTTTGGGGCCAGGGGCACAACCCTGCACCCCCACACCACTACCCACTGTAATCCCAGTTTCAGGCCAGCAGACAGGTTTCCTGCAGGCAGGTCAGACTACCACCATCCCCCCACCAAACCCTGTGACCTACAAGCCCCACCCCTCCCAAATTCATTCACCCTCTGAGACTCCAGCTGCTCCCTGAGACAGAGCCCACCAGTGCCGATTGGACCAAGAGAGGCTACCTCAGACACAAACACTGCTTGCACCGAGTGAAGGAAAAGATGGGTAGACACCAATGCAAAAATACAATCAACAATATAAAGACCAATATGGCTCCATCAGAACCTAGTGATCAACATCAGCAAGATGTGAACATCCCAATGCAGAAGTAGCAGAAATTGGCCTTTAAAATGACTTTAAGAATAGAGGCCTTTAACAAGGAAATGAAAAATTCTCTTAAAGAAATCGAGGAAAAGACAAACAAAAAATTGGAAGAAATCAATAAACCCCCTAAAGAAAGCCAAGAAAAAGCAACTTAACAGGTGAAGGAAACAGTTCAAGATTTGAAAAATGAAATAGAGACAATAAAGAAGATACAAACTGAGGGAATGCTGGAAATGGAAAATCTGAGTAAATGAACAGAAAGCATACATAACAAGCTACAGATGCAAGCGTAACCAACAGAATACAAGAGATAAAAGATGAAGATACAATAGAGAAAATAAATTCATCAAAGAAAACACTAAAGCCAACAAAGTCATAACACAAAATGTTCAGGACATCTAGGACACCATGAAAAGACCAAACCTAAGAATAATAGGAATAGAAGAAGGAGAATACCAACTCAAAGGCACAGAAAATATATTCAACAACATCATAGAAGAAAATTTTCCCAACCTAAAGAAGGAAATGCCTATGAAGATACAAGCTTACAGAACTCCAAATAGACTGGATTAAAAAAAAAAAAAAAAAAAAAGTTCCCTTGCCACATATTAAACCACTAAACATACAGAATAAAGAAAAACATATAAAATATTGAGAGCTGCAAAAAAAAAAAAAAAAGAAAGAAAGACCAAGTAACATATAAAGACAGACCCATCAGAATAACACCTGACTTCTCATTGGAGACTGAAAACCGGAAGGTCCTTCCTGGACAGATGTTATGCAGACACTAAGAGACCATGGATGGCAACCCAGACTATTATACCCAGCAAAACTCTCAATCACCATAGATGGAGCAAACAAAATATTCCATGATAAAACCAGATTTAAACAATACCTATCCACAAATCCAGCCCTACAGAAAGCACTAGAAGTAAAAAAAATCCAACCTAAGGAAGTTAGATACACCCATGAAAACACAGGTAATAGATAATCCCACACCAACAAATACCAAAGAAGGGAAACATACAACACTACCACAGAAAATGACAGGAATTAACAATCATTAATATCCATTAATATCAATGGACTCAATTCACCTATAAAAGGACACAGGCTAACAGAATGGATATGAAAACAGGATCCATCCTTCTGCTGCATACAAGAAACATACCTCAACTTCAAAGACAGACACTACCATAGAATAAAAGGCTGGGAAAGAACTTTCTAATTAAATGGACTTAAGAAGCAAGCTGGTGTAGCTATCCTAATATCTAATAAAATAGACTTCAAACTAAAATCAGTCAAAAGAGATCAGGAAGGACATTACATACTCATCACAGGAAAGATCCACCAAGATGAAGTCTCAATTCTGAACATTTGTGCCCCAAATACAAGGGCACCCACATTTGAAAAAGAAACATTACTAAAGTTTAAATCGCACATGAAACCCCACACACTCTTTCTTAGTGGAAGACTTCAGCACCCCACTCTCACCAATGAACAAGTCTGCCAGATAGAAATTTAACAGAGAAATAAGGGAACTAACAGACATTTGACTCAAATGGACTTAATAGATAACTACAGAACATTCCACCCTAACACACACAAAAAAATATATACCTTTTTCTCAGCACCCCATGGAACCCTCTCTAAAACTGACCACATGCTCAGTCACAAAGCAAATCTCAACAGATATAAAAAAAATTGGCCGGGTGGTTGTGGTGCACGCCTTTAACCCCAGCACTCGAGAGGCAGAGCCAGGTGGATTTCTATGAGTTTGAGGCCAGCCTGGGCTACCAAGTGAGTTCCAGGGAAAAGGCGCAAAGCTACACAGAGAAACCCAAACCCTGTCTCGAAAAACAAAAAAACAAAAACAAAAACAAAAAAAAATGGAATAACCTCCTGTATTTTATCAGACCACCATGGCTTAAAGTTAGATTTCAACAACAACAAAAATTACAGAAAGCCTACAAACTCATAAAAACTGAATAATGCTCAACCGAATCACCAATGGGCAAGGAAGAAATAAAGAAATTAAAGATTACCTAGAATTCAATGAAAACGAATGTACAATATACCCAAACTTATGGGACACTATAAAAGCAGTACCAAGAGGGAAATTCACAGCACTAAATGCCCACATAAAGAAGATGTAGAAATCTCACACTAGCGACTTAACAGCACACCAGAAAGCTCTAGGGGAAAAAGAAGGAAACTCACCCAGGTAGGAAATCAATGCCAGGAAATAATCAAATTGAGAGCTGAAATCAACAAAATAGAAACAAAGAGAACAATACAAAGAATCAATGAAACAAAGAGTTGGTTTTTTGAGAAAATCAACAAGATAGACAGGTCCTTATCCAAATTAACCAAAAGACAGAGAGACAACATCCAAATTTAAAAAATCAGAAATGAAAAGGGAGCTATAACAACAGACAATGAGGAAATCCAGAGAATCATCAGGTCATATTTCAAACACCTGTACTCCACAAAATTGGAAAATCTGAAAGAAATGGACTATTTTCTGGATAGATACCACATACCTATCCAGAAAGTTAAATCAAGACCAGATAAACTATTTAAATAGATCAATAACCCCTAAGAAAATAGAAACAGTCATTAAGTCTCCCAACCAAAAAAAAAAAAGCCCAGAACCAGATGGTTTCAGAGCAGAATTCTACCAGATTTTCAAAGAAGAGCTAATACCAATAATCTTCAAATTGTTCCACACAATAGAAACAGAAGGAACATTACCAAACTCTTTTTATGAGGCTAGTTACCCTGAAACAAAGAAAGAATTGCAGACCAATCTTCCTCATGAACATTGATGCAAAAATACTCAATAAAATATTGGCAAGCCAAACCCAAGAACACATCAAAAAAATTATTCACCATGACCATATCCAGCATCATCTCAGGGATGCAAGGATGGTTCAACATACAAAAATCTGTCAATGTAATACACCATATAAACAAAATGAAAGAAAAAATCATGATTATCTCAGATGCTGAAAAAGCCTTTGACAAAATCCAACGCCCCTTCATGATAAAGAACATACCTAGACATAATAAAGGAAATTTACAGCAAGCCAACAGCCAACATCAAATTAAACCAAAACTCAAAGCGATTCCACTAAAGTCAGGAACAAGACAAGGCTGCCCACTCTTCCCATATTTATTCAATATAGTTCTTGCAGTTCTAGCTAGAGCAATAAGACAACAAAAGGAGATCAAGGGGGATAGAAATTGAAAAGGAAGAAGTCAAACTTTTGCTATTTGCAGATGATATGATAGTATACATAAGTGACCCAAAAATTCTACCAGGGAACTCCTACAACTGATAAACACCTTCAATAATGTGGCAGGATACAAAATTAAAATTAAAAAAAAAATCATTGACCTTCCTATGTACAAATGGGCTGAGAAAGAAACCTGAGAAACAATTTATAATAGCCACAAATAATATAAAATACCTTGGGGTAACTCTAAGCAAGTGAAAGACCTGTATGATAAGAACTCATAAGTCTCTGAAGAAAGAAATTGAAGAAGATATCAGAAAGATATGGAAAGATCTCCCATGCTCATAAACAGGATTAACATAGTAAAAATGGCAATCTTTACCAAAAGCAGTCTACAGATTCAGTGCAATTCCCATCAAAATCCCAACACAATTCTTCACAGACTTGAAAAAAACAATATTCAGCTTTCATGTTGAAAAAAAAAAAAAAAAACCCAGGATAGCTAAAAGAATCCTGTACAATAAAGCAACCTTTGGAGGCATCACCATCCCTAACCTCAAGCTCTACTATAGAGAGAGCTACAGTAATAAAAACAGCTTGGTACTGGCATAAAAACTGACATATGGACCACTGGAATCGAATTGAAGACCCTGACATTAATCTGCACACCTGTGAACACTTGATTTTTGAAAAGAAGACAAAACTGTACAATGGAAAAAAAGAAAGCATGTTCAACAAATGGTGCTGGCATAACTGGATGTTAGCATGTAAAAGATTGCAAATAGATCCCTATCTGCCGCCATCCACTAAACTCCAGTCCTAGTGGATCAAAGACCTCAACATAAATCCAGTTACACTGAACTCGATAGAAGAGAAAGTAGTTTTGAACTCACTGGCACAGGAGACTACTTCCTAAATATAACACCAGTAGCACACACACTGAGAGTAACAATTAATAAAATGGGACCTCCTGAAATTGAGAAGCTTTTGTGGGGCAAAGAACACACTCAATAAGACAAAAATGACAGTCTACAGAATGGGAAAAGATCTTCACCAACCCCACATTTGACAGAGGGCTAATCTCCAAAATATATTTAAAAATTTCAAGAAATTAGACATCAAAATACCGAACAATTCAATTTAAAAATGGGCTACAGAGCTAAACAGAGAATTCTCAACAGAAGAATTCCAAATGGCTGAAAGACATTTAAGGAATTGCTCAACATCCTTAGTCACCAGGGAAATGCAAATCAAAATGACTCTGAGATTCCATTTTATACCTGTCAGAATGGCTATGATCAAAAACACTGATGGCATCTTATGTTGGAGAGAATGTGGAGCAAGGGGAACACTCCTCCACTGTTGGTGGGAATGCAAACTGGTACAGCCACTTTGGAAATCAGTATGGCAGTTTCTCAGAACATTGGGAATCGATCTACCTCAAGACCCAGCTATACCACTCTTGAGCATATACCCAAGGAATGCTCAATCATAACACAAGGACACATGCTCAACTATGTTCATAGCAGCACTATTCGTAATAGCCAGAACCTGGAAACACCTAGATGCCCCTTAACTGAAGAATGGATAAAGAAAATGTGGCACATATACACAATGGAGTACTACTCATTAGTAAAAAAAGAGTGACATCATGAAATCTGCAGGCAAATGGAGGGAACTAGAAAATACCATCAGGAGTGAGGTAACCCAGACTCAGAAGGACAAACATGTTCTCACTCCTAAGTAGATACTAGATGTAAAGCAATGGATAACCAGACTACCCACAGCTCCAGAAAAGCTAGCTAACAAGAAGAACCCTAAGAGGGATGCATAGATCGCCAGCGAAGGAGAAATAGATGAGATCTATATGAACAAACTGGGGGTGACAGGAGGTAATGGAGGACAAGGAATGAGGGATGAGAACATATAGGAACAGGAGGGTTTAGCAAGAACAAGTGAAGAGTGTGAGAGCAAGGAAAGAAATACTATGATAAATGAAGACACAGGAATAGGGAGAAACAAGGTGCTAGGGAAGTTCCCAGGAATGCACAAGGATGACCCCACCTTAGACTACTAGCAATAGTCGGAGGGTGCCTGAACTGGCCTATTCTGGTAATCAGATTAGAGAATACCCTGTCATCACAGAGCCCTCATCTAGTAACTGATGAAAGCAGATGCAGAGATCCATAGCCAGGTGACAGGCCGAGCTCCAGGAGTCCAATCGATAAAACAGAAGGATTCTATGAGCAAGCGACATTGAGATCATGATGGGAAAATGTACAGACAGACAGCTAAACTAGTGGAAATTCCCGAACTATGGACCAATAGCAGTGGAGCCTCTGTGGGACTGGACTAGGCCCTCTGGATAGGTGAGACAGTTGTTTAGCTTGAACTGGTTAGGGGGCTCCCAGGCAGTGGGATTGGAATCCATCCCTGGTGCATGAGAGGGCTTTTTTGAGCCCAGTGCCTATGGTGATACACCTTGCACAGCCTTGGTGCATGGTGGAGGGGTTTGGACCTGTCTCAACTGAATGTACCAGGCTCTGCTGCCTCCGCATAGGAGACTTTGCCTTGGAGGAGGTGGGAATGGGGAGTAGGTTGGGGTGGGGAGAGAAGGCTGGGGAGCAGGAGAAGAGGAGGATCTGTGGTTGGTATATAAAATAAATAGAAAAATTCTTTAAAAAATGAATGGTTGGAGATTTAGCTCAGTGGTAGAGCACTTGCCTAGCAAGCACGGGGCCCTGGGTTCGATCCTCAGCTTTAAAAAAAAAAAAAAAAGAGGGGCTGGAGAGATGGCTCAGAGGTTAAGAGCACTGATTGATCTTCCAGAGGTCCCAAGTTCAATTCCCAGCAACCACATGGTGGCTCACAACCATCTATAATGAGATCTGTTGCCCTCGTCTGGTGTACAGACATACATACAAACAGAACACTGTATACATAATAAAGAAATAAATCTTCAAAGAAAAAATGAAAAAAAAAATTTGAGGGCTGCAGAAAGAGCTCAGTGGTTAAAAGTACTAACTGCTCTTTCAGAGGACCTGAGGTTCAGTTGCCAGTAGTCACCTCAGGCAGATCACAGCTGTGCCTCTAAGGAGCCAGTGACCCTGGCGCCCTTGGGTAGTGTGTTCACATATACATAACGCATAATTACAAACCAAACTAATCTTTTTATAAAAGGTAGGCTAAAAGGCTCAGTGGTCATGAGCACTTGCACCCACATAGGACAGCTGAGAGCATCCTACAACTCTAGCTCCAGTGGATCTGGAGACCTTTTCTGGCCCCTGTGGGTATCCACACTGATACACATGCATACTTTAAAATTGTTTACCTTTGTAATACAAAGAACCCAAGATGATCAGGTCTGGTCACAGCAAAAGGGTGATTCCACAACACTCGCAACAAACCCTGGACCACCAGGCAATACTGCCATTGGCCAGCCAGGAGACACTGGACTTCAGCATGGCTTGTTGCCTAAAGCATGTGTCACACACAGTAACACATTCATTCCTGGGTCACTGCGAAGTCAGGAGGCAGCAGCCAGGAATATAGTCTTTGCTCAAACTGTATTTCAGAGCCACAAGTCTGGGGGTCTTGCTTTTGTTACTTACAGACAGGTTCTCCTTGAGTAACCCAAACTGGCCTGGAATTCACAATCCTCCTGCTTCAGACTCCCCAGCACTGGGACTATAGGCCTGAGTTCCCAATCACCACGAATACGGTCTCCTTTATAGTTTCAATAGGTGATGAAGGAACAATGGAATCTTTTACCTTTTAAATACTCTATTACACTTTTATTTATTAATTCTTTATGTGTCTGTGTAAGTATGTATGTGGGTTTCAGGGACTGAACTCAGGTAATCAGGTTTGGAAGGTAAATGCTTTTACCATTGAACCATCTCATTGGTCCCCACAAGGCTTTTTGTAAATAAGTGCGTGCGTGTGTTTTGAAGCCAGAGGACAACTTGCTGGCATTCTCTCCTTCCACCATTACAGGTTCAAGCATGGCAGGAGCTGCCTTTATCCACAGACCCGTCTCACCAGCCCCATGGAACTTTTATAAACATCTTTCCCACATTCCCAGCTTTGACTTTTGGCCACTGAAAGCTTAAGCAGAAAGGTGGGGCAACTTTATAAAGGCATCGTTCTGACTCGCCCTAACCCACTATTCAGCCTGGTATCCCTACCAGCTAGAAATAGCAGGAGGCATTCACCCTTATCCAGAAAAACTGAACCCAAATCCACCTTAAGGTTTTAACTTCTCAGTTCAGTAACATGGATCACAGACAAGGGCAATAAACCCCAAATACAGAACCAAATCTCACCCAGGACTCAGTCTCTTCAGTAACTAGTGCCACAGTGCACAGGAGAGGGGTTGGGGGAAAATGTGGCTCAAGAAACCCACCACCTGTAGCTCCTGGCTCGTTCTACTCAATAGCAATGGGCCTTCCATCAGAGATACTTTTGAAATGCCATAAAATACACAGACTGGTTGATAGTCTGTTGACAGTAAGAAACACTGGTCCCACAGGGCCAGCGACCCAGGTTCAATTCCTAGCACCCACATGGAAACTCACAACTATCCGTAACTTCAGTTCTGGGGTGTCCTGTGTTCTAGACTGCCTTGAACAGCAGGCACACATGTGGTACATACACATACACGCCGGCAAAACACTCACATATAATAAACCTAAAACATTGTAGTCTTTATCTGCTAGGAATACACATCCACATAGTTCAAAGACAACAACCCAGGAAAAACTGGACATGTGACCCAGGACTTGGGAAGCAGTGGCAAGAGAGCAAGTCTGAAGCCAGCCTGAGGCCCGTGCTAAGTCTGGCGGGGCTGGGCTGTCCAGTGTACAGAGCCGGCCTCAAATAAACCCAGGGAGGGAGGGGCTGGAAAGCACTAAGTGCTCCCAAACCCCCACCCCCCCCCCCACCAACAAACCTAAACCTCCAGCTTGGTGTGTAAAAGGCACTCACTACCTGGCATACAGGTCGGGTCCCCAGGTCCTCCTACATGGTGGAAATAAAGAACCAACCCTTAAAGGTTGTCTTCCAACCTCCACGTGCACACCATGTTGCATGTACCTCAACACAAAATAAAAATAAGATTTAAAAAGAAAAAAAAAGTGGATGAACTGGTCCAAGAGATAGGAGCACTAGCTGCTCTGGCCAGGACTCTGAGGACAGGGCTCTCTACCCAGCACTTATGTGGTGGCTTCACAACCACCCATAACATCAGTTCCAGGGAATGCAACACCCTCTTCTAATGTCAATGGGCACAGACAAAAAAAATTTAATTTTTTAAGTAAACAAAACAAGCAAAAGTTAAATTTAAAACAGGAACCAGGGCCCAAAGCCAGCAAGGTGGCTCAGTGGGTAAAGCCATCTGCAGGCCAAGCCTAATGACCTACCTTAGTTCAGGTCATTTTCTCCTTCAGGGCCCCACAGAAAAGGAGAAAACCAACCCCTAGAAGGAGAAAACCAACCCCTAGAAGGAGAAAACCAACCCCTAGAAGGAGAAAACCAACCCCTAGAAGGAGAAAACCAACCCCTAGAAGGAGAAAACCAACCCCTGGAAGGAGAAAACCAACCCCTGGAAGGAGAAAACCAACCCCTAGAAGCTCGTGCTCGCTCGCTCGCATTCGCACGCTCCCCCCACGCGCACACGCACACAGAGAATGAACGAGAACCAGGGACACAATAAAAACCAGAACACCAGAGCTGTAAAACACCAAATCTATATTTACATCCACATATAATAACATAACTTTAAGCTGAAATATATCATAAATAAAGCATGTCTACGGTCTGACAACTTAAGTATCAACAATTAAAATAAATCAAACCGGAATGAAATAAATACATTAACAAAAATCCAACGAATTGTACCTCTATCACATGTACTGTTGCCCCAAAGGAAAGACACAGGAAGCCAGTAGTATCCCAAGAGTTAATACTGATGACAAGACACTCTGTGAAGTACAAAGGGCTGCTTATAAACAAACAAACAAAACCTGGAATTCTTATGCATTCGGAAAATATAACTAGAGAAATCTGAAAGCCCCCAAAATTTCAGCATTACACACATTGACTTGTTTTCTAATAGATTTGGTGATTTTTTTTTAATACAGGTTTAATTTTGCCCCCCATTGTATATAACCTCCCCCCTCAAGATTTACATGTATCATCTCTGCGAGCTTCCTGCACACTCGCTGGATTTAGGCAAAGATTGAGTCAATCATCTTGCAAATGTGTTAATCTTCAAAAATAGGCTATAAAAGTGCAGAACCTAAGAAAACAGTCTATATTATGTACATATGGCTCAGCTTGTGGACGGGAACAGGGCCTAGTGTACATGTTCTTGATACAAAAGCACTTTCTGCAAGAGCAGACACATCTGAACCCGGATCTCCCTTCAACACAGGAGGTCAGGTCTCCCTTGGGGACCGTCCACAGGTCTCCAAGGACCCCCATGTCACATAATCAGGGTGGGAAGAACCGGGGTTCTTTGAGCTCTTCGCCCTTCTGTCCTACCGAGGGGGGGTAAGGAAAAGGAGCAGTGCAAATTCACCTTTGAAACAGTTTCTTAATAAAATACTTTGGGTTTGCTAAACCCAAAAACTGTTGGATAAACTCAAGGCATCAAAGGAACTCAAGTTTAAAATGTCGAGTGAGGCAGCTGGTGGCTGTCACCCTCAAGCCAAGCTGCCTGTGCACTGAGGACATCACCCTGGCTGAGAAACAAAAAGGGGGACGAGCATGACTACAGCAGCTCTTCTCTCCCTGCCTGCCAGGAGGCTCAGTCAGCACTCAAGGTGTTCACAATTCACACCAGACACACCAAGACTCCAGATACAAACTAAAAATCTCCCAAAACCTTTCACTCCCTTTAAAACTGCTTCCCAGCATGCAATTTACACAATGAAATTTGGCATATTTGTCTAAACTTAACCCAGACAACTCTCCAAGAAACTGACTCTCACAACAGAAAGGAAGAACTGAGATGGCCCCCATGGAGCCTGGCTCTGCCACTCTACAGAGCGATGGCGTCTCTGTAGGCACGCTTGCTCAGAAGCACCATAGGCCACCCCAAGGCAGGATGCTGGGGTTCCAGGACAACCTGTCCACAGGAAGACAATGTTATCTTCCTCATTGACTGCCTGATAACAGCTGACTAAAGGTGCCAGGTTCAGTCCTGCTGACTCAAGGTGCACAGCCATCTTCAGAGTGTCACTACTTCCATCAGCAATTGTGTGAAGATAAACAATAGACCGTGGAGGACTCAACATAATACAGGACAGGGAGAATTTGCTTTAAAACACATCTTAAATGAAAAAGCACAAAGAAGCAGAAACTGCTCAAATGATTGAGCTCCATGAGGGAAGGAAATACACACAGTACTTAAGCAAGTTTACAATGTAGGTATTTACATTTACCTGAGGTGCGAGCGTTACAGCAGTCCCCTCCCCACCCCACCCCAAATGATTTCTTTTCAGCAGCGCTCAAGTATGCAAAAACTTATTTGGTCAATTCTTTAAAAAAAATATTTAGGGACAAAATAGATTTGCAGTCCCCATTTGTGTACAGCCCAACTGCTCCCACTAGTTTTTATTGCTATTTGGTACAAAAGTTAATAGAACTTAGGAGAATGTAGTGTTCCTTCTCTGCTCTGCAGTCTATGTACAATACAGTCACAGCTTGTTCAGTAGCTCTCATCACATGCTCTCAGATGAACCGAAGTGTGATTCCATGGAAAGTGTGTACTTGCATCCAGCGAGACCTAAGGGAAACGGTTGAAAGCCATTAGGACAAAGCACTCTGGTCAAGGGTCCTAAGAAGTAAGCTGGAGAAATGGCCCTAGTTAGTTACCACAACTGCCTCTTCCAGGACCCATGTCTGGTTCCCAGCACCCACTCCAGACATCTCACAATGCCTGTAGCTCCAGCTCCAAGGGATCAAATACCCTCTTCTGGACAGTAAGAGCACCCGCACTCACATGGCATTCACTCACAGATGCACACATCAACAAAAAGTATTTTCAACAGACATGAATCAACTATGGGAACCTACAAGTAAAGGATTTCACTTAAACTCCAATTTCCCAATCAACACAGCTAGAGACTAAGTTATCTCAGGGGATGAGATAATTACAGCAAGAACCAGAACCAAGTACTCAGGAAGGGTTACCCAGTGTAACAGCTCACTTCTGTAATACCAGGACTGAGGAAACTGAAACAGGATCCCTAAGTTCAAAGTTAGCCTATGCTGTACAGCAAGACCCTGTTCCCTACTTGCAAAAAGGAAAATCAAACTGGTGCTGAGCAAAAGCCCCTATTCCCTAAAGCTGGAGCATCTTCTCACCTCTACACCACAGCTCCATCCACGTGCACACAGGACGGTTTTACGGGACTCACCTGAGAGGCAGCCTCCTCTGTCCAGGAGCCCCAACTAAGCCATTTAACTGCACTGCTCAAGTCCTAAGCCGAAGAGCCATCCTGGCATGACAGCTGCCCAGGCTATGACATCTAAACGGACAGCCATGCAGTGCTGACAATGCCTCCCTGAGCTCAGGAAGCTGCCACTCACACACGACTGAACTGTTAAGCCAAAAGTCAAAACACACCTCTGCTTGCCCATCCCCAGTTCCCTTCCCAGAATAGATAAGGACTTCAGAATGCTCTGATCAGCTCTGAACCAAGAAGGCAGGCACAGCTTCAGCTCTGTGTAGACCCAAGACATTGCCAGGCAGAAGAAGCTGAACTCTGGGAAGCCACCCAGGCCAAGCCTGTCTCCTCAGGCTGGCTTGGAGTCTGTGTCTTCCAGCCTCAGATCAGGAACTTTGTCTATTTCCTTGGTTACTGGGTTACACGCCCAATTTTGTGCTATGGGGGGGGGGGGGGCAGCTATGGGACTGTGAGTAAACAGATGGGTGTGGCACGCCCCAATCCAACCCCTTTTCTCAGCAGCAGCAGCTGGAGTATAGCCTGCTGGGCCCTAACCTAATGGCCTGGCTGCAGTGGGGATGAAAGCTTGATTATTAGATGCTCACTACATGGTAAAGACTCAATACATTTCACGGGCTATCTACTGCCAGACACCTATAGTTCCTGAGTACTGTAAATTTCAAATAAAAATGGGGCCACTCAGACAGTTCACCTGGTCCAAGCACTTGCTCCGAGCTGACAACCTGAGCAATGTCACCCGTGGTAAGAGAAAATGACTCCCTAAGATACTCTACACCCGCCAGGCAGTGGTGGTGCATGCCTTTAATCCCAGCACTCGGGAGGCAGAGGCAGGCGGATCTCTGTGAGTTGGAGGCCAGCCTGGGCTACCAAGCGAGTCCCAGGAAAGGCGCAAAGCTACACAGAGAAACCCTGTCTCGAAAAACCAAAGGAAAAAAAAGTTTTAAAAAAAGATACTCTACACCCACCCCACAGCACACAAATCAACCAACACATGGACTTTAAAATATTTCTAAAACTTTAAAAAGAAAATTAACCAATACAATCTATTTAAAGATACTAGCACTCACCTTCCCCCCCCAAAAAAAATCAGAAATCAGGTTTTTTTGTCATTTGGTGGATAATGTGTATTTCCAGCACAATTCTCATAGCTTCTCTTCGGCAGCGTGCTGTTGGACAGGTGTTGATACGGCACAGGCCTCTTTCCTAAGTGAAGAGAAAGGAAGAGGTCACCTGGAGGCCAGCCCCAGCAACTGACAGGAGGTGCAGGTGCTCAGTCTGGGAAGCCAGCGTCCACAGCTATTTGTTTAGACAACAATCGGGGACTAAGAAAGGACAACAGTAGTGCATACCTTTAATCCCAGAGGCTGAGGTGGAGACGGGCCAGCCTAGTCTACAAAGTGAGTTCAAGGCCAGCCAGAGCTACAAAAATCAGACTTTCTCTTAAAAGAAACATATGCCAGGATGAGTGGCACTCACCCTTAACCTCAGCACTTAGAGGCAGAGCAAGAGGTATGTTGTAGCAGGAATCTTAAACGTTCTTATTAATAGAAACAAACCTGAGGCCAGTTATTGGGGTGAATGCTGGAAGATCAAAGAAGCAGAACAAGCCACAGCTACCTCACCTCACCAGTTCCTCAGCTCATCCTATTTCCTCAGACTGGAAGCCTCTGTGTCCTCATCCAGAATGAATCTCAGCTAAACTGTGCTGCTCCAAAGCCTAAAAGCTTAATCAGCCAAACGCTTCTTATTTCTGGTCTTCACGCCTTACAAATTTTTCTGCCTTCTACCATCACTCCCTGGGATTAAAGGCGTGAGTCACCATGCTTGGCTGTATCCTTGAACAGATGGATTTCTGCCTCTGGAATGCTAGGATTAAAGGCATGTGCTACCACTGCCTATCCTCTATGTTAAATATTGTGGTTGTTCTGTCTCTGACCCCAGATAAGTTTATTAGGGTCACACAATATTTTGGGAACACAATACCACCACAGAATGTCTAAAAGATTGAGGCTAGCCTGGTCTACATAGCCAGTTCCAGACAGCCAGGGCTACATACTGAGATCCTGTCCCGAAAAGTGAGTAGGTAGGCAGGTAGGTAAGTCGGTAGGTGGGAAGGCAGACAGGCAGGCAGGCAGGCAGTCAAACAGATAAGCACACACACTTAAACTGGGCACCAACAAGATGGCTCAGTCAGTGAAGGCACTTAAGGCTGCATAAGACTGGAGACTGAGTATGGAGGAAGGAAGTGTGTCTACACACATCACACACACCATAACCAAACAAACAATGCACTTAAGCCTATACAGACCATAAACAAAACTCTCTACAACAGGAAAAAGGGTCAGACTTACGTTAAAGACCATGGAATACTAGACACCTAAATCCTCAGGGAGCAAAACCTACCGCTTCCTTCAGGAGTAGGGATGCAGCTCAGCTGGTGGAGTGTTTGGTGAAAGCACCCAAAAGGCCCTGGGTTTGAGAGCCTACACCCACAAAACACATCACTACTTCATCACGACTTTAATGCAATCCACTGAAGTAGATGGGAACTCCTGGTTGTCTCCAGCAGGAACTGCCTGCCCAGAACACACTACACTGAGAGCAGTCCTCAGGGCTTCACCATACAAGTGAAGTGGTGTACAGATCTACAAAATCCAAACTGAAACTGCCTCTCCAAGGCCAAACCAAAAGGTTTGACTGTGGCTGTCTGTGGCGCAGCCCAGACCCACAACACCATGATGTAGACAAGTCTGCAAGAGAGACACATGGACTACTGTCCTCTAAGCACTGGAAAGAACCAGAAAGCTCCATGAAACACTGGAAAAGAAACTAGTTCACTATGGGAACTCCAAAGTCATCCACAAGAGGACCCGACCTCCTCAGCAACAGAGCCAATAGCAGACCACAGTGTACCAGTGCCACATACAGTCTCTTCAGCACAGGAACACAGAAGAATCCCAAATCCCACCAGAGGTTTACAGTGTTGGCCATGACTTGTGGAAAGAAGAGAGTTGTGACAAACGCCTAAGCAGGATCTCAATGGCACTCAGTTTTGGTTTGTTGTTGTTTTTCCTTTGGGACCAGTGTATATAGCCCAGGCTAATCTCAAAAGCCTTAGTCACCCAGTGCTGGGACAACAGACATGCACCACCATGCCCAGACGGTAACTGGCCTTCAACAGTAAGGAAAGAAACTACTTTTAGCTTGTTTTTATTTTTGTTTTATTCAACATTATTTCCTTAAGAGAAATTCAAGACTTAATCCTTGAAAGTTAAGCTCTGAAGGCTCATAATCCATTGCTGTGTGCTGGGTATGGAAGAATGCTTGCTTGGGCTCCTATAGGATGTGTGCCTAAACTCAGTGCCAACCAAGTGCCTGGGCAATACCTTCAAGGGCTGGGCTGGCTCCTGTGTGTCCCACAGGTGCACAGGTGTACAGAGGTCCAGAGGCGTTGTAGGGCTTCTGCACAGTCAACACACTGGGCGACTCCACCTCCCCAGGGCTCAGGAAACGGGCTTTCGGAGGCATCACAGGCGATGGGCACACACACTCTGGTAACAGCGAGGTTATGCTCCTGACCACATGGTACTTGGGTAGCTCGAAGCCCCTTCTGCCGTTGGGTCCAGGATGTTCTGTGTCCAGGGCCACCACGCTAGATTTGAGTCTTTTGGGAAGTGGCTCACAGAACTCTGCTGTGGCACTACCAGCATTCCGGTGGCAGTAGTAGTCTCTCCCTTGCGGCACCCATGGGCCATCAACCTTCATGGGGTACTCGATGGAACCGTTGCCATTACTACTGCCAAGGGGGGACTGAGACTGAGCAGCTGGCAGGGCCTTGAGCTTCAGCTCAGGTCTTTTCACCTTATCTGTAGCAGCAGAGATGCCACCTTTGGGAAACAGTTCTGACTGCTGCTGTCTGGTGGCCCCGGGACCCCCGGCACTGGGCTGTGACCTGTGTGACTTCAGGTTACTTGGGGCTAAAGTGCTGCTGTCTGGCCCTGATGTCTGGGGAGCTTTGCTTGGCCCGGAGGTACCCTGGCGGGCCTTCTCCAGGAACAAGGACTTAGCCTGTGACGAGAAGGCAAGCTTAGTCTTGGGCTTGTGCAGGCCGGACAAGGGAGGCACATCTTTGCCTAGCAAGGCCGGAGGACACCCTGTCCGCCTGCTCCTCAGCACAGACTTGCTACTGCAGCTCTTGTGGGTGTCGGGATTGTACCTGTGCTCCAGTCTCTGGTGCATCAGCAGAACTTCCGGATAAAAAGTCTTAAAGGTACAAAAGGGGCAGGCGATGGTGGGGATGAGATACTTGCTCAGAGAGAGAGCAGGAGAGGTGTGGGACGCCCCAAGGGACAGATTCAAAGGCCTGTCCTGGCAGTCGGCCTCCCACTCCATCTTCTCCCTATGGCCACCTTCCCTGGCCAGAGGCCCACTCCCCTCTAATTTGCAGGCAGGAATGCTGGCCTGAGGCTCGCCCGATGCTCTTTTTGGCATGTCCAGATAAGCAGGGGCAGGACTCTTTCGCACTCTCTCGCCGTTATCAGCTACATTTTTATGGAAATCCTGAGTATCCTTGTTGTGTGCTGGTGAGAGGACGGCGCTGCCCAGAACACTCTGGAAGACAGAAGGCGTCTCCTTAAGCTGCTTGGCAGGTGGGCTGCCCTTAACATCTTTGGCACCATCAAGAAACCGTTTTAAATTTTTGGTCTGCGCACTGTCAGCAGTTAGTAGTGCCTCCTGCGGCTCCTGGCTCCGACCTTCACTTTTAGCCGCAGCCGCAGCGTCCACCAGCTGTCTGTCCTTGTGATGTCTCTCCAAGTGGTACCTCAGTGAGGTCTTCTGGGCTGCGGCATACTCACAGAATTCACATTTGTACGGTTTTTCACCTAGAATGAGATATGCCACTGTATCACAACATTTAGGAAAAAGCACCAATACAAACTCTGCAAGCCAGACAAGCCATGACACAAAACATGGGTTGTTTGTTCCCTATCTGCCAATCTCCCTATCTAGGCCATCTGACCGCCCCAGTACACTGACCACTTACTTAGACCTGTCTTTCCCAGAAAAAAGCTCACTGACCTGGTACTGCTGCCTTGTGGCAGTCTGTGCACTTTTTCAGATAAGGAAATGGGAGCACGGGGGACTAAGAAGTGCTCCCAAGCCACAAGGCAGGCTCATGATCTCCTAACCCACACTGCTGCTACACTACATCAATAGCAACAAACACACCCTCACTTCCCTCCAAAATCATAAAGTGGTTTAAGAAAGAATGGGACAGTAAAAATATTGCACATTTGTCTTAAGAGGAGAGCCAGAATATGGCAGGCATCAACCAGCCTCAAAACAGGACCCACTGGTCAAGTTAAGGACACTCCAGCCACTGAACCACAGACCAGCAGCACATCATCATCATCATCATTTTAGCTAACACATGCTTTCAGAAACAAGTCCTTTACCTGTATGAGTTCTGAGATGAATATTGAGGTAATAGTTTGAACGGAAAAACTTGCCACAGTAACTACACTCTCTCGAGGACGTGAGGGGCTTTGCTTTTCCTCCATCATCACTTTTATCTTAAAGCAGAAAGAAACAAAAATATTTGTGTAAGTCAGACGAAGCACATGATTCAGGCATGCGGACTCCAGTATTCTTTACACAAAACATTAGGAGAAACCGTGAAAGTCTCAAAGGCTAAAATAATATATCAAATGCCATAAGGTAGTGTTTCATGTCTTACACCGTGTGCTTTTGTTTTGTGCTGTTTTGGAGACAAGGGCTCACCTGTGTAGCCCTGACTAGCTTGGGACTCAGGAACCCACCTGCCTGCCACCCAACTACTGGGATTAAAGAGGTGTTTCACCATGCCCAGCACTGAACTGTGCTCTTCTGTGATCAGAATACAGCCTAGTGCCCTTGTGTGCTCAGGGTTTGCACCTTCATCACCAGAATGACCATTTCATGGACGGAGCCTGGCATGTACCGAACCTGGCTCACTGGCCAGAGAAGCCACCTTACTCAGAACCAGCAACTGTATTTGGAGGCAATCAATATAAAACCTCCTAACCACTGGCTGAAAACAGCTTGAGATGAAGGAAGTGACCACTAGAGGGCAGCCAGCACCAAGAAACTTCAACAGCAACCTTGGCTTTGGGCAAGCACCTAAGAAAGCTGAACAAAATTTAGCCAAGTTTGGGAAGGTGGAGTTTATGGTTTCCAAGCAATCTCATGGGCAAAACAGACCTGGCTCATCAGAATCTACGCCAAAGGCAAGACTGAAGCGCCTGATGTGAAGGCCCACTGGAGACAGGGGCAACCAAAGCCGGCTGAGGCTTCACTCTCTCACCAGCCCACCAACTTGCAAGTCATTAAGACAACTTGCAACTGTTAAGGCTCCCCCTAGTGTCAGCTCTAGCAGGAAGGTATAAATGACCCACCACAGCCATCTCTGGAAATGTAGTCATCAGCCAGGATGCAGGCAGTGGCTGATCACAAGTACACAGGTCCCACCTGGGTTCAAAAACGCAAATTTAAACTAGTCATTTTGCCTTACAAAACTGATTTCCAATTACAGGCCTCTTCCCTGTTCTGCCACATGCTGCCTTCTTACTAATTTGCAAAGATAGCTGATCCACAGACCTGGGCAAGAGCAGGTGTAATGAATGGACCTAGGCTATCTCCATTACACCAAATCCCCACTAGGGAAGGAAATCCATAAAACACAACTCCTGACTTAAAATGGTACCACAGACTTTGAAAATACAGCACTTTTTGAACTTCTTGAAAGCAAACCTAAAGCAAACTGGCTGACTGCACAGTGGATGATGCCCTTGCAGTCAGTCCCACTGCATTTCCAGCCAGGCTCACAGCTAGCCCTGCATCCAGCTGTGTCAGTCAGGGTGTAGGCTTCATTACATCACATGCATGAGGCTAGGAAACACCTCTGACACACACAGGCTGTAGCCTCTTAACATCTGGGCCTACCTTCTAGCCTGGAACCTGACTGGACGATGCTGTTCTGTACAAGGTTGCAAACTTACAACTAATGTCAAACTCATCCTAGGGAGGAGTGCCAGAGGTGGATAAACCAATTTTGCAAACAGGGAAATCACAAGGAAAGGTTGGGCAATGTGTCACCAGGAACTTGTGACAAGCCAGGCCAGGGAGCCTCCCTTAGGACTGACCCCACAATAGTGTCCATGACGTCATAAGAACAACCTAAAGATGGTCTCTGTGCCTCTGCAGTGTGTGCAGTGTCAGCACTGGAGATGCCCACGTGCTCCCAGAGAAAGGAGTCTACTGACTGAACATCTGTCACGAAAGCAAAGATCCTCAATCAGTGGCCAGAAAAAGAACTAGGTACTGGTTCAAATGCACAGTGGTTGTTGACAGGTCAGACATAACTGTTGGACTCACCCCAGTCTCACAAAGACTTCCAACACACCACGCAGTGCCACTAACACATCTGCAAGTGTTATCATTAACCGGTGCCTCATGCCCCACACACATCAGGGGTGTTAACTACTTTAAGCAGCAGAGCCCCACATTCTGTGACCATGGTTCAAGTGTGGGTGGGCAGCAAGTCCAGAAACACAGGTGGACTCCACTGCTCTAGGCTGGCACCCAATCCTGAGAACCTGGGCAACAGCTTGTTTCTATAAACACCATTACAGCACACTGAATTACAGCACACCAAATTCATGGAGCAGGACTGAAGTAGGCCCACATTCCTGGATTTCACCTACAGACCATTTCGGAAGCTCACTTCATCAACACTGGCCTCACAAACACCAAGGTGATCAGAATGCAGCAGGCGATTCCCACAACAGGACGAGCTGACTGGTTGGGAAACCTCCCTCGCTCCTTTTGGGACCACTAGAAACCCACCTGAACGTACCCAAACACAGGGTCTTGATAGTCCTGGTCTTACACGTTAAGAACAGGAATGCCAGAGAATGGATACCAAGTCCTGGTCTCAGACCCAGGACTCCTAGTATCCTGCACCAGGTCACTCCAGTGCCTGAGGAGGCAAGCAGCATTCCCCAGTCTCTACCCCACTGTGCACCAGCTATAAAAACCTGAGTCCTTTGGGAGCAAAATGTGCAGGGCCCTTTCAGAACAAAACAGCATTTGGGACATGCCTTTTAACTCCACCCCCTCACTACAGAAAGGAAAGAAGGGCTGAGAGACACTGGCTACAGGGAATTTAACCACAAAGGACTGAGATTCCAACTTGACTCCCATGTCCCAGCACTGCCTGGGAGGCAGCAGAGTACTCACCCAAATGGAGCCCTTCAGGGAGTCCATCCTCAGACCCGTCTTCAGAGCCCCCTTCTCGGTCCACAGCACCACCGTCTTCCATAGTGGTAACGAGGTCTGGGGAGCAAGTCCCAGGCTGCCTTCCATCCACAGACATGGTGGGTGATGGGGCATCGGCCCTCCTGTCTTTCTTGTGCACTCTCGAATGCAGGACAAGCTGGTGGTAGGTTCTGAAGGCTTTACTGCATTCAGAGCAGTGTGTGGGCTTCTCCTTGCTGCTGGGCAACTTGGGATCGCCATCCCCAGAAGGCACTTCACTGTTGGCATGTCTAGGTTTCTCTTTGTCTTGCGAGAGACCTGGACAACTGCTTCTATTTGTTTTGGACTTTCCAGAACCTTCCGACTTACCCCCAATCCAAATTTCTCCAAGTTCCTCTTTCTCTGAACACGAATCATCATTGTCCGTGCTTCCTTCTTGCCCTGACTCTTTCACCTCTTCTTGGGCAACGGCCACTTTTCCTTTGGTGGCCAGCTGCCACGCCTGGTAGGTGGTGAAGGGGTCAAGCTGAGGTATACAGGTGATGGGCTTCGCTGTAGTCTCTGGGTGGGATCTGGGTCTCAAGTTCAAACACTGCAGCAGCTCTTCCATCGAAGATGTGGGTCCCCCCTCTTGCTGGGCATCAGGGGCTGTGCTACTGGCACTGGAAGCAGTTTCTTTGGCATGAACCTTACTGTGCTCAATGAGGCTCTGCTTATTCGGGAAGAGGAAGCCACAAACCATGCAGATCTTGTAGGGAGTGGGGATGCTCCCAGCTACATGTTCCTGAACCACTTCATTGATGGTGACAGGACTCTCCAGGCCCTGCTGCAACTTGCTCCTGGTACCAGACTTGCCATTGTGTGTCCGCATGTGGTTCTTCAGGAACCAGGGCTCCTTGAACCTTCTCCCACACATGTTGCACCCGTAGGTGAAGGAGTCCTTGTGCTTCTTCATGTGGCTCTCAACGTCAAAAGCCCCTGGGAATGTCTGCCCACACACATCGCAGCTCAACTCTTCCTTCTCTTTGCAGTTCTTCTCCTTTGGTGGTTCTGTTGGCACCTGACCTTTATCAAGAGGACTGAGGTACTCGGCCTCCACACATAGGACGGCTGGCTCGCAGAGGATGGGCCGGTGTTGCCTGAGTACATGCTGACTGAGGTCTTCTGCATGGGAGAAGGCTTGGTTGCAGAACATGCAGTCCAGGGGCATGTGTCCTTCAGCTGGGGTCATGCTCCTCTCCTGCGCAGCTCGGAAGGGGACTACAGCTGGCCCTTTGATGGACACAGCATCATCCACCTCCGTCTGGGTACCTAAAGAGCTGCCAATGACTTCCGGCCCGTCCATGTACACAAGCAGTGATTGAGTTGGCATGCTGCCTGCCACTTCAGAGTGAGATAGGAAGGGACAATCCAGCCGTCTGCTGGGGTTAGAATAAGGCCACTTGTGAGACGTCACTCAAACCTCCAGGAGCCCTGGGCTTGTAACTAAAGTTCAGAGGGGCATGTGTATTCCAGAGTTTAGGACAAGCTCAGTGATGGAGATGGGTCTTTGCACACAGTATGCTGGCTTCCCTGTGCTGTGATTCAGATGTGAGTCAGCACAAGGGCACTAGTTCTGTCTGCCTCCATTGGGTGAGTGGCTCAGTTGAGCAAGACGTTGATCCCGGCAATGTGAAGACAAGGGACTTCCAAACTCTGAAAGGAAAAAACAAGACATGGTGAGGATCAGAAAGAGAGGGTTTGGCCGATGAGTCACATGGTCTTTTCCACAAAAAGGGACTAGACTCAATTGCCTCACCTTAACTAATCCATAACGCATCCTGCTAAACATGTTTGTTAATTAAATCACTAGCCGATACGCTTACTAAATGAGTAGAAATTCAACCAGTAAGGAGAGTTTAATCCAGACCTCTGCTCACTGGAATATAAAAGCCAAGTTTTAAACAGGGAATGGCTCTGACAGGCTAGCCAGGCTGAGCTACAGAGTGAGTTCAAAGTAAGCCTTGTCAACATAAAAGACAGTCTAAAAACTTAATGTAGTAACTATAATAAACAAGAAGTCAAGCTTTAGGATAGAATTGTTATAATTCTGCTGTAACAAGATACACATGTGCCTCCTCCATACAGACTACAAAAGCCCCAGTATGGTGGGGCTTTAATCCCAGTGCCCAAGAGGAAGAGGTAGGTGGATCTCTGAGAGTTTGAAGCTAGCCCAGTCTATATAGCAAGTTCCAGAACAGCTAGAGCTATATAGGGAGACCCTGTCTCTAAAGAAAAAGTTAGGAAAATGAGCTGACAAAATGGGATAGCTTCAGGTAATACCCTACAGTCAGCACTCAAACCGGTTACCTACACATGAGACACACAAGGTCTCAACCTCAGTCACCTAGAGGTCTAACCCTCAGCACACGACACAGGACACACCTTAGAATGGGCATTCACCTTGGCCCAGGACTCTGATGTGTTTGGGGCACTGGATGCTGCCAGGTAGGGTGGGGCTCCAAAAGGCAAATGACCTATCAGATACAGGAGCACTTACTTTGCAAGTGGCCACATTTCTAACAGGCCTCCACAGACCTGGCTCCGTGTGGCCCATCTTTCCATGAGAGAACACACCTCTCACTTTGTATTCCACCTTTCACTTGGGCACTGGCCAGGTGGAAGGGGACTTGACTTAGCGCTCTATGGGATCTGCTTTGGAGGCTGGTCTTTCACTCCTGAAGGATTAACCCCTAAAAAAGTCAGTGTCCTTCATGGCACATAAAGGGCTTGTTTTTACAGCCCTGCCTCCTCTCCTAACAAGTTTGTTAATTCCACCCAAAGGAACCAAAGGGCACAAGGCCACCTGCTACAGCTCTGTCCTCCTCCTTCTGTGTCCCACCCACTGCACACTCCTGAAGCTGGCTCTTCCCCTTCTTCACACTAGGGCTGTGAAGAGCACAGAGGGGAAGAGCAGGCCTTTATTACAATCACAATGAAGGACAAGTACCTGGAGTGGTTACCACCTTGTGACCTAACAGAGACCTGAGTTCTAGCCCAAGTTAGGACCTTAAAGGTGTCACAGCAAAGCTAACTCAACCCGGGCACTTCCTGCAGTTAAAACTAGAGCAAGACTCACAAGCACTGAACTGTTGTTGTCTATGGCTGATGGACAGATCCACACAACCAAGGCACTGGCCGCAATCCAAGCTTGGGACCAATTTTAGATTTCTACACATTCACTAACCTGACACCCACAACCCAGGCACAGTATGCTCACTAGAGAATTAAGCAAGCCTCTGGAAAAGCAGAATCTCACTCACGCTGCTGACCCACTTCTGTTCAGAGCCATAGGATTAACTGCAGTTCAAGTACGGTCACTTTGTTACTAGACGTCCTTTCCCCTTGGAAGCTCTAAAATAACTATTTAAAAATGGCAGAGAAGCAATAGTTGTATCAAATAGTGAGTTCCAGGCCAAACTGGGCTATCGTGTGAAACCCTATCTCAAAAAGCTAACAGCGAACCTGCTTGAGCTGGGGTCATAGAAGGGGACAGCACCGCTGATCTGTGAAACCTAAGCTTTGGGAAGACCCCCACTTCTCTACAAGCTCCCTTTCTGAAAGGTTACCATCCCTTGGTTCAAACCAGGACCACTAACCCAGGGGGTAAGGATAACTTACAGTCCCCAGAAGTGCCGTCTGAGCACCTTTACTCACTCACACAGCCTACTTCCTGGACGGTGCATTCTGTTCAAATCTGCACTGTCCTGAGGTTTTGAATAAAGATTCTTGCTACTTCAGGGAAAAAAGAATGGTTCCAATTTTCATCTCTGAACTCCTCGGCTGAGGGGAAGAGGCTGCAGCTCAAGGTAAAGATGCTCTAAAGATGGCAACCCGAGACACATGCCCAGTAAAAGACAGCAAGAGGAACACTGGCCAACCAGTGGCCGGAGAGAAGCAGGCTCTCATCTGGCTGAGAGGTAGACAAGGGAAGAGCCAAGCTGGAAGCACTTCCTCCTCCTAAGAAGCTTCCAGAACAGATTCTGATGGTCACAACTATGCCCATGATGCAGCCCTGGACAGCCAGAGTTACAGCATCTCAAGACTCAGGTGCAAGCCTGTCCCACAACTGCCTACCACCATCCACTACGCTTCAGTTGTGACATACTCTCAGGACTTTAGTTCAATCTAAAATCATCCTATGAGGAAATATAAATTTAAAATTAAAGATAAATTACCTTTATCTACCATCATTTTAAAGATTTTAAGGTTTTAAAATATAAGAAAGTAGGGGTTGGGGATTTAGCTCAGTGGCAGAGCGCTTGATTAGCAAGCGCAAGGCCCTGGGATCGATCCTCAGCTCCAAAAAATATAAAAAATAAAAATAAAAAAGTAGCATCCTAAGAACCTAAGGACAGAGTGGCTGGCTGGTTCACTGCTGTTTCTCTGGGACCTGGCACTGGATTTCGCAAGGAAGCAGAGGCCAAAGCAGCAGCAGCCATTCACTGGGCTACAGTGCCTGCCACTCCTGCTATGATGAACCCAAGTGTTCACAGGATTCTCTTCCTGAGTCAAAGGCCACTCCCCATGACCACTCTCTGCAACCAAGACTAACAGAATGTAAGATGTAAGTAGGTGTGCAGGTGCCTGCAGAGGCCAGAAGCTGGGGGCAGAGTAGAAGTAGGGTACCAGACTCCCTTGGAGCTGGGGTTACACAGGTGGTTGTGGGCCACCTGGAGTGCACGCTGGGGACTAAAAAAGGATAGTCTGGAAGAACAGCAAGTGCTGTTAACAAGTGAATCATCTCTCCATCCCTCCAAGATTTTTTGTTTTGGATATTTTTATTTGAGACAGGGTCTCTCTACATAGCCCTGGCTGTCCTGACATTCACTGTGTAGACTAGACTTAGCCTCGAACTCGAAAACTGCCTCCCAAATACTGTTATCAAAGGCATTTCCCAGATTCACCACCACCACCACCACCCCTTCTTTCTCTCTCTCTCTCTCTCTCTCTCTCTCTCTCTCTCTCTCTCTCTCTTACATACACACACACACACACACACACACACACACCTTATAAAGCTGACCAGCACAAACAGCTGTGCCCCGAGTTGAGGCCAGAGTGTGGTCAGTTGCAGAGCACTGACCTGCCATTGTAGGTCTGGGATTCCATCTCTAGCACTGAACAATAAAACTGCACCCCTTGAGCGTGTCCCCTCCCGTGGTCCATCAAAATGGGATAGCAGGTGCTCCCTCTTCCTCCCTGAGAAGCTACTAAGTCTTCCTCCAGAGAACCTAGGTTCAACTCCCAGCACCCACATGGCAGCTTATGGCTTTAACTCCAGTTCCAGGGGATCCAATGGTGGTCTCAGAAGGCGTGTGTGTGCACTCACACAGTGCTCAGAAGTACATGCAGGCCAAATATCCATTAGCAGATAGTTTGTGGGAAGATGGTTAAGATTCATTTATTTAGTGTTCTGCCTGAGTGTATGTGTGTGTGAAACATCTACATGCAGTGCCCAGAGTTGAGGAAAGGTGTCCTGAGCCCCTGGAACTGAAGAGTAAGCATGTGGATGCTGGGAACAGAACTCAAGTTCTCTGCAAGAGCAACAAGGGCTCTTAACCAGTTGCTGAGCCATCTCACCAGCCCACTACATTATTTTTTTCTTAACACTGCAACAGGACTAACTTCTCAGTCTACAGTAACAAAACCTACCACTTTTTTAAAAATTACATTTGTGTATTATGGGGGGGGGTGGACAATTTTTGGAAGCCAGTTCTCTCCTTCCAACATGTGTGTCCCAAGAATCAAAATGTAGGTTCATCAGGCTTGGTGACAAGGGGGCTTACCATCTGAGCTCTCTACAGCTTCTAAACCTTTAATTTTCTCTCTTTTCTTTTTCTGAGACAGGGTTTCTCTGTGTGTAGCCTCAACTGTCCTAGAACTCACTCTCTAGACTTGGCTGGCTTCAAACTCAGAGAGATCCACCTGCTTCTGCCTCCCGTGCACTGAGATTAAAGGTGAGAGCCACCCGCCACACGTACCCACCCCCACCCCACCCCCACCCCCCACACACACACCCTGGGGCATAAACCTGTAACTTTTGATCTTTCAGTACCAGATCAACTTTTTCCTAGCAGGTGAGTGAAAAGGCAATTAAAAGTTCAGAGAAACTGATTTAAGTGTAAATTCTCAGGTTAAATTCAGCATCATAATCCAACCATCACAGGCAAAACACTGCTACAAGGCAAGGTGAGAAACTCCTGGGCAAAACAATCCCAGTTCCGGAAAGTCCTGAGAACACTTCACTCCAAACAGCAGGAGACCCAAGGGCTGACAGCAGAAATTAGATCCTGGCCCTTTAACTAGACTCGGCCTGATTCAGCCCCAAACAGTTCAGGTGTGCTGAGGGAGCCAGTTTTACTTTCAATATTGCCAATATTAAAGATACTGAGATCTGTAAACTGGCTTCCAAACACTCCATGTTGAGCTGCAAAGCAGCTTATGGGGGAAATTATTTCTTGCTAATTTTCAATTAGGCAAGATGGGACACTGGGGTCCCAAGTTTCCCACAGTAACCCTGCCTATCTAGGGCAGCCTTACATCTGCTTTGGGATCTGCTGGGGCAGCTGCAGAGAAATGGATTTCAGGGAACTACTGCAGCAAACTCCCATTTACCTGGGTTCGTCAGCTACACTGACTCAGTGTCTGTGCACAGCACATCCGTGTACACACACCACACAATACTACATCAACAAACAGTATGCCCATTATGTGGCAACAGGAATTATACACTATGTCACCTTTTTTCAGGAGGTTAAATGGGCAGGGTCTAAATTAAGACTCAATTTAACTAACCAGGTAAAACACAACCTCAGGCAATGCCTTTAAACTCCAGGAGTTTTCCTCAACCTCACAGAACACCCCCTTTCTTTCTACATAATAAAGTTGAATAAATGCTAACATTGTGCTGGCTCTTTCATAGTTACCTGTTTGCATCTCAAAGTAAATAAAAATAAAATTTCCTTTCAGTGAATAAGACCAACCACTGTTGGTGAGATTTACATGTCAGAGTTTCAATCAGCAGCAACTAGGGAGTAAAAACTGCCGCCAACACTGAATTTTGCCCTTTTTAAATATTCACATAAGCAGAGTGTCAAACAAACTATTCCTTTTGACATAGCTAAATGTTTTACCTTATCCTGCTCCAAGAGACATGAGAAAAGTAAAGTAAAAAGCCACCTCACAATTCAGCACTGTCTTAAACTTGAGAGATCATCACAATCACCAATTAAAAAGGCAGCTGACTTGGGGGTAGTGTAGGGGGAAAAAAAAAAAAGGCATTGGAAAAGCTGAAGAACAAAAGCCAGGGGTCAACTCATCCATCCCCTTGCTCACCTCAGCTGTCTTTTCAGGGTTAGTAACTGTATTTCTCAACTTTAGCATAAAATTACCAAACTGGCCCCAAATTTCCAGTAACTCAATAATACTGCTAGCCTGGGCAGGAAGCAATGGCTCTTCAGAGGTTGCAGTCAACAAACGTTCACATGTGAAGTTCTCTAGGGAGTGCAACATAAAAGGGAAATCTGTGGTAGCAGCTGGCTAACAGGGGCTCCCCCGTTTATTTGGAAGTTAGACATGTCCAGGAATTGAACTCACTCATGAGGAGATAAAGATTTTTAGGAGAGAATGGTGGTGTGTGTGCCCACTCCCTACACACACACACACACACACACACACACACACACAACTTCCTTAAAGGCAAGATTGCTATCTGCCCTCGTGGTCTGAATTCAAAACCCTTTGGCCCACATAACATTGTAAATTTGTCTGTCTATATTACTACTGGCTAGCCAAGAACCTTAATCCAGATCACCTAACTGAAAGGCCAGCTTTTCAGCACTTTCGACAGGGCCCCCACAACAAGGCCATTAAGTGATACTCCACCACACTTCCCCCACAGAACAGAGTGAAGACATTTCCCCAAGTCTTTGTGTAATAATCCACTTTCTTCCACGTGCATTTAAACTAGTTAACACACTCCCCCTGAAAAACCTGGAGCTGAGGTGTGTGAACTGAGATGCCTCCTGTCACGGCTTCAATTTACATGCCTGTAGCTAAGCCTTTCCTGGTTCAGAATATTTAACAGGACTGGAATCCTTTAATTCAATTTTGGTAGCTGTTCCACACACATCTTCCAGGTTCTTGTTTTTTAATAACCCTGGTGAATTCAAAACTATTCCATATGCTCAGTTGTGATCATTCAACTTCAAATGGCACGTTTTGACACTGGAACACCAGACAATTTACCCCAACTGCCTCGTGTTGTTCCTTTTAATTCGAAAGCTGGGAAACCCACTTCTTGATAACTCAGCTTCAACTTCCCAAATTATTAATTACACATACTGCCACGGGATTAAACTGAAATGGCAAATCAGGAACCAGCCACTTAAATTACAGCCAGTGACCTCAAAAATCCACAATGGAAGCCACACAGTATAAGAGGACAATCTCAAACTGTTCTCTGAGCACTGGAAACAGCTTCCTACACAGTATCTTTAAGGCCCCAGTGAGAGCAGATCCTTCATGAAGTTCTGTTTTTAAGGCAGTCAAGGGTCATTAAAACTACTCCAAAGTTCGTATCAACCAGTATCATGTTTAGAACAACTGAGAAAAAGCCTGTCATTTAATAAATTGGGAAAGGAAAAGGAGCTCATCTTTTGGACCCCAGGCAGTTCAGAATTAAGAGGGCTCCTAGGTTGAGGATGGCAGCCCTGCTGTGGCAAAACATCGTTTCATACTCAAGTGATGTTAAGAGAGAGAAAAGGTGATTAGCACTTATCTTCTAGGAGGAGATAGACTGAGTTGTCGAGGGCCATTGTGTGACTTAATTTTTCATCAGTTTGGAAGACACTCGATGATTAAGTCTTATTTTCAAATTTCCTCTAAAACAAGCCCACTGGAAAGGGATTAGGGGCACCTGGTCACCCCCAAGTTCGGATTACAAAACAAATGCAAACCGCCGCCCCCCCCCCCCCCCCCCCCCCCCGCCAGAGTCTGAACTTTCTCTCCCCCTCTTCCTCCCCTACCACCTGGGGAAAAGAGAGCTATTATTAAAATAGATTCTTCAGCATAAAGGGGAAAATTTTCTAAGTGGTATGTTAGTTCCTTTTTTAAAGTAAGAAGTGAAAGGGAATAATACGAAGCCAAGACAACTACTAAACTTCAATTATTACACTGAAAAAGACGAAATCAGACTGCAAAGTGGGGGGCGCGGTTGAGAGGTAAAGGGACTAAAAGCTGGAAACTAAAGAAATGCATCCTTCCCCTCATTTCCTTCTGTATGCATGAGGGCAGTATCTTTAGAGGTCACCACCGCCTCTCGGATTTCATACTTACAAGACTGGGAATGGCAGGATGGGTGGGGGACCTTGAGGGCAATTCCCCACAAAAAGATCAGGAATCAAAATGAAAATCTAAATAACCCTAAAAGGCAAAACCACCACTGGACTCCAAAAATCTGAAAACAGTATCTAAAATAAATAGGATTTCTGGGGAAGAAAAAAAGTCATCTACCATTAAGGACACACCTTTAAAAGTTCTCGGTACATTAACTAAGTAAGCACAGACTAGTGGTCTGATGGTTCTATTTTTCAGACAGCAATTAGGTCAGTTCTCTGCACTTGTCACTACAGAAAACAGCTTTTCGGGGGGGGGGGGGGGACTAGACCTGTTTATCCTTCTCCAAGCAAAAATTAGGCGTCTGGAATCTGATTTGGTGCCGATCAAGGCAGTCAATCCACTAGGGGGAAAGTAGTCAAGAAGAAGGCTCTGGACATCCTTCACTTACAAAGCGAGGTGAAAGGCCCCCTGAGGCCCCTACCTAGTCTCCAGGCCTGGCAAGCAGCTGTGGCTACCCTGCCTCTTCTTTTGTTGGCCTTAATCTCATGTCAAGTTATTCAACCAACTCAAAAGCGATGAAGACATAATTGAATCAACCTGAACTAAATCAGACCTAGGCCTCTTAAAACATACAGCTTAATGGCTCCAACCCATCCTGAAACCAGGAAACCGGCCACGGGATCCTGTGGTACACATGGTACCCCACAACCAGGGACCCCAGGCTGGCTCCCCTTAATCAACGCGTGCTCAGGAATGCCTGTTTCTCAGAAAGAGAAACTAAGGCTCAAGGACACAAACCTTCTGTCTGGGGAGGACCACCCCCCACACACCCAAACAATAAAAAGTTAAAAAGTTTCTACTGCCGGAACGCGGACTGGGACCCACTGGGGGTCTCAGATGGGGGCCCCCAAGGCTTCGGCTCACTTCAGGAAGCAAACCTTTTGGGAAAAATCCCCGCCTGCTGTCCCCACCCCCACTCTCCCCGCCCAAGAATGCGCTTCCCGTGCTCCGAGGGTCCGCGGCGGGGGCGCCCTTCCCCGTGCGCCCGCTCGCGTCGGGGCTAAACTGAGGCGCTCGGGGCCGCACCCTCCTGTGTGCGGTTCCGCCTCCCGCCGCCCCGCACCAACTTCCCACGGGAGTTTGCGGGGCGTTCTAAGTTTGGGCGTGAAACCGAACACCTTCCCTCACTTGCAGGATGCAGGTCCCGGAGGAGGCGCGGACCCCCGACGGCCACGCCGCACCGGGCGGGCCATTGTCTCCCGTCCGTCCCTCCCAGACCCACGCGCGGCCCCGGCCGTGGGGATGCGGCCCCGGCGCCCCTTTACCTGCGGCCGTCCGGCTGCACCGCCCCGGCCGCCGCCTGAACGAGCGGCAAGGGCGGCGCGGCCTTTGTGCGTCCGCCGCGGGGCCCCGACGGCGCGGGGCCCCACACGGGGCCGCGCCATGCCCGCCTCCCACGGCCGCGGGCGCCGGGACCCCCACCCACACAGCGGCTCCGGGGGGCCGGGCTCACCTCCGGCGCGGGGCGAGGGAGCGGCGCGGGCGCCCCCTACTCGTCCGCGCGGGGACAGTGCAGGCGCGGGGTCCCTGCGCGGGCGGCCGGCGTCCGGCGGGGGGACTGTTGGGGCAGAAAGTGCTCGCAGCAGCTGTTGCGCCCTCCCCCCCCGGCCGCGCCGCCCGACGCCCCGCCCCCGGCCGCGCCTGTCACGCCCCCTCAGCGCCCGCGCGTGTGCGCAAGCGCACCCCTGCCCCGCCCACCAATGCCGACCACGCCCCCCGCGGCCCCCCGAGGCGCGAGCCCCGCAGAGCGGCGCGCGCACGCCGCTGCCGCCCCACGGGCTCCGGCGCACGCGCGCCCCGCTCCACCTCCCGCCATCCGGCCTAACGTGGCGCGCTCGCGCCCGGGCGGTTCCAGTGACAGGTATTCTGGAGGGGGGGGCTGCGAGCACCGCGGCGCAGGCGCACAGCCAATCCTCCCTGGCTGCCTCCCCTCTCCCCCCCCCCCCCCCCCCGCAAGGTGCGCCCGGGAGCGGAGGGGAGGAGCCGGTTGCCCAACTCCCGGGTCGCCCAGAATCAGGAACAAAAAAACAAAAAAAAAACTTGCCACTGGTTTGGGGGAGCTTACAGGATAGGGATGTTCAGGAAAAGGAAAACACTTTCCAGAGATTCAATGTGAGATAAGAGGATTAAATTTCTCCAAATTAGTATCTTCATAAAGCTAATTGTCTTTTTCCTTAAGACCCTGGGCTTGCGTTTCTATTATAATTTGACGTCTGAATTTGGATTTGGTACCACAAATCTACTGAGTTTGCAGAGAAATTCACTTGGGTGAAACTAGGCTTAAAAGTGGGGTCAAAACAAAAAAGAATACAGCCCCCCACTCTCCACCCCCGCTTTATGCCCAACTCACTTAAAACGTCTCCCTACCGTTTTGTTCCCGACTTATAGAAAAGATGAAAGCAAACAGGAAAAGGTTATGACTCCAAAGGCCTGGGACAGATGCCCCCTGTTTTAAGGAAGCCCCAGGGAGGAACTATGGCGGCCATAAATCACATCCAATAATTTTTCTGCTCCAAAATGCAAATGAATTCAAATATAGAATAGATCTATTGCTTCACACAGAAAGGCCAACTTGTTTGTTTCTTTTTCAAGCTGGCCCTCCGTGTGTCAAAAGATGGAAAAACATCAATAAAGCATTCATACCCATTTCTAAATCAAAAGGACGGAGGTGGGGGGGGGGGCGGAAAAAAAGACCGGAACTGGTAAGCAAGGCAGTCCTTAATAAATAGGAAGAATTCAAGAAACCAGCTTATCTAGGGGCAAGAATCTGCCTTGTAGAATGTTTTTGCTGTCGTTTTACATAACTACCAACCCACATATGGTCTCGTTAGTCTTTTTTTCAAAGGAAGTGAATCAATTACTTACTCACAATTAATTAGCAGCGCTGGAAGTAGATCCTTAAGCCAGCCCTGATTCTCATTCAAGTCCATAAGATATCGATCATTTTTAGTACTACGGTTCCTTCTCTAACCACAGATTATCTTTCTTTAAAGTTCTGGTTAAAGCCGTATAAATAAATATTCACACTCTACACGCAACAAACAGCTCAAACATTCATAAGCAGTAGACTTCATTTAACTTTGTCCCAAAAAACGATTGGGGGGGGGGGGGGAGCAAGCTTTGACACAAACAAAGAAAACTCTGAGCAAGTAAAGTGGATGGAGGTTGAGGCTAAACCGAAGTGTAGCCTCAGTCTACATGTTAATGGCTAACCTTCGCACTCTGAAGCCTTGCATACTGTAAACACAGTGCTGAGAGTTAAAAATCTTAGTGTGGAGATGGAGCATAAAGAGAAGTCCAAACTTCTCCGTAGCAATAGGGAAACAGTCAAATATTTTGACAAATAATCGTTTGGCTAAGAACAATGAGACTTGGGTCTCTCAGACCTTGTAGCTACTGAGTTATTTTCAGAGCAAAGGAAGAAAAGGGGGTGGGGGGAGTGTTTTCCTCCATGTCCTCAACAAAGCCACCACTCTAAGCCATTTTGGCATCAGATGGTCTGTTACTGTTTCTCCTCCCCCTCCTCCCACCACCACAAATAAAAGGGACAATTAAAAAAAAAAAAAAAAAAAAACTTACTATGTTGTAGCTTTTAAAATTGAAAGAGAATTGCCTTCCCTGATCTATCTGCTAGAGATTTGTATGTGATCCTGATGTCTGAGCAAAGAATTACAAAGAACCTTCCCTCCTGGAGATGTGCCAACAAAACTGGGAAATCGTTGCAAAATTCTGCCAGTGACGGCTGGGCTTGCAAACACACACACCGTGTTTTCCAAGGGACGTGGAGGGATCGAATTCCTGCCTTAGAATGCAGAGGCTCGTGCCTCGCCTTGATTTGGGCAGCGTGGGTCGTTAGTCACAATTAAAAGTCAGAAAGTCACAGGAGAATCCGAGGGACGTTTGGTTTCGTAATAAGCAGCTAAGAACTCCCCACTCCTGGGCGAAGTGGAAACTGAAAAATCGAACGTTGGTCTCCACGGCCTTGGCCCCGCCCACGCGGAACACAGCTTCGCCATCACTCACTTCCCAGGCTGCGCTACTTCTAAAGGAATCAGGTGCTGGAGGACACAGCCACCGAGAGTGGGACCCGGCTTTCCTGTCCCTGCTGCTGGGATCTACACGTGTACCCAGACTCAGGCTCCATCCCACCTCCTCCTGAACCCGACAAACCTCAGCCATGTCTCGTCCTTTTCACAGTTCCCAACCCAGCCCCAAGACACATTTCCCAATGTGCACTTATAAAAAATCACACCATTATCTCTGATTTCATCTTAGTGCTAGACAGGCCTCTTCCTTGGACTAACATCTGATTTTCTATCCAGATCCTGCCTGTATACGAAAATCTCACAAAAACAAGGGCAAGCCTGGTTTGCTGTATATACTATCTACAGGAATTATCTTTTTGAGACTAAGTCCTAATTAGAAGTGCAGATGGAATATAATCTTTCCTAAGTATTTATTTCACTGTGGAACAGATTACTGAGAAACAACTTGGAAACGAAATCCCTGGAGCTGCAGCAGAAACACACACTCGCTCGAAAGAACTCAGTGTGCAGGGCAGGAAAACCAGAAAAACTGCAGGCAGCAGGAAACAGAAAAGTTAGCCGGACTTGCATTTACAAAGGACATCTGAGAGGGAGCCAGGGGCAGCCCTCTTCCCAAGAATGAAAGCACTAAATTAAGGAGAGATAACAAAGCCAAACGAGGGCACTCTATTTCCCCTTCCTGGATTTCCACCCCATGGAAGTCATCGTTTTGAAACATTAAGTTAAGGAAAAGTAGACGGCAGAAGTTACCTTTCAGGAGGGAAGGCGGAGCTGAAGCCTGCCAGTCCACCTGGCCCGGAACAATACAGGAGGAGAGGTGATTGCTGGTTTTTACGAGCAAACCAAAAAGGGAGGGGCTAAGTAAAACTCAATTTAAATGGAGGCTGAGATATAATCCAACTTGATTGACTTAAATCAACCTTGATTGGGTTAAGAACACCATTTGATTCTAAGGACATCTGTCCCTTTGGCAACTTTGTTAACCCCTTTACAGGCACAACTGTTTGTTCCTCTAATATTGCTGTTTCCCAAGGTTGCCTTCTCTCAAAATATTCGTGGAAACTGCCTTAAAGACTTATACATATAATGTTCCCAAAGAAGCCCCTTTCAAAACTTTTTCCACTCAACAGGTTTTCCCAATGGGACAAGGGAAGAGAGAGAGAGAAAAGTAAAAATTATTGAAATCCAATCATGGCCACCAGTCTCAATCAAGAAAACCATTTTCTATTCACACACTCAAACCAAAACTTTTTAGAAGCAGGCAGATCAAGGCATTCAAGGCTAGACTGAACACATGAGATCCTGTCTCAGAAAAAAAAAAAAAAAAAAAAAAAAGCAGAACTGGGAATATAGTTCAGGTGGTGGAGTGCTTGCCTGCATGCAGGAAGCCTGTATCTGTCTCTAGCACTTCAGAAACAAGGCATGGTAGCCATGGAAGCAGAAGGATCAGAAGGTCAAAAAGTCATTCTCAGCCAGTGAGTTTGAGCCCAGCTTGCGCTGTATCATAAGTTCTTGTCTCAAAATAATAACAGTAGGGCATGATGATGCATGCCCTTTAATCCCAGAACTCTGGAAGTAGAGGCAGAGGTGATAGATCAATCACTGAGGCCAGCCTGGTCTACATAGTGAGTTCCAGGACAGCCAGGGCTATGTAGAGAGACCCAGTCTCAAAGAACATTATTAGCCGGGTGATGGTGGTACACGCCTTTAATCCCAACACTTGGGAAGCAGAGCCAGGCAGATATCTGTAAGTTGGAGGCCAGCCTGGTCTACAGAGCAAGATCCAGTACAGGTGCCAAAACTACACAGAGAAACCCTGTCTCAAAAAAAAGAAGAAGGAAAAGAAAAAAGAAAAATAAAAGAACATTTAAATATTATTATTAAAAATTTATAGCTACAGGAATATTACAGTTACTGCTCAGTCTGCTGCCACCTTGTATTATAATCAGTAAACTTTTCTTCCCCACAAATAGCTCCATTAAATTATATATACACATTTACCAGGAAATCCTATATTTTCTGGGTTGGTTTTTTTTTGTTTTTTGTTTTTTGTTTTTTTTTTTTTGTTTTGTTTTGTTTTTGTTTTTGTTTTTTTGTTTTTTTTTTTTGTTTTTTTTTTTTAAGACAGGGTTTCTCTGCGTTGCTTTGAAGCCTATCCTATCCTGGATCTTGCTCTGTAAACCAGGCTGACCTTGAACTCCCAGAGATCTGCCTGGCTATGCCTCCCAAGTGCTGGTATTAAAGGTATGCACTACCACCGCCGCCTGGCTTTTCCCTTATTTTCAACTTTGGAGCTGGGAATACAGCTGAGTGGTAGAGCACTCACCAGACATGCAGGGGGTCCCAGGTTCAATTCCCAAGCACCTCAAAAATATTTCAAATCTCACTTCTGTTAATTTACCTGTGTCTTTAACCCCACCCTGGTATGGGGCACCTAGTTCCCTCCTCTAGTCACACATGGTGACCACATACATGCTTCTCAGATCTATCTAGCTTGGCCTTCATGCCTTCTCCATCCATAACAAAGGACATCCTGCACAGTGGAGAATAGAGCCTGTCACCACCATGCTCAGTGGTTTCATATCGCCTTGGGTGACTACAACTTTCCTGGCCAGTCTGGCTAGCCTCTGGGTCAGACCTAACTCTTGTAGTCTCAAGTCTGGACAGGGTCCTCACTTCAAATCCTACACACATCAACCAGAAGTCTTCTTAGAGAACAGCTTTCCACCTGCCCAACCTCTGCCGCCATCACTTCCCACTCAAAAAAAAAAAAAAAAAAAAAAAAAAAAAAAAAAAAAAACCACCTACTTCTCCTCTTCTCGAGGGATCTGACATGGTGGCCTGCACAGGCGCATCTTCTCCCTTCACTGGGGCTCAAATTCCCAGGTGCTACCATCGAAGAGTTACATAATCCTAGACCATTATTTAATCTCTGTTAAAGTTCAATTTCCTTACCTAGAAAAAGGGTGTGGTAAGCCTGGCCTGGTGGCTCAGTAACTCCAGCTGCTCAGAAGCCTGAGGCAAGAGGATCACAAGTTCAAGACCAGACTGGGCAACCTGAAACCCTGTCTCAAAATAATAAAAACTAAATAAAGGATGTGAAGGCACATGTCAATAAGGAGACAGACAGGAGGATCTCTGTAAGTCTGTGGCTACCCTGGTTTATAGTGAGACTCTACATTAGTTAACTAAAGTTGTGACTGTATGATGCTATAACCTCAGCATTCCAGAGGTAGAGGCAGGAGGATCAGCGTTTAAGGTTGACCTAGGTTACATATTAAGTTCTAGGCTGGCCTGGGCTCCATGAGATTGCTGTCTCAAAAATATTAACAAAATAAACTAATCATGATGCTGGATGCCCAAAATCCTAAACACTCAGGAAGCTGAGGCAGGACCCTGTCTCAAAACAAAACAGGGCTGGGATGTAGCTCAATGGCAGAGCACCTCCCTAGCATGCATGAGGCCCTAGATTGCATCCCCAGGACTGAAAAAAAGAAAAAGATGCAAAGGCAGACGAGCATGACAAGAAATATAATGGTAATGCAATTATTCAGATTGCCTGCAGAAATAATACACATCTCTATAGGACTCTGGAGGCTTAATGAGACCTGTTGAGCAAACTCTAACCAGCCAGGCTTCTGGGTCCCCTGAGCTGGCTGTGAGCAAAGGAGACAGAGTGGTAGTAGAACAATGAGTCCTCGTCCTTTCTGGGCTCATCTCCTGACACAGAAAAGGGAACTAAAGAGAAGTAGAGATTCCCTTCCAGGAAGGAAAGCAAGCCATGGTCATTATGGCCAGGCGTGGTCATATTGCTCCGTGAGCTCAGACTTGGGGAGGGTTAAGCCAGGAGAGTAAGAATTCCCTGCCACCCTATGCTACCCTATGCTACCCTATGCTACCCTATGCTACCCTATGCTACCCTATGCTACCCTATGCTACCCTATGCTACCCTATGCATGCGCGCGCGCACACACACACACACCTAAAAATAAATAAATAAGGATTTGGGCTATAACCAAGTCAGGAAAGTGCTTCCCTAGCATGCACAAAGCCCTGGATCTGGTCCCTGGCATGAACTGTACAGGATGTGGTTGCTCATGACTGTAATCCTGGTGTTTTAGAAGTGGAGTCAGAAGGACCATTGGTTTTAAAGTCAAACTCTACTACTCTCAAAAAAAATTTAAAAAAGAAGAATAAAAGATATGGCTAGGTGATGGTGGCACACACCTTTAATCCTAGCACTTGGGAGGCAGAAGCAAGTGGATCTCCGAGTTCAAGGCCAGCCTGGTCTAAGGACAGAGTGATTTCAGGACACCCAGAGCTGCACAGGGAAACCCTATCTTGAAAACAATAAATAAATAAATATATAAATAAATGAATGAATGAATACATAAATGAATGAATGAATGAAAGAATGAAAATTAATATATATTAATGAGTTAACAAGGCCATGGCAAAGCCTTGGTTTGTCGTTGCAGTTGGCTACCGAAGGTCAATTCTCATTCAGCACATCAACAGCACTCCATAGAGCTGTTAATGTGTTAACCCTCTTAGTCTGTGGCCCACACACCCTCCTGATTCCCCTCAACCCTCTATCCTGGTCTCCACATGCCCCTGGTACCCCTTTTCCTGTTCAGGTAATCTCCCCCATTCCAACAGCTCAAAAAACTATCTCCAATGTTTCAATAGGCAAGCCTGGTGCCATCACAGACCTGCCTCAAGTCCCCAGTGTCTTAGAATAACAGTAAAATCTACAGCAAAGGCTGTGCGACCAGGTGGACTGCTAAGAGCTCAGTCCTTAGCTGACTAGAGATGGCTCAGTGGCTAAGACCCTGCTGAGACTGCAAACCACAGATCCAGGGAGGCTACCTAGCAGGGGGACCCTAGGATGACTGTAGCTTATAATAAGTTTGGTTTTGCCCAATCACTGGGCGTGCTTTAGTGAAACATTCCACTATTAGGATAAGAATTTGTACTGTATCAAGCTGATGAAAGGATATGCTGGCCATACTTTCAGAAGGGGAGGCTAAAATCTTTTCAGATTATGGATTAGCCTATAGAAAAAGGTCTGCCATAAATCAAACAGTGAAGGGGAAGATGAATAGGAATCTCACTTACACAACTTAAGTAAAACATAACTCTCTCAACAGATGAAGATAGGTCTCTTCTGTATTCCAGAATCTAATCAATATTTATATGTATAATTCAGCTATTATTTGACTTAAAAGGCCTTACTGGGAAATATTATAATTTTTTACTATTTTCTACAGAGGAAATACTTTCCAGTTTCAAATAACTTTGGACTTTGGAATTATAACCTGTTTTTATATTAAAAAAAAAAAGTAAGTGGAAAATGCTGAAGGACTACTGAACTCAATGTTGTATTTACATATCTATATCTGTATAAAATAATGAATATAAAGTTTGTTTAAAAAGGTTAAATAAATAAATAAATAAATAAACAAACAAACACATAAATAACATGAGGGGAAAAAAAGAACCCTGCTGAGGCTGTCCTGGAACTCACTCTGTACACCAAGCAGACATGTTAATCTAGCACTTGGAGAATCGAAGCAGTAAGAAATCAAAACAACCTTGACTCCTTGAGACCCTATCTCAATAAACTAATCAACTGCCCAGAGCTGGTGTTTCAATGCAGGCCTGGAATCTCAGTGCTCAGGAAGCTGAGGCAGAAGGTTTGTAAATCTGAAACCAGCCTGAGCTACAGAGGGGTTGATGGCTGGCCTGAGCTATGCAGAAAGACAAAAACAAAAGCTGGGCCTGGTAGTCCATGGTAGCCCACGGTAGCCCATGGTAGCCCACGGTAGCCCTTGGTAGCCCATGGTAGCCCATGCCTATAATACCAGCACTGGCAGCTGGAGGTAGGAGTCCAGAATTTCAGACCAACCTCAGCCACAGCAACTTCAAGAACAACCTGGCCCACATGAGACCCTGTCTCCAAAATAAAAATCCCAATATAGGGACCAACTCCCCCGACACCTCCTTCACCCTGACCCTCAAAGCTATCTGCTTGTCCTCCTGGGCCACTTCTCTCTCAGGGTCCCTTCCTTCTTATTCCCATCATCCTTGATTAGTCCACCCTCCTGACCCCATCTTCCTTCCAACCACAATGACCATGGGACTTGTGTCCCTATAAGAGAATCTCCTATTTTCCAAAACATGACTCAGTTCACTCTCTGGACACCAGGATGCAAAACTATTGTGGCCCCAGCCAACCTTGCAGCCTGATTCACTTAGTAAATATTTACAGTCCATTCCTTTCTCCCAAGCAACTAAGCTAGGTGGTAATTACAGGAGCCCTGCCTTCCTGAGGCTTCTATTTTACAGAAGTACATGGTCACCAAATTTAAACATAAATAAGTAGAGTGATATATAAATATGGTATCTACCCTGGACAGGTCATAGCTCATTTATACATAGGCAAATACAAAGGTGTCCAGAGTTTCATTGTAACAGGGCAAATCCTGAAATGCTGAAGACATATTTCAGAATATAAACAGCAGTTTATATTAGCAATAAAAGAATCAGAGTTCTCAGGCAGCTGTATCACCAAGACAAGAACTGACACAATAGTCCACAAAAGTCTGCCAAATTCTTTACAAAAACAGCTTTGTGTTTGGATGGGTGTCAACAGGTAGGTACCCCTTCCAAAACAGAAAACCACAGAGATCGGGAGACACCAAAAGTCACTAACTCGTGAACGAGAAGGGGGGAAAAAATCAAAACATTTGATGGTAAATGTTTTCATTTCTTTTTCTTTTTTTTTTTTTCAAGACAGGGTTTCTCTGTGTAGCTCTGCCTGTCCTGGAACTCACTTTGTAGACCAGGCTGGCCTGGAACTCAGAGATCTGCTGTCTCTGCCTCCTGAGTGCTGGGATTAAAGGCGTGTGGCCTATAAACCTAATTGCATGACATAAGCCAAACACAAAAAGATCAACACTCTCTCCTCAAATTGTATCGTCTGAAAAGTTGAACTCAAAGCAGAATACAAATAACTAAATCAGGTGTGGTAGGGCACACCTAACATCCCTCCACTGCACTGGAGATTAGAGGATCAGAAGTTCAAGGTCATCCTAGGCTAGAGCACAAGCTTGAGGCCATCCTGGACTACTTTGAGAAACTGTCTCAAAAAGGAAAAGCACCAGCCTGGTCTACAGAGAGTTCCACGACAGCCAGGGCTACATAGACCCTATCTCAAAACATACACACAAAAAAGATTTTTGGGGGGGAGGTGTCAAAGGATAGAAAAGTGAGTTAGACTGGAGAACATCCCTGGGAATCTACCAAATAGCATGAATGCAGCTGATTATGAATTAATGTGTGAAATAATATTATGGTTGGGTTTGATAGTACACACCTTTAATAACAGCACTCTAAGTGGAAGGAAGCAGAGCTCTGTGAGTCTAAGGCCAGCCTGGTCTATTCAGCAAGTTCTGGGACAGCCAAGGCTACATACATAACAGAGATCCTGTCTTTCAACACTAATATATATTATATGTGTGTGTGTGTGTGTGTGTGTGTGTGTGTGTGTATATATATATATATATATATATATATATATATATAATTTCAACACACACACATATATATGGTGTTATGTTTGTGTGTGGTGTATTAAGAGATTTCAAATATTCTAAAAGCAAGCCAAGCATGGTAGTACTGGCATGTGATCTCAATACGAAGCTGAGGCAGGAGGATTACTAGGTGTTCCAGGCAAACAAACTATCTAGTGAATTCCAGGCCAGGCTGGGCTACATTGCAAAACACACACACACACACACACACACACACACACACACACACACACACACATATAATATTAAGAAAAAATTTTTGGCTGAGTGTGTGGTACAAGCCTTTAATCCCACCACTTGGGAGGCAGAGGTAGGCAGATCTCTGAGTTCAGAACTCACACTACAGAGCTAGTTCCAGGAAAACGAGGACTACACAGAGAAACCATGTCTCAAAAAAACAAAAGAAAATCAAATTTTAAAAAAGGAAAAAAAAATTTTCAACACACCAAAATATATAAAGTAATATATACATTAATCAGCTTCAGTTTCTCATTCTACAGCATATACCTTTAAATAATATGACATTGCACCCCATAGATAAACACAATCATCATAGGTCAATCAAAAAGTAGTAAGTTTGCAAAAATCCCCAGTTTGAAGACAGCCTGGGCTACAGTGACACCCTGTCTCTAAATGTGTATGTGTATACATGTATGTATGTTTATAAATATACTCACACACACCACATATCTGCGAGAAAGACCTAGAATACTTTTTTTTATTGTATCCAGGGCCTTGTACATACTAGACAAGTACTCTGCCACTGAGGTACATCCCAGCCCTAGAAATTTTATAAACATTTGATGAGCATTGCATTCACTCCTCCCCTTTGCTGCTTAGCCTTCCCTGGCTTTCAAGTTCCCCTAACACACCAAGTACCCCCTACATGTACAAAGAAATGTGCAAGGCTTAGGCGGCTCAGTGGTTAGGGGCTTGTATAAGATCCCAAGTTTAATTCCAGCCCCTAAGCAAAGTAAAGCCTTTCTGGGCTGTTTAGCATAACCCTGCCTGGCCCTGGCCCCTTCACTGCCCCCATTCTTCTCTCAATACAAGTTAGGATCTAACACTTCATATCAAATGACCACTGGACAAGTGGATCTCTGTGAGTTTAAAGCCAGCCTAGTCTACACAGTGAGTTCCAGGACAGCCAGGGCTACAGAGCAAGATCCAGGAGAGGCACCAAAACTACAGAGAAACCCCCGTCTGGGGGGGGGGGGGGGTGTGGAGAAAAAGAAAAAAAACCAAAGTCCAATATGTGCGGGGATAGGCAATTTGTTATTTCTGGTTTCTGGCTGTGTCTCCAGCACCTAGAATAGTGTGCTTAGAGTATAGTAGGTGGAGCTGTACACAGCTGGACATACACACAGGTGCTTAGTGGACTTGAGTAGCATATACAAAGGTCCTGGTCCAACCTCCTGTGACATTTTTTTAAGGGACTCACTATATAGCCCTGGCTGTCCTGGAACTCAAAGAGATCCACCTGCCTCTGCCTCTCTAGCATCAGGATTAAAGGTGTGTGCTACCACACCTGGCTTTAAACATTTATATTAAGTAGGAAGAACCTGCATGAGTGGCATATTTATGTAATTAAATAGAAAATCCAAACGTCCACAACATGGAGTAAACAGATCTCCCCTTCAAGGATCCACCGTCTAATCACAGGTTAGGTTAATCCACACATCCAGGGTAATAGCACTCTAGAAAATGGCATGAAAGCTCTGGAGCAGCGGAAAGGGTCTGAAGGCAGTCTGGAGAGGACCTCCAGGGATAGAGAGGTGGAACACCTAGTTTTCTTTCTTTCTGCAAACGTTTGAAGATGATAGTGGGAACCCCAGAAGATAGATCACTCCAGGCTTCAGGACCAAAAGCTCCAGGAACAAGTCCAGCCTGGCATGGAAACCCGTGTATCAGCTGCCTGGAGCCTCCTGGCCATGAGCAACCAACTGGCTCAGGTATCAAGTGACCCTTCCTCAGACAGTAACACAGACCACTCAGTAACAACCACTCAGATAAGTAAGTGTGTCCAATTTTCAGGTCACTTTTACAGCAACTACAATAACTAGTAATAAACAAAAAGGGGGCTGGCAGTGGTGGTGCACACCTTTAATCCCAGCACTCAGGAGGCAGTGCCAGGCGGATCTCTGTGAGCTGGAGACCAGCCTGGTCTACCGAGTGAGTTCCAGGACAGCCAAGACTGTGGCACAGAGACATCCTGTCCTGGGAAAAGAAAAAGAGGAAACAGGAAACCATGTACTGGGGCCACGCTCTGAATCAGTGCTAACTCAGTGACCTGGGTACACTTAAGATCCCAGAAAAGACTGAGGCAGGAGGATCGAGAATTTCACATTTGCCTGGGCTGCAGAGTCAGTTCTCTGCGTAACTTATGTCTGTAAATAAATCCTCTTCCCGCACACACCTGTAATCCCAGCACAGGGGGGTGGAAGCAGGATTAAGGGTTCATATACAGCAAGAGGATGGATCTCTGTGAGTTCCAGGTCTACAGAGAGTGTTCCAGGACAGTCGAAGCTACACAAAGAAACCATGTCTCAAAAAAAAAAAAAAAAAAAAAAAGTTCATGGTCACCTTCGACTGCATAGCAAGTGAACTCCATGAAACTCTTTCTAAAAAAATAATAACAGCTGTTACATAGAGAAACACTGTCTAGGAAAAAATAATAATAAATAACCTCATATAGAAAAGAAAATAGGCAATCCAAATGACCAAACTTTCCAATTTACTAACTTCTTATTTAAGGTTCTCTGGCTGAAAGAAGCAGTATGGCATTTCAGACCCAATCAAAGCATCAATCTCAATCAGCAAACACTTCCTGAATAGGTCTTCCCGGTCCAATCAGAACACCTCCTTTGTATGCCCTTGATACCAAACTTAAATTTCTGAGGTCCAAACCAAGGCTTCACTGCCCAGCTGTGCCACCTTCACCATCTGGATGTTAAGTCTCGCTGCCTCTGTTTCGCCCATTTTACAGATGAAGGAAAGGGTACTTGGAGATACTCATACTCTGTATCGGGGTTTTGGCACACACCATTACTGTAAAGACCAGTGATTCTAGGCCTGGTGGTTCAGACCTGTAATCCCGGGCACTCGGGCAGAGACAGGGTGATTACAAATTCAAGGCCTGCCTCGGAATGAGTTCAACGCCAACCCTCTTACAGCACAGCCTGTCTTAAAACAGAAAATGAACACAGACCCAGGTAGACATTGGGTTCATTGCCCCCCAATACTCAAACTAACACAGAATACCACTGACTAAGGTCATAGACTCCACCAGAACATCAAACCGGCAGACACAGACTCCTTCTTGTTCACTGTTGTGGAGGGGGGGGGGGGGGGGGGGTGGTCGTCAGACGTGAGCCCAGATTTGCTTACTTTAGACAGTCAGTCCTCAGCTAGACGGCCGGTAAGAAGAACGCAGGTGCAGCTGTCCGAAGCACATACCTTAGAGTGGGCAAGCTTCTGTGAGCCTGAGCCTGTCTCTGCGGAGCACCAAGGACCCTCTCCGCAATTCTGGTCTGGGGAGAAGCCCGCCCAGCTTATATACCAGCAGGGGGGCGGGCCGGCAAACCTGCTACCCAATAGGCCTGCAAGAACACGCCTTGAGCCAACCCTCAAAGCGAGATTAGGGTGGGGTCCGCACACACCTCCTAGTATCAGGCAACCGGAAATGAACACAACAGTTCTCATGGACTTCCGGAACTCAGTCCTGCTTTTTGCTCAGCCTGGCCCTTCGCATTAGTTGGAACAGCAGGGATAACCGGTGGACACTGAGGGTGGAGACCTTTGGTGGCTGTGTGGTTAAGGCAACGTCTTAGGTAGCCCAGGCTGGCCTCCTAGTCACTATGTAACTGAGACTGTCTTGTGTGGATGCCTCAGCTTCTGTAGGCCTGCGGGGTGGGGGTGGGGGGCCCAGGACTGTATGAATGCTAGGCAAGAGCTCTTACCACTGAGCCACATTCCCAGCAAGCCCTGAAATTTCATAAGATGGAGCCTGCAATGACGACCAGCAAAATAACATTAGCCGTGGATCTCTGCCTATTTCCCAGTACCCAAAGAACTTTCTGGTTCAATCCCTCTGACCAAAAAAAAAAAAAAAAAAAAAAAAAATGTTGATATATTTTTACAAAGACCAAGCCACAGCCTCTTCTGGAAAAATATTTTTTGTCTTTTTTTTTTTTTTCTTCGAGACAGGGTTTCTCTGTGTAATTTTGGTGCCTGTCCTGGATCTCACTCTGTAGCCCAGGCTGGCCTCGAACTCACAGAGATCCGCCTGGCTTTGCCTCTCGAGTGCTGGGATTAAAGGCGTGCGCCACCACCGCCCAGCTTCTGGAAAAATATTTGAAGAGATTGAGTTTTGTTGTACTTCCTGGAAGGGTCAAAACACCTGATCATTGACCGACTTTCCTGAACTGTTAGACAAGGCTGGCCTCGAACTCAGATCCACCTGCCTCTGCCAAGATTAAAAGTGTGCTCACAGGCCAGCTTTAAAAAAAAGGAATTTAAAAACTAAGATACTGGGCTTTTGAGAAGTAGGAATGATACATATGTAGAAAAATGTCAAAGAATTAAAAAATATTTTTTAATAAAGAACTACTACCCTGACATGTTATCATTGCTCTTTCCACCCCCTCACATAAACGCCACACTAATGAGTTTTCTTTCTCTTCCTCAAAGGGGTGGGGGGAGGGGTGCAGTCATAAACCTCCAAACCAATAGAGCTGACTTTCCTGCAAGAACTTGTAAGCCAGCCATAGATCCCTCGAAGGAAACAAGAATGTTAGGGACAGAATAAACAGTGTGATTGGAAGTCCACAAATAAAAACAGTGTGTCCCCAAGAAAACAGAGCAGAATTTGTCTAAATGGCTCTGGTTTAACCCTCTACTAGCCAGCACAGTGGGGCTGGAAGAGGAAGCCTCCTTTCAGAAGGCTGCCAAAAGTGTTAGTTAGGCAGTGTTGTATCATGAGTTCAGCCATATGGAAACAAATACAATAGTCACTGTAAATTTTATATATATGGAAATAATAAAGTAAATGGAGAGGGTGCTGTACTGTGTGCTGCTGGCCTGGTCACACTGCAGAGTGGCCTGTGGACCACAGGGTGGAAAGCATTTCGTTGCCACATTTTCAAGTCCTCCGGTTTCCCCTTTTAATCCAAGTGACTTTGTGGTTGTTTGGCTGTATGGAAGCCCATGTGGTTTTTTTGTTTGTTGTTTGTTTGTTTTTGTTTTTTGAGACAGGGTTTCTCTGTGTAGCTTTGTGCCTCAAACTCACAGAGATGCGCCTGCCTCTGCCTCCCAAATGCTGGGATTAAAGGCGTGTGCCACCACCCACCATGCCCGGCAAGCCCGTGTTTTTATAGCTAAAGAAAATGGCTGTTTACTTTCAGAAGCGCTCAGTCACATGACTGACACAAGCCAGCCTCCTACAGGCAGTGATTTATGGGAACTGGGAAAGGCTTCTGCCTGCCAGCCTCTTCCTAGGGCCTCCCTCAGCCTTTGTAGATGGCGGAAGTGTAAATTGGTCGAGTCTGTTTGTATACGTAACAGGAGACAGGCAAGGGCCTTACAGACCTATTCATGGGTCTGGATCCAACGGCTGGGAAAAAGAAATGCACACTCTTCCCCAAGTCAAAGGAGTTACCCTACACTAGTACATAGCAATTTTCAAGTCAAAACTTGGACTCAAAGGCTCAGCCATTAGGAAACTTGCAGCTCTTGCAGAGGTCCAGGGTTCAGATCCCAAAACCCAATGGCCACTCATAACCTGTTACTCTAGAAACATGGGATCCCACGATCTTCTGGCCTCATCTGGTACCTGCATGCCTGCGCGCGAGCACACACACACACACACACACACACACACACACACACACCACACCCATAAGTAAAAATGAAATAAATCTTTAAAGATTAAATCAGAACTTTACATAATCCCAATATTTAGGAAATAAGAGGCAAGGCTATCCTGAGTTTCAGGTCATCCTTGGCTATACAGAAAGTACCAGGAAAGTTTGAGCTACAGGAAACCTTTTCTCAAATTAATAAGTTAATTAACTGAAAATTTGTTTTAATTTTTTTCTTTCTTTTTTGAGCTGAGGACCGAACCCAGGGCCTTGTGCTTGCTAGGCAAGTTCTCTACCACTGAGCTAAATCCCCAACCCCTTTATTTTAATTTTAATAGTCCACTGGGAAATAGTTTTAATAGCAAAACTATTTGGAAAATCCAAAATGCAATCACACTATTTAAATTTTACAAATCAAAGCCCAGCGGCAGTGGCACACACCTTTAATCCTAGCACTTGGGAGGCAAAGACAGGTGCATCTCTGTGAGTTTGGTCTACAGAGTGAGTTCCAGGACAGCCAAGGATAAACAGAGAAACCCTGTCTCAAAAAAAATAATACCAATCAATCGAGGTATGGTGGCACACACTTTTAATCCCAAAACTTGGGAGGCAGAGGCAGGATCTATGAGTCTCAAAAAAGCATAACAAAACAAAAAAACCTACAAACCACTTTCTTAGAAAGCAAACCAATTAACCAACCAAACAAAAAAGAATGTTGGCACACATGAAAATGTTTAAATTCACCATGCAAGTGGTCCAAGTCTGAAATCCCAGCCTTTGGGAGCCTGAAGCAGGAGGATCAGCCCAGGCTTCATAACATGACTCTATCTCAGAGAGAAAACCAAAATAAAGAAACAAGAAATTTAAACCAGCTACCAGTGGTGCACACCTTTAATCCCAGCCCTAAGGAGGCAGAGGCACGTGGGTGTCTGTGAGTTCGAGGCCAGCCTGGTCTACAGAGCAAGGACAGTCGGGACTACATAAGGAAATCCTGTCGGGAAACATCTTCCCCACCCCTAAAAAAAGAGAAAAAGATAAATCAGGCTGGGGAGATGGCTCAGCTGGTAAAGACATTGAGTACCAAGCTGCATATCCTAAATTCAATTCCGAGGACCTACAAGGTAAAAAGAAAAAATTCACTCCTGCCTGGTGGTGGTGGCACATGCCTTTAATCCCAGCACTCGGGAGGCAGAGCCAGGCGGATCTTTGTGAGTTCGAGGCCAGCCTCGTCTCCAAAGCGAGTTTCAGGAAAGGCGCAAAGCTACACAGAGAAACCCTATCTCGAAAAAAACAAAAACACAAAAAAACAAAACAGCCGGGCTGTGGTGGCGCACGCCTGTAATCCCAGCACTCGGGAGGCAGAGGCAGGTGGATCTCTGTGAGTTTGAGACCATCATGGTCTACAGAGCTAATCCAGGACAGGCTCCAAAACTACAGAGAAACCCTGTCTTGAAAACCAAAAACAAACAAACAAACAAACAAACAAAACAAAAAAAACTCCCAAAAGTTGTCCTCTGACCTCCACATGTGTTCCATGGTATGTACATACAGACAAAGTCAATGTAATGAACAAAAAAAATAACTGAAGAAATTTTCTTATTATGGAAATTTTTAGTACAGATTAAATATTATATGACACCAACAAACTCTGTATAAAATATATAGCATATGGAAAATTCTCTAATAATTCACACTTAACTATATACATGTGTGTGTATTTAGAGATATATACAGAAATCTATAGAAAACTGACATGATAATAAGAATTTATAATACTTTCCCAAATTATAAAAGAAGAGAATTGAAACAGTTGCTAACACATTGAAATTATAGAAGCAGGTGTTGGGTTGGGAGAGACCATTCTACTATTTCTGCTATCTTATTTACATGCACTTCAAATTTGCTCAGAATACTTCTAAATTGTCGTTTTTTAAAATAATGGGATATGAATGACCTTTTCTCTACTTCCTGTTTTTCTCTAATTATTTTCCACAAACCTGCTGGTAACAACCTTTGAAACGAAAGAAGTCTTTGCCCAAAAAGAAATTTAACACTCAAATCTAACAACCTAGTGAGATGTTTTCCTTGTCATGAAACTGTAGTGCCTGAAAACCGGTTACTTGTTACTGGTGCATGCAATGTTCTTTTGGGACAGCATTGTGCCGTCAGAATCTATGCTGTAAATATGATCAGATGATAAAAGCGCCCTGCTGCGAGCCTTTCCAAAGACCAGGAACCATCTAAAACACACACACACACACACACACACACACACACACACACACACACGCTGCACCTCCTTCCTGCTTCTTAAATGTTAAATGGCAAGACACTATGGTTTTATTTCTAAACTTCCATGCAGTAAGCAGAGAGCTGGGCAGAGTTCTACATACCTCGGTGCTGACTCAGAAAGGAAGGGTTCCACATTCCTTAATTAGCAGTATCAGAAGCACCCCACTTCCGTCAGCCCAGTTCCCATTTTGCCCAGCACACGGCGTGCTCAACACCCCACGGGTCCACATACAGGACCATGATGGCACTGCTTAATTTATTGTGTTCTGCTCTATTCTGTTACACACCATTCTCTCGTTCCTAGTGCTTACCGGATGAAGAGATCTGAGCTTCAAGACCTCAGACATACCCCATGTATCTGTAGATCACAGTTAGAAACAGATAAGCAGTCGACCAATTTGAAACTATAGCTGACTTGGCAGGGTGTAGTGCTGCACACCTTTAATCCCAGTACTCCAGAGGCAGAGGCAGGGGGATTTTTGTGAGTTTGAAGCCAGTGTAGTCTACTAGTGAGTTCCAGGCCAGCCAGGGCTACATAGTGAGACACTGTCAATAGTAGTAGTAGTAATAATAATAATAATAATAATAATAATAATAATAATAATAATTATGGCAATAATAATAGTAATACTAATAATATTTAAAAAACAAACAACAACAAAAGAGCTTCCTCAGCTGTTCATAGGCAAATGACTCTAAAGTGTGGTGTCCAGAAGTTTCTGTTTTAGCGCCAGTTCCCGGATCAAGTTTATGATTTGTCTTCTGAAGACAAAGCCTGAGGAAGATTTCCAAGTGACATTACATCCAAAGTAGCACATTTGTTCAGATTGGGAAAGTAGGTGGTAAAACTATTACAGCCTAAAAAAAAAAAAATCACATTCTCACAGAACATGTCGTTCCTTGTAAATATTGGATTTGAATACAGCCACGGTTACTTCAGAGAGTTCACAGGGATTGTTAAACAAACAAGCAAACAACAACAACAAAAACAAAAACAAAAAAAACATGTAGCCCCAGCTGGTGGAACTCATGGCAATTCTCCTGCTTCACCCCCTAAAATGGAATTACAGTCAACCTCAAAAATACTAGTATTTCAAGGAAAAGACCACAACTCCTGGCCAGTTTTTTAAATTTTTGTTTATTTGTTTTTGTTTTCAAGACAGAGTTTCTTTAATCTCAGAGTGCTGGGCACAAAGCAGTGTGCCACCATACCCAGGCAGGCCAGAGCTTTTTAGGTGTTAGAGAATGGCCCTAAGAAGACAATCAACAGACTTGACAGGATTTTTTTTACTGATAAACTATTTTGAAAAATATCATTTTGTGCATTGGTGGAGCCCAATTCTCCAACATATTGCGTTCCATGGTCCTTACGTGTTTGTTTGTCTGTTTATTTAGAGATAGGGTTTCCCTCAGGCTGGTCTGGACCTTGTGATCCCTCTACCTCGCAGTGTGCACCTTCATAATTGCCCTGTTACCTCACTTAGAGCTGTTCTTCCTCAAACTGTGTGTTTCCTCTTGATAGATTTCCATTTATTTTAACTGTGAATAACACAGAATGACTTGTGACTGTAATCTCCACACTTAAGCGACAGAGGCAGGAGGAAGCCAGCCAGAATTACACAGGAAGACCACGTCTCAAAACATAAACACACACACACACACACACACACACACACACACACACACACACACACACATTTAAGCCAGGCATTGAAGCACATGCCTATGGTGAGGAGGAACACGGGATTGAATAAAGCCATCCATCTGGGAAATATTGGATGATCTTGTCTCAGAACAAAAACCTTTAGGTTGGGTGTGATGGAACAGGCAACAGGTTTCAGGCTAAAGCCAGGTAGTGAGGCCAAATCTCAAAAAAATAAAACTGTGTGTGTGTGTGTGTGTGTGTGTGTGTGTGTGTGTGTGTGTGTGTGTGTTTTATATGTGTACATTTCACATACATATTTGAAATACATTTAGGTGGGCGGTGGTGGCGCATGCCTTTAATCCCAGCACTCGGGATTGAGCCAGGTGGATCTCTGTGAGTTCGAGGCCAGCCTGGTCTACAAAGCAGTTCCAGGAAAGGCGCAAAGCTACACAGAGAAACCCTGTCTTGAAACACACCCCCCCCCCCAAAAAAAAGAAATTTGTTTTATTTTATCTGTTTTTCTTTTCATATATATTTTGAGACAGAGTTTCACACTGTAACCTAGGATGACCTGGAACTCAACAATTGTCCTGCCTCTACCTCCCTGGTGCTGGGATTATAGGTGTGAGCCCCCATGCCCCTCTGAAATACATTTACTTAACGTAAGAACCATGTGAGGTTTAACAGATAGAACTATGTAGAGCCAATGACCTCGGTAAGTCGAATAGGCCTTGAATTAGGATGTGAGTTAGTAGTTGAATGCCAGTTTAGAATGTTCAAGGTCCTGGTTCAACCTCCAGCACCAAAATAAATAAATAGGTATATAAATGAATAAATGGATGGATGGATGGATGGATGAATGGATGGATAGATGGATGGATGGATGGATCCTGGAATTTTGATATTAGGGGATCATGGAAAACCCATAGTTTGTCACGTGCCCTAACTCAATTTCCCTCATAAGACACTATCACGGGCCAAATATAGTGGTTTCTGCCTGTATCCCAGCACTCTGACAGGCTCAAGAAGCATCTCACCAGTGAGCTATCCCCCTTGTAGAAGCATAAGTCACAGACTTGGGTTTTTTGCTTCACTTACTAGTTTTTGTAAGCAGACCCCTTGCATAGACCTTACATATTTAATATAGTACAGGTCTTGGGAGGCTGGCTAAGGGAAGAGTACCTGTAGGACACAGGAAGGGCCTTGAGTTCAAATACCAAAATCAAAATAAAAACATTGGAAAATACAGTACATTATTGGACAGAATCCTTAACCAAAGAAGTGAAATCTTTCAATGTCAAAGAAATCCAGCTTGAAATGGAACTGATCTAATCAATATTTGGGGGATAATACTTGCATCTAACAGAAGTTTTGCTCATCAAGAACAAGAAGACAGGTTGGTGGTGGCACACCCTATAACCCCAGCACTTGGGAGATAGAGACAGGCAGATCTCTGAGTTTAAGGCCAACCTGGTCTGCCCAGTGAGTAGCCGGAGCTACAGAGAAACACCATCATGATGGCGGCTGGATTAACTCTCAGAACTAGGCTCCCTCCACCCCTGTGGATTAGAAAGCATTTCATTTTTTTTTTTAATGAAGCAGTTAGGGATTTTGTGGTATTGTGTTCCCCAAAAATATTGTGCACCCTAATAAACTTATCTGGGGTCAGAGAACAGACAGCCACTAGATACAGAGGCTAGAAAATGGTGGCACTCACGCCTTTAATCCTAGCATTTCAGAGACAGAAATCCTTCTGGATCTCTGTGAGTTCAAGGCCACGTTGGAAACAGCCAGGCATGGTGACTCACGCCTTTAATCCCAGAAATCGAGCCTTTTATCTCAGGGAGTGATTGTAGAAAGCAGAAAGGTATATAAGGCATGAGGACCAGAAACTAGAAGCACTTGGCTGGTTAAGCTTTTAGGCTTCTAGCAGTAGTTCAGCTGAGACCCATTCTGGATGAGGACTCAGAAGCTTGCAGTCTGAGGAAACAAGACCAGCTGAGGAACTGGTGAGGTGAGGAAGCCGTGGCTTGTTCTGTGTCTCTGATCTTCCAGCATTCACCCCAATAACTGGCCTCAGGTTTGATTTTATTAATAAGACTCTTTAAGATTCCTGCTACAGGATTTTATTAAAATTATTTTAATGTAAACCTAAAGATGAAGGTTAGGAGAAAAGAGGTTGCTCAGAAGTGTGGGTACAGGCTCCTTAAGAGAGAAGAGCCAGAAAACAATTTTTACCTTGTTCTTTATTTTTTCTTAACTACTAAAAAACTTCCACAGCTCTCTTCACTTCCAGGCTCTGTAGAATATGTCAGCCATCAGGGAGACACTAAAATTCAGACCTGTCCTCTAATAAATAGTCAAAGGTTTTTTGTTGTTTTGGTTTGGTTTTTCAACACAAGGTTTCTCTGTGTAACCTGCCCTAGAACTGGCTTTGTAGACCAGGCTGGCCTTGAACTCCGATATCTCTGTCTTCCTCTTTCTCGGCCTCCAGAGTGCTAGGATTAAAGGTGTGTGCCAGCATAGCAGTTATGAATCGAAGTTTTGAGACTTTCATATTCCTGGGTTCCATCTGAAGCGATGCAAAACCACAACAACAACAACAACAATAATAATAAATAATATACAGTCAGGGGCTGGGAAATTATTACTTACCATGCACAAAGCCCTGGATTCTACCCTTAGCACCACATAAATGGGGCCTGGTAACCCAAGCCTTGAATCCCAGTGCTAGGGATTTGGAAGCCAGAGATTTAGAAGTTCAAGGTCACTCTCTCCTTTATAGAGAGTATTTGAAGCCAGCCTGGGCTACTTGAGATCTTGTCCCCCAAATTAAGTAATTGATTCTAAGCTTTATTGTCTCAGACACAAGGACACCTACCACAGCTGGTAGCTTCTGTCCTGTTCATCTAGAATCCAGTGGGGAGGGTGCTCCTTTGCAGTCATTCACTGAGGCTCTCAGCAGCTCTGCCACGGTTTGGACTCAAGCACTGCCCTTTGCCAGCCAGCGGTGCCTGCAGAAACTGCAGATATTGTCGGGACTGTTAGATAGCAACCTTGGGCCTCCTGGCTCTACTGATATTTCTTCACCTATCTTCATTGGTTGGGGTTATTTCCTTAGTCACAGACTGGCAGTTATTTGGGAGGCTGTCAATAGGAACTATGAAGATAAACAAATTATTTGAACAAGAACACAAAATATATATACACGCTCTATCTTTGGGGGAACCTTTGATTTTTTTTCTTTCTGTTCCTTAAATTTCAGGTGATTTTCAGAATTGTGATCTGTTGTTTGCATCTTTCCCAGGACATCTGAAGGTTTAAACCTTCTGCAAACATTTACATTTCCGACCAGCCAGCAGCGCTTAATATCTTCGACACTTCCTAAGATTAGAAAAAGGAGGAGAAAGCTTAGGGAGATTTGGCAAACAAACCTGTCATAATCTGGCAAGGAAGTGCTGAGCAACAGTATCTGGGTCTGACTTTATTGGAACGTTTGAGAGCAATTAAAATGTCTTTTCTTCCCACTTATTTTAGAATGTTTTAAAGCACACACAGGCATAGAATTGAAAACTGCTTTGACAGTGGAAATGAATTATCAAGCTGATCAGAGATGTTCCTACCACTCGGTAGACTGTCTATATATAATCCTTCCTCATACTTCCTGACGTCCCTATGAGCATAAACAAAACAAACAAACAACAAAACACAGGGATGGTGGTGAAGGTCTAATCCTACCACTCTGAAGGTGAGACAGGAGAGTGAGAAGTTCAAAGCCATCCTCTTCATGAGGCCCCAGGTTCAATTCCTAACACAGCAAAAATTAAAATATAAATAAGCCCTTGAGCATCATGTGTGTGTTGCAGGGAGGTGCTCATGCCACGGCCTCCATGGGGGTCAGAGGTCTTCCCTCTCCCTCCACTATGTGGGTGTCAGGGCTACACTTCATTTGCCTCCTGTAGAACCCCTCCCAGCCACCCCCCACCTCCCACCCCCACCCGGCACCCCCAGCACTGAGCCCTAAGACCAGCCAGTCCTTGCTTGGTCTAAGTCCCGATAACTGATCTGTAGGGCAGTTTTGCTTTTGGGTAAGGTTTTATCCTCTCTTTCATTTCTGTTTTGTTTTTGAGACAGGGTCTCACTATGTAGCCCTGGCTGGCTACATAATTCAATTTGTAGACCAGGCTGGCCTCAAACTAACCAAGAGCCATGTGCCTCTGCTTTGAATAAAATTTTCACTTTGTAAAACCAACCAACCAACCAAATAAATAATAAATAAATAAGTTTAACTTAAAATGCTGTTTAAATTAAATGTATTCTCTTCCTGAATAAGTATGGCCCTTACTTATCCTGGTGTGTCCTTGAACTATCTCCAACGCATAGGGTTTTTGTGGTTTTGTTTCTTGTTTTGTTGTTGTTGTTTTGTTTTGTTTGTTTTTGGTTTTTGTTTTGTTTTTCACATACTACCAGTGATTCCGGTTTCCCTTGCCAGGATTAAAGGAGCCCTAGGTGTAAAGGGAACCTCACAGGGCAGGCTCCGGGGAGTCCTCGATTCAGGGTGTCCATCTGTCTGCCCCTGTCTGAACTACAGAAAGTTGCCACAACCCTCTTCGACCTTGGCTCCACGCAGAGGCAAAGCTCACGAGTGGAAACCGAACCAGTCCCGACTTAACCCGGCAGTCCCTAGGGACAAAAGTGTGGTTGTGCAATTTTCTCAGTAAGATGACCCGAGGCGGGTGGTGTGCTTGCCGGTCACACTGGAAACTGTTTCTGGTGTGTTTTGGATTCTCCACACTCAGCACTTAGGGCCTGTGACCGTCGTGTTAGGCGACTGTATTTTGAGAGCATGTGGTAGAAACTGGGATTTTTTCCCCTTCTTCCTCCTCCTCTCTCCACCCCTCTTCTGCCTTAAAAACAAGATAAGCCCGTATGCAAATAGATTCCGGGTAACCTCTGAGACTTCCACAACCTTATTTACTGAGGTACAGAGTCTTCCTGCGACCAGACTAATTTTTATTTGCATGCCTAGAGCATTACCAATATTCCATGTTTGAGTCCCTGAAGATGGCTCTGGATTTATCACTCGAGGCTGCTTTCAACCACACCAAAGGGGAAATGTGCGTCCTCTGTGTCAGACTGTTTATATGGAGAGACACAAAAGAGAAAGGATTTTTTAAAAATTTTTTTATTTAAAATTTTTTTTTTTTGCATTTTAAAAATGAATCTTTCTAGATTAGCAAGGAAAGTAATGGGTTTCGTGTGTCATTTTCATTTTCCCGTGTCAGGACATTTAGTTCTATTGGTTCAGGAATATTTAAGGAGGTTTTAAAACTGAAGTGAGTTTTGGAAGGGGATGTGGCTCAGCAGCAGAGTGCTTGCCTAGTTTGCCACACAAATAGATTCATTAAATTTAAAAATATAAAATGGAAACGTGGACACATGACTTAAAGGTAACATTTGAAATAGTTTTATTCATGTAGTTTATATGTTTAAAGAAGCAGACAGTGTGCTATTCCCATAAATACAGCTATTCTCCTTTTGAGGTTAAAAACTCAAGTTTTTTGTGGAAGAAGTATACTTTTCTATGTTGAATAGTTTAAGGTGGAAAAATAGCCCTCACCCAAACTCCTCTAAACAAGCCTAATTAGACCTACTGGGTAATAAACAAAGCTGAATGGACCTGTAAAAGTGGAAGGAGGGCTTTGTGGAAGGTGACAGGGGTTGGGAAGGGCAGAGATGGGAAGGAGTGAGTGACCAGGACCAAATGCGTTATATTCCTGTCTGAAAAGGTCCTAATGCAGCTCATTTTTATAAATAATTAATAGATGCCAATTAAAAAGACAAATGAGTGAATAACTTTATGACAAGAAAACTAAGAAAAATAGTAAATGAAATAGAAAAGAAAAAGGAGGACAGCTTCAAGGCGCTTGTCAGAGAGAGCCTGAAGCCTGAAGGAGAGTGTGTGACAGTTTGTTTTCAAGAGCTGCTGCCGCCGAGTTATCAGGTGGATGAACTCCCTCTGCAGGGTGTAAACATGCAGCCAGGATGCCTGGCTGCTCCAGCAGCTCCTGGATATTTAAGAAGCTTCTCAAAGCCAGTTCTTCTCCAACACCAATTACGGCGCTTTTCTGAAGGGAAACACTGAGTCGCTCATGAAATCATCAAGATTTCGAAACCTGCTTACACCACTTTTTTTCTCTTTCTTTCCTACCTATGCCAAAAGCAGACAGTAGCCCAAACCTGGAGAGGATGTACCAGATTATTTGCTTAGGACTGAGTGTTTTGGCAGAGTGGGGATGGCTGAAGGTGAGTGAGGTGTTCTGCCAAGGAAGGAGCTCAAAACTCCCCCTACCCTGCTGGTCCTCTGTGGAGGGGCTTATCGTTTTCTCCCCGGGGCCTGTGATTAACTAACTCTGGTGCAGTAACTATTTGGCCATACTTCTGGCCGGCCTCCAAGTTTCATGTAGAATTGTAAATGGGCGTGACCCCCAGATAGGCTAGCCTGTGTTCTCAGGAAGCCTTACATACAGCCTCAGCCCTGCAGGATTTGGCCAGCCAGAGATGGGTTACAGAGTGTTTGGCTAGGGAGTAGCATCTTCTTGATCTGTTTCTCACTACTGTGTCAGCTCAGGCTAGCACATTGGGACCAAAGGAAGGTCAACAAATATTTGTGTCAGGAATAAATGTGAGAAAGGTGGGTTTTAGCTTGAAATAGCTTTATCCTGTCTTTTTTTTTTTTTTTTTAAAGGGGAAGAGTGTTTGGGATACTTTTTTTTTTTTTTTTTTTTTTTGCCAGAGCTGAGGACCGAACCCAGGGCCTTGCGCTTGCTAGGCTAAATCCTCAACCGGGATACTTAATTTTAAATAATTATTTATATTTATTTATTTTTGAGATGAGCTGTCATGAAATCACAGGCTGCCATCTATAATTTGCTTTGTAGCTGAGGCAGGCTTTGAATTCCTGCTGCTTCTGTCTTCACCTCTTAGAGTACAGGTGCACCATCATTGGGGGTTTATGTTATGCTAGGCAGTCCAGCCCAGGGTTTCCCACATTCTGAGCAATCACTCTACCAACTAAGCTATATTCCTAACATTGTTTATTTATACTTTTTTTTTTTTTTTTTTTTTTTTGAGACAGGGTCTCTCTCTATGTAGTCCTGGCTGCCCAGAACTCACTTTGTAGACCAGACTGGCATCTAATTCAGAAATCCTCCTGCCTCTGTTTCTGGAGTGCTGGGACTAAAGGTGTGCACCATCACATCCAGCCCTTAATGTGCATTCTTTAAAAGATTATTATTATTTTATGTGTTTTGCCTTCATGCACATTTTGGTGTCTGGGGAGGCCAGAGAGCATCAGAACACTGGAAATGGAATTCTAGATCGTTGTAAGCCAACGTGTGGGTGCTGGGAACCAGACCCAGGTGCCAGATCTCATTTAAATTCTTAGAACATAATTTCAGCCAGACAGGATGGCATGGACCTCTAATCCCAGAAACCCAGACCCAGGTGCCAGATCTCATTTAAATTCTTAGAACATAATTTCAGCCAGACAGGATGGCATGGACCTCTAATCCCAGAAACTGGTAGGTAGAGGCAATTCCAGGCCAGCCAGGGTTATGTAGTAAGAGTAAAACAAACCTCGACCACATAAATTTATGTAAAATCAGTAGCTGGGGGTGGGGGTGATACAGCATAGTTAAGCAGCAGAAGTTTCTGAATAGTTGCTGCTAGAAGCTTCAGTATTTTGTCTTCAGCGAGGAGGACTGTAAAATCTCTCCTTTGAATGGCACCTTCTGTTTGCATGGCAGTGTTAAGAGGATTTCACAGAGACTTCAAGGCAGGGAGGGGAGGAGAATGCCCCACTTGATAGACCGACAGTGACTCAGAAGAGACAAAAATCAGCCCTATAGGATTCCAGGACTCAGGTCTTGTCTTTCCCAAAATTTGCATATTCTTATCTTACAGGGGAAACCTAGGAGATTGTGTGTCTTGCTTTCCTATGAAACCTGTGTTTGTTAAGTTCTGGAATCCACAAGGAAGGTTTCAGCTAGTTTCCTCTCTGCCTCGAAGCTTCCTGTCCCCTCCTTCTTCTCCCTCCCTCTGAGTCTCTTGTTCTCTCTCTCCCTCTCTCTCCCTTACAACAGACAGATCACCTGTAAGAGAAGGAAGTGGTCTAGAGTATGGGTTTCCTGTGAAATGGCTTCCTCTTTCTTTTTTCTTGCTGAGTGCATTCTGGTATTATTTTATCCCAGCTCTTCCCGCTTGAGACCCTCTCTATTCCGTCCTTGTCATCCACTAACATCTTATTAATGATCCCCACTGAGTTTTAATTTCCTTTGTGTGGGTAGCTAGCTGTGTGTTTGAGTTCACATTTTTAACAAGGATGTAAGACTTGGGCTTTTTCCTGTCATTTAGGGAGACTTTTCCTTTTAAACTCTTATCCTTTTTCTGGTGATTCACCCAGCGGGTGCTACACTGACCCCGTGGGAAACACACTGGAGTTCGCGGACAAACTGACACTGACGCTTAGGATGAGGGGGGGGCGTGTCTCAGGTGGGTACACAGAACCCCTGGGAGACTGGGCATTTTTGTTGGGGTTTGACAATCTTGGGAAGGAGGAGGAAGGCTATGTGAGGCGGAACTCTGCTGTATTACTCAGCTAAAAGTCCCGGTGCCCTGCCCTCCTGCTGGGCTGGGCGGAGTCAGCCTTTCCCTCTCCCCTGGACATTCTATTGGGCTGTCTTCCAGTGCAATTTCATTTTCTTTTTCTTTATAAAAATATCCATATGTTTATTTTATAATTAATTTAAATTTACATATCAGCCTCGGATTCCCCCATCCTCCCTCCTCCCACCCCCCAGCCCTCCTCCACAATCCACCTTCCTCTCTCCCACCTCTTCCAAGGCAAGGTCTCCCCTGGGGAGTCAGCCCATCCTGGTGGATTCAGTTGAGGCAGGTCCAGTCTCTCCTCCCTGCACCAAGGCTGAGCAAAGTGTCTCAGCAAAGGCCCTAGGTTCCAAACAGCCAGCTCATGCCCCAAGGACAGTTCCAGTTCCCACTGTCCAGAGGGCCTCCCAAACAGTTCAAGCTCATCAACTGTCTCACTTATCCAGAGGGCCTGGTCCAGTTCCATGGGGGCTCCTCAGCTATTGGGCCACAGTTTATGTATTTCTGCTAGTTTGGCTATTAGTTCTTGTGTTTTTTTCTAATCATGGTCTCGATATCTCTTGCTCATCTCATCCCTCCTCTCTCTTGCCAATTGCACTCCTGGAGCTCCTCCTGGGGGTTGGCTGTTCAATTTCATTTTCAAACCATGTGAAAGAAAACTCTGTTCTCTGGTGTGTGGTACTCCTCACTGAGGTGGCCACCGCCTCCCCGTAGTTTCTCTGGGTCCCATTTGCAGAGCACTGGCCATTTGGGGGAGGAAAAGGACTGTCACCAACCACACGGCTTAGGGGCACTTCTTTATTCCTGGGGGCACCTTCTGAACTTCACTTGTATTCTTTAGTTAGTCCTAAATGCAACCCTAAGTGGGTCAGGAACTATGAGTGTCCTCAGTCACAGACGGGAGCCAGGTGGTGGTGTACGCCTTTAATCCCAGCACTCAGGAGGCAGAGGCAGGCGGATGTCTGTGAGTTCGAGGCCAGCCTGGTCTACAGAGCTAGTCCAGGACAGGCTCCAAAGCTACAGAGAAACCCTGTCTCGAAAAACCAAAAAAAAAAAAAAAAAAGGAAACAAAGCCAACCAGAACAAACTAAAACAAACAAACAAACAAAATCAACTCTAGCTTTAGCTTTAATGCTTGGAAAGATGTTTTTCTCTCTCTCTTTTCTTTTCCTGAGACAGGGTTTCTCTGTGTATCTTTGCACCTTTCCTGGATCTCGCTCTGTAGCCCAGGCTGGCCTCCAACTCACAGAGATCCGCCTGCCTCTGCCTCCAAGGGCTGGGATTACAGGCGAGCGCCACCACCGCCGGCAGGATGTTTCTCTTAATCTAGCTTCTATTTACTCAGCCACTAATAAAAAAGGTGGGTTTTTTTGGGAGGAGAAGATGGGGAACTAGGGGCTGGGGAGATGATTGGCTCTGTGGTCAAGAACACTGGCTGCTCTTGTAGAGGACCCAGAGGACCAAGCTTGTAGGTTTGATTCCTAGCAGCCACATGGTAGCTCACAGCCACCTGTAGCTCTAGTCCCAAGGGATATAAGACACTCATTGGGCACCAGCCATGTGGTGCAGAGACATAGGTCCAGGCAAAATACATACACAGGAAAATAAATAAATAGATAAATCATTTGTAAGAGTTTTGTTTAATTTTTATACATTTTAAATATATTAAAGTGTATTCACATGCCTGTGTAAACATTTCTCATCCACAGCATGGTAAAAATGCTCTTTGTTGTGAGGTCGGAGGCTCAGCTGCAGGCGGATGGACACTTCATTTGTTGTGGAGACTTTACAAGCCTGTAGTGTTTTCATTCTGAATCCATGCGATTGGTCCTGGTGGACACAGCCCAGGAGGAAACACACACACACACACACACACACACACACACACACACCCAGACTTGATAATGTTCCGGAAGCTTCTTATTCTGGATCAAATCCTCACTATCATTTCTCTTCTGGTGATTTGCCCCCACCTCGTCCGAAGAGGAAGGGAGCCACAAACACTCTTTCCTGTTCTTTTAAATCTTTCTTCTTCTGTTTATTTTGTTTTTGTTGTTCTGTGGTTCTGGGGATAAGCCCACAGCCTTGATCTTTATAAACAGTCTGCCACTAAGCTGCACCATAGCTTTCTGTGTGCAGGCTTTCCTCACACACTTTTTTTTTCTTTCTTGGAGATGTCCTGTGTAGCCTGGCGGGCCTCAGAATCACAGAGATCCACCTGTCTCTGTCTCCTGAGTGCTATGATTAAAGATATACACCCTACTACACATGTTTTAAAAAACAAAGCACCCACTATATCAAATAACATTACCATTGTTTTGTTTTGCCTTTTTTTTTTTTTTTTTTTTTTTGAGACAGGGTTTCTTTATGTAGCCTTGGCTGTCTTGTAACTAGCTCTTTAGAACAGGCTGGCCTTGAACTCACCAAGACCCAATTGCCTTTGCTTCTCAAGTGCTTGGATTAAAGATGTACACCACCACTGCCTGGCTAGTGCAATTTTTTTATAATGATAATTTAAATTTTTCCCTCAGATTTAACAGATTTATTTATTTTATTTTTATGTGTGACTGCTTTTCCTGCATGTATATATGTATGTATATTATATGCATGCCTGGTATTCTTTGGACCTGGAGTTAAGAATTAGTGTAAGTCATCACGTTTATGCTAAGAATTGAACCCAGGTCTCTCTGCAAGAACAAATACTCTTAACCACTGAGCTGTCTTGCCAGCCCAGCTGTATGTAGAGATTAAAAAATAAATAAAACAGCAAGGGAGGTGGGTGAGGAGACGCAGCAGACTGGAAGAAATAGGTCTAGTTCTGCTTTTGGGGGGTCGGTAGGTAGAGTTTTTTGCTTTGTGCTTTCCCCTCATTTCTAGCTTTCTTCCAAAAGGACACTAATTTTTCAGAAGTTATTTATTTCATCTAACTTCAAAGGCTGTGTCTACTGCTTTTAGACATTATTACTACTACTAATTATTATTATAGTTTGTTTTTCTTTTCTTTTCTTTTTTCCAGACAGGGTTTCTCTGTATCCCTGGCTGGCCTGGAACTCACTGCAGACCAGGCTGGCCTTGAAGTCACAGAGATCCACCTATCTCTGCCTCCTGAGTACACCTCCATAGCCCGTCTATTTTTCTTTTTTCTTTTTCTTTTTCTTTCTTTTTTTTTTTTTTTTTTTTTGAGCTGAGGATCGAACCCAGGACCTTGTTCTTGCTAGGCAAGTGCTCTACCACTGAGCTAAATCTCTAGCCCCATCTATTTTTCTTTTTTTCTTGAGTGGATGCATGTATGTGTATTTATGTATATGGGTGTGATGGTGATATTTTATTTGTACTGAAATGTGATTTTATTTGTATGTTAATAAAGTTGCCTTGGGGTCAGAGCAAGCCATAGCAGAAGCTGGGCGGTGGTGGTTGCACACCTTAATTCCAGCACTTGGGAGGCAAAGCTAGGCGGATCTCTGTGTGTTCAAGGATACAGCCAGCGTGGCAACACAGGACACAGGAAGTAGGCCTCTTGCAGAGAGGAAAGACAGAAGCAGCAGTGAAGGGTAAGGTTTTCAGCTCTCAGCTATTGCTCTGACCTCTTGGCTATTAACTCTGTATTTGGCTCTGTGTTTCTTATTTAACAAGACGGATACATCTATAGTGTGTGGATAAGTGTGAGCACATGTGTGTATGTTTATAAGTGTGTATGCCCATATGAGTGGAGGTCAAAGGTCAACCTTGGATATTTATCTTTCTTCAGGAACTGTGTACCTTATTTTTGGGTCTTTCACTGAATAGGTCAGACTGGCCAGTCAATAAACTCCAGGATCCTCTTGTCTCTACCTTACCAGAATTAGACACGTGCGTGCGTCTGTCTGTCTGTCTGTCTCTGTGTTTTGGGAATCTGAACTCAGCTCCTCATACTTGAAAGGCAGACACACATTATTGACTTGAGTTGTCTCCTCAGCCCTGGTTGTTTCTTGTTTGTTTTGGGAGTGTCTTACACTAGAGGTAATCCTACTGCTTCGCCCTCCTGCGTGCTAGGATTTGAGGTTTGAGGTACCATATCTGTCTGTCTTTCCATTTTTCTTTCTTTATCTGAGGTAGACTTTCAATCTGTAGCCCAGGCTTGCCTCAAACTTTGTGCCATTGTCCTGCCTCAGTCTTCTAAGTGCTGCAATTTCCGGTTCACTCTATTGTACGCAGCTCTTTTTATTTGTCTGTCTATCTATCTATCTATCTATCTATCTATCTATCTATCGACAGTCTCACAGGACAGACTTGGCTGTTCTGGAACTTACTATGTAGACCAGGCTGGCCTCGAACTCAAAGATCTGCCTACCTCTGCCTTTAGAGTGCTGGGATTAAAGGTGTATGTCACCCCTACATCTGGCCTGTAAATTATTTTTTAAATGTTTGTAATAATTTCCTTTCTTGTTCACTCATGTGTTGGGTTTTAGGGATGAATATTTTCTGAAAAAGCAGAAAATATTCAATATATTTCTTCATATGGAGGAAACCAGCTTCTGTGTCCGGCAGGTTCCTTGGTCTTTTGTTTTGCTTGTTTAAATTTTTTTTCTTTTCTTTTTTTTCTCTACTTGTTTGATTTTTTAAGACAGGATCTCACTTAGCCCAACTTAACTTTGAACTCACTCTGGAGCCAGAAGATGACTTAGAGCTTCCGAATTTCCTGCCTTCACATCTTGAGTAGTGGACTTACTAACACGGACCACACTTGATTTGTGGGGTGCTGGGATGAAACCCAGGGCCTCAGGAATGCTCCACATTCTCTCCCATGTGAGCCACATCTGCAGCCCCTCCTTGGGCTTCCCTGAACTGTGAACCTTGCCAAGAGCCTGAACATTTGCATTGGTTAGTCTTGGTTGTCTGGATTGGGAAATGCCTTGAAGGTTAGTGCAAACACGCCTCTGGGTGTGACAGGCTTCATGAACACTTCAATCCACAGGCAGATGCATCTGAAGAGGTTATTGGGAGGCAGTGGTACGGCTCCCTGGCTGTAGCAAACCCTGGTTCCTTCCAGTCTCCATGATGGGAAGTCCTCTGCTCCACCCCCTCACCCCACCGCACCCATGACCCAGGAAACTGCCAGACCCAGAGCAAACACATCCTTCCTCTCTTAAGCTGTTTCTGTCAAGCATTTCGTCAGAATGTGGAAAAATAGGAATTAATACAATCATGTTGTTGCCACTGGCACTGTCATTTGGAAGATTCTCAAAAGCCTTCTAAAAATCATTTCCTTGGTTAGTGTGTGTAGGGGGGGCAGGAGGAGGGAGGGAGGAGCATGTGGAGGTCGGAGGAGGACAGCCTTGGGGAGTTTGTAGGGATCAACTTCAGATTGTCAGTCTTAGCCGGAAGTGCCTTTACCAACTGAGCCATTTCACAGGCTTCAGATGATTCTAAATATATTAAGAGGTGCTTTTTTTTTTTTTTTTTTTTTTTTTTGTCCTGAGACAGAGTTTCTTTGTGTAGCCCTGGCTATCCAGAACTTGCTCTGTAAACCTGGGTGGCCTTGAACTCACAGAGGTCTGCCTGTTTCTGCCTCCGGAGTGGTGGGATTAAAGTGTGCGCCATCACCACCTGCGGCTCCCCCTCGATTTTTTAGATAATGTTTAACTATCTCCCGGTGTAGTCCTCAGTCTACCTTCTGAGTGCTGGGATTAAAGGTATGTGCCACCACCATGTGGGATGTTGGGCTTCTTTTAAAAATTCGTGTTTATTGATTTTATGTTTATGGGAATTTTGCTTGGACGTACATCTGCATACCTTGTATGTGCCTGGTGCCTGCAGAGGCCAGAAGAGGGGATCAGAGCTCCTGAGTCTGGAGTTACAGCAGGTTGTGAGCTGCCATGTGGGTGCTGGGAACCGAACCCAGATCTTCTGAAAGAGATTTTCTTCACTTCTTTTCTTCACTTCCAAATCCTCCCCAGCTGGGCTTCTTTCCCAAGAGAAGTTGTTGGTTTCTTTTCCTGTTGCTGTGATAAAATATCCAGGCAAGCCAGGTGGTAGTGGCGCACACTTTTAATCTCAGAGTTTGGGAGGCAGAGGCAGGCAGATCTCTGTGAGTTCGAGGTCAGCCTGGTCTACAGAGGAAGTTTTAGGACAGCCAGGGCTACACAGAGAAACCCTGTCTTGAAAAACAAAAACAAAAACAAACACACAAAAAGTCCTGGCAAAGACAATTCAAGGGACAAAGGATTTATTTCAGCTCACAGTTCAATAGTACAGTTGATTCTAAAGGAAACATCCAGGAGGCAGGAACCTGAGCCAGCTAATCACATTGCACCCACAGCCAGGAACAGAGAACAACAAACACATGCTGATTTCTCGGAACAGTCCCGAACCCCTGCCTAGGGAATAGTGCTGCCCATAGTTGAGATGAATTAACCTAATCAAACAGTCCCTCCTCACAGGCCCCAAGGCTAACCCAAGCTACATAGTCCCATCCACACATGCCTAGAGGCTGTCTCTCCTGTGATTCTAGATCCTGCTCAGCTGCCAGCTAACACTAATCATCATATTGGTAAAGCATGTGGATTTTGTAAAAGCACTACTCTCTATCCTCTTGGAGCCATTGTGATGGCTAGTATGGACAGTCTCCTGGGAGGCAGACCTCTGGGTGTGCCCAGGAGGGAGTCTCTAGACACGACAGTTGATGGGAGAAGATCCACCGTGCATAGGGGTGTCATCTTCCCATGGGCTGGGATGCAGGGGCCACTAAAAAGAAGAAATGAAGTTGAGAACCAGCATTCATCTGTCTCTGCTTCCTGACTCTTGAAAACGCAATTCAACTGGCTGCCATGACTTCCCTGTCATGATGGACCGGACCCCTCAAGGTGTGAGTGAGAACAAACCCTCCTTCCTTTCTTCCTTGAGTTTCCCATGTCAGGCATTTAGTCACCACCATGAGAAAAGTGTAAAACACAGAGAGACTGAGGGCTGGGGCTGTAGCTCAATTGCTAGATGCTTGCCTGATGTGCACAGAGCCCTGAGTTCCTCCCAAGCACGGCACAAACTCGTCCATTCCTGTAATCCCAGCACTCAGGAATGGGGGTATCCTGGGCTATAGTGCAATGTAGTGAGTTCAAGACCATCCAAGGTTAGAGGACTAGAAACCCTTTCCAAAAGCAAGTAAGTAAAAACTGTAATGACATTTTCAACTTTTATAATGGTGATCTTCTATTTATAGATATCAGTACAGGGCTGGAGAGATGGCTCAGCAGTTATGAGCACTGGTTGCTCTTCCAGAGGATGGGAGTTCAGATCCCAGCATCCACAGAGGGCAGTTCACAACTGCCTATTACTCTTACTTCAGGGGATCTAATGCCCTCTTCTGGCTCCCTCTGGTATCTACACTCACTTGAGAATACTCACATGTGGACATACACATAAACATAATTAAAAATTAAACAAATAAATCTTTAAAGAAATACCAGGGCTGGAGAGATAGCTTAATGGTTAAGTACACTGGATGTTCTTCCAAAGGACCCAAGTTCAAGTCCCAGCACCCACTAGCTGGATCACAATCATAATTGCTCTTAACTGCTGAGCCATCTCCCCAGACCTCTGTTTTTGTGAAAAGGTCTCATGTAGGCCAAACTCACTATGTAGCTGAAGATGGCTTTGAACTCCTGACCCTCCTGCCTCTGACTCCTCAGTGCTGGAACTATAAGGGAATACCACCAAGCCTAGTTTTTAGGTAGAGCTTCACACGTGCTAGGCAAGCACTCTTACCTGGGCCACACCTCCAGTTCATGTTATTGTTTTTGTTTGTTTGTTGTTTGTCTAATACTGTGTATTGAATGCAAGGCCTCCCACATGCTAGACAAGCATTACTACTGAACTGTATCCTTAGTGAGAACTTTCTCTGTCCTCCACACACTTGGTGTGTGTGTGTGTTCTGTCTGTCTGTCTTTTCTTCCCTCCCTTTCTTCACTTTTGAGTCAGAACTAGGTAGACCAGGCTGGTTTAGAACTTGCAGCAGGAGCTGGAGAGATGGCTCATCAGTTAAGAACATTTGCTGTTTTTCCAGAGGACCAGAGTTCAGTTCTGAAGCTCCAAAGGATCCAACACCTTCTTCTGGCCTCTTCCAGGACACACATTCACTCAGACACACAATAATAATAATAATCTTTAAAAAAAAAAAAAAAACAAGAAGAACTTAGTGATCTTCCTTCTGATCTGCCTTCTGAGTTCAGGGATGGCCGGCTCCAGCCATGATTCTTCATTTACACCGGAGAAGAAATTGAACCCAGAGCCTCCATGCATGCGAGGCAAGCACCCTGCTGACTGATCTACACCCTCCAGTCCCATTGCTGCTTTCTATAGCCACTAAGAATGCCTTGGTGGCGGGAATGGTGGTGAAGCCATCAACCCCAGCACTTGGGAGGCAGAGGCAAAGGAATCTCAGAGTTCGAGGCCAGCCTGGTCTACAGAACGAGTTCCAGGACAGCCAGAGCTACACATAGAAACCTGTCTTGAAAAATTAGAAACAAAAAGAAAGAAAGAAAGAAAGAAAGAAAGAAAGAAAGAAAGAAAGAAAAGGAAGGAAGGAAGGAAAGAAAAAAAGAATGGCTTTGTATTTTGAGGAAGGAAATCAAAAGAAAGCAAAATTTGCAACATTATATAAGGTCCCACTTAATATCCAAACATTAAGTTATATTAGAACAGCTACATTGGTTCTGCTTTTACTTATTTTCTCCACTTGATTTTGCTATCACAGAGTTGAGTACATGTCACAAAAACAAAAACCCTAGAATATTGATGGAAAATACTTGCTGACTACTGTCCTCAGGGTCATTTGAAGAGAAGTTTAATATAAGTGAGCAAGCTACTCTCATATTTAGCTGAAGGTGCATCCAAGTGGAAGTCACAGCAAATTGGAAAGTCTTGAGGCAGGATTGTGTTTGATGTGTTCCTAGTAAGATGAGGGAGTCATTGGGACCAGGACAGAGCAATAAGGCCAGAAAGTAGAAGGGGACCAGACCACATTCGGTCCCAAGTGAGAACATCATCATCTCCTTGTCCTAGGAGAGGTAGCCTCAGCAGCTTTGAGACAAAGGGTGTCATAAATGTGGCAAGTGGGTTTATTTAAACAGGACTTGTGTTTAAGAATAAGCTGGACAGACATGGGGACACTCTTCTGTCCTGGCACTTGAGAAGCCAAGGAAGAAAGATTGAGAGTTCTAAATCAGCCTGGACGACGACAAGATGGCTCAGCTCTTGAGAGCACTGGCAGCTCTTGGAAAGGACCCAAATTTGGTTGCTAGCACCTCCATGGTGGCTCACAACCATCTATAACTCCAGGGCCAGGGGATATGACACCCTCTTCTGGCCTCCACAAGCATTGGACCTACATGTGTTATTGTCATAGTAGTGTGTGTGTGTGTCAATGATAAATCTTAAAAAGAAAAAAGAAGCCTGGGTATGGTGACGAATGACTTTAATCCCAACACTGGGAAGGCAGAGGAAGGCGGATGTCTCCGAGTTCAAGGCCAGCCTGTAGCTGGAGTTTTGATGGTCCAGCCTGGCCCACGGTCAGGACAAATCTCTCTCACCCGCCAGTCCCACAGCTGCTCACACCCAACCAAGTAAACACACAGAGAATTATATTGCTTACAAACTGTATAGCCGCAGCAGGCTTCTTGTTATCTAGTTCTTATATCTTAAATTAACCCATTTCTATTAGTCTATAAGTTGCCACATAGCTCGTGGCTTATGGGCTGGCAGTGTCTTTCCGCCTTAGCCTTCCTGTTCCCAGAATCCTCTTCTCAGCTTGTTCCGCCTATACTTCCTGCCTAGCTACTGGCCAATCAGCATTTTATTCATACAGAGCGATATCCACAGCACCAGCCTGGTCTACAAATTGAGTTCTAGGACAGCCAGAGTTGTTACACAGAGAAACCCTGTCTCAAAAAACAAACAAGAAGACATGTCTTAAAAAACAAAATGCCCACTGTTACAGTGATGGCAAGAGTGTTATTCAGCTAGCCAACCCCTTTCTGTTCAGATTTGAAGCCCACTCCACAGGAAGGAACACCGTATATCTGGTCAAAAGCCCACGATCATGAGTCATAGGCCCTAGTAGGGAAATCAACTCCTGAGGTTCTGCTATATAGTCAAACTGCAAAATTGTAAAACCAGTGACATCAACAAAACATTTTAAAAAATAACATAGTAAGCTGAGCTTAGATGTCCACGCAGTACAGCAGTGGAGAAGTCCAGGTGGAAAGGATATTGATTTCCAGGCCAACTTAGGGTCCATGAGACCCTGTCTCAAAACGACAGTCAGATGTAGTGGTGCACACTTTTAATCATAGCACTTGGAGGAAGAGGCAGGTGAATCTCTGTGAGTTCCGAGGCCAGCCTGGTCTACAGAGCAAAAGAGTCTCTGTCTCTAAGCAAATAAAACAAAATAGTTAAAAACTGTTAAAATCGGGGCCAGGCATGGTGGTGCACACCTTTAATCACAGCACTTGAAGACAGAGGCAGGGGGGTCTCTGTGAGTTCAAGATCAAACCAAACAAAACACAAAAACCAACCAACCAAACAAACAAACAAATAAAAAATCAGTTAAGAGGACTGTAAAGACAGCCTAGCAGTTAAGAGTGTGCACTGTTCTTACAGAGGAAGCAGGTGCCTGTGCCTGTCACTCCAGCTCCCAGGAACTCGGTGCCTTGTGTGGCTTCTGGAGGCACTTGTACAAAGTGGCATAACTCCAGACATAGACACATAAATAAAAATAAGAATATAGCCCGGTAGCGGCCGCGGCGGCGGGCGCATGCCTTTAATCCCAGCACTAGCACTTGGGAGGCAGAGCCAGATGGATCTACAGAGTGAGTTCCAGGAAAGGCGCAAAACTACACAGAGAAGCCCTGTCTCAAAAAACAAACAAACAAACAGAATATATCTTTTGTTGTGGGATGTTTGTATACTATGTGAAGGTGTATTGTGATTGGTATAATAAAAAGCTGAGCCGGGAGATGGTGGCACACGCCTGTAAGGGAGGCAGAGGCAGGTGGATCTCTGTGAGTTCGAGGCCAGCCTGGTCTACAGAGCTAGTCCAGGACAGGCTCCAAAGCTACAGAGAAACCCTGTCTCGAAAAACAAAAAAATAAAAAATAAAAACAAAAAGCTGAATGGTCAATAGCTAGGAAGAAGGTATAGGTGGGATTTCCAGAGAGAGAAAGGAAGAGGAGGAGGAATCTAGGCATGTGCAGGAGATACCAGGAGACACGGAGAGGAAACAGGAGGTGCAAGAAAAGTAACACCATGTGATAAAACGTAGATTAATATAAATGGATTAATTGACATTATAAGAGCTAGTTAGGAACAAGCCTAAGTTATAGGCCAAGTTTTCATAATTAATAAAAAGTCTCTTTGTCATTACTTGGGAGCTGGCTGTCAGGATAGAAAAGACTAGTTACAATATTTAAGAATCTAAAACACACCAGCTCGTGCATGCTTTTCACCCCAGCATTCTAAAGGCAGGGATGGGTGAATCTCTATTAGTGTAAGTCCAGCTTGGTTTATTTATTTATTTATTTTTTAAATTTTGTTTTATGTACATTGGCATAAGGGTTTCAGATTCACTGGAACTGAAGTTACAGACAGTTGTGAGCTGCCATGTGGGTGCTGGGAATTGAACACAGGTCCTCAGGAAGAGCAGCCAGTGCTCTTAACCACTAAACCATCTCTCCAGCCCCTAGTATAGTTAGATAGCAAGTTGCAGGCCAGCCAGTACTACATAGTGAGACCTTGTCTCAAAACAAAGCAAACAAACAAAAAAAGAACACATTAAAAATAAAATATTTTGGGTGGGGGGATAGTTTCAAGATAGGGTTTCTCTGTATAGGCCTGGTTGTCCTGGAACTTGCTCTGTAGATCAGGTTGGCCTCAAACTCACAGAGATCCACCTGCCTCTGCCTCCTGTGTTCTGGGATCAAAGGTGTGCGATGCCACTGACCAGCTACGGAATAATTTTTAAAGTCTGCTATGATGCGCCTCCTCCTCCTCCTCCGTGTGTGTGTGTGTGTGTGTGTGTGTGTGTGTGTGTGTGTGTGTGTGTATGGATGCACTAGCCACCCTTACGTGTTAGTTCTCAACTTCCATCTTGTTTCAGATAGTCTTTTGCAGGGATTTTCCTGTTTCTGCCTCTCATCTCACCTTTGGAACTCTGGGATTACCCAGGAATACTAACTTTTACTTGTGTTCCAGGGATTCGAACTTCATCCCTCACACTTTCACAGAAAGCTCTACCCCCTGAGCCATTCCCCCAGTTCCCAGCTTCGTGTTAATAACTGCAGAACTTGGGAGGAAAACAGTCATTCACAATTGAAAGCCTAGGAAATAGAATGAATCTCTTGAGTGAGGTGGAGAATGAGGCTAGCTCCTTCCTTTAATTAGAAGCTTCTCCACTGTTCTGGAATTAAAAAAAAAAAATGTTGCTTTGCTGGGGGCCTTTTTTTTTTGGGAAGGAGCAGGGTCTCCTGTCCCAGGCTGATCTTGATCCTGCTATGTAGTAGAGGGTGGCCTTGAACTCCTGACGCTTTTGCCTCTACTTCCAAGTGCTGAATTATAAGCATGCACCATCACTGCAGGTTTATAGGGCCCTGGAGGCAGAATCTGGGGCTCCTGGCATTTGAGGTAAGCACTGCACAAACAGAGCTGCCTGCCAGACCCTGCTTCGGGGCTTTTGTTTTTGTTTCTGCAGGATTGGAGGTGAACCCAGGGCCTTGCCCATTCTAGGCAAGTGCTATACTGCAGAACCATATCTCCAAACTCTATGTTGCTTTTTGCACTTTTATTTATTATTATTTGCCTGTTTGTTTTGAGACAGGGTCTCCACAGGAAGCCTTTATGGTCTTCAACTTGTTTTCCACCTTTGGCCTTTGCTTCCCAGGTACTGGGATTCAGGCATGTGCCACCTCTCACAGTTGTGCGTGCGTGTGTGTGTGTGTGTGTGTGTGTGTGTGTGTGTGTGTGTGTGTGTGTTTTGAGACAGGGTCTAGCTGTGTAGCTGTGTAGCTACCTTGGAACTTGCCATCCTCCTGGCTCTACCCCTGACTGTTGGTTTTAATGCTTGCTAGCATTTTGTTATCCCGAAGGAAGCTCTCATATCATACAGACACTTATGAGACATGAAATACTCAACAACTGACAAACCTCAGACTTCCTGTCTTTCTGTCGCCTGTTTCTGTCACTTGCCCTTCCTCTTTCCCCTTCTTTAATTTGTTGACGCTCTCTGGGGCCAAGGCTGTGTCTGCAGCAGTTTCTAGGTAGATCAGCCCATGGGACAGTCTTTACTTTATTCAGTGTGGTTTCAACAGTGCATTAAGCTATTCAAAACAGACCTGCAGGGTTTTCCAAAGACACCAACATTTTAATTTGACCGTGGAACACCCTAGGACTGCAATCTATGATACACTCAGGTCAGCCAGCATTTCCAGCCCCTCTACAGTCTCTGCTCAGTCATTGTTATCCTTACTTTTCTCTGGCTGTGATAAAACACCACGACCAAAAGCAGCTTGGGGAGAAAATAGATTAGTTCATTTTACAACAGGACACACTCCATCACTGAGGGAAGTCAGGACAGGAACTCATGAATTGTGGGGGGAAATCTGGAGTCAGGAGCCAGTGTAGAGGCCATGGAGCGGTGCTGCTTACTGGCTTATTCCCCATGGCTTATTCAGCCTGCTTTTTGTTTGTTTGTTTCCTTCTTTCTTTATTCTTCTTTTGTATTTTGCTCTTTATTTTTCCTCTATAGCTGATAAACGCAAACAAAATTGTTCACCAGCCTGCTTTGTTATAGAGCCCAGACCCACCACCAGCCTAGGGATGGATGGCACTGTCCACATGCATCAATCACTGGTTAAGAAAATATACCATAGGCCAATCGGTAGGGGCATTTTCTCATTTGAGGTCCCCTCCTCTCAAATGACTCTAGCATGTATCAATCTGACATGAAATCAGCTAGCACAGTCACAGGCTCCTGTGAAACAGTCCCCACCAACCCACACTTCTTCCTTCAAAAGGAATTCTGCCGTGAGACATTAGAAAAAGAAAACAACACTCATTTCTTTTCCTAAAGAAGACTTATTTGGGGTTGGGGCAATCAATTGCTCAGTGGTTAAGAGCATTTGTTGCTCTTCGAGAGGACTCAGGTTCAATTCCGAGCACCCATATGGCATTCGCAACCATCTGTAACTCCAGTTTCAGGGATTCCTACACCCTTTACTGACCCCCTCAGAAACTGTATGCGTGTGGTGCACATACATACATGCAGGCAAAATACTCATACACAAAAATTAATAGGCTGGGTGTAATGGTGCACATCTTTGAATCTCACACCCAGGAAGCAGAGGCAGGCAGATCTCTGTGAATTTGAGGCCAGCATGGTCTACAGAGTGAGTTCCAGGACAACCAGGGCTATGTCTTTAAAAATTAATAAATAATAAAGTAAATAAATCTAAAAATTTACACAAGACTTATTCATTATTTTTATGTGTTTGGGCTTCTTGTCTGCACATATATTTGTGCACAACGTGCTTGGTGTTTGTAGAGGGCCAAAGAAGGCATAAGATCCCCTGGTCCTGGAGTTAAGATGCTTGTGAGCCACATGTGCTTGCTGGGAATTGGACCCTTGTCCTCTGCAAGAACCGCAAGTGCTCTTCACCCCTGAGCCAGCTCTCCAAGCCCCCAAACACATTTCTTTGAAATGCAGATTTTTTTGTATTGTCTTTTCCTGTGCACATTCCCATTACACCCTTTAGAGTCCTGTTTTCTTTTTTCTTTCTTTCTTTTTTCTTTTGTTTTTTAGAGACAGGGTTTCTCTGTGTAGCTTTGGTTCCTTTCCTGGAACTCACTCTGTAAACCAGGCTGGCCTCGAACTCACAGAGATTCACCTTGCTCTGCCTCCTGGGTACTGGGATTAAAGGCATATGCCACCACTGCCTGGCTTGTTTCTATTTTTTAAGGAACACATTTCTTATGCAGTCTGTTTTGAATTTCTGGAACAAGGAACTCTTTGCATGGACAGTGTTGTTAAAATCTGGACTGGTGACAAGCCTTGATACAATCATCCTGAGTGTGGAAGGAAGTACAACCGAAAGTGTTATTCACTGAGGTACCTGTGACAGAGTGACTCACCAGGGCCTGCCTCACCTGCCTGTGTCCAGGCTTTTTTGTTACACTTCCTCAACCAAGTAGCTGGGAGCTCCCACTTCTACTGTGTGTGTATGTATGTATGTATATATGTATGTATGTATGTATGTATGCATGGTTTATGTGTGTGTATGTTTGTATATATGGTTTGTGTATGTATGTATGTATGTATGTATGTATGTATGTATGGTTTGTGTGTGTATGTATGTATGCATGGTTTGTGTGTGTGTATGTATGTATGGTTTGTGTGTGTATGCATATATGTATGTATGTATGGTTTGTGTGTATGTATATATGTATGTATGGTTTGTGTGTATATATATGTATGTATGTATGGTTTGTGTGTGTATATATGTATGTATGTGTGTATGGTTTATGTATGTAATGTGTGTGTATGTATGTATGTGTGTATATATGGTTTGGGTGTGTAAATGTGTGTGTATGTATGTGTGTATATATGGTTTGGGTGTGTATGTATGAGTGTATGTGTGTATATATGGTTTGTGTGTGTGTGTGTGTGTGTGTGTGTGTGTGTGTGTGTGTGTGTGCCACGGCCAGCTGGCTGGTGAGTGTCAGGGGACAGCCTTCAGGAGTCAGATGTCACCTTCCACTTCATGTGGCCCCTTCTTTCTGCTGCTTTACTGTCTAGTCCAGGCTAGCTAGTCACTGAGATTCCAGGCCACTCTCCTGTCTCTGTCTCCTGTCTCCCATAAAAACATTGGAATTATTGGGGTTGGGGATTTAGCTCAGTGGTAGAGCACTTGCCTAGCAAGCGCAAGTCCCTGGGTTCGATCCTTAGCTGGGGGGGGGTAGGGGGGAGAATATATATATATTGGAATTATCCATGCATGTGCCTTTTTGTGGGCTTAGAGGATCACACTTTTTACTGGTCAGGCTTGCACAGCTAACATTTTAGTCAATGAGTATTCTCTAACCGAGACAGGTCTCATGGAGGCTGCTGACCTTAACGCCCAATGACAGTAGCTTGAACTTCATTGAGGAAATGAAGTTCTGGTTGCAGGGTTTGGTTGAAAAGGTCATGCTATAGGGGATATTCCTGGAACAGTCCATTTTAAGGTTGTTAAAGTCACCAATGTGTCTCTTTTGGCCCTGTGCAGAGGCAAGAAGGAAAAACCAAGGTCATAAATTTTGATGATAGAAACATAGTAATACATGTTCATACTCCAAAATAAATAGAGAGAGAGAGATAAAGAAAGAGTGAGGGGGGAGGGAAGAAGAAAGAAAAGAAAAGGAAGGAAGGAAGGAAGGAAGGGAGGAAGGAAGGAAGGAAGGAAGGGAAGGAAGGAAGGAAGGAAGGAAGGAGGAACCTAGTGCTGGAGAGATGGCTCAGCAGCTAAGAGCACTGGTTACTTTTTCCGAGGACCTGTGTTCAGCTCCCAGCACCCACTTTGGGTGACTCACAACAGTCTGTAAGTAACTCTGGTTCTAGGGGATCTAAGGACCTCTCTGTCCTCTTTGGGCACCTACATGAATAATAATAATAGCCATGTTGACCAACACTTCCCCACACCTGCCTCTACCTCCTTCCCGAGTGCTGGGATTAAAGGCATGCACCACCATTGCCAGGCAAATTTAAAAATATTAAAAAAAAAAAAAAAAAAAAAAAAAAAAGGCAAAGCTGAGCCAGAGACTTTGCTGCTCCTCAATGAACCATGAAAGCCAGGATATCTGCTTCTCCTGTGTAAGGATAGAAGAGACAGTGACTCCACAGAGGTGTCTTCGGACCTCCACAAGCGTGCTCTGGCAGGCACACCCTCCTCTGAATATGCACACAATAATAACTTTTTTTAATTAGCCAGTCAGTTAAAAAAGCAAACATTAGCTGGGCAGTGGTGGTGCATGCCTTTAACCCCAGGCAGAGGCAGGCAGAGTTCTGTGAGTTGGAAGCCAGCCTGGTCTACAGAGTTTCAGCACAGCCAGAGCTACACAGAGAAATCCTGTCTTGAAAAACTAAACAAACAAACAAACAAACAAACAAACAAAAAAAACATTATTTCCAGGAATTTCCTAAGGGAAGGCTTGAGCAGACACAAGTTATTTTCCTGCTCCTGTGGAGTTAATTTTTGTTCTCTCTCTTTTCTTGGAGTTAATTTTTTACAGTCACCATCTTTAGTTACATGAGCTAGTTTGTCCCCCAATGTTAGTTGGGGTGGGGGAGGAGATCGCTATCTAAATCACCTCGAGATCCTGAGAGCATTGCACAGACCGGCTCAGTGAAGCACATACCCCATCATCTACAACATTTGCTAAATACTCTTAGGAAGCCTTCCGGTGAAGTTCTCTTGAAAAAGGAAGCAGGAGGGCATGTACCTTCTTTTATAAATGCATTTTCGTGGCTGAATACAGGTACAACTTCAGCTCACTCACCAAATGAGAGATAACGTACTCTTGAATCTCCTGTTTGTTCAGAGCAGAAAACTTCAGGGTTGAGCCAAACACAAGAGTCCTTTTCTAAATATAGCAATGTCATCTGACCCTGGCTGGTCTTTGTACTCCGAGGGCTAAGGTATTAGGCACATGGCTTCGAGGCTAGAGCGTGTAATTCCTCTTGGGGAGAGGAGACAGTTGGCCATAGCAGGTCTAAATGCCGGGTTTGTGTTTGTCCTGTTTGATCTGAGGAAACAGACAAGAACATTGTTGGGGCATTCCCACATGACAGCTTGTCATTCTGGTAAACTTTCCCACTCTGCACAGGAAATAGTTCTTCCAGTCCTTTGGGTTAATGTGCGCGTGTATCGAATCCAGGGCAAGTGCTTGATGGCTGAGCCTATGTTTATTTTTATATCCTGATAAATAGCAGTCAGTATTTAAGCACTCTCCATGCAGACAGATTTTTTTCTTGATTTCCTCCTCCTCCTCTTCCTCTTCCTCCTGCTCCTCCTCCTCCCCCTTCTTTTTCTTCTTCCTCCTCCTCCTCTTCTTCTTCCTCCTCCTTGTCTTCTTCAGACAGGGTCTCTCTACATATCCCTGGCTGTCCTGGAGCTCATTATGTAGATATGCCTGCCTCTGCCTCCTGAGTGCTGAGATTAAAGTGAGTGCCATTGTGTTCAGCATGCCTTTCCTTCTACTTTTAAAGTTACAAGGATATACACGTCTATATCTGAGTATGTGCACATGAGTGCCCTCAGAGGCCAGAGGCAATGGATATCCTGGAGCTGGACTTACAAGAGTCTGTGAACCACTCCATGAGGGTGCCAGGAACCAATTCCTAGTCCTTTACAAAAACAGTCCCCCTGTCTCATCTTCCCAAGTGTTGAGATTACAAGCCATGCATCACCACATCCTGTTTTATGTGGGGCTGGAGATATAGTCCAAGGCTTTTTCATTCTGGGCAAGTACTCCATTGACTGAGCTACAGCCCAGCCCTCCCTTCTGCTTGCTTCCTTAGCTGTGAAGTCTCACACTGAGGCTAATTCAATTTCTTCAGTTATGATTATCAGGACTATGTCCACAGATCTCAGTTTCCATCCCATGCAATTAATCTGTGTTCACTTTTTTGGCTTGGTAGGTAAAAGCACCTGACTCCGAGCCTGACTGCCTGAGTTCGATCCCTGGGACCCACTAACCTCCTCCACACTTGCACCCTGGGGCATACAATAAACAAATAAATGTAATTAAAAACAGTGAGAGCTCTTCACAGGAAAAAACGTGCATGCATATCCTGAAAGTGTAGTGTTCTTCAACATTTTCATCTTTCTTTCTTTTTTTTCTGGAGCTGAGGACCGAACCCAGGGCCTTGCGCTTGCTAGAGTGCTCTACCACTGAGCTAAATCCCCAACTCAACTTTTCTTTTTAACGAGCATTTTGAGGTTTCAGAGTTCTTAGGACAAATAAAAGATTAAGTGAAAGGAAATCCTTTTAAGAGTATTTCTGTTTTGCCAGAGGTAGATCTTTCTAGCCAAGTAAGGGTTTGCCAAACCTGGCTAAGAACTAAGGCTCTAACGTAGGGCCGTGGGGGTGGTGGGGTCGGGGTGGGGGTGGGGGAGATGATGGTATTGAAAACGAGGAAAGCCTGCCCAGGCTGTGTTCCCAGTCTTGCTCATAGTACTACATGTTCATCTGGGGAAATTTTTACATTTGCTCCCTGAGCCCTGCAGGAGGGGGAAGAGGAAGGGAAGGAGGGTGTATGTTGGGGAGGGGGGGGGGGGGGGGGGGGGGGGAGGAAGGAAAAACAGGAGTGTCACACCCTTCACAGAAGGAAGCAGAGACATCAGCTGGCTGCTTAAACATCAATTTAAAAGCATCAATAAATAATGGAGCCAGGCGTGCAGCAAACTGGGGACCAGAACCGACTCTGGTTTCAGGATTTCGATGTTGCTTCTTGGAACTTCCCTTGCTGCCCCTGCAGCATCCCTGACCTGTCCTTGGGCAAGCTTTGAGGGTGCCTGGTGTCTATTGGTCAGTTTTGGACACTCATTATAAAATCCTTTTTTTTTCCTAGAAAAATTTTAATACCTTCTGAATTTCTTTTTACAATTAGGATGTATTTCTATATTGTTATATACTTAGGATTATTCCTAAGATATGTATTCTTCCTTTGTCTGCTTATTTATTTGTACAATTTTCACAGTGTTGACATGGAACCCTGAGTTTTATGTACGCTAAACATGTGGTCCAGCCCTGAGCTACATCCTGAGCTTCCAAACTGTGTTTCTGTTGTTGTTTGTGGCTTTGGTTTTACTTTTGAATCAGGGTCTCTCAGGGTAATCTCTTGAGTCTCCAAACTTCTGCCACAGTGCTAGGATTGTCTCTTTGTATCATCTAGCGAGTGTTCACTTTTGACAAAGCAAAGACTCCTCCTCCCAATTCAGGTATGTGATGCTTTAATTCATTTTCGTACCAGAAACATCCACATGCACTGTAATAGATGATCAATCGCTTCTCAATTCCTAACGTTACAAAAATATAACATCTTTCCCAGAAAGCTTTGTGTATGCTTCTCTTCAAAACAACCCTCCCAAGGCTGAATTTAAAACTGGAGCTGGTCCCTGTGACCTTTGCATTATGCTGTTTTGAAGTGTCCCTTGCCAAATGATAAATCATAATTATCAACTTCCCCAGAGACTTCAGCACAGACAGCAAAGTCCACCAGAGTTCCATGGTTCTGTAAAATCACACCGAAGGGGAGCTCTCCCCAAATGTGCCATTCTCAGAGCACAGTAGTAACCCCCCCCCCACCCCCAAAGGTCATTTCTTTCCCTGGGAGCACTGAGGGAAGATGTCAGACCAGAAGCAGTCTTGGGCAGACACGGGTCATGATTACAGGGGTTGCCGGGTTTCTTGGGGTTTTAACTCCCTTAATTGCAGAACTGAGGCTGCTGAGTGGTGAGTGATAAAGCAGGGGCAGGGTTTCAAAGTTAGGGAAGCCACGCCTGCATTTTCAAGGCTTGTCTTTATATGACGTCTGCTTCCAGGATGGTCTTCTCCTCTGAGATCTCTCTCTCTCAAGAGCACATCAAAAAGGCAAATGGTGCCCCAAATAACACTGTTTACGAAACAAGCTCACCCATCAGGCATTTTTTTTCTTTTTTAAAAATAACTTTTTTTTTTTTTTTTTAATTCTACCTGTAGATTGTTTTGCCTGCATATATGTATGTACACCATGTGCTTGCCTGGTGTCTAAGGCATTCAGAAGAAGGGATGGAGCACCCTAGAACTGGAGTTACAGACAGTTGTTAGCTGCCTTGTGAGTGCTGGGAATTGAACCCAGATGTTCTAGAAGAACGGCAGTGGGTGTGCTTAACCACTGAGCCATCTCTCTAGCCCCAGAATTTTTTCTTTATATAAGGTCTCACTCTATAGCTCAGGCAAGCTTGGGAGTTATTATGTGGTCCAGGTTGGCCTTGCACCCCAAATTTGCCTACCTTAGTTTCCTGAGAACTGGGATTACAAGCATTAGCATCTAACTTCCTCCATTTTGAAACAGGCTCTCCCTATATACACTGGCCTCAGGCTCACCCCTCCTCTGCCTCCTGCTTCTGTCGCCTTTTTGGAAACTCCTTGCGTTGGCTGGGGCTCACAGGTCGCTCAGAAGCACAGCTTTTTCTTCCTTCCCTTCCCTAGGTATCTTCAGTGAAAGGGGAGAGGGATGTGGAGGGCTTTTTGCTTTTTGGGTTTTTTTGTTGTTGTTGTTTTGTTTTGTTTTGTTTTTTGTTTTTGTTTTTGTTTTTATCTTACTAATTCCCTAGGACTCTAGTAATTTTCATTTTATCTTATCTTAGATATGTAGAATTTTTTCTTTTCTTTTCTTTTCTTTTCTTTTCATTTTTCTTTCTTTCCTTTTCTTGTTTGTTGCTTATGTTTGTGTTTGAAGACAGGGTTTCTCTGTGTAACCCTGGTTGTCATAGAACTCGATCTGTAGACCAGGCTGGCCTCAAACTCAGAGATCCACCTGTTTCTGCCTCCTGAGTGCTGGGATTACTCATGTGCCACCAACACCCGGCTAGGTATGCAGAATTTTAAATCTCAAGAAATATTTAGCTTACTTTTCCCCCCCTATGTAGTCAGTGGAAAGAAGAAGAAGAGGAGGAAGAGGAAGGGAAGGAGGGGAAGAAGAAAACCCACCCACATGTAATAGGAAGTAAATACACAGTCTTAGACACAGTTAAAAATCATTTTTTGGTCTCAGCTGGGTGTGGTGCCTCATGCCTGTAATTCTAGCGCCTTGTAGGCTGGAGGCAGGAAGATGCTTGCAAGTTCAAAGCCAGCCTGATGTACATAGCAAGTTCTCAGGTCATCCTGGCCTAGATGGTGACACCCTGTCTCTAGAAACGAACAAAACAATTTGGCCTCATAGAGATCATTTAAACTTTCTATAGTCCCTGCAGAGCATTCTGTTTGACTTAGGGGTATAGCTCAGTGGGTAGTAGAGCACATGCTAACATGCCAGAGGCCTGGGTTGGGTCTTCAGCATTGAGAAACAGAATCAAAGGAAGCACTACATATACAGAACTTCTCAATGTGTGGTGTTTTCATTTTTGTAGGTCTGTGACAGAGACACACGTATATCCATGATTATATACACACATACATATAAACACATATATACCCACATCCACACATAGATGCACTTATGCACATATGCACATTCATATATACACATGTGCATAAACACAGATACACAAACATACACAGTACATGTGACATCTATATGTTTAAATAGACATATCCAGGGAAGTTACTAAGAAAGCTGACTTGGAGTCTGATACACTAAAGGCACCACGATTTTGAGTTGGAAACCATACACTTTCGTTGATTCCAGCTCTTTGATTATGTAAGAAGACCCTTGGGGGCCTGGAGAAACTGTTCAGTTTGCCCTGGGATCTTTGAGACTCCCCCTCTGGACATGCCATATAATTTTGCACTTAACCTCAAGGGCTTCCGTGTCCTTATTGGTAAGGCAGGCTCCCTGGAACACAGTGAAATGTGCAGGGTTTGGGAAAAGTGAGGTTGGGAGCAAAGAGGAGGAGTATTTAGGAGTGCAAATGGCTGGTGGAGACTTGAACTTGTTACCAGCAGATCAGTGTGTTTGGGCCCTAGACAGCTTTTAAGTGTCTTTCACTAAAAGACTAAGATATGGGAGGTAGGGTTTCCTTCCCCATGGGCTCTGTACATTTTTCACCAGCTCCCAATCTCAGGAGAATCCAACTTGAGCTGCTTCCTTCAGTCCAAGTGGTGGCAGACACTACCCCATCCCCAGCTGCCAGCATCCAGCTTCCTGCCTCCTCCAGTCTCCTCGGCTCCATTCCACATAGTTTTGGGCTTTGCCAGAGTGTGGCTGTTATACTTTTTGGAATTTCCTCCCCAACACTTATCATTTCAGGCTGTGCTTGCATTAATGATTTATCCAGCCAGGGTTATTAAAATTGACTGCAGCCTCCGAGGACAGGGTAGTTTGTCAAACCTACATCGTAAGACTAATTGGATACATTTTGCATGAATTGTGATTAATGCAAGGTAATTTCAGAGGATGGCTCCTGCTAATTAGTAACCCAACCACATTTGACTCATCTTGGTAGAGCAGACTTCATAAGCCCATCACAAACTTGCTCAGAACAGGGTCTCCCACATACAAGTCCGTGGTTTGAGATGGTTCTTAGGGAAGCAGACAGCTTGAGCAACATTTTAATTCAGAAACAGTTACTTAATATGGGTCCTCTAAAAAAATAAATAAATAGAAAACAAGCCCAGGAAAGGAAACTGAAACGGTCTCATGTTCCAACACATTTTTGTTTCTTGGTTGATTTTACATTACAGCACAGCTCTTGTTCTCAGGGAGGCTTGGGAAAGGTCAGCTAGAAGCTATACACCATGAACAGAACCAAGGGGACATTAGGAAGCTACAGACTATTTGAAACAAAAACATGAAAAACTCATCCAAGGGCTGGCAAGATGGCTCAGAAGGTAAAGGTGCTTGGCGCTAAGTTTGATGGCCTGAGTTCCGTCCTCAGGCTCCACAGGAGAGAACTGACTCCTGCAAGTAGTCCTCTGACCTCCACACACACACACACACAGTGACACACAAGTGTTCTCACACCTACATACTATTAATAAATAAAAACTCAAAACAACTGATCTTTGAGGTTACAGGTTGCATCAAAGTCCTAGAATGTTTATAAAGCAAATGCAGGTGAAACATGTCCTTCGTGCAACCAAGTTTTAGTGAGCCGAAAAGCCACCACAGTTACAACTTCTAGTAGGGATGGTGGCTTCTGCTTCTCCTCTCAGGCCAGGAGGGACACAGATGCTCTTCAACAGAAAGCAGTCAATCAGCTGTCACTCAAACAACCTTGCTCCTCTCTACCTCGACAGTGGGGAAGTCTCACTTAGGTAATACACACACTTATAAACCGCCAGGACCAAAACAGCAGAAAAACAAAGCCCAGCGACGACTGCTCCACTGTAGTCATGGGCGGATTCATTAAACACAGTCCCATTTAAAGGAGTATTTTCTGTTTCCTGATTCTTCGATTGGGAAAGCCTCTTCAAGGAGGAACAGATATTTAATGAATATCCAAAATACAAAAGAGGGTGGAGCCTGGAGTCAGGCCCTCCTAGGGCTTTATAACCTCACGGAACAATTGGAAAAGATCAATCCTCCCTTCTAGAATGTACAGTGATGTCAGGCCCAGGACCTTGTCCACAAATTCCTTCCATAGTTCAGAAGGATCCCAGTTAAACTGTGACCGGGAGATATACAGGTGTTCTCTGTGGATAGGGGGTGGGGCAGGCATGAAGGACAAACAGCTACAAGAGGGCCAGCTGGAGAAGAGTGGACAGAAGCTCAGCAGGATCCTGAGCCCCAGGCATCTCCCCTCATCTTCCCTACATAGTCCTCATAGCCAATCAGGTATGTGAGTGGACTGGGCTGTAGTTAAGTCATTTTGGTAGGGATACTACCAAGAAGGAGAAAGAAGAAAAAAAAATAAAGATAAAATAAAATACGTTTGAAAGAACCTGTAGATGTTACATTGGTTTTCAAATGGGCCCATTCAAATTATTTATTTACATATATACTTTGTTTTTCAGAGCTGAGGACCGAACCCAGGGCCTTGTGCTTGCTAGGCAAGTGCTCTACCACTGAGCTAAATCCCCAATCTCCCCCCCCCCACCTTTTTTTGTTTTTTTTGAGACAAGGTTTCTCTTTGTAGTTTTGGTGCTTGCCCTGGATCTCGCTCTGTAGACTAGGCTGGCCTCAAACTCACAGAGATCCGCCTGGCTCTGCCTCCCAAGTGCTGGGGTTAAGCCACCTGGCCTCATATGTACTTATTTAATTAGCTTAAATGATTAAATGAGTATCAGGTCTCTATAGCTTTGCTAGACACCTCAGTTTGGGTTGATCCTTCTCTACTGGCTCCTCTGCTTCATCTCCCTGCCTCACTCTCCACTTAAATCATTTTATGGGACTAGAGAGATGTTTAGTAGTTAAGAGCACTTGCTGCTCTTCCAGAGGACTCAGGTTTGGTTCCCATCACCTACCTTGGGTGGCTCACAACCACCTGTAACTCCAACTCCAGGAATCTGATGTCCTCTTCTGTTCTCTTCAGGTACCAGAACTCAACTACACAAACCCACATACAAACACACAAAGAACACAGTTTCTTGTTGTTCTTTGAGACAGGATCTCACCCTGTGACCCTGGCTGTCCTGGAACTCAATACATAGACTGGGCTGGCCTTGAACTCAGATCTACCTGATGACACTCACCACCAAGTCCGGCTCACATACACATAGTTAAAAATAAATATTAAAGAGGCTGGAGAGATGGCTCAGAGGTTAAGAGCACTTGCTGCTCTTACAGAGGTCCTGGGTTCGGGAGTCCCATAACTCATATAGTGGTTCAGAGCCATCTAGAACTCCAGTTCCAGTGGATCAGGAGCCCTCTTCTGACCTCTGTGGACACCGCATGCACATGGTGCACACTCAAGCTGGCAAAACACAAAAATACATAAAATCTAAAAGTTAGAAAAATTTACACACTCCTAGCATCCCTTTTTGCCTTTATTTTTAAACTTTATATTATTATTAATGCTGTTGTTATTAGTTTTTTTTTGTGAAACAGCATCATATTACATAGTTCTGGCTGTGAAAAGCTGTGAGTTTATGTGTTTTTTTTGTTTTTGTTTTTTTGTTTTTTTTTTGTTTTTTGTTTTTTTTTTTTGTGGAGCTGAGGATCAAACCCAGGGTCTTGCGCTCACTAGGCAAGCACTCTACCAGTGAGCTAAATCCCCAACCCCGAGTTTATGTTTTGTATATGGATCAGCCTTGAATAAGGACCTACTGAATATGCAAGGACAGATGTTGAGAACCTCCAGGATTTTTCTGCAGAGGACAGTTAATGTATACCACATTTAACAGGAAGGTAAAAAGTAGGGTTTTTGTTCATTTGTTTTGTGTTTGAGACTGGGTCTCTCTAGGTAGCCCTGGCCGGCATATAACTCTTTCTATAGACCAGCTTGACTTTGAACTCACTGAGATCCCTCTTGCCTCCTGTATGCCAGGATTAAAGGAGTGCGCCACCACACCCAGCCCCCCTTTCTTCTTTTTAAAATTACATTTATTGATTGATTGTATGTAAGCAGGCTCAAAGTCAGTGGACAGCTTGTAGGAGTCGCCTTCCAGCACGTGGGATCCAGGGATCGAACTCTGGTCCTCAGGCATCGAGCCATCTCACGGGCCTCTGTTACTGTTTTTATTCTTGGCCAGCAATCTTTCTCCTTGGACTTCAACAACCAGTGATTGCTTTTCTCGGTCAAAAGTACTGGTTGGTTATGTCACAACCTTCAGGTTTTAAATTGATAATTCCTTTCCTCCTATTTATAGCTCTATATAATGGGCGTATGTCTACGGCTTGGACGTCTACCAAACAGAACACCCGTTGGGGTGTGGGGGAGGGGAGAGGAGGAACAGGGTTCGGAAGGGGAGGGGGGAGAGCTGGAGGGAGGGAAGGACCAATACTAGCAAGAAGTCACTTCACAAGCGCCTTTTTTTTTTTTTTTTTTACACGAAGAACATATCCAGGTCTGACTGGAATGATTAAATAAATTAAATATACTGAATAATTAAAAACATGAGGGAACGCCTCCAGGTCCCTGGAGTGCATTCCCCTCGCGGTCCTCATCTGCGGGTCCAAGGAACAGGACCCGGAATGCCGAGGAGGATGGAGTCTAAGGATGCCGGAGCCCTAGGGCGAAATGCAAAGGCTAGGTCGAGCTGTGGGGTTCTTGGCCGTTCTCTGCACTTTTTGGCTCCTCTGCCTTCCAGTCCCGCCTCCACCCCCACCCCGCCCTCGAAGTTGCCCCGAGTGTGCAAGGCCGTCAGGCTGCAACACGCAGCCGCAGTACATTGTGCAAACGGTGGCAGGAGGGGATGGGCTGGGAGAGAGCTGTGAACGAGGTGGGGGAGGGAGGCACCACGTGATTTTCTGGAACGCAGCCTCCTGGCTTCTTTATTTCTATATGGCAGTAAACCAATTTCCTCTCTCCAGAACGAGTTGGGTGAATGGAAGACCCAAGTCGCGTTCCTCTAGAAAGAATTACTTTTGAATGCTGTGAAGGAATTTGTCTTTGATTCCCTTCCTCGATCTGAAGAATTGCTCCCTGTTCAAATCAAATGATTTATTTCTTTCTCCCTCTGAGAAACGCTTTCCAGACGGGATTTCCCTTTTGAAAGAAAAGCTTCGAGTTTTGTGTTTTTTCCTACAAAGCTTTTTCTGAATGGTGTAGGAACCAGAGAGTTTGAAAAGTCACTTTACATACTGTGCCCCTTAGTGGAGTGACAGCCAGACCACAGATGAATCCCAGAACCCAGAGGTGGTGTAGGAGAAACTGAGTCCAAAGGCATCCTGAGCTACATAACAGAGTTTGAAGCCAGCCTGGGCAATATGAGACCCTATAGACCCCACCATAGACAAGCAAGTGTTCATCACTCTAGAATGGAGCTAACTAGCTCCTGGTGTCCAATACACTTTCCCCCTTAAGCTCATCCACAGAAATAAAGTCGCTTCTATGGGACAGATAATAACTGGCTTTTAAGTTCACATTCTTTTCTTGACTTCTATAGAGCCAGTTGTGGGGGCCTGTGCCTGTCATCCCAGCACTTGGGAGTGAGTTCAAGGCCAGCCTGAGCTATATAGCAAGGCCCTGTCTGATAGACAAAACAGCAGAGGGCTGGGGAGGTAGCCTGGCTGGTAGGATTCTTGCCTAACATGCAAGAATCTGTGCAGAGATGGGAGTCCATAATCCTAGCACCTGGAAAGTGGAGGCGGGAGGATCCATTTCAAGGCCAGCCTCAGCTACATAGAGAGTTTGAGGCCAGTTTGGGCTACATGAGACACTGTCTTAACAAATAAGCAAATACATATGTATCACATACACACATATATACACATACAACCATGCAGGCCAGTGGTGCTGTAGTTCCTGATATGGCTGACCAGGACACTCCTGGCTCACGGAATGTCACTTTAATTCCATTTTGCAACAGGAATGTAGGCTGCAATGAGTTGTGTACCCAACCCACGGTGGCTCAAAACACCAACAAGGCAGGTAGGTCTCTCAGCGCTGACTGTGGCATTTGACCTGTTCTCAGCTTGTCTCAGAAACTGTCTGATTGCCACTGGGCTTCTCCCATACAGCAGAGGCCACTACACCTCAAACTGTGCTGTGTTCCTTTTGGGTACTTAAGCGCACCGTTTTTCTATTTCAAAAGTTGCATGTGGCTCAAGGAGGCCTACTTCCCTCACTCCTCACAGACTTTATTCTTTTATTAGATCTCTTTGCTTTTTTTTGAGCTGAGAATCGAACCCAGGGCCTTGCACACTCTACCACTGAGCTAAATCCCCAACCCCTCTTTGCTTTTTCAAGTGACACCAAAGATGAGTTCCTTTCTTTGTACGGGATATTTTATTAGGTCAAGGGAAGGGATTGTATGGTTGAGAGGTGTCCTGTCGGAATGATTTTGAAAGGAGCGGAAATGTTTGAAGCAGCAAACAAGAAAAGCCATACTGTGTGTCATAGTCACTCATAAGAGAGGCAGGTGAGAGGGAGCAGTTTGGTGGTCTTTCCTTAGATTACTATCATTTTACTTATAAATTTTTATTTTTCTATTTATATGTATTTGTGTATGTGTGAGAGTACATCTATGTCCCAGCAGATGTGGGGAGATTGGGGGGTAGGGAGGCTCTGGAACTAGAGTTCCAGGGGGTTGAGATTATCTTTTTATTAAATTTTAATTTAGTGTGTGTGTGTGTGTGTGTGTGTGTGTGTGTGTGTGTGTGTGTGTGATGTTTGCGTATCAGAGACAACCTTCTAGATTTGATTCTCTCCTTCCAGGGATCAAACTCACTTGAGCTATCCTACGCAGCAGAGTCCAGTATGCTGAGCGTCAGATTTGCTGTGCAGGTATCCTGTGGGAAATTCTCCTCACACTTAGGATCCAGGGGACATCAGAGAACAGGCTGTCCTCCACGACTCTGCTTCCGCCCTTTGGCATTTTGGCTTCTGTCTCAGATGAACTTGTTTACCTCAGAAAGTGATGCACACATTTCCAGAGGGCATCTGAGTTTCCATAGCAACTTGCAGGTGTCTCTGCTGAGGACTTCCTTATTCCAGTGTGATGATACGATGCTGACTTGGTGCTTCTCCTTCAACGTGTGTGTGTGTGTGTGTGTGTGTGTGTGTGTGTGTGTGTGTGTGTGTGTGTGCGTGTGTGTGTGAATATATATATATATGTATGTGCATACACACACACAGAGTCTCATGTAGCACAGGCTGGCTTTGAACTCACTATGTAGCTGCTGGATTCTCTGCCTCTATCTCACCAGGGTTACAGATGTGCTCCACTGTGTCTGGTTTGTGTGGCACTGGGGATAGACCCAGGGCAGGCATTTCACAATTGAGCAATATCCCCAAGTCAATAAAGGAAATATTTTATATTTTACTTTTTGTTCTTTCTGACTCTCTAATGCAGATGTGTTTCATCTTACCTGCTATTGTGACTCTACATCTGTTAGGAATGACATAGGGGCACTGTATTTCACTGCTGGACAGGATTAGGATAAGATTATGCAGGGAGTAGGCAGATTCAGTAAACAAAATCTGCAAAGCATTTCAGCAGGACCATGGTGGCACATGCCTTTAATCCTGGCACCAGGGAGGCAGAGGCAGACAGGTCTCTGTGAGTTCAAGGTTAGGCTGGCTTATATTGGGAGTTTGAAGACAGTCTATGTAGTGAGATCTTATCTAAATCAGGCAAGCAAACAAACAAGTAAACATCATAGTATACAGATGTAGCTAGACTGTGCTTACTGCTGCCTCACACAATATGTGCTTTTCTTTTTAATTAAAAAAACAAACAAACAAACAAACAAACAAAACAAGTGCAGAAAAATACAAGCAGGGGCTAGAGGGATGGCTCAGCAGCCAGGAGTTCTTCCTGCTTTTGCAGAGGGCCCAGGTTCGGTTCCTAGTATCCACAGTGAGCTGGCCTCCAGTTTCAGGGGTTCAAATACCCTTTTCTGGACACCATGGATGTTAGGCACACCGATGGGGCATGTACACATGTACATGCAAGCAGATCACTCATACACATAAAATGAAATATCTAGTAAATCTTCTTTTTTCCCCCAGACAGAGTGTCTCTATGTAATAGCTCTAGCTGTCCTGTAACTCGCTCTGTAGCACAGGCTGGCTTCGAACTCACAGAGATCTGCCTGCCTCTGCCTCCCAAGCCATAATAGTAATTTTAAAATTTCTTATTGAGGGCCCAGTAATATGCCTCAGCAGGTAAATTTGCCTCACAAACCTGATCCTCCTTGGAACTCAGATGGTGAGAAAACAATGGACAAACAGATTGGCCTCTCAGTCCCGCATCAGGGCTATGTACAGCACATTCATCCACAAGCGCAGACACTAAAAACTTGGTGAATGATGCAACCTGTATCACCGTCTTCCTTTGCAGTCATGATTCAGGGAGAAACGGAAACAGCTAAATAATTCAGACTCAAGATCAGTTTCTTGGATGCTGGTTATCCTGGGACAGCAGTCTGACTGTGTCTTCAAGAAGCTTTGAACAGTGTTTGCCTCAGGCATCCATGGAGTATGGCATGAAGTTGGTGTCTCTCCAAAGCCCCAAACAATGTCTGCTTTATCCATCCAAGTTATTGGGTAATTCTTTGAAAAGCAGGGGCATGCGTTGTCTACTGTCATGAACTGCTCAAACAACATTTTCAAGTCTTTCTCTGGTCTGGGGTGTATGACTTAGCAGTGAGCAGCTTGCCCAGCATGGGTGAGTCCCTGGCTTAGCTCTCATGAGCTGCAAAACATAAAAATCCAGGGGTTTTGTTGAAGCAGAGTCAGGGTTAATGACAGACAATTGATCTGTGTTCTTAGGTTGAACAGAAAGCTGCATCGAGGCAGATATGGTGGTACATGTTCGGGAGCCAAGCACTCAGGAGCTGGAAGCTGGAGGGTCAAGAGTTGTGGTGATATTGTGTTCACCAAAATATTGTGCAACCTAATAAACTTATCTGGGGTCAGAGAACAGAACAGCCATTAGATATAGAGGCTAGAAAATGGTGGCACAAACGCCTTTAATCCTATCACTTGGGAGGCAAAGATCCATCCGAATCTCTGTGAGTTCAAGGCCACACTGGAAACAGCCAGGCATGGTGACTCATGCCTTTAATCCCAGGAAGTGATGGCAGAAAGCACAAAGGTATATAAGGCATGAGGAACAGGAACCAGAGCTAGTTAAGCTTTTGGCCTGGTTAAGCTTTCAGGTTTTTGAGAAGCAGTTCAGCTGAGATCTATTTGGATGAGAACTCAGAGGCTTCCAGTCTGAGGAAAGAGGATCAGCTGAGGAACTGTCGAGACTTTTTAACATTCATGCTACAGAGAGTGGCTATCTGAGACCCTCCCTCAAAAACCAATATGGGCTAAACGAAATAGCTGGGGTCACCGTCTAACTTCTGAGTGCTGATAGTGGAGTTGCCAGGAGCATAGGATGAAGGAATAGACTGTGTGTGGGGGGGGGGAAGGGGCTATCAGGAGGAAGTGGGCCATGCCCTCGGGTTGGAGCAGGTGCTGCTCACATCAAAGGCCTCACTTCTTCACTGTTGCAGGATGTTGTAAACCAGGCTCTAGTGCCTGTCATCTGGGAGACTGACGTCCAGTTTACCATAGAGAACTGTCCCCTGAAGTAGGGCCTGATGATGGCTGTCTAGGGAGGCCTCACTCTCCACCTCCCCTAACTGCCTTCATCAAAGCTTTTCAGGGTTGACATCTGAGTCATTGGTTCAGAGGACCTCATTCTAATCCTTATCTTCTGCTCACTGCTGTGTGATTTGAATAACTTCTTGACTGCTCTGGGCTCTCATTTTTCACCAAGATCATGGGGCTTTAGGAGTTCTTGTAATTTTAAAAAATCTTTATTTTATGTCTATGAGTGTTTTGCTTACATGTATATATGTGTGCCTGCTGCTCAGGGATGTCAGAAAAGGGTGTTAGATTTCTTAAAGTTGGAGTTATGAATGGTTGTAAACTACCATGTATGTGTTGGTAAGTGAACCTGGGCCTTCTGCAAGAGAAAGGAGTGCTTTTTTTTGTTTGTTTTTTGAGATAGGTGCCATCATGCCTAGCTGCAACAAGTGTTCTTAACCACTGAGCCATCCATATAGCTCAGTTCTTGTGATATTCAAAAAATTAATTTTTAATTTTTTTATTAGGTGCATATGGGTGTGTCTGTGTGTGGGCATGTGCACATGAGTGCAGTACTCTCAGAGGCCGGAAGAGGGTGTGGGATCCCTTGGATTTACATCTGCCTTATTCCCTTAAATTGGAGTTTCAAGGACCTGGGTAGGCTGGTGGTCTTCCTGTCTACACCCCTCACCCACACTGGGTTATAGTGTACAGAAGCCACATCTGACTTTTTAACATGGATACTTGAGATTTGAACTCAGGTCCTCATGCTTCCATTTACCCACCGAAACATCTCCTCAGCTTGCTGCTGTTGGTTTTTTGAGATAGGGTTTAGCTGTGTAGAACAGGTTGGCCTCAATCTTGTGCCTCCAGAGTGCTAGGGTTATAGATAGATAAGTGTCATTACCACACCCAACCTGCTTTGGGGCTGTCTTAATCCAGTCTAATCAAGATTACCATCATCATAAGAATAGTGCTGTAGCCGGGTGGTGGTGGCACATGCCTTTAATCCCAGCACTTGGGAGGCAGAGCCAGGTGGATCTCTGTGAGCTCAAGGCAAGCCTGGGCTACAGAGTTGAGTTCCAGGAAAAGGCATAAAGCTACACAGAGAAATCCTGTCTTGAAAAAAAAAATAGTGATGTTTGTATAGTACTGATTTTTACAGGTTCGGGACTTTGACCCAAAATTCATTTGTTGAAATCTAATTGCTAATGTGACGATGTTTGTAGGTAGGACCTTTGGGAGGCAATAGGTCACAGGCGTAGAGTCCCCCTGAAAGGGTGTAATGCACCTTATAAGACAGATTGATCATGTTAACTCCTGCTTGCAATTCTAGCATTTGGGGAGGTAGAGGCAAAAAAGCACCATGAGTTCAACACCATACTTGGCTACATAGTGTGTTTGAAGCCCGCCTGGGTTACATGAGATCCTATGTGAAGGAGACGATCAAGAGGAGAGGAGGAGAGAAGAGGCCAATAGAGCTCATTGCTTTTTTTTCTAGCCTGTGGGGATACAAGATGTCAGCTGGCTGCAACCTGGAAGAGGGTCCTCAAAGATGCCCCCTTGCTGGTCTTGTGTTTTCACCCTCCCTGGAAATAAATTGGAGTTATTAGAGCCCCTGGGCTATGGTAATATGTCAGTTTGAACCAAGGCAGGACATTTTATGTCTCAGATACTTTTCTACTTCAATCATCACTTCCAGAATCCATCAAGGTAGGTGAGTCAGTCTGGAAGTAGACCCTGCCCGATGTAATAAAGCAGGTTCATTTTGAAAGATGGCATGCACCCTTGCAAAGCTTCTCTCTCTCCTCCCCTGTCTTCTCTTCCTCTGCTCCCTCTCCCCTCAGTCTGTCCTCAACATTTCCTGTATGCAGCAATCTTTACACACTCCTGCCTAAGACACAGTGGGAAATGAATAAAAGCACAGCTGTGGATTAGTAGGAATATTATATATATATATATATATATATATATATATATATATATATATATAAATATATATAAAAGGGGTCAGAGAGATGGCTTAGTCAGTAGTTAAGAGCACTGGGTGCTCTTGTAGAGGACCAGGTTAGGTTCCCAGCACACATATGGCATCACACACTTATCTGTAATGCCAGTTCAAGGGATCTAATATTCTTCTGTCGTCTGTTGCCTTCAGTTACCCATGTGGTTCACATACACACATGCAGGCAAGACACTCATACACAGAAAAATAAACCTTACTTTAAAAATTATTATATTGCCAGGAGGCAGTGGCACACGCCTTTAATCCCAGCACTTGGGAGGCAGAGCCACACGGATCTCTCTGAGTTCGAGGCAGCCTGGTCTACAGAGTGAGATCCAGGACAGATACCAAAACTACACAGAGAAACCCTGTCTTGAAAAACCAAAATAAATAAACAAATAAATAAATAAACGAATAAACAAACAAACAAACAAACAAATAAATTAAAGAAACATATTTGAAAAGCGTGGCACAACATTCACTAAGAAGTCTTGTAGGAGGCAGAATTTCGGTGATTTTTATTTTCTTTGTATTTTCTGTAAAGTTGAACTCTGTCGTTTTAAACAAAAGTGTCAAGAAGCCCAGAAACAACATAAATGCACAGTGGGGCTGAAAAAAGGAACAAAGAAAGAATCTATTAATAGGAATTGAACTACAGCCAGGCATGGTGCACGCCTTTAATCCCAGCACTCAGGAGGCAGAGACAGGCCTGGTCTATGGAGTGAGTTCCAGGACAGTCAGGGCTCCACAGAGAAACCCTGTCTCTAACCCACTACCGCCACACCAAAAAAGAACTGAATTATAACTTTCTCAACTCCACTACTGCATTGACTCTGCTGAGTGGCAGCCCTGGCTGAGCTTCCTGAGGGCGGCACACCTCGCACTGTAAACAGCCACTACACTTAGGGTGTGCTGTCTGCACCGGCTACCCCACAGTCACACTACAGAGTAATACAATGCGTCTTTTTTCTGTGTTTTTCTTCCTGGTTTGAGCTACTCATCACGTCTTCTGCCCTGTCTGACTCACTTCTGAAGCCACATCTACATATAACCACAAGAATGAGTTGAAAACTGATTGAGGGCCTGCAAAATGGCTCAGCAGGTAAAGGCACTTGCTGCCAAACCTGATGACCTGGGTTGGATCCTTTCCCTGGAACCCACATGGTGGAAGGAGAGAACTGACTCTTATAAGTAGACCTGAGACCTCCACACATGTGCTGTGGAGCAACCCCCAAATAATAATAATAATAATAATAATAATAATAATAATAATAATAATAATTTTTTTTTTAGGTTTGGCTTGGTTGAGGAGACATAACTAGTTAGTAGGGTATACAGGGTACACATAGCTAGTTTTAGGCCAGCCTGGTCCACACAGTGAGACCCTGTTTTTTAAAAAAAGAACTAATAGATTTTTAAATTTTCTGTCGTGGTAGCATATCTTTAATCTGGTTTATCTGAGACAGGGTTTCTCTGCATAGCTTTGGAACTGGTCCTGGAATTTGCTCTGTAGACCAGGCTGGCCTCAAACTCACAGATCCGCCTGTCTCTGCCTCCCAAGTGCTGGGATTAAAGGTGCGCGCCACCACCATCCAGCTAAATTTACTTTTTATGTGTATGAGTGAGTATTTTGCCTGCATGCATGTTTGGGCACCACATGTGTGTCTGGTGCTCAAAATGGCCAGAAGAGTGCATTGGATCTCCTAGAGCTGGAGTTACAGGTACTGGGAACTGAGTCCAGGTTCTCTGCAAGGGCAGCCAGTGTTCTTAACCAGTGAGCCATCTCTCCATTACTTACAAAATTGTATTAATGGGACGGTGAGGTGGCTTAGTAGTAAGGCACTTGTGACCAAGCCTCATGACCTGAGTTCGAGTCCTGGGACCACATGGTGAAAAGGAACGCACCATTCCCTCATGCTGTCTTCTGACCTCCACATGCAGGGCAAGGCATGTGTGCACCCCACCTCCATACACACACACACACACATTTTTCCCCACATTTGTGTGTGTGTGTGTGTGTGTGTGTGTGTGATATGTGTTCCACAGCATATATGGGGAGGTCAAAAGATACCTTGGTGGTGAAGTCCATTTTTTTTCTTCCACCTAGACAGGGCTTCCAAGGATTGAACTCAGGTCATGAAGCTTGGCTGGCAAGGGCTTAGCAGCTGAACCACCATTCCCTTTGACTTACCAACACAATCAGTACCTGCCGAACTGTGTGCTTCGGCACAAACCTTTCTGTGTTAACCATCATGGCTCAACATGATCTTTACCAGTGGCTGTACAGTCCTAGGGGACAGGACTTAGTTTATGTGACCTTTTGGCTGGCTGTGAGGGACAGCCAGGTTCTGTGCTGGTGAAATTCCCAGTTGTGCTCTGTGCTAGCATCCTGTGCTCTCAGCTTTTCACAAGGGAGAGGTACGCTTTTCCTAAGGTAAATCCTGAACAGTAAGGTAGCTACACTGAAGTGCACCTCTATCCTCGCCAGTTACGGTGGGGGCTCACACCTGTAATCCCAGCACCTGGGAGACAGAGGGAGAAGGCTCAGGAGTTCAGACTGTACAATGAGTTGGAGGCCAGCCTGGGCTAATGAGACTCTGTCTCAAAACAAAAGGAACAGCAAGGGGAGGGAGAGGAGATGGGAATGCTTGCTGGGATTCCAGAAGGTTCAAGTTCAGTTCCTAACACCCAGCCACATCAGCTGGCTCACAACCACTTGTAATTCTAGCTCCAACTGGCACTACACGTACCTGTACACACACACACACACACACACACACACACACACACACCCCACACACACTCATGCTTACATGCACACACACACTTAGGCACACATATGCTCACACACAGATATACACAATTAAAAATAAAAAAAATTTAAAAAGGAATTTTAAAAAAAGTTTTTGGTAAAAAGATCTTTAATTTTTTCCCCAAGATATGCTTTCTCTTTATATCTCTGGCTGTCCTGGAACTCTGGTCTCCAACTCAGAGGTCCACCTGCCTCTGCCTCTCGAGTGCTGGAAGTAAAGGCATGTGCCACCACCACCTGACTAAAAGTGTTTTTTTTAAATGACAAAAGCAAAATTTACCGTTTATCCTACATGGTTGCATTACCTTCTGGACAATTATACCAAGTTATTTTCATTCTGCATGTGCAATACTTTTATTTATTCAGTTATTTATTTTGAGATGAGGGTCTCCTGAAACCCAGGCTAGCCTACAACTCTCAAGGTAGCTGGGGAGGGACTTGATCTCCTGACCTTCCTTCCTTCCTTCCTTCCTTTGGTGAGGGTAGTGCTGGAAACAGAACCCAGGCCCCTGGCATTCAAGGCAAACACTCCACCGACTGAGCCACACTTCCCTACACTTACGTTACCACTTAGGAAAAAGAATGTCTACAATACATCAGACCCCTCAGTATAACCCCCGAAGAGATGTAAATTTGAAGAAGCTGATCGGAGTTTGTGTGATTCTTTGGAAACCCTTCAGGAGTCTCTCCAAGTAGAGACGAGTCTAGTAGGCTAAAATTTAATTATGTGATGTGTAATGAATGAACAGCCTGCTCCTCCAGCAGAAGATTGAGCCTTCTTAATTTTTCTCTTTCAAAGTCCTGCATTTCTTAACAAGGCCAAATGAATGGGGTTCAGAGATGTTTTCTGTACTAACAAGAGCATGCTAAACAACCCTGATTCCCAGGAAACAGTAGACATTCGGTTAAAATAAACAAGCAAAAACCAGTTGCTAGGCGTGGTGGCTCATGCTTTTAGTAACAGCCAGGGCTACCCAGTGAGACTCCATCTCAAAAAAAAAAAGAGAAAAAAATAGTGGACCAGTGTAGGCTCCAGAGATGTCTTAGCCAGGAAGGGCAGTGGCTGCCATGCCTGGTGACCTGAACTGAGTTTGATCCCCAGGACCCACATGGTAGAAGAATACAAACTATAGAAAGTTGTCTTCTGACTTCCACACCTAGGCTGGTGGCATGCATCACTCCCAACACACACACACACACACACACACACACACACACACACACACACACACACACACACACACACACACACTTCCCTCATCCTGTCTCAAATAATTCATTCATTTATTTGTATTGTATTTTCTTGGTGTGTGTGTGTGTGTGTGTGTGTGTGTGTGTGTGTGTGTGTGTAAGTTGAAAGCCTAGGGTAGAGGCAAATTCACACTTGTAATCTAAGTACTTGGGAGGTTGAAGAGAAAGAATCAGGAGTTCCTAGCCTTAGCTTTATAGCAACTTTGCCACCAACCTGGACAACATAACACACACACACACACACACACACACACACACACACTCACACCCCAAATTGAATAAAGTAATGTCATGCAACAAAGCTAAAAAGCACACCACAGCTTTATCAGCACAGTGAATCTAATGCGACAGAATTATTCAGTGACAGTTAATAGGTTAGCTGTTGTATAAGAACATGCTTTAAATAACCTCAGGATCTCCAAAAGCGGGGACAGCAAGCCGAGGACTACCCGCACCTCCCATCAGGTTTTGTTCAACTGAGGTGGTATTTAACAGTCTGCAAATAATGGTCAGCATTTCTAACGTAAGCTCGTACAGCGAAGCTCCAGTTCCTGGCTTTCCTTCGAGCCACACGGAGCCCAAACCCCAATCTCCACGACAGTGGAGGGCCTCGGTGTGATGCACTGCCCGTGCAAACAGCCCGTCCTGGTGCACTGCCACACCCCATCTGCTAGGCCAGGGCACACCTGGCTGCCTGCCCTCTTACCTGTTTGGCACCAGTGGGTGTTTAGACTTCACCACACCCTTTTCAAATTGGAAGTGTGTGCTCGGCAGGTCTCTTTATGGCAGGCTACTCTTGCCGTTCAGAGAAGCTGGCCTGTTCTCTCTTCCAGTTTGTAAGACCTGCTAGCCTGTACTTTGTTCTTTGTGCTCAGAAAACCAGCCAGGAGTAGAGAGGAGGTCTCTCTCCTGTGACTTGGTGGCATCAGGGACGTTGAAATCCTGGCTCCCAAGCACATGGGGTGGGGGAGGGGAAGAGTGACGGCCCGGGAAGAGCCGGGGATTTAGGGAGTTAACAGAAACACCGGTACTTACTATATTATTATGTTCTTTTGGGGAAAAAACAAAACAAAACAAATCTTGTTTCTACTGATTTTATTTTTTCAAGTTGCTCACTTTCTATGTGTAATTGGACACCGGGACATAGTTTGCTGCTGTTAGAAGGGCAGACGTTTTAGACATGGCAGATTCTCCCTAAGATAAACGTGTTGCCCAGTTTCCTGAATAAAGAAACCGCCTAGCTTCTGGTGCGACTCGAAGGTGGCCTGAATGGCCTTGTGGTGTTTTCTTCTCCAGCCATAGGTGTTGGTACCAGCGCCTGCTTTTTCCTACTGTAATGCTACCAAACTCTGAATTTTGCCTTTATGAAGAATACAGCTCCCCCCCATTATTATTTAATTCGATTGTATGCTAGCCTCATGCTCTGCATTCTAATTTAAATGGAACTGTGAAGGAAAAATGCAAATCCCCTCTATTCAAATCCAAAAGAAAATAAATGGATTTTTTTATGGCCTAAAGGAGCTATTCATTACCAAATCATTTATCTTTTCTGGAAACGTGGCTTATATATCCCAGAAGCCAGTGTGCTGTCTGTATTTTGTTCGTTTCTCTCCCTCCTTAGACACATTTGCTTGTTCTTCCAAATCTCCCCGAATCTCTGCCGATAGGGACAGTTTATATCAGGCAGAATAAGAATGTAATCAATATTGTTGAACAGAAAGCAAAGCTTGTATAAAAGGCTTGGCCATGCTCGCAGTAACAACACAACAATACGCAGACCTAAAATTTACTAAGCTGAATTCCCTTCTTTTGACAGAGATCACGGTGTTGGAAAGGACTGGCACTTGGCTTCACAGGGTATCTCTGTAACAGTCCTAGCTGTCCTGGAACTCGCTTTGTAGACCAGGCTGGCCCTAACTCAAGAGGGCATGCTTTTAACTGCCTGCCTCTTTCTTCCTCGGTGCGGATCTCCTGGAGAGCTAGAGGGACTGCGTGTTGCTTACTGTTGGAAGTTTGGCATTTGTAAGCCAGGATAGATTTTTACTAAGCACTGCTTTATATTTGTCTCTTGAATAAAGAATCCAGTTTGGAGGCATGGCTTGGGGAGGGCACCCCAGCACACAAACAGCTGGGGTGCCCCAGGCTGCACACTTCTCACCTTGCTGGCCCCAGAGCACCATATATATACATACATACACATACACACATATATACACATATACATATACATATATATAATATTAAGATTTAATTTTTAAATATGTTTATTATTATTTATTTCATTTTAGTGTGTGTGTATGTGTACATGAAGCCATGGCCTATGTGTGCAGAGATCAAGGAACAGTTCTGTCCTAGCACGTGGCCTCGGGGCCTTGAGGTTAGGTGATTGGGCTTGGTGGCAGTGTTTTTATCTACAGAGTCACCAAAGACCTGACCCCATTTTCTTTTTCTTTTTCTCTCTTTTAAGACAGAGTCTCATTTTGTGGCCCTGGCCAGCCTGGACTCACAAAACTCTGCTTGCCTTAGCCTCCCAAGGGCTGGGATTAAAGGTGTATGCCATCACTGGCTAGCTTAAAGGTTTATTTTATTAATTTAACTTACGGACCTAGAAAGATGGCTCAGTGCTAAAGAGTACTTTCTGCCTTTCCCAAGGACTGGGTTTGATTCTCAGTACCCATGTTGCTACTCACAATTGCCTATACCTCCAGCTTCCGGGGATCCAACGTACTCTCCTGGTCTTCCTAGGCACGGTGCTCACCTGTACAAACCCACACACAGACACATTCATAGACACATAATTGAAAAGATAAAATATTTAAAAACCACGTGTTTGTGGATGTGCCTGTAACCAAGCACAGGCTCTATGGAGGTCAGAGAGGCGCCAGATCTCATCCTCACTTCCCCAGCATCCCGAGAGCTAGGATTCCAGGCGCGAGCTATGCTTTGAGGTGAGCAAGAGTACTGGCCAGTACAGGGCGCTGGCTTTTATAGTTTCAGCCTTTCTCCGTTGGAGTAAAAATCGTGCGACTGTGTCGCAGTCACAGCACACTGACTTTCCCCATTTGTGTTTAATATTCCCTGGGATTTTGGAGCCAAGTGAGTAGCACGCCTTTGTTCTCACTAGATTAAGCCCTGGTCGATAATCTGGTTTAGTTATGGCTGCATTGTTTAAATCTCGATAATTACAGTGCAATGCTGTACAGTAAGGGGGGGGGGGAGACAATTTAAATGCTCACTGGAAAAAGGGGGAAGGGGAAGATAGAGTAAGCTAAGAAATGTAGTTTCTCAAACCTGTCCCCCAGGGCCAATTTAAAGGCTGCTTTGCCAAGCTGTTTACATTGGAAGTCTTAAACACACCAGGCATGTTTCCACACAGGCAGCTGCTGGGAGGAAAATGGGAGATCTTGGGGGCTGATCCTGAGCTTCTTGCTATCAAGATTCTGGTGTGACACCAAGCTGCCTTCTGTTCCAGGTCACTTAGGAGGAAAGGATCGGGGGGGGGGGGGGGGGGGGGGGGGGTGGACAGGCCCATGCACAGCTTCTTGGTTGAAGACTTCTGAGATGAAAGGAAGACAGACAAGAAGAGGATCTGGAAAGAGTGGGGGAGGGCACAAAGAGAGGAGGAGCGGGAGAGGGGTGTGTGTGTGTGTGTGTGTGTGTGTGTGTGTGTGTGTGTGTGTGTGCAAGCTGAAGGACCTGAGTTCAGAGCCCTAGCATCCATGTAAGAAAGCTGGGGAGTCAGTGTGCCCTGGAACCCCAGAGCTGGGGGAGGTGGAGACTGGAGGGTGGTTGACGCCCCCCCCCCCCCCCCCCCCCCCCCGCCCCAAACACACATGCCAAACAGCCAACCAAACAGGAGGTGAAGGAGGGAAGATTGAAGGTGTAGACACCATGGGCCAGGCCACAGAACTAAGAGTCAGCAACAAATCAGCATTTAAAGAGGTGCCTTGTGACGTGCAAGGAGAACCTCTGGGACTGGGAAGAAGGGAAAACGGGCTGATAAAGCAATGTTAACCTACACCGCTAACATTGGATTCTAGAGTTGGCTCATAACTTCCAATTGTCCTGCATGTTGTGATTTATTTGGGGAATTCCTGAGGCAGGGGTAGAGGGCACACCCAGGGCTTGGCACGGGGAACCAGACAAACCATAAGTATATTGGGCTGTATTTAGCAGTGGACACTTCATTGCACCAAGAAATACGACTGAGAATAAGTAAAAAGAAATACAAAGTGTTGTTCTAGTACGAAAATCCTGGAATGCTAAGCCTAAGGGGGTGTAGATTGTCTAGGAAGGCGCATAGATGCATAGATTGCTTTTTTTCCCCCCTATAAATCATACATCACATGGTTAAGTGGCTTTATTAAGTGGGGGGCAAAGGCAGCAGGTCAGAAGGAAGGAAAGAGCCAGGAGAATCACAGAGCCAATATCAAGGGTGACTTGCTCATTTAATGCCTCCAAACAGTAATGCAAAAAACAGATTTTTTTTAAATGGGAATGTAGGGAGAGTTGACTTTCCCTTGTCCCCACATTTCCAGGAATTGTCCAGGATTCTAAGCTCCTGTGGTTTTATGTAGGAGGAGATGTCTGAGAGGAAAGATTGCACAGCTTAGCTGTCAGGCTGACCTGCTCCATGGTGCAAATCCTGGGCAAACAAATTAAGCCTTTTGCACCTCTGTTGGCTAGGCTGTAAAAAGTACTTAATAACAATTCAGTCAGTCTGGTTGTTGTAGGGATTGAAATTGATAAGGCTGGTTGAGCAATGCCTACACATAGCTTAAGGCCAGAGAAGTCTAATGTGGGGCTGGAGATGAAACATACTTGCCTAGTCTGCATGAGAGACTTGATTTAACCCCCAGCACTGCACACACACACACACACACACACACACACACACACACTGATCCTGTATGATGTCAAAGTTACATTTTAAATTATTCCTAGTGGAGCATGCCGGCACATGCCTCTAATCCCAGTGCTTGGGACCTGGAGACAGGAGGATCAAGAGTTCAGGTCATCACTGTTTTAGGCTCATCTGGGCTAAATGAAATCTGACCCAAAAAAATCAAAAGCAATAAACATAAAATTATTTTGGAATCTTCTGTTTTGATTAGTTGACTTTTGCACACTTGTTAGTTACCTAAAATATCAGGACTTTCCTATAAACACATGCACGTGGAATAAGTTTCAATGCTTCAGAAAACATGGTATTTGGAAATGTGTGTGTGTGTGTGTGTGTGTGTGTGTGTGTGTGTGTGTGTTAGTTCAGAGAACAAGTGTTGGAAGCTAGTTCTCTTTCCCAATGTGTGGGAACAGTGATCAAACTCAGTCAGGCTTGGCTGCAAATGATTTAACCCACTGAGCATCTCACTGGCCTCCCCCTTATTTTCCAAGACAGGGTCTCACTGAACTTACCCGCTAGGCTGCCTAGTGAGCTCCAGAGAGCCTTCTGGTTTTGTCTACCCAGCTCTGGATTACAGGTGTTCATCCTCAAGTCCCTCTGGGGAATCAAACTCAGATCCTTTTACTTGCACAGGACACATTGTATCAACTGAGTCATTGCCCCATGCCCAGGCTACCTGGTTTAAATTATTATTATTATTATTATTATTATTATTAATTTATTTGTTTGCTTATTTATTTATTTTTGGGGACAGGGTTTCTCTGTGTAGCTTTGCGCCTTTCCTGGAACTCCCTCAGTAATCCAGGCTGGCCTTGAACTCATAGAGATCCACCTGGCTCTGCCTCCTGAGTGCTGGGATTAAAGGCGTGAGCCACCACCGCCCAGTTTATTATTATTATTATTTTATGTGTATGAGTATCTTACTTGAATATATGTCTGAGTCTGTGCACCATGTGAGCCTTGTGCCTGCAGTGTTCAGAATGGGTCTCATATTCCCTTGAACTGGAGTTATAGATGATTGTGAGCTTCCATGTGTGTGTTGGGAATTGGACCCGGGTCCTTTGTGAGAACAAGTGCTTTTAACCACTGAGCCATTCTCCAGCCCCAGTCTATGGATCTGATGCAAGTTCTTTAAGGCTGGTATTTGAGTTGACAACCCTTGTGGGCTGAGGCACTTTAGACAGAGCCACATGGTCACAGATATCTGATGCTCGTGGACTTGGCAGGGAGCAGTAGTTATTTATACCACCAAGGTACAGTGTTGCTCACCCGGCTCCTCCCATGGTTGGTCTTGAACTTACCATGTAGCACTTCCAGAGAGCCTTTGCTATTACTAAAGGAACTACTGTACACCACCGAGGTATGTAGCTAACACTCTTGCTAGGGCTTGCTGTATTTTAGAGTATTGCCCAGAAACTTTGGGCTTGTTTTAAATTAAAAATTACCCCTCAAAAGAAGTTTATTTCTTTTGTAGCAACTGTCCATCCCTCATCCTTTTATGGTCAAGGAGGGCTGGTCAGGGAAGTTCTAAACAAAACGCTGATTGTTGTCAATGAATGAAGACTTGAGGGACAGCTTGGTGCTTCCCTGTTTGTGGTGTGGGAAAGAGGAGCCCAGCGGGGCCCCAGGGCCTGAGCCTGCTGCACTGGCGGCCCAGCTTGGTGCTAGCAAGACTCTCTTCTGTGGCTCTCAGATCTCCCTTAAGAATAGAGCCAGAAACCGGGCCAGGGTGGTGCACACCTTTAATCCCAGCACTCAGGAGGCAGAGGCAGGGGGATCTCTGAGTTCGAGGCCAGCCTGGTCTACAGAGCGAGAGTTCCAGGAAAGGTGCCAAAGCTACATAGTGAAACCCTGTTTCAAAAAAGCCAAAAACAACCCCCCCAAAAAAAGAAAAAAAAACAACTAAAAATAAAAACAAACAACAACCCCTCCCTTCAAACAAAACAGAAACATTTCTTTATATGTCCATGTGCCTGTGGTGGTGGTCTGGGGCATAGGATCTTTCCTCTCAGGGACCTTGACAGAAAAGGGACTACCATGAGCCTCTAGCCTGTGTCTTTGGCCAGCCAACGTACCTGAGATAGGAATGGGAAGGTGGGGCTGTTCTGCTCAGTTTCCTTCCTGTAGTGGAGAAGTAGTTTCTTTCTCTGTTTTCTGTCTACCTGAATGGGGCTGCTCATCTCTGCTTCTGTCTGTCCACCATGAGGTGAAGAATCCTCTCTACTATATGTTCACACACCCTGCTGCTCTGTGCCAGCACCATGGCTTAAACAGCCATGGACAGAATCCTCTGCATTGACCCCTGACGAAGTATATCACTGAAAAGAAGAAGTAAACCAAGGGGGGGAAAAAGGCATGGGATCCCGGAAGAGAAGCCAGAGTACAAGAGAAGGGAATGTCCGTGAGGAGGAAGGAAGGTCAGTCACCCTGGAGAAGAGAACCAGCAACTTCGGGCAGTCGGCCAGACTAGAGATTTTTAACAGTTGACAAGGAAGATTTCTCAGAAAGATGAAGCCAATGAAAGCTCTGACTTACAGCCTGCAAGGTGGCTCATTGGGTAAAATCACTTGCCACATAAGCTTGATTCTGATGGTAGCATGAGAGAAGCAATTCCTGAAGGTGTTATAAATTACCACGTGTAGGGGAGTTGAGGGGGAACCCCTGAGAGTGTAGGGAAACATGCACGCTATGTGGGCATGGGGGCAGCAGCTGTGTCCAGTAATTCACAACCCAGATGCTGCATCCACATGGATAGTTTATTTTAATAGAGATGAAGAGAAAGATAGGAAAGAGAGAGACAGAAGAAGAGAGAGACGTCAAGGGTGTACACCTCGTGGGAAGAAAAAGCAGAAGAGAGAGAGAGAGGAAGGGGAGGAGCCTTTCCTTAGAATGAGGTGTTGTTTGGATCTTAGATGGTCTTATAATAAAAAACCTGGAGCCAGATATTGGGGTGAAAGCTGAAAGATCAGAGAAGCAGAGCAAGCCTCAGCCACTATGTATTACCTCACCAACTCCACGAATCCTCTAACTGAAATCCTCTGAGTCCTCAATCAAAAGGATCTCAGCTGAACTGCTTTAGTTCCTGTTTCCTCAAGCCTTATATACCTTTCTCTGCCCTGCCATCACTTCCTGGGATTAAAGGCCTGTGTGCTTCCCAGTACTGGGATTAAAAGCGTGTGCCATCACTGTCTGGCCTCTATGTCTAATCTAGTGGCTGGCTCTATCCTCTGATCCCTAGGCAAGCTTATTAGGGTACACACTATATCACTACAATGAGGCTTTTACATCAGGATGCAGGGCGGAGCCAAGGGGTGGGATTTCAAGGGGCAGGTCAGAGTATTAGCGTTCCTCCATTTTGATTATTATAAAAGAGCTTAGTTATGGGAGCAAGTGGAGGAACAAGGACACTGAATTCTCGAGGTGACAAGGGGTGAAGTGGGGATGGGGGACGGGGAGATCTCAGGAACGTTCCCTGAGGGAGCTGAGGAGGCAGGTTGCAGCAGTGCTGTTCCAGGAACTTGGGGGAATGGCGTGCCAAATCAGGAGTATAGAAGCCATGGCATCTGCTGTTTCTCTGGAAGTCAGGCAGGAACAGTGAATCTGCAAAATATGCTCAAAAAATTGGTGGGGTCAGAAATGGGCTCTGGAGATTGTTAGTTTTCATCAGACTAGATTTCTTGATGCAGTAGCGAAACTTTCCCAAGAGCCTGTAGGTATTAAGACAGCTGGAATGGATTTACATCATGGCAAAAGGGTTAAAAATCCATTTAAGGACTCTTAAGAACTCTTTGTAGTCAGTGCTCTATCAGCTTATCAAAGCTGCATTTATCAGTGTTAAAACTTTGAACCTCTGGAGTTGTATCTGAAACCTGTACCATGAAGTCTGTGAATGAGGCACACCTGTCTGTAATTGGATAGCATATATATAATCTTGGGATTGAGGCTGTTAAACTGATACCCTAGTCATTAAACATTGTCAGATCTGAAAAAAATAAATTTAAGAAGTGAGACAGCTTTCCAGCTCCCTAGGCAGCAGTCCCAAGTCTCTCCATGGTCGTTGCAGGGGTGGGGTGAACAGCAGCCCCAAAGGCAGCATTTATTCCAGCTGATAGGCCCAGAAAATCTGACAGATTTTTTTGTGGAATAGAAATTTGGGGAGACTGACCCACCTTGACTTTGTAGTATGGGGCAATCGGTCCTCCGTTGTTCCACTTATTCAGTCTTGACAGGATCTCAGCTTTTTGCTGTGTGGCCAGCCTTGACATAAGCTTCCAGGTGGAAGTCTTTCTGTGGCCATCAATCTTTTTGGAGGAGATAGAGGATGCTGCCAGGAGATGACATTTCTCTTTATCATAAAAAGGCTTTTATATTAAGTGCCGTATTCTCAGATCTCTACAGATGTGTGAAGATTGGGAGAACAAAATCTGTTAGATGTATTTATAACTTTGAGAGCATATATATGACTTAAATTTGAATATACAGGTTTCCCAGTTAGTTACAGCTTAATGAAGTTAGCAAGGACTGGGGGTGGGGTGGGGTGGTTTCTGATCTTTGAGTAGAGCCAGATTATAATCCCGAATGACTTATATAGAAATAATTATTTCTTAAGCTTTCTCCTGAGAAGACAAAGACAGGAGAAAGATCCCAGGGCCGAATGAGAACAGGAAAAAAGGGGCTTGTGAATTAGGGTGCAGCCCAACTCTGAGAAAAGGAAAAAAGACCCTCTTGGTGGACTCTATACCAGGGTTTCCATCCCTAATCTAGCCCTCCAGCCTGTCCTGGGAACAAGGAGCACAGGATGATGCATTCTCCATAGCTGCTTCAAGCTAAAAAAGGGGCACAGGTGGTCAGGACTCTGATCTGACTGTGGAGAAAGGAAATAATTATGTTCCGCTGGTCCATACCAGCCTTCAGCAAGTCCATGTGTCACAGGTTGAAGTCATTCAGCCAGATGGAAGCCCACTGAAACAGATGCAGACTAGAGACAAGAGTCAAAATTTATGAACCTATTGAAATCTTTTAGCTCATAGTGATTGGGAAAGAGAGACCAGGAGGAAGAGAAATCCCACCCTCAGGAATAGACAGGTGAGGAAAAAGAAAAGTTTTAGATAAATTAGTATCATCAATCAATACTGAAATTCATATTGTAGAAAAGCCGAAAGACATGTGGTACCAGTGAGCAAAACAAGACGAATCCTCACTTGTGGGAAAACGGCTAGAAGGAAAGGGAGGAATCTAACTGATCCAGTAGGGTGAAGAGTCCCTGACAGTGCTCCAGCCTGGCAGGTGGTACAGGATCGCAGTGCTCCTCAGACTACCAGCGGGCAGGAGTAAGCAGTGGGATGGATTGCCTGGTGATGTTATGAATTATTGTGTTAGGGGGCAAAGGTATCCCGAGAGTGCAGGGAAACATGCTGGGCAGATGCGTGCAACGTGGGCATGGTGGCCGAGGTGGCGGAGGCCAGTAATTCACAAACCCAGATGCTGCATCCACGTGGAGAGTTTATTATAATAGAGGGATGAAGAGAAAGATAGGAAAGAGAGAGACAGAGAGAAAAGGGTGTGTGGAGGATGGCACCTCATGGGAGGAAAGAGCAGAAGAGAGAGGAAGGGAAGGGGTTTTTCCTTAGAAGGAGACTTTCACATCAGGACTCAGGGTGGAGCCAAGGGGTGGGATTTCAAGGGGCGGGTCAGAGCATTAATAGAAGGCTTCCCTTTGACTGCCACACATGATGCTCCTGCACACACCCACACACATTTTAAAAGATTTTTGTTTGTTTATTTTGTTTTTTGGTTTTTAGACAGAGTCTCTTTATGTAGCCCTGGCTGTCCTGGAAGTCACTCTCTAGACCAGGCTGGCCCCAGACTCACAGAGATCCACCTGCCTCTGCCTCCTGAGTGCTTGGAGGTATGTCTTCCCATCCCTGCTGCTCCAAAGCCTAAAAGCTTCACCAGCCAAATGCTGCTAGTTTCTGGTCCTCACACCTTCTATATCTTCCTACTTTCTGCCGTCACTCCCTGGGATTAAAGGCTGGATTTCTGGGATTAAAGGCGAGTGTCACCATGCCTAGCTGTTTCTAATGTGGCCTTGAACTCAGAGATCCAGAGGTATTTCTGTCTCTGAAATGCTAGGATTAAAGGCATGTGCTACCACTGTGTATCCTCATGTTTAATATTATGGCCGTCCTGCTCTCTGATGCCAGATAAGTTTATTTCGGGGAATGCAATACCACTACACCCTACTATGATAATTAAAAAAAAAAAAAAAAAGCTTGAATTTGCTGAGAGAGTGTGATACTAACAACCTAACAGTTGAGATTTGGAAACAAACTACCTGTACATTTGTTTGTTTTTTTGAGACAGGGTTTCTCTGTGTAGCTTTGCACCTTTTCTGGAACTCACTCTGGTGCCCAGGCTGGCCTCGAAACTCACAGAGATCTGCCTGGGTCTGCCTCCCAAGTGCTGGGATTAAAGGCGTGTGCCACCGCCGCCCGGCTTACCTGTAAATTTTGAGAAGACTGTTTGAAGATCAAGTTCTGGCAGAGGGAAACACTGTGCTGAAGCAAGACTGACCCATCACTGGCCTTTGCATCTTCCTGCAGTCAAATGAAGCTTTGGATATAGATTAAACTAACAAAGTTAAGTTAGATTAAAAAAAGGAAAAGGGGCTAGAAAGACAGCTTAGCAGCCCCCTTGGTCTTACCAAGGCCTGGGACTCCAGGGGATCTGATGCCCTCCTCTGGCCTCTAAGGGCACCCTCATGTATACGTGCAAACATCCACAGATACACACATTTGCACAATTAAAATATAATTATAAGAAGAAAGGGTGCTCCAGTGAGTCTCTGGTTCAGCCAGCCCAATAAAAAGGGTAACCAGAGAATAGCCTGGGTATGGCCAAGATTTCTGTCATAGAGGGGGATCTGGGCTTCCAGTTGCTTTCTGAAGTGACCTGGCAACTACCTGGTTCTGGTCGGTTTGGGAACTCCCTGGTTTTAGCACTGAAATTCCCAGTTCTTAGGGAACCCCAAGTGCTCAGCAAACTGGAATTGTTGGTCTCCTTGTCAGGGTACCTGGAATGATTGATTGGGAATTCCAGAAGATTCTGACTTTTTTTTTTTTTTTTAAAACACAGAGACTCATATTGTCCAGACTGGCCTCAAAGTTGATATATAGCTGGAATGAGTCTGATATCTCTTGAGTCTGATCTCTCTCTCTCTCTTTCTCTCTCTCTAAGACAGGTTTTTGTTTGTTTGTTTTTTGCTTTTCTTTTGTTTCTGGAACTCACTTCGTAGACTAGGCTGGTCTTGAACTCACAGAGATCCACCTACCTCTGATAGGATTAAAGGCATATGCCACCACTGCCCAGCAGCCTGAACTCTTGACCCTTCTGCTTCCACCCTCCAAGATATAGTTGTATACCACCATGACTGATTTTTCATGTTCTTATAATTTTTCCCCTAAACTTAAAAAAAAATATGTTTTATTTTATGTATATGAGTGTTTTGCCTTCATGTATGTATGTACATCACATGTATGCACAGTCTTTGGAGGTCAGAAGAGGTCATCATATATCCTGGAACTGGAGTTATCTATGGTTGTGAGCCATGTGTGGATTCTAGGAACTGAATTCAGGACCTCTGGAAAAGTAGCCAGTGCTCTTAACCACTGACCCCTCTTTCCGGCCCCTCACTATGCCTGACTATATCTGGTGCTGGGGGTGGAACACAAAGCTTCATGCACGCTAGACAAACATGTTCCAACTAAGCTCCTTGTCTAGCTCCTAATTCTAGACTATTAAGTGAGAGTGGGACAAATGGTCCTTAAGGACAGACTGAATGTGACTCCTGAGTCACTCCAGGTTACAGGACCCCCTCCAGACTAATGAAGAATTGATTGAGATATGGTTCCCCAAAACAGTTTGTGCTCTGGGGGATTTTTGTGCATAGAACCAAACTCCTCAAAATATAAAATTCGATCTCCAAGATGGAGATCCTGATACCAGCCACTGTGGTTAGGTCAGGATCTGGCTTATCATTTAATTCTGGATAGCAAGTAACATTCCCCCCAACCCCCTCCCCATGCCTCAGCTTCTAATGTGTTAAATGGGAACAAGAAAGATGATTCTATGATGAAGCCCTTGTGTGGGGTAAAGTTCATACCATCTTTCTGAGAATTGAGGAATCCCTACAAGAAGTAGGTATGAAGGACAGTACTGATCAACCAGAAACACTTTACAGTGCTTCCCAAGGAGGACGCCGTTCAAAGTTTCTTCTGGCATGTGTGTGCATATGCATGTGTGGTATGGGTATGCCATAGAGAATGTGTGTAAACCAGAGAACAACTTGGTGGAGTCTATTATCTCTTTCTACCTTAGCATGGATTCCAAGGATTGAACTCAGTTCCTCATGTTTTGCAGCAAGCGCTTTTGCCTGCTGAGCCATCTTGAAAACCCCATGACTTATGTTTGTTTGTTTATTTGTTTATTTATTTGAGATAAGGTCTCATGTGGGTCCCCCTAGCCTTGAACTTGGAGTTGAGCGTGACTGAACTCCTGAGCTTCTTGCCTCCATGTCCAGTCGGTTGAGACTATAGGCAGCCACTGCCATGTCCAGCTCTTTAAACTGCGTTTTTAAACGTCGCCTGGTCCTCAAGCCAAAACCAGTTCCTTTTCCGGTGCAGTTCTATTTAGAGACTCAAGGATACACAAGAGTAATTGCCCACAGTCTCACGCTCGCCCGAGTTAGGCAAACTCTGTTGCTACATCTCTTTCCTGAAGGGTGTGTTTACTTGGGTTTTCAAGTTCCTGGCCAGGTCACAATTAGAGACTCAGTTTCCCTCTCGTTATCAGTAGGTAGGGTCTAACATTAAATAGCCTTTTGTTTTAGGGCACACTTTGTGACTTTTCTAAGATTACAGCTCAGTCTCTTAAATGTAATCAATGGAGGATAACATTCTTTAGGACACTCAAAATATTTCAAGAATCTTAAATATTCTATTTCCAGATGGGAGAACCCAAGTTTCAATTCCAGGAGCCAAACCCTGCTGCTGTAGAATGTACAACTTCCTGTAAAAGAAGGAACCACGCCCTGCCTGCGCTTTGCAGCCTGTGAGTTCTTGAGCTGGAGACTGCTTTCTTGGGCTTCTGAGAAGCTGTCTGTCTGTCCATTTCCTCTAAACCCCTCTGTGGTGGGAGATTTACTTCCACAGAACAGCACTCTGCTACAGGAAGGCACTAGCTTGATACTGAATCTCTTTCTGGGTGAGAGTCCAGATAGAGTTCCTTGCTGGGAAGACGGACTGCCTCTTTTTACAAATTCCCCATCGTAAGTAGGCAGTGATAACCTTCATTCGGAATGACCTATAGGCATGTTCTTCTACCCAGTGCCATAAACTACAGCCTCCTCACTTCTGACCACAAAGGTGCAGTTCACAAGAAAAGAGACTGTTTGGGGATATCAGGGAAAGCATGAACTTTTCACAAAGCCTCAGCCCAGGGGAAGTTGATAGACTCATTCAGGGGTGCAGAGGGGGAGCCTTCATTGTGTGTGCTAATTTTAAAGTAGAAAATACTTTATTTTATCTTTTTTAAGCATAATGCATGTGTTTCATCATGACATCTTTATACACCTATATAATGTGTTTTGGTCATATTTCCCCCAATACTTTTTCTTGTGCCCCCACTGCCCATGACCCCCTTCTTCTCTTAGCTAGTCTTCCTCTATTTTCATGTTTTTTTAAAAAATTTATTTGTTTGTTTGTTGGTTGGTTGGTTGGTTTTCTTAGGGATTTGGTGCCTTCCTGGGTTACGTACATGAACATGAATGATGGTTATTACAGGAACATTCTATATCACTATAGAAAATGTTCCCCCATCCCCCCACCCTGAACACCCCAGCAACCATCCTCAGGAGATTGGTGGCCTCAGGAGCCTCTCCTTGAATTGACTGTTAATTGTGTAAACCCTCAGGGAGGGGTGTGGCCTCACGAGCCCCTCCCCTGCCATAACTGATTCAATATGATTCAGACTCCTGCTGTGGTTTCCTTAAAGGAAGGAGCTGGGACAAGATGACTGAAAGGACCTGGTGGCCGTGGCATTCGCCTTTAATCCCAGCACTTGGGAGGCAGAGGCAGGCGGATCTCTGAGTCTGAGGCCAGCCTGGTCTACAGAGCGAGTTCCAGGACAGCCAGGACTGTTCTACTTTATCTGAAGACAGAAGGCCTCCAGGCCTTTGGCTCACCTGTCCAGGTCTCCTATTGTTCTTCCTGGAAAGAATTAGATTTCGTTACATCCAGGCTTTCTGCCTCCACGATCGAACCCCAAAGGCTCTGCTCATTCTGCAAAATAGCAGAGGTCCTTAAACTGTTTCAGAGTTCATCATCAACCCAGGCTGTTATTCAGAGGCAAGAGCCCAACACCCTGAGATCTGAAATGATTGATGTATAAAGCACACATGTGCACATACACTCTAAGCCTCTCATTGCTACCTCCCTGCTCTGAAATGACTTTCTTTAAAAGTAACTATTACAAGCCAGGTGGTGGTGGCACACACCTTTAAGCAGAGCCAGGCAAATATCTGTGAGTTCAAGGCCAGCCTGGTCTATAAAGTGAGTTCCAGGACAGGCTGCAAAGCTATACAGAGAAACCACTTCTCGAAAAGCCAAAAGGGGAAAAAAAAAAAAAAAAAAAAGCAGGGACTTTGGGAGAGATTTCAACAAAATGTTCTTGTTGTGTTGATATCAAGCTAACGGCATGTCATGGCTGTCCTTGTTCTCCAAACGGGTTTCCTGTGGGAAGGATGGTAGGTAGGGAGGCAAGAGTACATCAACTCCAGTATGAGATTCTGGTTACTGCCTCTAGCTGAATGCCCTGGGTGATTCCAGTCTTCTAGGGAGGAAGGGCTCTCTGATTCCATGGTACCCTCAGTGCTTTTGGTCTGGGATGCTCTGGTCTCTACCACTACTCAAGCAGATGTCTGTGGAGCTTCTCTCCCATATTTATGATTCGAGGTCGATGTTAGCAATCTCTTTATCTGTATTTTTTTTCTTTTTTCTTTTTCTGTGACTCTGGAGTCACATACAGTGGCTCAGACATCTGCACTTGGGAGGCTGAGGCAGGAGGCTTGCCTGTGTTAAATCAGTTTTCTGTCGACCTGTCTTTTTTATCAAGTCAGTACTGTTCTGTCTCTTTAACACTCTCTAATGCCCAGAAAACCTCCCGGCGCCTGGCTTTGTGGAGGGAATAGCATTACCAAACCTAAACAAGATGGGCTCACCCGGAAGGGTGCTGGCCTCTGACCACAGAATCCTGCATTCCATCCCTAGCTCTGACCGGGCATGGTGTTGCTCACCCAGTAGAAGGATTAGGAGTTCAAGGTTCAGATTGTCTGAGGTCAACTGGACTACATGAGACCCTGCCCTCCTACCCCCCCCCCCAAAAAAAAAGAAACAAAAACCTGACTAATATCACTGAGTTCATCATTTCACAGACTGATCCTATGTGTGGTGCCTTTTTAAAAGTCATGGCTGGGGTGGAGAGACAGCTCAGTGGTTAACTGGACCTGCTGCTCTTTTGGAGGACCAGAGTGCAGTTTCCAGCAAGTGCAGTGAGTTACAGGTAGTGAGCCGGGGATAAGTATGAGACCTTATCTCAAACCAATGGACAAGATAGGAAGGGGTGGTGGAAAGTGCTAGAAAACTGTTAGTCAAACAATGGGCTGGAGAGATGGCTCAGTGCTTGCAAGTACATCCTGCTCTTGCAGAGGACCCATGTTCAGTTCCCAGCTGCCATGCCAGGCAGTTCACAACCACCTGTGAACTCCACTAGGGGATCTGACCCCCCCTTCTGGCCTCCTTGGGCACTGCACTTATAAGTACATATACACAGAACCATATATACACAAAACTTTTCTGTTTTTGTTTTGTTTTGTTTTGAGGTAGGGTTTCTCTGTGTAGCCCTGGCTATCCTGGAACTCACTCTGTAGACCAGGCTAGCTTCAAACTCAGAAATCTCCTGCTTCTGCCTCCTCAGTGCTGTGATTAAAGACATGTACCACCACTGTCTGGCTACAGACACATAGACACACATATACACATAATTTAAAAAAAAACTTTTAAAAAGAAAGAAAAACAAGATACACCCTGATGAGCAATTTAACACAGGATAGTAATATTTTCATATCTTACAGTTACTGTTAATCATTAAAAATACACTGTCATCTATCATGAATATGATCACCCTGTCATCAGGATCATGGGCAGTTGAGGAAAATGGAGGTGTGCCTGCTGCTGTGTGAACTCTGACCTATAACACTGACATGATAATTTCTAGAACAGTCTTAAAACTCTCCTCTTGGGGAAGTCTTCCCCATCTAACACCACAACCCCTGCCACTCTCTAGCCCTGGGTTCAGCTTTAATGGATTTTTGAATATTTGAAATAATTTAATGAATTACTTTTCTCTATAGAAAGTTCCTCTTTGTAGCCCAGCCTGCCCTTGAACTTTCAGGGACCCTCCTGCCTTAACCTCTTGAGTGCTGGCATTACACCTGTCCTGGGCTTGGCTTTATGTTTCTAAGAGTTACCGGCATCTTACATGACTTGTCTGCTAACTGTCTCCAAACACTGCTTCTAGGAGGTCCCAGGAGGGTGGGGACTTGGCTACTGTGGAACCCTAATGCCTAGAACAGTGCCTGGCACACAGTAGGTGTTCACTAAAACACACTGACCTACTGAACTATTGGCCGTGTTACCTCTCCTTTCCACTCTGACCTACTCAGCCAGATTCACAGCTTGGGGACATAACCCCGGAAGTAGCAAGCAATTCTGTCCCAGAGCCCTTTGGACAGATGCCAGCCCCATGCATCTGCAGTCAGCTGAGAGCCACATACTTTCCAGGTGTTTGGAATGGTGGAATAAGGCAGGTGGTGAGTCACCAACCCAGTGCTCTGCTTTTCTGAGGATTTTGCCTGACACATGACCTCAATCTCCAAGGTCCAGAGCCAGTTCTGACTCATGCATGTTAAGGAAGGCCAGGACAGTTTCAGTGAGGACAGTGTGTGATCATACAATCTTGTTTCAAAACAAACCAACCTCACCAGTTTGCTCACGAAGGCTTAATGAGAAAACGTTGCCCTGTGTAGTCTGCTGGGCCAGCTGGCTACTGGCTTCTTCCTCACAGATTCCTCTGGAGAACTCCAGCTTTTTATGGTTGCGCCTTCTTTCTTCCCTTAGTTTATCTCCTCTAGGCTCCATCCTTCCTCCTGGCGTTCCCCAAGGGTGTGACAATGACTGTCAATTAAGACAGTTCAGATAGGCTGTTACGGCACTTAGCAAAGCCCTGGCAACAGGAAATGAGCCCCCAGTCCTTTCCTCAACTACTCAGGGCACTTTGTCTGAGGTCAGAGGGTCCAAGATGACCACTCTTTGCCAACTCAGGGCCATGTGGTATGCACTGTCATTTGGGCAGGTTAGACATGAATTATCTATTTGACCGTGTTCGAGCTGTTGAACTGGGATTCCTTACTGAGTTCTTCTGGGCTGTGGCATCATTAGTCTCATTTCTAGGTTAAAGTAGCTAGATCTACAACAAAAAACTCAGAAATAACCAGATAGGTTGCAAGTGTGGGCACAACATCCACAACTTTGAATCTTACGACCTCATTCTGGAGATCAGTTGGCAGAGAGAGCCCAGGGGTCCTGGGTGTCCCATATAGATTCTGATGAGCAGCTTGGCTATGCAGGGTCCCCTGCCCACTGAGAATACTTGATAAAAGAACCTCAAGGGAGGAAGGACTTACTCCAGACTAGAGTTGAGTAGATACTGTCCATCATGAGGAAAACATGGTAGTGGGTGTGGCTGACGGCTGTACTGGCGGGAGGGTCAGGTTGTTGGTTCACTGCTCCTTACAAACCCCACAGATAATTTAGATTTTTTTAAGGTCAGATGGTCTTTGTAACCAAATTCTACCCAACTAGTGAGCAAGCAGCCACAGACAGTATGGAAATGAGAGAGCATTCTTGTTTTTTTCTTTTCTTTTCTTTTCCTTTTTCTTTCTTTCTTTCTTTCTTTCTTTCTTTCTTTCTTTCTTTCTTTCTTTCTTTCTTTCTCTCTCTCTCTCTCTCTCTCTCTCTCTCTCTCTCTCTCTCTCTCTCTCTCTCTTTCTCCCTCCCTCCCTCCCTCCCTCCCTCCCTCCCTCCCTTCCTTCCTTCCTTCCTTTCTTTTCGAGACAGAGTTTCTCTGAATAGCCTTGGCTGTCAGGTAACTTGCTCTGTAGACCACCCTGGCCTCAAACTCAAAGAGATCCGCCTGCCTCTGCCTCCCAAGTGCTTGGATTAAAGGCGTGTGCCACCACCGCCCAGCTAACATTCTTATTTTTAAAAATCATTTATTTTGATGTGTATGAATGTTTTGCATTCATGTATGCCTGTACACTGCGTGCCTGGTGCCCACAAAGGTCAGAAAAGGATATTGGGTCTGCTGAGATTAGAGTTACAGGCAGTTGTGAGCCTCCATGTGGGTGCCGAGAAATGAACCAGGTTAAGGGCCGCCAGTGCTCTTAACCACTGAACCATCTCTCCAGCTCCCACCCTCTATGTAGTGGATAGCCAGCCACTCCAGCCTTGGCCTGGAAGTTCCAACCCCCATTGAGGCTTTGGTAACGATCACACCTACAAGGTAGGGCTGAGAGAGGACGCTGAAGACCCAGGATCCAAATGAGAAGGATCTCTTGGGGCCCGGACCCTGGACGCTGGAGGTAGACTGAGCAGAGTTCTCCAGAGAACACCATCGGACTGCGCCATACCTTTGCCAGACCCTACAATCTACCTATCCCTTCATTTGTAAACCTTCCTTTTACCTACATGGAGTGGCCTTAATAATTTCACCAATAGCTCGATGTTTACACTCTTGAGGTGGGGAAGGGAAGGCAGCAGTAGCTGGCCTCTTGACTTCTTTTTATTCCGTCCTCGTATGCATAAGGCATCTTTTGTGTTGAATCTCCATTGAATTCCTACCCCAAATTCCAGTATGTGACAAGGGAAACAGACACACGGCCCAACTGACTGACACTGAGGAGCAGAGGAGTGTGACTTTGATAACTTCAAGGAGCCATTTATACAGAAGACTCCAAACCCCTTGTTCCGGGGTTCAGTTCTGCTTCCACCCTGACCCTGGTGAACTACTCTCCTCTATGTGCCTCAGTTTGCTGAGGATAATTACACTACGTGCTTACACTGTTGTTGAAAGATAGAGGTCAGTGAGATGGCTCAGTAAGAAAAGGTGCTTGGTGCCAAGCCTGAGTTTGATCCCCAGGTTCTACACGGTGGAAGGAGAGAACTGACCCCTGCAAGTTGTCCTCTGACCCCCACACGAGGCACATGCATCCCTCCCCTTGGTACATAAACAACCCCCCCCACAGTGGAATAATCCTTCTGTACATTGTAAATATGTATTACTCTGATTGATTTACTAAAGAAGATGACCAGCCAAAAACTAGAAAGGATGAGGTTAGGCAGAAGAGCCAAACTGAGAATGCTGGGAGGAAGAAGGGCGGAGTCAGAGAGTGGCCAGCCAGACACAGAGGAAGCAGGATGTGTACAAAATGAGGAAACAAGCCATGGGCCACATGGCAGCAAGTAAAGGAATGGAAATGGGTTAATTTAAAATGTAAGAGTTCACTAGCTAATAACAAGCCTGAGCTATTGGCTGAGCATTTACAATTAATATTAAGTTTCAGAGTGAATATTTGAGAACAGCTGCCACCACAGGAAACTCCACTCCCCCACAAATAAAATTTAATTTAAAAAAGAAAGAGGCAGGGGTGGGGGGCATAGTGGTACACATCTTTAGCTCTGCACTGAGAAGGCACAGGCAGATGGATCTCTATGCATTCAAAAGTTCCTAGTCTACTTAGCCAGTTACAGGCCAGCCAGGAATATATAGTGAGATCTTGCCTTAAAAAAATAATAAATAAATAAAAATAGGTGTTGGAGAGATGGCTCAGTGGTTTAGAACACTGGTTGCTGTGGTGATACTTTGTGTATACTCTAACAAATAAAGCTTACCTGGAGACCAGTGTTTGGAGCTAGCAACCAGAGGCCAGGCAGTGGCACACACCTTTGATCCCAGCACTTGGGATCTCATGCTTTTAATCCCAGCACTTAGGAGGAGGAAGCAGGAAGTGATATAGCTGGGCAGAGAGAGGAAGTGATAAGGTGGGGTGGAGACAGGAGCCCCTTTCTCAGTCTAAGAATTCAGTAGAGGTAAGAAGTGGCTGTGGCTGCTCCTTTGTCTCTCCAATCTTTCAGCACTTACCCCTATATCTGACTCTGGGTTTTTAATTATTAAGACCAATTAGGATTCATGCTACAGGTTGCTCTTACAAAGGACCGGAGTCCAATTTCTAGCACCCACATGGTAGCTCACAACCATCTGTAACTCCAGTTCCAGGGGACCCAAAGCCCTCTCTTGACCTCTGAGGGCACCAGGCAGGCATGCGGTGCACATACATACACACTTGCAAGCAAAACACTCATAAATATAAAATAAATAAATCCAAGTAAACATAGAAAAACAAAATAAAGACTTAACTATGAGAATGCACATCTACAGCGCCTGGCCCCACAGTGGTGGCACCTGTCTGCAGCCCCAGCACCCCAGAGGTGAGGAACTGGCAGCTAAGATTGCAGAGCTGTGAGACATACTTGACAAAGGGGAATTAAAGAAGCAAAGGGTTAATTTGGCTCCCAGTTTGAGGGAACACAGTCCACAGAGGCAAGGAAGAGTACAGTGGTGAGGGCAGCTCTAGCTTGATATAGCAGTGTGAAGCCTTGTTCTGAAATTAGGAAGTAGTTGGAGGTGAGCTTGCCTAGCATGCATGACGCCCTGGGTTCAGCACTGCCTAAAAAGACAGGCCTGGTGGTACACAACTGTAACTTCAGCACTGAGCAGGCAGAAGTGGAAGGATAAGAAGTACAAGATCATCCTCAGCTACATAGAAAGTTTGAGGCTAGCCTTGGCTACATGGAATCCTGTTTCAAAACAAAACAAAACAAAATGAAATGAAACCAAAAACAGAAACACCCCTCCCTGCAAAAAAACAGAATAAAAATCAGCCTACAAAATAAATAAATAAATAAATAAATAAATAAATAAATAAATAAGTCTTAATGCTAGGTTTATAATAGAATTCAGAAATAATGAACAGTGATGAAGCTGTGGAAAAACTGAAAGCCCACAGTGCTGTAAGGACAGTAGTGTGGCCATCATGCTGAAAAGCGGTTGAGTAGGAACTCAAAAATTAAACATAGAAGGTGAGGCTATAGCTCAGTTGTGGAGGATTTGCCTAGCATATGCAAAGTCCAGGGATTGGTCATGATGGACCAATAAATAAATGAATGAATAAAATACCAAGAGGTAGCCACTCCACAACTCAGCAAAAGTTCAAAATGATACATTCAGGATGACCGGATGGCTCTGTGCTTGCACAATCCTGTGCCCAAGTGTTCACAGAGTTTCTTACAGAGGCAGAAAGAGTCCAAATATTGCCCACTACAATGTGAATAAAAAGGTGGATTATCCACCTAGTGGAATATTACATGGAAATAAAAAGGAAGGAAGAATTAACACAAGCCAGGTTTAGTCTTGAGAACACACTATCAGGATGGAGCCAGTCATGAAGACTTGCCTAGTTTATAATTCCTTTTATGAAATGTTCAAAGCGGGCAGACACCTAAAGACACAAAGAGGATTAGTGATTGCCTAGGACCAGGAAGGGAGGGGGTGAGAAGACCTTACAATGGTGCAGGGTTTCTCTCTGGGGCGAAGGAACTGTTCTTTAATTAGGAAAGGGTGCTGCTTTCACAACTTCCAGAACATTCTACAAACCACTCAATTGTGTACTTTAATTAAAGGAGTAAAATTGGGCTAGCAAGATGACTCATTGAGTGAGGGTACCTGCCACCAAGCCAGACGACCTGAATTTGATTCTCACAGCCCACATAGTGGGAAGAAAGAAGCAGTTCCTATACATTGTCCTCTACTTCCACACACATGCCTTGGCTTGCACGCCTCAACTCCCACACACAATAGATGCCATTTTAAAAGGGCATATGCCATTGCATGTGAATTAGTTCTTGATTTTTTAAAGGAGGAAGGGCAGAAATGAAGAGTTGCACTTTGTACTCATCAGAAGCCTCAAGAGAGAGTCCAAACAGAAGGAACACAGTGCTCTTGGCACACCTGTGAACCAGGTCCTTTCACCACGCTTTGTTCCAACATGGTGGCTTAAACCTTTTACCTCACCATCCAGGCAGTAGGGAATCAATAGGATCAATAGTTCAAGGCTAGCCTTAGCTATATAGTGAAATCCAAATTAGCCTAGGCTGCATGAGACTCTTTCTCAAACAACAATGACAAAAAGGGTCAGTGAGATGGCTCAGTGGGTAAAGATGCTTGCACACAAGATGGGTGACCTGAGTTCAATCCCTGGAACCCACATAAAGGTGGAAAGAGAGAATGCATGCCACAAAGTTGACCTTTGACCTCCACCCCCATTATGCATGCATTCATGTGTGTAGGAACACATATATACACACAGCAACAATAAATTAAAAAATGTAAAAACAACACATATTTTGTCCAAAATGAAACAAATGAGGTTCAAAGGCTCAGACTTGAGGTGATAAGAACAAACAATAATGAGCATGTGAGGGCTGGCAGCCCAGTTCTGTGTAACATGGGACATATATGTCCTTCCTGGACATCACACACACACACACACACACACACACACACACACTTGCGTGTGTAGTTTTAGATTGTACGCAGGCCCTCCAGAATACTAGATGAGTGCTCTACCACTGAGCTACACTGTCAACCATGGAGGGTCGGGGAAATCATGAGTTACAGCTGGACGTTGCTTACTGTAGTATCTAACATGGAATTATTATTAACACCACTATAATAATTAGTGTTATTTACGACACCCTGAGTTTAAATAGGGTTGCTTATAGGAGCACCAGTGAGAAGTTGTTTGTGTGTTTGTTTTATTTTTACTGGAGCATGAGCAACTTGCCCTTGGCTCCAGCACTGAGGAAAACAAGCTCCTCCTCCAGCAGCCATCAGCTGCCAATAGGTCCTCAGCTAGGGGTGGGGCCTCATGAACTCCTCCTCCAACTGTGCTGGAATGTTAATAGGCTTGGATGCATCTCCTGCAGGTAACTGTCTTAGACAACTGTGCTATTGCTGTGAAGAGGCACCATGACCACAGCAACTTTTTTTTTTGTTTGTTTGTTTGTTTGTTTGTTTTTTTTGTTTTGTTTTTCGAGACAGGGTTTCTCTGTGAAACTGTCCTGGCCCAGGCTAGCTTCAAATTCATAGAGATCCACCTGCCTCTGCCTCCTGAGTGCTGGGATTTAAGGCGTGCACCACCCCACCTGGCCCATAGCAACTCTTATAAAGAAAACATTTAACTTGGGGTTTGTTTATGGTCTCAGAGAGTCAGTCCATTATTATCATGGCAGAGAGCATGGTGGCATGCAGGGCACTGGAGTATCTGGATCCACAAGCAGAGGTGGGGGGGGCTGGCATAGGCTTGAAACCTCAAAGCCCACCTCCAGTGGCACATTTCCACCAATAAGGCTATACCTCCTAATCATTCTAATCTTTCTCAAATAGTGCCACTCTCTAATGGCTAAGTATTCAAATATATGAGCCCATCAGGGCCATTCTCATTCAAACTACCACAGTAACCAAAGCCACAGTGAGCTCATGAATACACTGGTCATGTCGTATCCAGAAGACAGCGTTTCACAGCTCTCCTCTTATCCTCTGGCCCTTACATTGTTTTATCCTCCTTCTTTTCTTTATCTTTTCTTTCTTTCTCTCTCTCTTTCTTTTTCTCTTCTCCTCCTCCTCCGCCTCCTCCTCCTCCTCCTCCTCCGCCTCCTCCTCCTCCTCCTCCTCCTTCTTTTGGTTTTTTGAGACAGGGTTTCTTTGTGTAACAGTCCAGGCTGTCCTGGAACTCACTCTGTAGAGCAGGCTGGCCTTGAACTCACAGAGATCTGCCTGCCTCTGCTTCCTGAGTGCTGGGATTAAAAGTATGTACAACTCCCACCACCAGGCCCTCCCCTCCTTTTCACTGACAAATTGTTCTTGAGAAAGAGGGAAAAAAATAGAGTCAAAGGTCGAGCAGCAGTCAAGCATCAGGAATTTAGACCTCGTCATTCTCGTTCTTCAGATGAAATGACTGTGGTCCCTGAGACATGAAGTCTATTGACAACAGTTTACACCCAGTACCAGACTGGAACTCACGCTTGACGGTTGTTGGAAGCACCAAGGATGGTCCAACTTCATTGTCAACGGCTTTAGAACCACCCAGGGGTCCCACCTTTGAGTCTGTCTGTTGGAGCTTTTCCAGAGAGGTTTAGGTGAGAAGGGAAGACCCACCCTGAATCCCCTGTGGACTGGGGTTGCAGACTGAATGAAGAGAAGGGAGCTGGACAGCAGCTTTCTGTGTTCAGCTTCTAGATTGTGGATGCAGCTGTCTCAAGTTCCTACTGCTGGGACTGCCTTTCTCTGTTGGCTGTCCCCTTAAACTGTGAGGGATTACATCTTTTCTTCCTTATGTTGCTGTTATCAATATTTTGTCACAGCAGTGAGAAAAGTAATGCAGATGTGTGTGTGTGTGTGTGTATGTGTGTGTGTGTGTGTGTGTGTGTGTGTGTGTGTGTGTGTAAGAGCGAGAGAGAGCGAGAGAGCCATTATCTGGTTATGGGCTTTAATGTGTGTGTGTGTGTGTGTGTGTGTGTGTGTGTGTGTGTGTGTGTTTAAAAGACAGGGTCTGACTATGTAGCCCTGGTTGACCTGGAACTCTCTATATAGACCAGTACAGACCAGGCTATTCTAATGGACATCCAACTGCTTCTGCCTCCCAAGGGCAGGCATTAAAGGTGTGAGCCACCACGCCTGACTGTGCTTTTGCTTTTGGTGTATTACTTTAAAAACGATTAGCCAGGTGTTGGTGGTGGTGCACGACTTTAATCCCAGCACTCAGGAGGCAGAGCCAGGAGAACCTCTGTGAGTTCGAGACCAGCCTGGTCTAAGAGTGAGATCCAGGAAAGGCACAAAGCTACACAGAGAAACCCTATCTTGAAAAACCAAAAAAAACCCAACCAACCAAACAAAAACAAACAAACAAACAAACAAAAAACCCCAAAAAGCCCCCAAAAAACAAACAAAAAACCCAAAAAAGATTGTGTGTGTGTGTGTGTGTGTGTGTGTGTGTGTACCCTTGGAAGCCAGAAGAAGGTGTTGGGTCCCCTGGGTCTGGAGTTATCAGTTGTGAGCTCCCTGATGTGGGTACTGGGAACTGAACTCAGGTCCTTTGCAAGAGCAGCAACTGTTCTTAACCACTGAGTCATTTCTCCAGCCCTGGGGTATTATTCATCTTTTAATTATATTTGTGTGGGGTGCATGCACCATTACATGAGAGTGTGAAAGGCAGAGGCTGACACTGGCTGCATTTCACTATTGCTCTTCTCATATTCCTTTAAGACAGGATCTCTCACTGAACAGGAAGCCTGCTGTTTGGGTTCAATTGATTGGCTGGTGAGTTCTTAGAATCTGCCTGTCTTTGCTTTCTAATGTTGGCATTACAGGTGTGTGCAATCGTGCTTGGCTTTTTATGTGGAGGGTGAGGATTTGTACTCAGGTTGTTATTCTTGCATAAGAAACTGCTCCTACCCAACAAGCCATCTCCTCAGCTCAAATTTGTTGGTATATTACTTAAATTTTTAAATTAAATTCATGTGTGTGTGTTTATGTATGTACTTGTACGTTTATAGGTCAGGTGATAATTTGTAGGAGCTGGTTCTCTTATTCTACTATGTGGGCTCTGGGGATTGAACTCAGGATGTCAAGCTTGGCAGCAATCCTCTTGACTTGCTGAGCCATCTTTCTGGTACCAGGATAATAATTATTATTAATCCTTAAATACTACTTCAAATTTAGTTATCTTCTTTATCATTTTGTATATAAAACCAATGGTTTTGTTTGTTTGTTTGTTTTGTTTTTAGACACAGGGTTTTTCTGTGTAGTTTTGGTGCCTGTCCTGGATCTTGATCTGTAGACCAGGCTGGCCTCAAACTCACAGAGATATACCTGTCTCTGCCTCCCAAGTGCCACCACCGCCCGGAGAAAACCAATGTTTTAAGAATTAAGGAAATGAAATAGATAAATGGTTGTTTTAGCCCTAAGGTTTGATTTGTTAATGGAAAAACTAATAGGTAAATCACAGTTGTATAAGACAAAGGTTGCAGAGAATGGATCTCAACAGGTAGATATTAAAAAAAACAAAACAAAAACAAACTCAAGCTGGGCACAGTGGCCCAGGCCTCTAACCCTAGCATTTGGTGGAGGTGGAAGCAGACAGATCTCTGTGAGTTTGATGCCAGTCTGGTCTACATTGTGAGTTCCAGGACAGCCAGAACTATATAATGATATCCTCTCTTGAAAAAAACAAAACAGAAAAATAAACCAAAACAGAAAACCTCAGTGTAGAGGCTGGAGGGATGGCTAAGTGGTTAAGAGTACATATTGCACTTACAGAGGATCTGAGTTAGGTTCCCAGCACCCATGTCCAGTGACTCATAACTGCTTGTAACTCATGTCCTGATAATAATAATAATAATAATAATAATAATAATAATAATAATAATTTATTTATTTTTATTAATTTGACGCAAACTAGAGTTATCTGGGAAGAGAAACCTCAAGCTGAGAAAGTGCCTCCATCAGATCGCCTGTGGACAAGTGTGCGCAGGCGTGTTCTTGATTGATGGTTGATGTCTGAGGGCCCAGTCCAGTGGATAGTGCCATCCCTGGGCAAGTGCTCTTGGGTTCTCTAAGAAAGCAGACTTAGCAAACCATGAAAAACAAGTCAATAAGCAGCTCTCCTCCACAGTCTGTCTCAGTCCCTACCTCCAGGTTCCTGCCTTGGCTTCCTGTTATGATGAACTCTATCCTGTGAGCCAAATAATTTCTTTCCTCCCTGAGTGGTCTTTGGTCATAGTGGTCTATCACTGCAAAAGAAAGCAAACTAAGACAGTCCAGCAGTGGCAAGGTGGCCCAGTGCCTCTGGCCTTGGGCACCAGTACTCAAGTGCGCATACACAGAGTTTAAAAATATAAAAATAGCCGGGCGGTGGTGGCGCACACTTGTAGTCCCAGCACTCGGGAGGCAGAGCCAGGAGGATCTCTGTGGGTTCGAGGCCAGCCTGGGCTACCAAGTGAGTTCCAGGAAAGGCGCAAAGCTACACAGAGAAAGAAACCCTGTCTCGAAAAAACCAAATAAATAAATAAATAAATAAATAAATAACCCCAACAAACAAACAAAAATATAAAAATAAACCTTAATGAAAAACAAGGAGTACCTTATGAAGCTCAGTGTGGCAGAAAACGGCTTAACCCTAGCACTTGAAGCAGAGAGAGGCAGATCTCTTAGTTCAAGGCTAGCCTGGTCTAAAACAACAATAACAACAAGATAACTCAGTGTGAAAATTTAAGTTCATCCTGCTTCCTTATGTACCCAGGCCCACCTGCCCAGGGATGGCACTGTCTCTAGTGAGCTGGGCCTTCACTCATCAATTACTAATCAAGAATATGCCCTACAGTGTTGCCTACAGATAATCTAATGGAGACACGTTCTCAGTTGGGATTCCTCTGTGGTGATATTGTGTTCCCCAAAATTGTGCACCCTAATAAACTTACCTGGGGTCAGAAACTAGAACAGCCACTAGACATAGAGGCCAGAAAATGGTGGCACACATGCCTTTAATCCTAGCATTCCAGAGGCAGAGATCCGTTTGGATCTCTGAGTTCAAAGTCACACTGGAAACAGCTAGGCATGGTGACTCACGCCTTTAATCCCAGGAAGTGATGGCAGGAAGCAGAAAGGTATATAAGGCATGAAACCCAGGAACTAGGCTGGTTAAGCTTTTAGGCTTTTGAGCAGCAGTTCAGCTGAGATCCATTTGGATGAGGACTCAGAAGCTTCCTGTCTGAGGAAACAGGATCAGCTGAAGAAGCTGTGGCCTGTTCTGCTTCTCTGATCTTCCAGCATTCACCCCAATACCTTGCTCCAGGTTTATTTTCATTAATAAGACCTTTTTAAGATTCATGCTACATTTCTCTTCTTGGATGACTCTAGTTGGTATTAAGTTGATGTAAGAACTTACCTTTTGCATGAAAGATATATCCTGAATCTATGCACCAGAAGAGAAAGGGCTAAAGAAGGCCGTCTTCTGGTCACGACACCGATGATTATCTCAACATTATCTGCCCATGATTGGGCCTGTCAACATTGTCATGGATAAGGCTTCTCACTTCGATGAAAGATTCATAGGCAGCTAGCTGCTGCTAGCTGTGAGCAGTTAATGGTTGTTGGGGGGAGGGGAGTTGTTTTCTTCAGTGGTGGAGCCACTGATCAACTAACTGCCCATGCTCTTGAAAGCAGCCCCCCAACCCCTCAACCCTCCAGCCCACTTTCGTAAGCAAGCCTAGTTAAACTCATTAGGTCACTAAAACACAGGCATGAAAGTAGAATGGAGGGGCCCTTGGCTGGGAAGAGGAAAGGTGTCAACCTGAGCGGGAGTGGTACAGGAGAGGGGAATGGTGATTTTTCTAATCTTATTTCTGTTGAGATGAAACAACCCTGACAAAAGGCATCCAGAGGAAAAAGGGCTTCGTTTAGCTTCTAAGTCCAAGTATAGCCATTATTTCAGAAAAGTCAAGGCAACAAAAACTTGAAGTATCCAGTGACAGCACATCGGCAGTCAAGGGCAGAGAGGAGAAATAAATGTGTGTGTGCATGCTTGCGCTCAGCTCTTAGACAGTTCAGTTCTCGGTGGATGTGACAGTCTTGTTAAACAAGAAACACAGCCAAATGCAGAGTCAAAAGCCCAGAGGTCAGAGCAGTAGTGAGAGCTGAGACCGAGATCACCTTCTTACCCCTCACTGCTGCTGCTGTCCTTCCCCTCAGAAAGAGACCTACTTCCTGTGTGTCTGTCTTCTTATTGACTTTCTGTTCTGCATTCTCATTGGTTGTAAACCCAACCACATGACCTCCTCATCACTGCCTGTCTATACAGACCTCTAGGTCTTCTATGGTTGGAATTGAGATTAAAGGCGTGTGTCTCCAAGCTGGCTATGTCCTTGAACACACAGACTCTGCCTGCCATGTGATTAGATTAAAGGCATGTGCCACCACTGCCCGGGTTCTGTTATGGCTTGTTATTAGCTCTGACCCCTAGGCTCCTTTTTTTTTTTTTATTAACATACAAATAAAATCACATTTCAGCACAGATAAAATATCACCATAGTTCTCCACTCTTACACAGTTCAGGACATCTTGTCTAGAGAATAGTGCCACCCACAGTGGCTGGGTCCTTTTAAACATGATCTTATCAGAAGTAGGGTCACTAAAGGGATATTATTACATTTACATATTGTGTGTGTTAGAGAGAGAGAGAGAGAACATGTGTGTGCCATGGTACACAGAGGTCAGAGACAACAGGAGTGGGATGTCTTTTTCTACCATGTGTGTCCTGGAATAGAACTCAGGTCATTAGGCTTGGCAGCAAATGTCTTTAGCAGATAAACTATCTCACCAGCCACACAGATCTAATTCATAACTATGGTCATATAGAAGCAGGGTGGACTCCTTACTCAATATAACTGTTGTCTTTGTAAGAGAAAGGGAGTGTAGCAAAGTGTTTCAACCCAGTGCTTAGCATGCTCAAGGCCCAAGATGTTATCACTAGTGCACGTAGAAGAGGCAGGCATAGGGAAGGAGAGCAGGAAGAGGAAGGAGAAAAAACAAACAAAAACACAGAGAGAAACCTTGTGACCATGGCTTGGAGTGAGAGAGCTGCAAACCTCAGAATGTGGAAGATGGACCCCCAGCTGCCCTGAGGTAAAGAACACGGCTGTGATGTAAAGAACAGTGCTTCCATAGAGGTTTATGGGAACGTGGCCCTGCCGCCATCTTGATTCTGAACTTCTGTCCTGTCCTCTGAAACTATTAGGTGGTGAACTCAAGTTGTTTTAAGCTCCCTAATTGGTTGTAGTTTGCTATAGAATTTTTTGAGAATTAAGACAGAAGCCATAGTGGGATTTTAATTATGTTTCAAGAGCAGCAGGGAAGCTGAAACCAGGGGGAGCTGGCTATGGTATTTATAGGGGTTGTCCTGGCTAGTTTCACATCAACTTGACACAAGCTAGAGTCATCTGAGAGGAGGGAGCCTCAGTTGACAAAATGCCTCCATAAGATCAGGTTGGAGGCAAGCCCATAAGGCATTTTCTTAATTGGTGATTGATGTGGAGGGCTCAGTCCATTGTGGGTGGTGCCATCCCTGGGCTGGTGGTCCTGGGTTCTATAAGAAAACAGACTGAGCAAGCCATGGGAAACAAGCCAGGAAGCAGCACCCCTCCATGGCCTCTGCATCAGCCCCTGCCTCCAGGATCCTGCCCTGTGTGAGTTCCTGTCCTGACTTCCTTCAGTGATGAACTGTGATGTGGAAGTACAGATGGAATAAACTCTTTCCTCCTCAACTTGCTTTTTGTCATGGTGTTTCCTCACAGCAATTACAACCCTAAGACACTCCCTCAGTTGCATTTGTCAGGGTGTTGTGTCATAGCAACAGGAAGTGAAACTAGAGGAAAACACGTATGTATATATGTTTACATACACATACACACAAGCAGGCATGATTGTGAGAAGTGGATCAATCGTGCACTAAGCAGTGCCTTTAATTTTACAGAATTATATTCTGGAAGTCAGTCCAAATCAGCATGTGGAAACAAGCCTGTTAATGACTGCCTGCCTGCGAATCTGTCACATGTGCATGATGTAACTGATTTCACCTGCCTTCTATTCCTCTTCTCCCCCCACCTTCCTAAGTGCTCTCTCTCTCTCTCTCTCTCCCTCTCCCTCTCCCTCTCTTCCTTTCTTTTAATTACATTGCTTGGCTGTGTATGTATGTGTGAGTACAGGTGTGTGCCTGCCACAGCACATATGTGGAGGCCCGAGGCTTGCAGAACACAGAAGCATGCATCCTGAAGCACCTGGCTCTGTATTTCTAGAATTTCATAGAATTCATGGTAGCATATGCTCCTTTAAGACACAATTGTCCCGCAGGACATGACAAATGTCCGCTGTGTTTCACTCAAACACTCACCTCATGCTGTAAGAGCTAAATAAAGAAACCCCAAATTTAATAATCTCCAGAAAGGAGCGTCTGCAGCCTCACACCCCTCTGCCTCAAATCCCACCCCCCAACATGGTGAACACTGCCCTCTGTCAGCACTGGACTGAGAACACCACAACCTCCTTCCTCACTTCTCATTCAGAGGAAGTACTAAGATCCCCCATTATTTATTGATCCCCCAGCAGAGCAATGGAGTCCTTAAGCCTAATTATGTGGGGGAATGGCCGGGATGTTGGCAGAATGGTAAACTCCTTCGGCTAACACACGGCATATGTTGGAGGGATTCAGCTAGCTCACATATCTGTCTGTACTGTTAATAGAGTAGGTTACATGCCAATTACCCAGGCATCCATCAGCCCGGCTGGGTACAATGAAGGCAGTGTTCACATACTTGATGGGCACATTCCTTCTCCACATCAGAAGCAGCTGGGCCAGATAAAGACCACTGGGTTTCGAGATTTCGGTGTGTGCTAGGATTGAGGTGAGATTGCCCTGTAAGAAAGCTCCTGCAGGCATCTTTCACCTGGATTCTTCTGGGGAGGAGGAGGGGGAAAGTTTGTGCTTCTCACTAGTCTTCAGCCATTTCCTGCTCAGGCTTGCTGGCTGTCTGGGTGGAGGTGCTGAGGAAGAAGAGAGACGATACAAAGCCACAAACAGATTCAGTGACAAAAGGCACAATAATCGGAGTGGGTAAATAGATTCCAATAAAGGGAGAAGCCGGCACATGCTCTGGTGGCTGATTTTAGAACGCACACTCTTAAGACAGCTTCCTCCTAAGAGTTTGTCCCTGTATGGGAGAGATGCTGCCCCCCCCCTTCCCTTTGATGTTTCTTTTTCGTTCTTTCTTCTGATGCAGAAAAGTGGTTTGGAAATCTTGCAGTATCACCAGGAAAAAAAAAAAAATGCTGCTTCTGGTGGTGTTTTTAACCAAGCACGGAAGCCAAAATGTCTAGAACCTGGACAGAGAAAGCAAGCCCCTGCTCTCTTTTGAGTATCCTCCAGTGTTGCAGGCAGAGAGCTCGGCACCAGAGACGGGAGTCAAAATGGCAGATGTTGGAGACTTGGGGGTAGGGGTGGGGGTGGGGGTGGGAGGTGGGGGGCAGGTAATCTGAGACTCCCTAGCGATTTCTTCCACGCTTCTATGTCTCGGTCCCCAAAATGAAACAGTTGCTGTCCACTTGCCTAAGACTACACAGTCAAGTCCCAGCTCAACAATAAACAAAAACTAGTGGGTCCTAGGACCAGCTTCTCAGGGCTGCCTTGGCACCCTGCCGGCCGATCTCTGAGAGCTGGGACCTCGCTGCTCTTTTAAAAAATTACCCACAGCTATTGAACAGGCAGATACAACTCGCTAGCCATCATTTGTGTGTGATTCCAGCTTCGTGTCTTCTCCCTGGATCTCCCAGATGAAAATACGGTAATTAACTCCATGCAGAAGGGGGAGGGGAGCGCTCTCTCTCTCTCTCTCTCTCTCTCTCTCTCTCTCTCTCTCTCTCTCTCTCCTCTCTCTCTCCCTCCCTCCCTCCCTCCTTAGGCTCCAAAAGAGATTCTAGCAGATAATTTGGCTGAACATGAAAAGGCAGAAGCTGCTTAGAGCCGCCCAAATGAAGTGCTAGGTTGGTGAGACTCCGAGGCCGGGCTGGTGATTTCATGACATGAAAAGCAGACATTTATCTGTTCCCATGGAGATGCAATTTCTACTAGTCAATCAGGCACGGGGGAGGTCAGACAATAGGCAGTAGGTCCCTTTTCCATCTCGAGAGACACTCAATTCTAGTTGTATTTGAGCATTTTAACTAAATTTAAAGGCATCAAAATGATTCCTGAGAGATACCTGTAAACTAAGCTGTGACCATTTCAAGTGATCAAAATGAACTGGGAATCTCAGCTTCTTCAAGGAAGAAGTTGGGGTGTGACTGCCCCCCACTTCTAGTTTCAAATCCTCGAACTGTTTCATCACAATCCATCTTTGCATAAATTTGGTTTCCAAACTTGACCCCACCCTCCCGAATAAAACAGTTCATGAGGTGATAAATTAAGTGTCAAACTTTCCCCCAAGCACAGCTGCGGGGCAAGAAGAGGGGGGGCAACAGAAGAGCACCCTGGAAACAAGAGAAAGACACACTTGGAGAGAGCACAGCCCGGAACTGTTGTGGGTTCAATAAATTATAAACCAGCTTCTCAGTATTTCCTTGCCTGGAAACTACACATGCAGAAGTGATCAGGGCTGTTCTGACCTTCTGTGTGTGTTATCAACCCCAGAGCACACAAATTGTGTTCATTTGCAGCTTGTGTTTATTACAGCAAATGCTTGGCGAGGTGAGCCCCTGAAACACATGGAGACTCCCCCCACCTCCCCGCACAATCTTACAAGTGTCTTTCCTCCCAGCCCCCTTTCACCATTTTTACGCATGCCTGAGGCGGAAGAAAATGGAACAGAGAGCTTCCAAGAGCTAATTGGGGAGGAAGAAGGCATTTCCAGAGGTCCTGTTTCTGAACGCTTTTTGTGGGTCTAGCCCCACGTGGAGGGGCACAAGACCTTATAGGACCAGGATGGTGACGCAACAGAACGGCCCAGGCAAGGTGGGATTTCATTAAGCAATTTCACTCTTGTTAACTCACAGGAGGTTCTGTCCTGGGTTACAATCCGGAAGCTTCTCTGTCTCCCTCCTCTTCAGGAGCCCGCAGGGAACAAAGACACCGACAGGGGGAGAGAGAGAGAGAGAGAGGGAGAGAGAGAGAGAGAGAGAGAGAGAGAGAACCACCATTTGGCGCAGTCCCAGCCTTAGCGCCCAGGGAAAAGGTGCCATTCCGACGTGGGTGACTATGAATGACATCCCAGGTTCAGTAGGCAACAGAAATTCACCTGGGATGTACCGGAAGTGGACCGGCATGATTACTGCGGGGGTATTTGCTCATGTTTGCCTATTTTTTCTTCCATTTAATAATTTTAGTTTAAACACTCTTTTAAAAGGTTCGCACAGTATAAATTAAACTCACCCCCTCAAGCGTGGATCTCACTGGCTATGGCTAGTAACCACTTAACAGTGTGACAGTTCCAGACATCTTCCCTAATACATATTTAAATACACACTAGTATCTTGTGAACCTTGTTTACCTTAAAAACAGGATCTATCATAAGCAGTTTTCAGTACACGTATTTTAAAGAATAAGCTTCCAGTTTAAGCAGTGGGAGTGGAACATTTGTTACTGGGGAACACAGTGTGACCTCTCCCCTCCCCCACAGATAGTGACTGCAGTTTTCTGTGCTCCGTTTCAGGGCCACATAGATTGCACTAGTGTATATCAGACACCTTAGTTTTACGCAAATATCTTTTGTCTTCATGGTAGGAAAACTCGATCACTTTAAAGGATGGAAAGATATCTCTTTTGAACACTATTCCTCAGTGTTTCGTGTGTCTCTCTGACTACTTTTCAGGTGGCTTTCAGCCTTTGGTTATGTAAACATCGCTGTGGTAAGTTCTCTATTCTCTTGTGTACTCTGAGATTTTTCTGCTCCAACATAGTCCCCCTTTTCTGGGGATTCCTATTTCTCCACACTTGGCCCGAAGAAATACTGATCAAATTAACTTTTTGTTAAGTGACTGTATGACCGTGCCATTGGACAGGCAGCACAAACGTGTCTCTTGAGGTGGGTTTTTTGTTTGTCTGTTTTCTTACGTTACTCAGAGTAAACCCTCCCCGAATCTTCACCCCCCCCCCCCCCCCCCCAGCCACCTTCTTGCAGTTTTAAAGGTCTCTTCCCTTGTGGGCAAGAGAGACTCTAGAAAAACAAAGAGAGTGTCCTCCTGGGGTCAGCCAACCCAAGATCTCCCCTTGGTAGCTTCTGCCTGCTTTGAATTGAATAATTCTCCCATGCCTTTTATCCCAGGCTCAGAGAAAGATCGAAGCCCCCGCTAACAACTTAGGTGTTGCACTCTATGCGGGCAAGAGCGAAGCCATTAGGATTTAGAGCGGAAAGTATTGGGAAGAAGTGGGTGGGATTTTATGCTGAGGAGGCGGGAAGACATCTTCTCGCGGGGAGGAGTCTCATTTTATCAAACTACTGAAAACCCTTATGAAAAAAAAAATCAAGGGTCCACACCTCATCCTCAGCTCAGCTGATGAAATGTCCCTGTCCTTTGTTTTCACGTGGGAGATCTCTGCGTTGTTCTGGGAAGGAGGAAATTTGAATTGAGGAGGAGGACCACTCTGTAAGCCTCGAAACAAATGAGCTAATTGAGAAATTCAATTCAGGAAGCAGGGAGGGGAAGTGAGGAATCCACAGCCACTGTGCATCAGGAGACCCAAGCAGCTGCCTCCAGCTAACGTCAGGGCTGGAGAAGGGTGGGAAAGAAACTTCCCAAGCTTGCTTGCTGTTTATCTTCAGGGTTCCTGGAGCTCCCTGGATGAGAGAGAGAGAGAGAGAGAGAGAGAGAGAGAGAGAGAGAGAGAGAGAGAGAGAGAGAGAGATATCTAGGAAGCCAGTCTAAGAAAGGGGGCTGTTTAGAAACCCAGAGAGAATGGGAGACGTGTGAGTGTTTGACAAAGAAACAGGAGACAGAGCCAAGTGCTTGATGTCAGAAATCTTAAAAACTTGAGTGAGAAAGCCAGCCAAGGATCCAAAAGAAGAAAAGAGTGAAAATGTCAAGAGCTCACCTCTCCTCTGTGATGTTGCTTAGTGGAGTAGATAGACGTGCACGTGTGTGTGTGTGTGTGTGTGTGTGTGTGTGTGTGTGTGTGTGTGTGTGTATGCCTCTGTGTGTGTGTGTCTGTGTGCGTGTGTGTGTGTGTGTGTGTGTGTGTGTGTGTGTATGCCTCTGTGTGTGTGTGTGTGTGTATGCCTGTGTGTGTGTGTGTGTGTGTGTGTCTGTGTGTGTGTCTGTGTGTGTGTGTGTGTGTGTGTGTGTTGTATGCACCAGAACCCAGGGCTGCCCCCAAGGCTGTTTTTATTGTGTTGCCCAAGTAAACACTCTCTTAGAGAACATGCTTCATCGCATAACCTGAGAGGCCAGCATGAACCACTATTTGGATTTGAGATTGGAACTGGAGGGGCACACTTGTCAGGAGCATGAGGCTGTCTCTGCAGGACACAAGTGCGCCCCCCCCCCCCCCCCCCCCCCCCGGCACTCAAGTGTACTTGGGTCATTTAAATATTCCTGCACACACATGGCTCTGAACCCACACCTGCTTAGGAGAGAGGGAAGGTATGCTAAAACCAAGTTAGCATCATTGAGTAATGGAGACCGCTTCCTCTGGGTGGGTTGCTTAATTTCCCTACTGTGAAGAGGGCAATGATAATAAGGAGGGACCGTTTATAGATGTGTACTTCATGCGCAGGCCTGTAAGAATAATTTTAGAATGTATTTATTTTGTTTTACTTGTCCATGTGTGTGTTTGCTGTGCCAGAGTGTATGTATGTGCATTATATACAACCATGAGGCAGGGGAGGTCAGAGAAGGGTGTTGACTCCCCTGAACCCGGAGCTACAAACAGTTGTGAGCTGTCTGGTGTGGGCGCTGGGAACTGAACTTGAATCCTCTGAAAGAATGTGCTCTGACCTCTGAACCCTCTCTCCAGCCCCCACCTCAGGTTTTTTTTTTTTTTTTTTATGTTAATAAAGAATGATACTGGGGCTGAAGAGATGGCTCAGTGGTTCAGAGAACTGGTTGTTCTTTCAGAGGACCCAGGTTCGATTCCCAGCACTCACATAACAGGTCACAACTGTCTATATAACTCCAGTTCCAGGGGATCTGATGCCCTCACACAGACATACATGTAGACAAAATATCAATGCACATAAAATAAAAGTAAATAAAGCATTAATGAAAAAAAAAAGAATTTACCTTTTGCATCTAGGCCCTGAGCTGAGAATTCTGAACACTCTATGCTAACAGTTATTCCTGATAAATCTAGAAGGCAGGTGTCACTAAAATAAAGTGTGTGTGTGTGTGTGTGTGTGTGTGTGTGTGTGTGTGTGTGTATGTAACTCAAGTTTCAGGCTTGGCAACGAGAGCCTTTCTTGGATGACTCACTCACCCATCACCTCCACCTCTCATTTTTCTTTCCCTTTCTCTGTTTTGGGAAGTAGGGTCTTATAACCCATACTTTGAACTCATCATGTAGCCAAGGATGGTCCTGCCTGGCCCCAAGGTACCACAGCCACTTATAAAATAATCACTCAGAGGCTCATATTACTTTCAAACTGTATGGCCTATGGCTTCAGCTTCTTGCTAGCTAGCTCTTTCATCTTAAATTAACCCATTTCTATTAATCTACATGTTGCCAAGTGGCCATGGTGTTACTGGTCTGCTGGCATCTTGTTGTTGTTCCTTGTGCAGTGGCTTCTCTCTCTCTCTCTCTCTCTCTCTCTCTGTCTTCTGCCCTTCTTCTCTCTGTATCTCTGCTTGGATTTCCTGCCTGGCTGTAAACTTTCTTGCCACAGGCCAAAACAGCTTTATTTATTATCCAATTTGAGCCACACATATTCACAGCATATAGAAAGACGTCCCACAGCATGACCCTGAACTGCTGAACCTTCTGTCTCCTCCTTCTGGATGCTGGGATGACAAGCAAGTGCCATCATGCTTCCTAACACTTTTGTTCTCTAAGTATGAAGCTTGAGGAGGCAAGGTGCTCCAGATCCTATGAGAATGAATGTTCCTGACCTTAAATACGATATACCTCCTAAGAGGAGGCTTGTTCTCCACTCTTTACTCAGCTTTTTATTTATTTTATTTATTTTTTTTTTTTGACATTCCACAGCTTTTTGCTTTTTACTCAGCAAACTCTTACGCACTCTGGTCCCGACCATGAGCCAAGCCCTGCACTGCACTCTGGGAATTAAGTTGTGAACAAGACAGAGAGCAACTTAGTCATGAGTCAACGACCAGGGTGTTTTCAGAGGATGTGGGTCAGGGCTAGGAAGGAAAGTGAAGAGATGGGATGGAGAGTAGTGAAAGCTGGGGTAACAGTCTGGGGTGGAAGACCATGAGAAAGACATGATGGTGAGCCTGGATGCTAGATGAGATCTCTACTCCTGAGCAAGGCTCTTGCGTATCTAGGCTAAGGGAGCATAAAATCAGGTCCCCAGGGAGGAAAGATCTGGGTATGTTGAAAAGTTGTCTTCCCTCCCTTGTTTTAGTGGTTTTTTAAAATGTTTTTATTAATTCTTTAAAACATGTTTTTAAAAGTTTCATATGCGTCAGCAGTTAAGAGCACTAGCTGTTCTTCCAGGAGACCTGAATTCTGTCCCCCACATCTGTGTTAGGTGGTTTACAACCATCTGTAACTCCAGCACCAGCACTGACATTCCCGTACCTGGATACAAACACACACACACTTACACTTAGATGTGTACTGTATTCATATCATCCCCACCCCCTCCTGTGTCCCCCTAATCCCACAAGCTCTCCAATTCATGACCTTTTTCTTTAATTAATATATATTAATATAATTATTGTGTTTACTATGTAAACATATAATAAACATGCAAATACAACCTGTTGGGTCTATTTAGCGTTGCTCATATGTATATGTTTTTAGGATTGACTGCTTAGTGTTGGATAAACGGGCTCATCCTGGGGGAGACTGACTGATTGCCTTCTCATAGCCATTAATTGCCTAGAGCTCTTCATTTTGCCTTTCAAGTAAATAGTCTTGCTATATAACTCGGGCTGGCTCTGAAACTTGTAGAAACCCTCCTGTCTTAGCCTCCTGAGGGCTGGGTGTACAAGTGTCTACCATCACCTAGTATCTTTTTACCCTTTTATGGAGCAGTGTGTGTGTATGTGTGTGTGTGTGTGTGTGTGTGTGTGTGTGTGTGTGTGTGAGAGAGAGAGAGAGAGAGAGAGAGAGAGAGAGAGAGAGAGAGAGAGAGAGAGAGAAAGGGAGAGCACATTATCCCAGGTATCAAATAAAGAGGGTAATTTGAATATGGTTCAGCAGATAAAGGTGCTTGCTGCCAAGCCTGATGAATTCAATTCCCAAGACCCACAAGGTGAAAGGAGAGAACTGAGGACAAGTTGTCCTTTGGATCATCTCATCTCAGGCAGTCCTGGTAGTCAACAGGTATCCGCAGGTGGCTGGGTAAACTGGTAACAGCCAATGATTCTTTCTTTCTTTCTTTCTTTCTTTCTTTCTTTCTTTCTTTCTTTCTTTCTTTCTTTCTTTCTTTCTTTCTATCTATCTATCTATCTATCTATCATCTATCTTTAAATAGTTTTCTTTCTTTAAAAAAAAAGGGTTGGGGATTTAGCTCAGTGGTAGAGCACTTGTCTAGCAAACACAAGGCCCTCAGCTCAAAACAAAACAAAACAAAACAAACAAACAAACAAAAACGGGCTGGAGAGATGGCTCAGAGGTTAAGAGCATTAAATGTTCTTCTAGAGGTCCTGAGTTCAAGTCCCAGAAACCACATGGTGACTCACAACCACCTGTAATGAGATCTGGTGCCCCCTTCTGACCTGCAGGGACACATGCAGGCATAGCACTATATACACAATAAATAAAATAACAAACAAACAAACAAACAAACAAACAAACAAACAATTTATTCATTTTTATCTTATATGCCTACATGTCTGTTTGAGGGTGTCAGATCCCCTGAAACTGGAATTACAAACAGTTGTGAGCTGCCATGTGGGTGCTGGGGTTTGAACCGGGGTCCTCTGGAAGAGCAGCCAGTGCTCTCCACTGCTGAGCATCTCTCCAGACCCCCAGCCCATGACTTTAAGCCAAGTTCTTCCTGGGGATGAAGATGGTTCCTGATAAAGAGATGGGAAGGAGGCAGCTCCTTTCTTTCTGCCTCTGAATAACGATAAGATAGCTCCTCACCAGGTTCCTAAAACCACTAAAAGGGGAGGACACACATGCAATGTGGCAGGAAGAAGCATGAGAAGAGGGCAAATCTCTGCAGATGCTCACTGCGCCCTGGCTGAGTGCCACAATGCCCTGTTTCCAGATTTGGGTTTAAGCTATGTTCCAGTTCCTGAAGCTGAACTTGGCCTTGAAGATAAGAATCTCTCATGTTTGTCTTGACCCCCACTTCCCCACCTCCACCCCCCACCCCCAAGACAGGATTTCTCTATGCAATAGTCCTGGCTGTCCTGGAACTTGCTTTGTAGATCAGGCTGGCCTCAAACTCACTGAGATCCACCTGCCTCTGCCTCCTGAGTGCTGGGATTAAAGGCGTGCGCCACCACCGCCCAGCTATGTGCAAGAAACCCAAGTTTCAGAGAGAAAAAGGAGCTGCCCAGGGCAGTGCTCATGAGGCCAGTTCTGTCCACCTCTAAGCACAACTTCCTATTTTATGATCCCACCAAGGAGAAACAACAGGATGTTGGCATTTGGCGCCTTGCTTGAATAGGTAAAATGTCTGTGACCAAGGAGAATGGACACTCTGGGTGACTGGGGTCCCCTCCCAACAGTTACTGTCTCTTTTCCCACTAGCAGACGAAGCTCCGTGGAATGAGGGTCGAAGCACATCATGGAGTCCTATTTCCATTTTGTAGAAGGTTTCATCTGGAGTCCATGGAAGGGGGTGTAGGAGTCCACATCTGACTAGCTGCCAGGTCGCAAGGCTTCTTTCCACAGAACACATTGTCACGGGCACCGTCCTGTACCAGAGGTGGGCAAGCCTTCTCTATAAAGGACTAGGTGCTTTATAGTTAGATTTCTGAGGTCCTTTGGTCTGTGTTTTGACTGCTGAAATCTGGTGAGAGAACAGTTCAAATAATGCTTCAATGAGTGTATGATTCTGTGTTCTAACACAATGTTGTTGACAAAAATAGATTGTGGGCCAGATTTCGTAATGAATCATAGTTTGCTACCATTTTGAATAGACCCATCATGATTCATTTCTCAGCACTGCACACATCTTCAATGATTAAGATATTGACTAAAGGCTGCATCAATAGGTTCTCTTAGAAAGGACATCATGGATGGTGACTCTTAGTGTGTTTTAAGTCAGTATTACATGGAGTAAGTCTGAGCCTCTTTAGTAGAGAGGTGAATGTTAGCCCTTCCTTATCATCTAGTTATAGATTTTCATAAAGTTAAGTCTCCAGGGCTTGGAGATATGGCTCAGTTGTTACAGCTGCCTGTAACTCCAGCTCCGGGGGATCTGGTGCCCTCTTCTGGCCTCCACAGGCAATTGCACTCATGTGCACATACACCACACAGACGCATACGTACACACATAATTTTAAAAAAATAAAAAGAATAAAATCCTTGTCTTTGTCTCAACTGTGCTACCTTTATAGACAAATATTCATAGTAAAGCAGGTGCAAGTGTTCCCATAACTAGTTCTGGAAGCTCCTTAGTGTCCCTCTTCTCCATTCTGTCAGAGTTGGGGCCACATCCCAGGAGAAAGGTGTACCAGTGGCAAGCAGGACAACATTCCCAGGCTGGACCCAGTGCTCTCTGATCTGCATGATGAAATCACAAGCCGTCAACCATTGGCTGGTTACAGACTCAGGTAGGGAATGAGGCAGGAAGATGATAGGTAAAGGATGGATTTCTGAATTCCCTCATGCATCTGAGTGAAGCCAAATGTCTCGAGACCTTCCACAAAGTCAGTAAAAAGCCATTTCTTTCCATCTTTTTTTTTTTTGCATATGATGTTCATGTAGTGTGCATGCATGTGTATATGTGTGTTTTCATGTGTGTGGGTGCACGTGTGTAGGTGCATGTGAAGGTCCAAGGTTAACATCAAGAATCTTCCTCCATTATTCTCCACCTTATTCATTGAGTCAGGGTTTCTAATTTGAACCCAGGGTGGGTTAGTCTACCTAGCCAGTTTGCTCCATGGGTCCCCTGTCTCTGGCTCCCAAGCACTGGGGCTATGGGTGGGCCACCACTACCACCCAGCATTTCTATGGGTGCTGATGATCTGAACTCCAATCTTCATGTTTGTGTGCCAAGACTTTACCCATTGATCCATCTCCCCAGTCCTGAAGACTCATTTCTCATGCTACCAGAGTTGTCCATCAGCACATCACTAGCTTCTCCAATCAAAATGATTCCTGAATGGAAGAAGAAATCACCACAACAAGCACCGCTGGCCCATGGACACTGTCTTATTTCGGGTTTCTATTGCTGTGAAGACACCATGATCATGGCAACTCTTATAAAGGAAAACATTTCTTTGGGCTGTCTTACAGTGCAGAGATTTAGTTCATAATCATCATGGTAGGAAGCATGGCGACATGCAGGCAGACATGGTGCTGGAGAAGAAGCTGAGAGTTCTACATCTTGTCCCACAGGTAACAGGAAGTGAACTGAGACACTGGGTATGGCTTGAGCATATGAGACCTCAAAGCTCACCCCCTATACTTCCTCTAACAAGGTCATACCTACTCCAACAAAACTACTCCTCCTAAGAGTGTCACTCCCCATAACCTTATGGGGACCAATTGCATTCAAATCGCTAACACACACACACACACACACACACACACACACACGTACACACACACACGTACACACACACACACATACACGCTTCTATGCCCACCTCCACCCCCACTTACTCTCCACAATCCTGGAAGGATGCATACCTACCTCCATGTAGTTATCTTTGTTCAGAGAACTTGTCAGAAATACAAATGAAGTGGTAACAGCTTTTATTCTGGGAATTGTCTGCCTTGTGGCTTCCCATTCATACCTCATATTCTTATTCCACAGGTACAGATTAAGAAGGGAGACCCAGATGGGGTAAGAGCTGGCTTTGAATATAGCCTACTGCTCCAGAGCTGTGGAAGTGTATAGGTAAGTTATGAAAACTTTTGATAGGCTCGGGAATTGCAAAATCACGTTACCCCTCTCCAAACAAGGAGACAAGGAGAAGGCAGAGTCAGAGGAGATGCTGAGTGCTGCTGGGGGAGCAAAATGTAATGGAACACAGGCAACATCACAAAGCCATGAAGCAAAACACAGATTAATAGAAATGGGTTAATTTAAGATGAAAGGGCTAGCTAGCAAGAAGCCTGAGCCATAGACCAAACACTTTGTAATTAAAATTAAGCCTCTGAGTGATTATTTTATAAGCTGCTGCAGGCCAGGTGGGACACAGGGAAACTTCTGGCTGCACCCATCAAGTGGAATATAAAAGGTGGCTTGGATTTTGCCCTCTGATCTTGTCACAATGGGATCTCCCAAGCCAAGTGGGCCTAATGATGGTGACAAGTGGGCAAGACAGGCTCGTGCAGCCCGGTCCCATGCCCTCATAGGCAATCAGTGTTCGCCATCACCCTTATCTTGAGTTGAAGGCAAGATGCAAACTGGGGGACCTTACATTGGCCCAAGACAGAGGCAGAACCCTTGTAAAGACCAGCTATTCAGTAACACTGCATCCTTGGAAAGGACATGGCCGCAGTTTGGATAATCATAGGCTTCTTTAGACTCTTAACACCTGCCAGCAGTTTCAGCTTTACATGTGTGTGTGAGAACATAGGGTCAAGTGTGGTGGTGCAGGATCTCTCTGAGTCTGAGGTGAACCTAGTCTACATACCAAGTTCCAGGTCAACCAGGGCTACATAGTGAGACTTTGTCTAAAAACCAACCAAACAAACAAAACCAACCAACCAATGAAACAGCAACAACAACAGCAAAAACAAAAACAAAAAAAGAAGTGAGAAGACTGGGGAAATATATATTTGTGTGTTTGTTTGGTTCTTATTTTGTTTTGTTGTTGTTTTAGAGACACAGTTTTTCTGTGTAGCCCTGACTGTCCTGAAACTCACTCTGTAGACCTGGTTGGCCTTAAACTCAGAGATCTATCTGCCTCTGCCTCCCAAGTGGCACTTAAGGTACACCACCACTGACCAGCTTATATTTTTGTTTTTTGAGACAGGGTCTCTCTATGTAGTCCTGGAACTCACTATGTAGACCAGGCTCGCTTTGAACTCACAGAGACCCACCTGCCTCTGCCTCCAGAGTGCCTGCTCTGATATTTTAATAACACCAGTGTACAGGATACTTCTTTGTGAGCTTAGTTTCTTTAGCTTTTTAGTTTCTTAGCATACTATTGGCTAAGGTTTCAAACTCCAAGGTCTCTGCTGATAATGTAAATTTTAGGCAACTCGGTAATGTGTCTCACTCTCAAACAGAAAAGCTTATTTCTGCAACCCAATTCAATTTAGACATGTCAAAACAAGAATTATACTATACTTGGAGTTTGAAGAATTGAAATTTAAATGGTTGGGGAGACGATTCAGTGGTTAAGAATGCTTAACCACTTCAGTTCCCAGCACCCATATCAGGTGGCTCACAATTGCCTGTAACTTTAGCTCCAGGCAACCTAATATCCTCTTCTGGCCTCTGCAGGCACCATCACACCTGTGGTACACACACACACACACACACACACACACACACACACACACACGCATACTAAATACAAATAAATATTAAAAAATGTTTTTATTTTATGTCTGAGTGTTTTGCCTACATGTCTGTACACTATGTGCATACCTTGTGCCCACAGAGGCCAGAAGAGGGCATCATACCCCCTGGAACTGGACTATGGATGATTGTGAGCCACTGTGTGGGTGCTGGGAATTGAACCCAGGTCCTCTGGAAGAGTGGTCAGTGTTCTTAACTGCTAAGCCATCTATTTCTCCCACCCTCCACTGTGTGTTTTTAAAGACACCATTTTTTAGTTTCTCACAATGACCTTTAGGGAGTATTCTGTTTCATCCTCTAGTTTGGATGAGGATAATGAGGCTCAGAGACTTGTGCAAGGTCACCCATCCCAGAGATAGGGCTGGGTTTAGTACTAAAGTCTGGAGACATCCTTGTCCATCCTGTCAAAACCAAGAATGCATGATATAAAGATTTTTTTTTCTTTTTTTGTGCCCATCAAAACAAACTATTCCAAAGTTAAGGTTATGGCCTGGATATACTCTTAAAAAATATGATAGAATTTCTAGCCTGTAGTTCATGAATGAAATCCCAGCCAGGACCTTGTGAATGGAGATAAGGCCTGTGCCCTGCCCCCAGCCTAGAACCTATGAATGGAATCACTAGCCTTGAGGTTATGAATGGAGTCCCTAATCTGGAGCTTGTGAATGGAGCCTTATATGGAAAGGGGTCTTGACAGATGTGGTCTAGTAAGGATGCAGTGCTTACAATGTTTGCTCAACAGTGGTATCATATGGTAGAATATGCTTTTCACTCCCATCCTTTCAGAATTCTGAGAGTTTCCAAGTGTCTTCAGAAAATGTGACATGATAACTGGCCAACCGAACAGCAGCTAGGCAACTTTATTGGGCTTCTGTGATGCTTTCTGTCAAACACTTGTAAAAATGAAGTCATGCCACTCACCGGCTTTTGGGGATAGAAAAAGGTGTGTGTGCTTGTACGTGTGTGTGTGTGTGTGTGTGTGTGTGTGTGTGTGTGTGCGCGCGCATGCTCACACCTGGCATGCTGAGGCCAGAGGAGGGTGCCAGGTGTCTTCCTTCTTTCTCTATAGCCCTCTTCCCCTTTTCCTTGAGACAGGGTCTCTCACTGGGAGCTATAACTGCAGCTAGCAAGCCCCAGTTATCCTCCTGCATCTTCCTGGCCCCTATTCCAATACTGGGGTTACAGGTGCAAATGGCTACATCTGGCTTTTAACTGGGTGTTGAGGATCTGAACTCTGGTCCCCATGATTGCAAATCAAGCATCCTTACCCACTGAGCCATCTGCCCAACCCCAAAATTTATTTTTCATACGGATGCTACTCATGTCAGTAACACCACAGAATTTATCACATCTATTTTGCTATTATATTCATGCACACACAGTATGTGTATACTACATTGTGGCGTGTGTGGACCCCTACTGAACTACATCCTATATATCCTGTTGCTTCTTAGTAAACACTTCATCAGTGTTTCCTTTTAATTTTGCTTAGGGTAAATATAGACATACAAAACTTGCTGTGTAAAGCTTTTCAGAGCCTGAGATGGTTCTGTGGGGCATATAGGTATCCTGACACTGGAAGATTTGAACATGACTAACTCAGGGACAAGTCCTGCCTCTTTTCTGGAGATGTGGCAGAATAAGATGATTTCCTGTAGAGTAAAGACAAATTTGTAGCTAAGGGTGCAGGCTATGGCCTGGGGGTGTGGCTGGGTTGGTAGAGTTCATTATCATTCAAGAAAGCCCGAGCTAAATCTCCAGTACCATATAAACCAAGTATAGTGGTACACACCTGTAATCCCAGTATTTAGGAGGGGAGGTAGGAGACTCAGTAGTTCAAGGTTGAACTGGCTGCGTGGCTCAGTGGGTAAAGGCACTTGCTGCTGAGCTAGAAGATCTGGATCCCCAGAATCCACATGGTGACAAGAGAGAATGGACCCTTGTGGGTTGCTTCTGACCTTTATATATGTACCATGGCATGTGCATACCCCCCCCCCCCAATAAATAAATGTAATGCAAACTTAAAACACATCTAGAAGTTCAAGGGCATCTTTGGCCTTATAGTGAGTTTGAGGTTAGCCTAGGATATGGCACGCTGTCACAGATAAATTCCTGTAAAAATGAGGACAATAAGATCCATCTTTTTAGAGGAGTTGTAAAGGGGATATAAGGGTGAACCAACCCTTGGCCTTGTTCTGTGGAAAAGGGAATGTTCTCAAGAGGGCATCCCCCCGCCCCCAGACCTTCCCATGGGTGTCTGTCTTGGGGATGTTGTTAACATGGTTTTAGACACAGAAAGCTTCCTTGTCATGGTGACTTGGGACCAAAGAAATGGCTTGGCAGTTAAAAGCACGTCCAGAAGACTCAAGTTCAATTTCCAGCACCCACATAGGGTAGCTTAAAACTGCCTGTTGCTCCAGATCCAAGGGGATTGCTCACCCTCTCTGGCCTCCTTGACACCCAAACACAGACACACAGACATAGTTTGTGTGTGTGTGTGTGTGTGTGTGTGTGTGTGTGTGTGTGTACACAATATTTTTTTCAAAGGATTGACAGATCCTGAGAATCCATTTTTCTGACAGACCCCAGGATCCTGGTGCTGTGTGTCACTTGCAGAAGCTCTGGTCCCCACACACCCCTGAGACTCAGTATCCAGCTAGTTACTCAAAGTTCTCTCCTCTTGTGTGCTGACCACTGTTCTCACTCAGTGTTTCACACAGTCAACTTCTCAACAGAGAACAACTGAGTGTCTGTCCCTTGATGGGTCCCCAGGGACCTTGGCCACCTGTCACTGGTCCATCCATCTTTCCATCCACCCATTCACCTATCAGATATTGATTGAGCTATTTGGGTTGGAGGAATTGTGTGAGGCCTGGGGACCAAGGAAAGAATGAGACACCTTCTAGTCTTTACCGGACACAGGCCTTTGGAGTACCGGCCAAGAGCTTCTCTAGAAATGCAAATCCAGCCACACCCATGCTTCACTCCATCACAGAGATCAATGGCTTCCCAGGGGCAGTGGGGAAAATGTTCGCAGTTCCCTGCTGTGATCTGCTCCAGCCTTCTGAATGGCTCATTTCTGGCGGGCCTTGGCCTCAGGCCCAAACGTAGAGTCTCTCCATTGCTGCTCCAGTGCTTCTTCTCTCAGGCTGTCCCTGACTATTGATTCTTAGATGTCCCAACTAGAAGGCACATGCATCATCCTCCCTCCAAACATTCATATTCCTTTATTTAATTTTATTGATGCCCCTGACTAGCCTGTGTGAGGTCCCTATTACAGTCACAGCACTTTTAAAATTTACTTTCTATTTTATTAGCTCTTTGAATCTCCAGTTTTGGTATGAGGCATATCCTGTTAAGACCCATTTAACAGGCAAGGAAACCAGAGCCCTGGGACTTTAGCTTCTTGCTTCAGAGTGCGTGGGTAGTGAATGGCAGAGCAGGGTTAGGGATTGACTGTCTGGCTTCTGGGGCATTTCCTTCCCCCGGCTGCACCACAGCTTTAGAGTTGTCTGTCTCCCTGGCTGGTTTCTGGCTGCTTCCAAAAGTCAGGAGGCTGGTCTTCGTACAGATGGGTCAATGACAGCCTTGTTCCATGGTGATCCCATGGGGTGATGGGGAAGGACCTTGGTTCTAGTTGGGCTTTTTTCCTCAGGCACCATCGTGAATCATCTGGCTTCTCTGTGGATGGGTTCCTGACTGTTTGCCCGGTTGTTGTGAAGCCTGGGATCTAAGAAAGGGAAAGGCACTTTACTGTTTGCCCGGTTGTTGTAAAGCCTGAGGCGAATACATATGATTGTTTCTATGATTATCCATACATTTCCTAAGGATCAAAGCACCTACCTTTCAGATTTGTTGTTGTTCATTTGTTTCTGAAACAGGGTCTCAAATGACTGAAGCTGGCCTAGAACTCACTGGGTAGCTGATCTTCCTGCTTCTCCCTTCCTAGTGAGTGCTGGGAGGGATTTATATTTTACAGGCATTTATACTGTGTCTGATTTATGCAGTGCAAGAGGATCAATGTTAGGGCTTCCTGCGTGCTAGGCAAATATTCTACCAACTGAACTATAAACCCAACCTGAAAAAGTTTTGACATCCAAGATTGTATTATTATTAACTTTTAAAAGAGATGCTTTATTTGTGAGCTACAGTAATTGTTGGATTGAGAAAGTATGCGCATAAGCACAACAGTGGTACAGATGTAATGAGTGTAACCAATCACTCATTGGTCTGATTGGATTTATGGTCCACTCCAGAGAAGAAAATATGTTGCCTGGGATTGTAAATGTGGCAAAGGATCCATGTTGGGCAACTCATAGGCTCAGAGGGTGAACCTACTGCTATTATTTTGCTAAATAAACATAGTATCAAATCACTTTCTAATGAGGCTATCAGACCTCATCAGTGAGTTTTTTGTGCAGCACAGAAACTCGCAATTGGTCAAGGTGCAGAGCACAAGCATCTGTGGAGTGCTCAGCCACAACAGGACAACTACATCACTTCCCTTCTCCCAAGGCTTGGTTGGGAGAGCAGGCTGGAAGATTGTAAGAGCCAGAGATTGGGTAGGACTAGGGTGAAACAGTGTCTTCTGGATGTTACAAGGCTGCTTTGCTCATAATTGACAGCAGCTGTGTTTTCTGACACACGCTCGGGCCAATGAACATTCCGACACGGGGGTTGGGGGTTGGGGGTTGGGGGTGGGGGATTGGGGGGTGGGGGATGGGGGGGGGGGGCTATTCTAGCTTCTTTTCTGTTGCTGTGATGAAACACTTGGAACAAAAGCACGTAAAGAAAAAAAACATGTAAGGAGGAAAGGGCTTATTTGGCTTACACTTCTGTTGTGGAATATGCAACTATGCGAAGATGTGCTGCGTTTGTTTAGCTATGTAAAGATATTTTGCATTTGTTTAATTATGTAAAGATGTTTGCATTTGTTTATGTTACTTATTTGGCTTACACTTCTGTCATGGAATATTTGTTTAACTATGTAAAGATGTGTTGCATTTGTTTAACTATGCAAAGATGTGTTGCATTTGTATAATTATGTAAAGATGTATCAATGTTTGACCTTGCCTGCCTAAGGCATCTGATTAATTAACTAAAAAGCTGAATGGCTGGCTGGGCGGTGGTGGTACACGCCGGTAATCCCAGCACTCAGGAGGCAGAGGCAGGTGGATCTCTGAGTTCAAGGCCAGCCTGGTCTACAAAGCGAGTTCCAGGACAGCCTCCAAAGCTACAGAGAAACCCTGTCTCTAAAGACCAAAAAAAAAAAAAAAAAAAAAAGAAAGAAAGAAAGAAAGAAGCTGAATGGCCAATATCGAGGGAGGAGGTATAGGTGGAACTTCCAGGCAGGGAGAGTAAGTAGAAGAAATTTAGACTTGAGAGAGAAAGAAAAGGAGACACCTGGGAGATGCTAGGGGCCAGACAGACAGACAGACAGGAAGTAGAAAAATAGGACATACAGAATGAAAGAAAAGTAAAAAGCCCCAAGGCAAAACGTAGATGAAGAGAAACAGGTTAAATTAAGTTATAATATCTAGTAGGACAAGCCTAAGCTAAGGCTGAGCATTCATAATTAATAATAAGTCTCCATGTCTTTTTGGGGGAGCTGGTTGGCAGCCCAAAGAAAAATCCCAACTACACACTTCCAGGTCACAGTCCTTCACCGAGGGAGGGCAGGGCAGGAACAGAAGCAGAAGCCATGGAGGACCATTGCTTACTGCCTCAATCAGACTCAAGCTCAGCTGGCTTTCTTATTCAACCCAGGAATGGCCAGGGAATGGTATTGCCCAAAGTGGGCTGGCAATCATAACAATACCTTATAGATGTGACTATAGGCCAATCTGATTGAGGCAATTCTTCAATTGAGGGTCTCTCTTCCCAGGTATCACTACACTGTGTGTCAAACTGAAAAACAAAAATTAGTCAGGTGCTCATGAGCTCCCACCTCTAGTCTAGCTGAGGTGCTAGTGACAGTTGAGGTGGAGGCAGTTTTCTTTAAGTGTATGGTGCTGGGTAGGTTGACCACACGTTAGTGGATGAATATGGTGAATATGGATAGCACAAATTGGTTTGGGTGGGTTATTAAAAAAAGGGGGAGCTACAAACTTGGGAGGGCATTGGGGGTGGATCAGGGAGGAATCAGAGGGAGGAGTGGGGTGAATGTGATCAAAATACATAGTACACACGTCTGAAGTTCTCAAAGAATTAATAAAAATATTACATTATAATAAAAATAAATACAGGCTCGTCCCTGCTCTTACTTGAATGTGGAAGATCCTTCAATGTGTTTGAACCCTTAAAAACACCTACACAAACCCACCACCGGGCTATGTTTTACTGGTGGCAGCCAGGTAGCATGGTGGGATGGACTCAGGTATAAACAAAGCTGGGGCTGAGTTTTCCTCCCGGGCTCTCTGCTGTGTGGGTGGGGGATGCTTGTCTCTCCTCTGTCAGAGCATATCACTTGCAAGCTGGGACTGCAACTGGATCTTTACAAGCAAACACCTGCATCTAGACACAGACAGACAGATGCATGCACAGATACAGAAAGACTCATACACTGATGCACTCGCGTGCACACACACACACACACACACACACACACACACAGACATAATCTCTCCCTCTCTCTGAGAGGAGGTGCATGCTCTCTGATTTTCCGGAGCTCTGTGGCTATCTGTTGTTCCTGCAATCTCGCCTTTACTAACAGGTGACAAGTATCAGTAATCCACCAGGCTAGATCACAGATGCTCCTCCTGTAGGGCAGGCAGGCTCTGATTTTAGGAGTTATGTTGGTCCTGAGAGGTCAAAGCCACAGCTAACAGGAAATCAGTATCATTTGACCTCTGGGCACATGGATTAGAAGAGAAGATCGGTACTATACTGGCATCATTTCCTCATTCAGGAGGAAGCCAGACTTCTCTTATAAGTTCAAAGTCTTCTCTGAGAGGGGCTGAAATCACCTCTAAAGTACAAAGTTTAGGTGGTTTAAGTGAGCAAGCCTTCAAACAAACAACAATAGCTCAGAGGAGTAAGTAAGCGACAGGTGTGGTCAATACTGGGATGCCTTCCTGAAGACTGAATGGCTGGAGAGGCAAATGGTGTCTAATAATGTAATCTGTCTGAAAATCAGCATGTAGCTGCAGGTGTGGGAATGTCTGTGGTGTGAGAGGACAAGGAAGAGCAGGAGACAGTCTAACCATTAACAGAAGAAGTGAATGGGGAGGTAAGGAGGGGTGAGGATGGGAGAGGAGGGGAGAGGATGGGAGAGGAGGGGAGAGGATGGGAGAGGAGGGGTGAGGAGGGGAGAGGAGGCTGAGGATGGGAGAGGAGGGGAGAGGAGGGGAGAGGAGGGTGAGGATGGGAGAGGAGGGTGAGGATGGGAGAGGATGGGAGAGGAGGGGAGAGGATGGGAGAGGATGGGAGAGGAGGGGAGAGGATGGGAGAGGAGGGGAGAGGAGGCTGAGGATGGGAGAGGAGGGTGAGGATGGGAGAGGAGGGGAGAGGAGGGGAGAGGAGGCTGAGGATGGGAGAGGAGGGTGAGGAGGGGAGAGGAGGGGAGAGGATGGGAGAGGAGGGTGAGGAGGGGTGTACCAGAAAGAGGGTGACTTTCTCTTTTTGTCCTCTACACTTGAGTTGTTTTCTTTTCCTTGAGTCATTTAAAAGAAAGGGAAAGAAAATCAATGGCCAGAAGAGCCCAAAGCCATTCTTTAACGCGCAGAGAACCTCTGGGGCGAAGACCTTCCTGGATGGGGAAATTCCTGAATAAACCATGCTTGCAAGCTGGTTCGGACTTCCACCCTCTCCAGAGGAGGTAGCCGATCTAAAATAGCTCGGGAACCCCCTCAACGAGCAAGAAGGAAATATCCAATTCTCTTTCTTTCTCCCTCCCCTCCTCCCTGTACTCATCCTTCTCTCTCCCTCCTCCCTGTACTCCTCCTTTCTCCCTCCCCTCCTCCCTGTACTCCTCCTTCTCTCCCTCCTCCCTGTACTCCTCCTTTCTCCCTCCCCTCCTCCCTGTACTCCTCCTTCTCTCTCCCTCCTCCCTGTACTCCTCCTTTCTCCCTCCCCTCCTCCCTGTACTCCTCCTTCTCTCTCCCTCCTCCCTGTACTCCTCCTTCTCTCCCCCTCCTCCCTGTACTCCTTCTCTCCCCCTCCTCCCTATACTCCTCCTTCTCTCCCCCTCCTCCCTATACTCCTCCTTCTCTCTCCCTCCTCCCTTTACTCCTCCTTCTCCCCCTCCTTTCCTTCCCTTTTAAGATTCTTTGTTCTTTTTACACTTGTTATTATAGATTTGTGTTTGTTTTTAAAGGAATAGGAAAATCCCAAAGGACCCCTAGTCCTTGAGTCTGTTATTTGATATACACATCCTACTTAAAGGATTTAATCATATATTTGAATATTAAAGAGGAAAACTCACAGTTAAGAACCACCCTCAGAACTGGGTGAGGGGGGCAACTCCCCTCAGCACCGGATTTTGGTTAACCTACTGTAGGAACATCTTACTGCTTTTTTGCTTTTAGGTTTTCTTTTTGGTTTTGGTTTTGCTTTTTTGGTCTGAGACAGGATCTTCTTTAGCCCAGGCTAGTGTGGAATTTTGTGTAACTGAGGATGACCTTGAACTTCTGGTCCTCCTACCTTTCCCAGTGTCGGGTTTATAAGGTTACTATGGCAGACCCTAAACTGACACACACATACACACATAATAAAAGTGTAAAAAATAGATCTTAAAAAAGAAATATATTGGGCTGGAGAGATGGCTCAGAGGTTAAGAGCACTGGCTGCTCTCCCAAAGGTCCTGAGTTCAATTCTCAGCAACCACATGGTGGCTCACAGACATCTGTCATGAGATCTCATGCCCTCTTCTGGCCTGCATGGACACATGCAGGAAGAACACTGTATACATAATAAATAAATTAAAAAAAAAAAAGAAATATATTTTTTGAAAGTAAAAAGAAGGTTGTGTGAAATAGAGGGAATCTATTTCACACAAAAGAACCCTGAAAACAAAAAACCCAAAACTGGAAAAAAGTGGGAGTGAGGCAGGCTAGAGGCTCATGGGTTAAGAGTATATGCTGCTCTTAAAGAGCACCCACACTGGGCAGCTCACGACCATTTCCAACTCCAGCTCCAGGGGATCACAGACTTCTCCTTGGAGACTGAGTAGCCATGGTAGAATGAAGTTAGGAGCCCTACAGGGTGGCGCACTCAGGCCTGTAAGGCCAGTGTCAGGGAAGTAGAGGTGGGAGAGGGTCAGGAGTTCAAGTCAGCCTCCACTATGCAAGCTACAAAGAGACCCAGTCTTTGAAACCCCAAGCAAACAACAGGCTAATGGATTTGTCTGGGTTGTCTGTCCTGCCCTCTTTGAACAAGTGGTGGGGTTTTGTTTGTTTCTTTTCCAACTACTAGATGGCTGCAAACTTTAGTTCCAAACTACATCTGTGTTTGTTGCTATGAAGAGGCCGGAGGGGAGATTATTAGTAAGTGCCTTTAATTGCTTGAATTGCTAGGAAGCTCAGAACCTGGAGATGAAATTTTGATCTCTCTGAAGGTTTTTTTTTTTTTTGGCTGCACTTTCTCTTCCCAGGACATCGAAGGTCAAGGTCTAGTTTAAACCTGGAAGATTGACCTTAGTAAAGATGCCTCCTGCTCTCTGCTTCTTCAGCCAGCGCAGCGTGTGGATGATGCAAGCCCACTGCTGGCGTTGTGCACAGAGCAGGAGGTTGACCCCGTGCTCCACTCAGCTGGCTGTGTTAGTGAGGGACACTTCCAGTGGAGGATCCAAGGTCCACTGTGCAGCAGATACTGATGTGTTTATCTTTATGCTACAGATTGCCTGGGCAAGAAGCCAGAGCTACCAGTAGCATTTAATTATTTTTCACATGGTAAGGAATCTTAAATTGTAGAAATGCTGGAGGCATTTTAAAGGAGCTGTGGAGGACCTCAATGCCTCCTCCTCTGACCTTCTATTTCCTTGAGGGCTGTTCCATGGCCAGGCATGGGGACACACTCCACACAGGAAGAAGGCACTGTAATGACTGTGGAACACTCACAAGTTTCCTCTTCATCAGAGAAAAAGAAACTCTGCCAGAGTTGGATATAAGCATGGTGTGATGGCTCATATCTCTGTTCTCAGGGCTCCCGAGGCAGGGCCAGGTGCGGGCGCATCTCTGTGAGTTCAAGGTCAGGCTGGTCTACATAGAGAGTTTTAGGCCAGCCAAGGTGATTCTGCCTCCAATTAAAACAGAAAGAGTTGGGGAATCAAAGATTTGTTTGTTTGTTTTAAACCCAGCTTCTTGGAATCCTGAATATTTGTAGGGCTCCTTAGAAATTGGTTCTGTTTTCTTTGTTTTTGAGACAGGTTCTCACTAGACAACTCTGACTGTACTGGAACTCTGTGTAACTACCCTCATGTAGACAAATCTGTCTGCTTCTGCTTGGTTCTTGGTCATGAGTGCGGAGATCAAAGGTGTGTGCCCCCTTTCCCAGCTCAAGAGAAGGGGTATGTGATGAGTGACTAGTAGTGACCACTGTGAACCATAAGACCTCTGCTCCCATCTGAATGCTTGATTCCCTCCCCATGAAATCTAATCTCTTTGTAACTGGAGATGACCTTGAATTTCTGACCTTCCTGCCTCCACCTCCCCAGTCTGGGTTCACAGGCATACACCAGCAAGGTAAGGTCTTACAATGATAGGTGTCTTTACTCAAGGTAAGTCTTAAAAAGTGACAGGAAAGCTGGATATGGCAAGGGGCATCTACAAACTCAACATTAGAGAGGATCTTCAGTTGGAGGCTAGACTGGGCTGCAGAGCAAGACCTTGGCTCACAAAACCAGACAAGCATCAGGAAGTCTTCCTGTGCAGTGTGTACCAGCAGCCTGCACACTCATTAGTATTTATGTCCCCAAGTAAGGTGTTTGAAATGCGACTTAAAATATTTCATCAGCTAGAAGGAATTAGGAAAACTGGAAATCCAAACACCTCTAAGCTGTGATCTCCTCCGGTTGGCAGTGTGCAGAATCTGCATAAACAGATGTAGTGAAGGATGATGTCTCCCAGAGCACAAGATCTCCAGGCGCTGACCCTGTAAACCTCCTGTGCACCTTTGAAGGAAAGCATCATTTCTTTCCCTGGTACTCTGGGTGGACTGTAGAGAGACAGCTAATAGCACTACCATGAAAAAGTTATCCCACTCCGATATTTTTACTTTCCCCTTGAAGTCTTATATTTCTCATTTTAAGTTTTTGTTCAAAGCTCTCTTTCAACTCAAATAATCAGGGGCTCGGAAATGAAAAAGCTAAACTTATTAGCTTTTGAGTAGTCTCCAGGAAGTGAGTACCAGCCTGTGGAGTACTGGATCCTTCAGCAGGTGGACTTGCCTCTCAGGGACTCCGCCCTCTGCTCAGTGTCTCTGCTGTGTTTAGAAGCTCCCGCAGGGGCCAGCCACTTCAGGTCTGACTGTCTCAGTGACTCTTCAGTTGCTGTGAGGAGACACCATGACCAAGGCAACTCTCACAAAAGAAAGCATTGAATTGGGGGCTGGCTTCCAGTTTCAGAAGTTTATTTAGTCCATCATCATCAGAGTGGGATGCAGACAGTCATGCTGCTGGTGCAGTAGCTGAGAGCTACACATCCTGACCCACAGACAGCAGGCAGAGAGAGAGACAGACTGGGCCTGTGGGAGTTTGAAAGCTCAAAGCCCACCCCCAGTGTCACACCTCCTAAGCCTACCCAAACAGTTGGGGAACTAAGTGGGTAAGTATATGAGCCTGTGTGGGGAGGCCTTTGGGTTCAGCCACCACACTGAATTATTAGGGTCTCCTGCCCTGCAAAGTAACTCACTATGTTAGAATCTCTCAGGGCTTTCTATGAAGATTCCATAAAACTTTTCTCTTTGGGTTTCCCTATCTAGGCTACTATTATTGTCATTTGAAAAGGAGGCTCCACCCACCCATTTATGATCCATTTGTTTGTTCATTCACAACAGGAACCTGACACAGACAGGCCAGTACCTGCTCTTTTTAGTAGGGAGGTTCATGAGCTAAATAAGAAATAATGACCACAGCAATTAATTTACAAACCAGGGACAAATAGACTTCCTGTTGTGTTAGCTATTGTTGTCGTTGCCATGGCAAGCCATCTGACAAAAGCCACTTAAATAAGGATTTGTTTTGGCTCACAGTTCGAGGATACAGCCCATCATGGTAGGGAAGGTACAGCTGTAGGAACATTGTATCCACAGTGGTCACAGGACATCCACGTGGTTATATCATATCCACAGTGGTCACAGGACAGCCACAGTGGTCACAGGATATCCACAGTGGGTCACAGGGTATCCACAGAGGTCACAGGGCATCCACAGTGGGTCTCATCACATTCACAGTGGGTCACATGACATCCACAGTAGTCACAGGACATCCACAGTGGGTCTCATGTATCCTCAGTGGTCACAGGGCATCCACAGTGGGTCTCATGCATCCACAGTGGTCACAGGACATCCACAGTGGGTCTCATGCATCCACAGTGGTCACAGGGCATCCACAGTGGGTCTCATGTATCCTCAGTGGTCACAGGGCATCCACAGTGGGTCTCATGCATCCACAGTGGGTCTCATGCATCCACAGTGGGTCTCATGCATCCTCAGTGGTCACATGCATCCACAGTGGTCACATGCATCCACAGTGGTCACATGCATCCACAGTGGCCACATGCATCCACAGTGGGTCTCATGCATCCACAGTGGTCACATGCATCCACAGTGGCCACATGCATCCACAGTGGGTCTCATGCATCCACAGTGGCCACATGCATCCACAGTCAGGAAGCAGAGAGATGAATGCTCTGTTCAGATGGCTTTCCCTTTCATTCAGTTCATTCTAGCCCCTGAGAAGATGTTGTCCAGAGAAGCCTGCTCATTTAACCCTGTCTAGAAACTCCTTCACAGACATGCCCAAAGGCTTGTTTCTAGGTAATTCTAAACGTCAAATTGACTATGGATATTAATCTCACACCTGGAATTGCATGTACAGTGAATTGGCTGTATTTCTTCCCACTCTCAGGTAATACTTATTACATGTTGGATGTTACCAAGAGATTAAATACAACATAGAAGTACAACAGCTAAGCCTGATGGAGAGGCCCATCACCCTAGTGGCTCCACAGAGATTTCTTGTATGTGCTCCTTTTTTTGTTTTGTTTTGTTGTGAGACAGGGTTTCTCTATTTTCTCTATGTAGATTTGGTGCCTGTCCTGGATCTCACTCTGTAGACCAGGCTGGCCTCAAACTCACAGAGATCTGCCTGGCTCTGCCTCCCGGGTGCTGGGATTAAAGATGTGCACCACCACCGCTGCCTGGCAGTCCTTGTGATTTTATGATCCTTCCTACCTCCCTGAGCAGGAACCTGGAGACAGCTCTGGACGCAGTGGCCTGTGCTCACATTCCTCAAAAGATGCTTACTTGGTTGTGATTTAAAATTTATACTCTAAGCCACATGATTTTAATCCCAGCACTCAGGAGGGAGAGTCAAGCAGATCTCTGCCAGTTGGATGGTAGCCTAGTCTACATAGCAAGTTTCAGGCCAGCCAAGGCTACATAGTGAGACTTTGTCTCAACAACAACAGTAGCAACAACAAAATACTTAAAAGTACTCCAAACCAGCCGGGCAGTGGTGGCACACACCTGTAATCCCAGCACTCGGGAGGCAGAGGCAGGCAGATCTCTGTGAGTTCGAGGCCAGCCTGGGCTACCAAGTGAGTTCCAGAAAAGGTGCAAAGCTACACAGAGAAACCCTGTCTCGAAAAAAAAAAACAAAACAAACAAACAAAAAACCCCCCAAAACAAAAAACTCCAAACCAATACGAAACAAAAAATAAAATATACTCTGAACCAAGCATGAGGATGTACACCTTTAGTCCCAGTACTCAGGAGGCAGATGCAGCTAGATCTCTGTGACTCTGAGGACAGCTTGGTTTACACAGTGAGACTCTGTCTCAAAACCAAACCAAATACAGTACCCAAAACAACCATTCTGAATAGTAGGTTATTTTCTTGTGATTCACATGACTTCTAAAAATGGGCACAGCAACCAAAACTTAAGAAAAGAAAACAATATTAAGAATGGGGGCCCAGCACTCGGGAGGCAGAGGAAGGGGGATCTCTGTGAGTTCAAGGCCAGCCTGGTCTACAGAGTGAGATCCAGGACAGGCACCAAAGCTACACAGAGAAACCCTGTCTTCAAAAACCAAAACCAAACCCAAACAAAAAACAATCGAACAAAAAAAGAATGGGGGCCTCATGTAAGCAGTTATCAGTGAATCAATTTTTTAAAGTTATGCATTTGTGTTTGTGTGTGTGTGTGTGAGCATTTGTGTGTCTGCACACACACTTGAGTATGAGCACATGGAGGCCAAAGGTGTCACATTCCCTGGAGCTGGAGTTAAAGGCAGTCGTGAGCTGCCCAGCACGCCTACTGGGGACTGAACTTCGCTCTTCTGCCAAGAGCGGTGTGCACACTTACGTCTGAGTCATCTCTCCAGCTTACGAGAATTTTTATTGTTGGTGTGTATCTCTGCACAGCTCACTGGGTTACCACCTGTGGCTTGGCATGTAAACAAAAGATTTTTAAAATTTTATTTATTTATGTATTTTTTACGTATGTGTACTCTGTCTTCATGCATGCCAGAGAGAGCTTCAGATCCCATTATAGATGGTTGTGAGCTACCATGTGGTTGCTGAGATTTGAACTCAGGATTTTTGAAAGAACAGCCAGTGCTCTTAACCACAGAGGTATCTTTCCAGCCCCAAAAGATTTTTTGGTTTTGTTTTTGGAGACAGGTTTTCTTTAGCTAGTCCTGGCTGTCCTAGAACTTACTCTATAGACCAGGGTGGCCTCAAACACACAGATCTGCCTGTCTCTGCCTCTCAAATGCTGGGATTAAAGGTGTGTACCACCACCATCTGGTGAAAGACTTTTATTATTATTATTTTTTGGTCCTGATACAGAACACAGGGCCTGTGGATGAGAATTCAAATATTCGAATACTTTGTCCCTGGTTTGTGTGACTGTTTGGTAAGGATTAGAAGCTGTGGGCTTGTTGGAGTGGAGAAGGTGTGTCACCTGAATGGGCCTCAAGTCTTCAAAAGCCCACTCCATTCCCTCTGTCTGTCTCTCTGACTGGAGCTTGGGGATCAGATGTAAGCTCTCAGCTACTGCTCCGATGCTGTTCCTGTCTGCCTGCTGCCATGTTCTCCACCATGACTGTCATGGATTTACATTCTGAAACTGTAAGCAAACTCCCATTAAATACTTTTGTTTATAAGTTGCTTTGGTCAATGTGTCTTGTCACAACAATAGAAAAAGTGACTGAGATACCCATAGAATGAACACACACACACACACACACACACACACACACACACACACATTTCTAACTCTAACCCTAATTGTGAGTGTGTGTGTGTGTGTGTGTGTGTGTGTGTGTGTGTGTGTATAAGAGGATTTATCAGACTGGCTTACAGGATATGGTCCAGGTAGTCCAACAGCGGCTGTCTCACACTGGAGATGCTGAGGACCTAGTAGTTGTTTGGTACATGGTCCATGAGGCTGGATGTCTCAGCAGTCCCGATCTGGTGCTGGAGCCCTGGAGGACTCCCAGAGAGTTGCTGGACTTCAGTCTGCATGGGAATCCTGAAGAATGTAGTTCTAGTATTTGTGAAGGAATGTCACCACAAAGGGATAGACCAATTCGCCAGCCAGTGCAGGCAAGCAGGCAAAAAACCCTGTAGTGTTCTCAATGAGTTGGAAGTGGCTAGCTTTCACCTCCTTCTGTTCCTTTCTACACAGACAGACCCAGCAGCCATGAGGAGAGGGCTATACAAGGTCACAAGTATCAAGAGGTTGGATGTCATCTTGGAGACTGGTTACAAGTACGTTGTAGACTGCTGGGTCTGGTTCAACCACTGAGCTACATCCCTAGGTCTTTTTACTTTTCATTTCCAGCCTCACTGTGTTGCCCAAGCTAACTTTGAGCTCTTTCTGTAGCCCATGTTGGCTTAAACTCACGATCCTCCTGCCTCAGACTTCCACGTAGCTAGGATGACAGGCTTGCTCCACTCAGCCTGACTAACAGGAGACAGGCTTTGAGGGGAAGGCCAGCTTTGATTAGTTGCTTAGCTCATGTAGGAGATGATTGTTTTGCTTGGAAGGACACCCTGGGAATTGGCACAAATCCCCTTCATGTCAGAGGCAAGAAGCCTGGCGTTAGGTCGCCAATCCTCTATCTCGATTTGGATCTCAAGGTTCAAATTAGCTGGGAAAATTGACTTTGATGAATAGCTATTGAGACTGAACACATGTGCTTCTACACTTTAATAAACATGTATGCATGTAGTCAATTAATAGTGTTATGTATCTAAATCCTTTGAGGAGATGTGCTTAAGCTGGGCATGGTAGTACACATCTGCAACCTAGCACCCGTGAGTCTGAGGAAATATATATACATGAATGCATGTATACATTACCATATGTAGGGGAATAATTCAATGGCAAGTTCAGGCTTACCATGTACAAAGCCCCAAGTTCAATCTCTAGGATCAGATAAAACCCCAAACAGAAAACTTGGTAGGCCTGTGGGATATGCCTAAGTCTGTTTGGAGTATAGTCACTGATGGAAAGGCATAACATGTTGACCATTCCCACTCAGTTTGTTATTGTTGTTTTTTGTGGACCTAGGGATCGAACCCAGGATCTGACATATGCTAGGCAAGCACCCTACCCCTGAACTGTATGCTCAGACCTTTCTGTATTAGAACCTTTGAAGACAGTCTCACTGGGTTGTCCAAGATGGTGTTGAACTCACTTTAAACTTTGGATCTTCCTGCCCTGGCCTTCCAGGGAGCTGGGAATACAGGCTGCCTGCTTCCACTAATGTTTGGAAAAATATTTATTTGTGTGTATGTGTTGTACATGTGTGTGTGTGTGTGTGTGTGTGTGTGTGTGTGTGTATGTGTGATGTATACATGCCATGGCACACCTGTGGAAGTGAAAGGAGAACCTTGGGATGTGGTTCTCTCCTTCCACCACATGGGTCCCATGTATGGAACTCAGATAACCAGACTTTGCGGCAAGCACTTTTATCTACTGAGCCATCTCGTCAGCCCCTGACTCAACTTTTCATGAAGTATTACTAACCACGTGAACCTGTACAATTTGCATCCTGCTGGTGGTAAGACATAATTTCACCCACCACAGTCTAACCTACTGACAACAACATTCCCTCCCTCCCAGCCTCCTTCTATTCCATCTTCTTTCTGTAGACTGGTGGTTCTCAACCCATAGGTTGAGACTCCACAGGGGAGGGTGTCACAAATCAGACATCCTGCATATCAGATATTCACATTATGACTCATAACAGTAGCAAAATTATAGTTCTGAAGTCACAATGAAATAATTTAATGGTTGGGGGTCACCACAACATGAGGAACTGTATTAAAGGGTCACAGCATTAGGAAGTTTGAGAACCACTGCTACAGGGTCTCATATATCACAGGCTGACCTCGAAGTTTCTAGGTAGCTAAAAATGACCTTGAATTTCCACTGCCTGCCTCCACCTCCCCAGTGAGATCATATGCATTTGCCATTATCCCTGGTTTATTTGCTCAGGCTCAAACCCAGGACTTCATGTGTGTTAGGTAAACCTTCTACCAACTGAACTACATGTTTTTCAGCTCTTAGCTTTGTTTTTGAGACAGGATCTTGCTGTGTTCCCCTGGTTGGCCTGGGACTCATTATGCAGGCCAGACTGGCCTTGAACTTTCAGTAATTCTGTCTCTGCCTCCTGAATGCTGAAATCACAGGAATGAAATGACTATGTCCAACTCACACTGGGAAACCTTTCAAGTTCCAGGCATGCCTTTTGTACTTCCTGTGCCAGCTGGGAAGCTGTCCCCAGGCCACACAGAGCTGGTCTGACCTCCTTTCTGTGCATGTGTAACTTCTCCAGAAAGACCTTCCTGTAGCCAATTTGGCTACTGCCCACATCCCCCCCCCCCAAGGCAGGGTCTTACTATGTAGACCATGCTGTCCTCAGAGATCCACTTGCCTCTGTCTCCAGAGTGCTAGGATTAAAGGCATGCACCACTATGCCAGGCTTGACTTTTCTCTTTTGCATGACCTGATTTTGTTTTTGTGGCACTTGTAGAAAATTGCTCATTGATTCCTTACCCCTAGAAACACAAGCTCCTCGCCAAACACATTCACATTCACATTCTGTCCCTAGCATGATGCCTGGCATATGATAAAGCTACATATGGACTCTGCATTAATTATTGAGGGCTAGGATATACAGCTTAGTGGTGGAGTACTGAGCATGCAAGAGGCCCTGGTTCAAACCCCAGCACCACAATTGTGCACACACACAATCTGTGGATTTATTATTGGCTCGGCGAATGTAGTCATGGATAGGTGACTGGGATTTGATTGCAGTCAACTTTGATTTATAGGCAGGTAGATTTTGCTTGTTTCCTATGCCTTTCTGTGGAATGATAAGGCCCAAAAGTTCATGCTGTGTGTACTAAGATCGTGAAGGTTATCTGCTGGATGATACCAGATAAATAGTCATCATTAATAGTAGACCTTCATAACTTAAAATTATTATTATTGTTAATGTGTGCGTGTGTGTGTGTGTGTGTGTGTGTGTGTGTGTGTGTGTGTGTGTGTGCTCCTGCATGCACGTGTGCGTGCCTAAGCAGGTCAGGGGCATGTCAGATTCCCTGGAGCTGAAGTGACAGGCAGTGATGTGGATCCTGGGAACGGAACTTAGGCCCTTTGCAAGAACGGCACATGCTTTGTCAGCTGTAAGTCACCTCTCGAGCCTCCTCTGGTGGGTTTTTTTGAGGCAGGGTCTTAAAACCAAGTGCCCAGGCTGCCTGGGATTTTTGGCAATCCTCTTGCCTCAGTTCCTCTCAACAGCTGGAATACAGACTCTGTTTAGCAGCCCTTTAAACCCACGCATACAGCCACTATTCAATACCCCAGAACCCGGCTGGTGAGGCCAGGGTTCCTCCAGCTCTGGTCAAGATGGGGTCTACATTCTGAGTCCACTTTGCCCGATTTATTCTCTCACAGGCTTCCATTTTGTTTCGGCTAAGGATTTCTTCATGCCAGGCTGGCACTCAAGGAGATGATGACTGGATCAACCTCTTTGGGATCCAGAATTTGGACTAAAGTTTGCATCTTGTCCTTTGAACCTGCCCAGGCATGCCTGCTTATGGGTTGTGTTTAACCACCCTTAAAACAATGCCTACACCTGAATAAAAGATTAATCGAGGATGGCTCTGCTTGTCCTGCTGCTTATACTTCAAGCCCTGCCCCACTTAGGTGCAGTGCCTGGCACACTTGTCCCCACGCCTGAGATGTTTGGATTTGGTGACTAAAGAAAAACAGCTGTTGGTCACCAAGGTTTGAAGCTCAACTGAATTTGTCTCCGTTTAGTCTGCTGACTTGCGGTCGCAGGAGTGGGAGCTGATGTTTGGAGACATGCCTCAGAGCATTAGGAGAGAGAGTGGAGTGGGGAAATGTGGAAGCCGTGAGAACAGGGAAGTTGGGGATGTCTTGTAGAATTTCTTTTCAGTCCTCCTAGCTTTAGGCATTGACAAATAATGCATCATTATCACGCCAGTATCAAGATAGTGACCTAAAGTGAACTACGACATCATTTTGGAGAAGTTCCGTGGTTTTTGTTTTGGTTATAAACTTTTTTTTCCTTTTAGGGAACAAGAAAACACAAGAAGGGGAATCCTAGTTGGCCTTCTGTTGCTGCAGTGAATTCCATGACCGGAGGTAACTCCGGGAGGAAAGATACATTTGGTTTACAAATTTCAGTCAGAGTCCAGCACCGAGGAAAGTTGGGTAGGAACTCAAGCAGGAGCAGAGGCAGAAACCATGGGGGAATGCTGCTTACTGGCTTGCACTCTGGCTTCTGTTCTGTCAGCCTCCTCATAAAGTCCAGGCCTGCCTGCCTAGGGACAGCGCTGCCGGTGGTGGGCTGGGCTCAGCCACATCCATCACCAGTCAAGACAATTTCTCATAGACATAGTTACAGGCAGTTTCCCCATTGAGACTTCCTCTATGACTCTGAGCTATATCAAGACGAAGCAAAGAAGGACGGGGCCTCAGGAGATGGCACATCTGTAAGAGCACTTGGTGCCTCTGTGTGAGAAACTTAGCTCAGATGTGCAGTCCACATGAAAGCTTGCTGGCTGCAAACCTAGCTCAGGTTCAGAGAGAGCCCTGTCTCAAGGGGATAGGGTAGAGTGGTAGAGCAGGACAGCCCACCACTTCCTCTGGCTCCTAAACCAGTGCACATACCAGTACATACAACACACACACACACACACACAGACACACACGCACACACACAGACACACAAACTCACACACACTCACATACACACACACACACTCACACACACACACAAACTCACACACACACACACTCTCACACACACACACTCAAATACATACACACTCACATACACACACACTCTCACACACACACACTCAAATACATACACACTCACATACACACACACTCACACACACACTCACATACACACACACTCTCTCACACACACACTCTCACACACACACACACTCTCACACACACATTCACACACACACACACACACACACACACACACACACACCACACACTCATGTACCCACATGAGAAAGAAGTAAAGATTTCCATTTTGCATAAGTTTGGAACCTTTTTTGTGAATGAATAGTTGACTTAATTTTGGGTCATTAATAATACCCATGGTGGCCATTGTTTTCCAAGTATTTGGTTTCAGTTATTGAATTTTTCTCTTGAGACAGGGTCTCACTCTATAGCCCAGGCCGGCTTTACATGAGTAGTTTTACTGCCTCAGTCTCCTAAGTACTTGGATTTTAGAAACATGTCACAATGCTTTGCCTGCTTTCTTTTCTTTTTCTTTTTCTTTCTTTCTTTCTTTTTTTTTTTTTTTTTTTTTTGGTTTTTCGAGACAGGGTTTCTCTGTGTAGCTTTGTGCCTTTCCTGGAACTCGCTTTGGAGACCAGCCTGGCCTTGGATTTACAGAGATCCACCTGCCTCTGCCTCCTGAGTGCTGGGATTAAAGGCGTGTGCCACCAATGCCTACTTTGCCTGCTTTCTTATTTGTTAATTTTTATTTTTTTAAGAGATGGTCTCCCTTGACTGGTCGGTGGTGTCACACGCCTGTAATCCCAGCACTCGGGAGGTAGAGGAAGGCAGATCTCTGTGAGTTTTGAGTTCGAGGTCAGCCTGATCTACAGAGCTAGTCCAGGACAGGCTCCAAAGCTACAGAGAGAAACCCTGTCTCGAAAAACCAAAGAGAGAGAGAGAGAGAGAGAGAGAGAGAGAGAGAGAGAGAGAGAGAGTCTCCTTATGTGGCCTAAGCTGATCTTAAACGTGAGATCCTCTAGATCAGTGGTTCCCAACCTTTCCAATGCTAGTCTTTAATACAGTTCCTCATGTAGTGGTGACCCCCCCAATTATAAGATAACTTTTTTGCTACTTCATAACTGTAATTTTGCTACTGTTATGAATTGCAATGTAAACGTTTTGGGGGTAGGAGGTTTGCCAAAAGGGCTTGTGACCCATAGGTTGAGAATCATTGCTCTAACGTGTTTGTTTTGGTTTGCATGCTAGGGACAGAACCCAGGGCGTATTGGATACATGCCTCTCCAGTGCACTATAGTTCCAGCCCACTGGCCGTAGCCTCTTACTATGTTAGCAATTTAAGAAACACGTATATTGATTGTGTGTGTTCCCACATGCCGTGGTGCATGGGGGGAGGGTGTCAGAGGACAACCTGAAGGAGCTGCTTCTTCCCCCCACTGTGTGGGTCCTGGGATGGAACTCAAGTTGTTAGGTTCAGTGGCAAGCACCCTTGTCTGCTAAGCCATCTCAAAGTCAGCCTGTCCTGTATTTTTTTTGGAAGTGTATTTTAGTCAATTCTTTGGGGATTTTGTATTTTGATCATATCCACACACACACCCCTGAGTCCTTCCATTAATACCTCCTTCCCAACTTCACATCCTGCTCCATGCTGGAGTGTTGATTGGTTTGATCTTGTCCAGGCAACCACAGCTGCTGTGAGTTCATAAGCAGAACAACTCTGTCACATCCAAAAGACACTGTCTCACCTTGGTCCCCTTCAACCCTCTGGCTCTTACAATATTTCTCCTTACTATTCCAGTATATTTCCCGAGCTTTGGAGGGAAGGGGCAAAATATAGACATCACATTTGTGACTGAGGACTCCCCAGACACTTCATGGCACTTTTGCCCGGTGCGAGTTTCTGTGTTAACTACCATCCACTGCACAAAGAAACCTCTTTAGGTTTGGGGATTTAGCTCAGTGGTAGAGTGCTTGCCTAGCAAGCACAAGGCCCTGGGTTCGATCCTCAGCTTAAAACAACAACAACAACAAAAAAAAAACCAAAACAACAACAACAAAAAACACACACAAAAACAAAACAAAACAAAACAAAACAAAACAACAACAACAAATATTTCCTTTTGCCGGGCGGTGGTGGCACATGCCTTTAATCCCAGCCTCAGGAGGCAGAGGCAGGTGGATTTCTGTGAGTTCAAGGCCACCCTGGTCTATAAAGCGAGTTCCAGGAAAGGCACAAAGCTATACAGAGAAACCCTGTCTCGGAAAAAAAAAAAAAAAAAAAGAAACCTCTTTAGTGAGGTCTGGAGCATCACTAATCTATGGGTATAGACCCATGAATTTAGAGGGCAGTTTGATACTACTTCCATTTAGCAAAATAACAGCAGTAGGTTCACCCCTGTGGCCCATGAGCTCCAAACTCTAGGTTTTTTTCCAGATTTAAAGCAATAGATGTGCGTTTTTCCCTGTGGAGCAGGCCTTGGATTCCATCAGAAAGTAATTGGCTGCTTCCATAACATTTGTGCTGCTAACGCATTCATAAGCAGCTCCTGCCAATTGGTCATTATTGTGACTCATAGGGTTCAAGATGGGTAGGTCTGTTGATGACTTTTCTCTCCCAGCAGCCTGCATAGCACCTCCTTGTACTATGAAAATGAGCTACCAGGAGGGAAGAAGCTTCCTGGTCAGTGCCAGTTGGATTTCTCCATGTCTTGTGACTTAATTGTGTGATGCTTTCAGCAATAGGGTCCTACCACCAAGGTCTGGCGGATGACCAATGGCAATGGCCTATATATTTTATTTGGGGGAGGGGGGTCTGTACGATTTCCCAACCAACAACTAGAGGAAAGAGGTGTGTGTGTGTGTGTGTGTGTCTTATAAAATGGTAGGTTTCCGTATACCTCTCTAAACACACTTTGTATTCATTATCCCCCACCTCCCCCTTCTTTTCCTTTCTACTCCTCTTCCTGCTTTAACTTCCCCTGACCCCCTCTCCCCCTCATGTCACCCGTCTTCTACTGTCCCCCCTCCCACAAGACTGTGCCCACACGGGCCCCTTCCTAACTTCCTGCCTTCTACAGCTCTTCCAGATTTAGCATGCACATCTAAAGAGTAAATGCTAGCTAGCACTTACATATGAGTGAGGTCTGCACTCCTCAGTTTATATGATCGTTATTTTTAACTTTAAAAATATTTATTTAGTTTATGTGTGTGGTGTTTTCCCTGCAAGTATGTGTGCACACCATGATCATGTCTGATGCTTATGAAAGTCAGAAGAGAGCATTGGATTCCCTGGAACTGGAATCATGGATGTTTGTGAGCCAGCTTATGGGTTCTTGGTGTCAAACCCTGATCCTCTGGAAAAGCAAGCTTACCTAATCTTGAGTCCTACACTCTGAATGAGGTTCTACTATCCACGTCTAGGCAAGAGTTAGAGGAGAAAATGAAGCTGTCGAATGGCAGATCCGGACTTTGGACTGGATGGATTTGACTTGAGATCTGCCAGAAGTTCCTGGAAGTGTGCCTCTATCTGCCTTTGCTTCTTGGACACAGTAGGTGGAGGAAACAGGAGCTTCCAACTAGGCAGCCCTGAGTTTCCACATTGAGGGCAGCCTGGCCACCTAGACTTAACCATCAAGCTAGAGCATCTCTTAGGGCCACGTAAGATTCCTGGGAAGAACATCCTTCTAATAGGTCGCTTTGGGTCATTCTGCTTGGTCACTTTCAGGTAAGGCCATTAGGATTCTGAGGAGACGTAAAGATCAGAGAGGAGAGCGAATACAAATCTAAGAACCAGGTGTGGTGGTGCACGCCTGTTGTGAGCCTAGTAGTGGTGCTACAGGTCTGTAATCCTAGCATGTGGGAGGTGGAAACAGGAGGATCAGGATTTCAAGGTCATTCTTTACTGATTATTGAGTTTGGGGCCAGCCTAGTTTATCTGAGAATTTCTCTGAAAAAAAAAAAAGTAGGAACCTAAGTATGACTGTTAGATGCTGTAAGAGTACCATACTCCAGCCACCAAGATAAGCACCCAGGATCTAGGGGAAGGGCTTCTTGGATGCTGACCCTGAGAAGTTAAGTTACTTCCTGATCCTGAAGGAAACTCATGATGCTCATGGTAGGAGCTGAGTGTGGTGGCCGTTTGAGTTCTATTTTCCTTGTGGATGGGTACATTGAAATTGAAATAGTTTCTTCTCCCTCAAGCCCTCCATTCATCTGTTGAAATCCTGACCCTCAGTGAGGAGTTACCAGGAGGTAGAACATCTGAGAAATGTTTAGATCATGACATGAAGGCTTTAGGAAAGGGTTTCCAGAGAGCTCCCCACCAATGTAGTAAAAATCAGTGGGTTCAAGGAGCCCGCTTTCAGTACAACCCAAGCCTGCCAGCACCCTGATTTTAGACATTCAGAACTTTGAGAGGTACATTTCTGTTCTTTGTAAACTGCTCAGCCTGTGGAGTCTTATTACAGTGGTCCAAATGGCTTAAGAGAGAAGTAAGGTAATGTTTGATCTGATTAAATTTATGTTTGAATTAAGGTTCTGGAAGAATGAATGAAATCAGGGTTCAGGAGGAAATAAAGAAAAGAAGAAAATCCTGGCTTCCTAGTTTGTGTCAGGATTCCTTGTGAGTTGGTTTTCTGATGTTGTGTAGGCATTTCCGCTGAATCAATGCATTCCCTAGCAAGAAGAGGAAGACTCTTCAGACTCAGGAAATACACAAAGCCTGGGAAGTAAATGAAACTTACAAGACTCTGGAAGCATCTGAAAGTTACAGCATTCACGAGGCCTCTCCCCAAGGTCATATAAGTAATAACGGTTGCTGGGAAGAGTGCTCTCAACCAGCAGAGGTGGCTGCAGGTTGTACAGGGAGCACCAGGCATGGAGGTTTTCAGCATTCCCACCCATGCTGGGGTGGGCTTTTTGGCGACAAAACTGTCTAAGCATCACTCACGTTCCTGTGAATAACTCTTCACTCAGTCTCAATAAGCTCATTGGTCATCAAGCCAGACTTGGGTGACGTTGGTTAAGCCCGCCTCCCATCCACACTGTGACCTGTGACTCAGCTTTCGATGACATCTTCTAGTGTGTTGGCTTAGGAGGCTCACTGTGTACAGTCCAACCTCAGATACCCAAACCCCTGTTAGCACTTCCTGCCTGTGTGACTTTAGGCGTGTTCTGAACTTCTCTGAACCTCGGCTCTCTGCTGCAGAGGGAAAACGGTGCTGTCTGTCCCCAGACAGCATCCCCCATTACTGGACTCTTACCAAGTATTCCCATGATGCTCCATCCTCAGCCCTGTTCTCTCTTCTTTGAGCCTTTCCTGGGGCCTCCCTGCTCTTCCCACAGATGCTGGCTTGCCCAGCTCCTAATAGCAGTACTGAGCAAACTGTCCCATTCTCCCAGAACCTTCCACACAGCCCAGTCCTGCTGCCCAGTCCTTTCATCCACTCAGCCCCATTCCCTGTTTTTGTAGCTTCATGGTACTGAACAGCATCTGTCTGTCTCTTTCTCTCTCTCTCTCTCTCTTCCTCTCCCTCTCTCCTCTCTCTCTCTCTCTCTCTCTCTCTCTCTCTCTCTCTCTCTCTCTCTCCCCTTCCTTATGTCTTCCCCTCCCCCCCACCATCTACCCTTGGCTTCACCGCATAGCCCTGGCTGGCCTGGAACTTGCTACATAGACCACACTGGCCTGGAACTCACAGAAATTCTCCTGTCTCTATCTCCTAAGTGCTGAGATTAGGATTAGATGTCTTCTATTGCTTGTTTTGCAAACAAAATTGTATTTGAACAGAGCCCAACTCGCTGATATGTAGTATTTGTCATGGTCCAGACTGTGTGGTCCTTCTGACTAAGATATTCACTGCCTGGCCTTTTATAGATTTAAAAAAAAAAAAAAAGCAAGCCAAAAACCATCTTCCCAGCCCAGTATAGAGATGAAACCTTTAGGCTATGAGTCACCAGCCTACATTTGAATCCCAGCTATAGCACTTACTGCTCTGTCACCCTGAGTACTCATCCATAATCTCGGACTCTGAATCCCTCCCAGCTGATGTGAGAAACATGGTCCATCACACTCTTAACTGCTTTGAGGCAGTCCCGAGGGTCCCCTATGCTTGATGTCTTAGGTTATGATCCTAGCGGATCTTCTCTGTTCTTATAAAAATTAAAAACAGCAGAAGAATCTGGGCAGCCACCTCTCCTGTCCTAGGAATAAAGATGCACAATATGCCAGCTACCCATGCCAAGCAGAGCATGTTGATTAGCTGAGTCAGAGCGACTCAGGAGGTCTTCGATGTGGGGCTGTCTCTGATCTATTCTGGACACTATGCTGACTCAGTGCTGACGATGGAAGGCCTGCAGATGAAATGTCTGGGAGATCAAATATTTGTATGAGAGGCTCAAGATTCCCAGAGGTCCCACAGCTTCATGGGAAAGATGGGACGGAAAGAAAGAATGTTTACCAGGAATTGGTGTGGACTCTGACATCAGTTACTGAAGTGTGGCAGTGAAGAGACTTGGCCAGACAGCAGTTCCTGGGAAATTGATGTGGGGCCGCTAGGTGGTCCCAAGTTTAATTTGAGCCAGGCATACAGGGCTGGCAAGGAACACGAGACACTGTTCTGCAGGAGATGCCTGTGGGTTCTGAGGAAGGTAGAACAGAAAGCAATTTAAGTGAGCTAGGCAGGCCACATTTGGAGAGTGGATGTCAGTTGTGGAGATGGTTTTTAGTGGAGATATTGTCAGTGTTTCAGGAGCCAAGGAGGAAGTTACATGAAGAGTCCAGTTAATGAGTCTCTTGGGAACCATGCCATCATTCAGAATGTTCGAGAATCCAGAGATGTTTCCCAGGAAAAGAGATGACCACAGGGAAGAAAGGTCGATGACAGGCCTTCTCCATGGAAGGAGCTGCCTGGACTATCTATCTATCTATCTATTATATCTATCTATCTATCTATCTATCTATCTATCTATCTATCTATCTATCATCTATTGTGGTGCTGGGGCTACGATCTAGGACCTCAGGGGTATTTAGCAAACTCTGTGCCTCTGAGTGATATCACTAGTCCTAATTTTACTGCCTCTATTACAAGGAGGGAAATAAATTCAGTGGACTCACCATCAGATGATCAACCTTACTCACACATTCCTTCCACCCTGCACTGCATGGTCCAGGTCTGCCATCTCAAAAGAGGTGATCCTTAGATTTATGTCTGTTCTTCTAAGCTCTGCCTTCCTACTGATGGCTAGGGATGCCTGCTGGGAGCTAGCATGGTAGATTCTCTCTTCAGGGAAAACAGAATCTGTCTCAAGGACTGTCAGTCTCTTTCTTTGGATGGTTGAGTCTGTTGTGTATAAATCTGGGGAGCAGGGCAGATGCTTGTCACCAAGACTACGCTGTGAAAGAGAGCCAGTCCACAGAAAGGGAAGGATGAGGCAGGGATGAAGAAAAGTGGATCCTTCTTAATCTATTTATTTTTATTTATTTTTTCTCGGAGCTGAGGACCGAACCCAGGGCCACTGAGCTAAATCCCCAACCCCTTTAATCTATTTCTTTGCTTTGCTTCTTCCTTATTCTCACTGTATTCCTGAAACGGGGCTTTATGAGATATCTTTGTGTTCTTGCTAAAGTTTTTGCAAGGACTACTACTGGATTTCACTGGGTTTCTTCCCGTGTGATCCAGATGGCTCAGTGGCTAGGAACATTTGCTGTTCTTGCAGAGGACCAGAGCTCAGTTCCGACCTACCACAGCAGCCTGTAACTCCAGCTCCAAGGGATCTGGTGCCTTCCTCTGGTCCCTTAGGGTTCCAGCACATGTGTGCATACACACACACAGAGACATGCACACAACACATAAACAAATATTAATTGTTAGATATCTCAGAGAGTAGGAAAGAATCTCTCAGTGTATTTGAAGGCATGGTGGTGGGTGGTGTTCACCGCTGAGTATTGCTTCAGGAAGCTGGAGGTGAAGCTGAATGGCTGTGGATAACCAGGAGGCATAGGGGATGAGTTTGGCCTTGGCCTTTGGAAACATTTGAGATTAATGGTAAATGTCACTTTCTATCTCTGGGTCCTTGGGAGAGAATTCCCAGTTGTAACTCAGCCCATTTCTTATGCAAAGTGAGGGATAAATGGACCTCGGAGCTGTGAGGACAAAATCACCTGAGGTATTAGCTGTCTGTGCTGTTAGATGTTATTCTGGATTAAGAGTATAGTTCAGTGGTAGAGCACACATTTGCACACTCAGTGCTCTGGCGTTCATTCCCAGTATGAAAGAATAGGGTTGTGTGGTGGGGGGTAAGGGGGAAGAAGGAATGAGTGGGTGAAGGAAGGAAGAAAGGGTGTGGCTGTAACATGGGGATATCGAAAGAGAGGCATCAAGATTAACATGATAGAGGCGGTTTGCCAGAGGAAGAATAAAAGTCTTCTCCACTTGGGCTACATGCAACTAACAGCTTGTCTGCTCTATGGAACTGTGTGGGAAGGTGGGTGCTGGGCAAAAGGTCTTCAGACAGTCACCAGCCTCAGGGTCCAGTGCTTCTGAGCATCTGCCTCTCCCTGGAGCACTTCCTCTTTCTTAATAAACCAACTCTTTCTGTCCCTAATCACATGTCTCTGGTGCAGCTCTTTGTCCTGGACCTCTTTCCTTGTATACTCTAGACTCTGGTCTATAACAGAGCAGAGGAAGGAAGGGCAAGAAAAAGAAATCATCAGAAACAGTGTTTTCAAATATCGAGCAGTCATTAGCTCGTAGTTCTAGAGGTCAGAGTGGGAAGTGGGTCTCACTGGGCTACACTCAAAGCTTGGGGCTGGTTTCTATTGGACATCAGGGGAGAGTCCATGTCTGCCATTTCTGGCCCTAGAAGTCTCTGCTGTCTCTCTGTCTGGCCCCTTCTCCCATTTTACCTCTGTATCCAAGGCTGCAGATCTCTGACTCTGTTTCCCCTGGAGCCGTGGAGCCACTCACTGGGAGCCTGTGATCACACCAGGTCTACGTGTGGTGTCACAATTGAATGGGAGACTGGATGACTTTATAAAGAACAGAAACAAATCTACTTGACTCAGGGATCTGGGGAGTGGGAGGTCCAAGGCCACGGTACAGCACTTAGTGAGGGCCTCCCACTGTACCATCCTATGGTGGAGGGACAGAGGACCGGTAGGGGTGTGAGACAGCAGAAAAGCAAGATGCAGTTCACTTTGAAAAAAAGTTTTAGGCTGGATGTGGGCACTAGGGAGGTTGTGGCAGGTGGATCTCTGAGTTTGAGGCCAGCCTGAGGCTAACCAGGGGTACACGATTATTTATTTATTTATTTGTTTGTTTGTTTGTTTGTTTAGTGTGTGTGTGCGTGTGTGCATGTGTGCGTGCGTGTTTGTGTGTGTGTGTGTGTGTGTGTGCGCGTGCGCGCGCGCTGTGGATATCACTCTGTGTAAATAAAGTTCTGATTGGCCAGTGGCCAGGCAGGAAGTATAGGCGGGACAAGAGAGAAGAGAATTCTGGGAAGTAGAAGGCTGGAGGAAGACACCGCCAGCCGCCGCCATGACAAGATGTAAGGTACTGGTAAACCACAAGCCATGTGGCAAAGTATAGACTAACAGAAATGGGTTAATTTAAGATAGAAAAGGTAGATAACAAGCAGCCTGCCACGGCCATACAGTTTGTAAACAATGTAAGTTTCTGTGTGCTTTCTTGGTTGGGTCTGAGCGACTGTGGGACTGGCGGGTGAGAGAGATTTGTCCTGACTGTGGGCCAGGCAGGAAAACTCTAACTACATGTGTGTGTGTGTGTGTGTGTGTGTGTGTGTGTGTGTATGTTTGTATGCCCATAGAGGCCAGAAAAGGGCTTCAGATTCCCTAGAGCTAAGCTTACAGTTGGTTGCGAGTCTCCTGATGTGAGTGCTGAGAACTGAACTTGGGTCCTTAGGAAGAATGGGAAGCTCTCTAACCACTGAACTATCTCTCTCTAATCCTCCCTCCCTCTCTCTTTCTTTCTCGTTTTATATTCAGCATCTTCTTTATTAATCATCTCTGTAATTTTTTTTTTTTTTTTTTTTTTTTTTTTTTGGTCTGTATGTCTAAGGTGGAGTATGCACAGGCTTAGGGTGATATCAATGAAGAAAATTGCTTTTCAGGCCTGGGCTGTAGTTTGGTGATAGAGTACTTGCCTCACATGCACGCATGAGGTCATAGACTCAGTTATTCATCCTGATGACACACTGAGGTGGGAAGAGGAAGTCCATCTTCTTTTGTTTTGTTTTTTAAGACAAGATCTCACTATGCAGTGTAGGCGGGCCCGGAGTGTGACACCCTCCTACCTCCACCTCCCAAGTGCTGGGATGATAGGCGTATGCCAGCTCACCCAACTTGTTTGTGACTTTCCGATAGGGTTCCCGTGACAATGTGATCTCCGGTGGAAGCATTTTTCACAGTGCTGAATAAGCTCGTGACTCATAGCTTACCAGAGAGCTCAACAGACAGGTTCACCTTACAGAGACTGGAGCCTCTGTTAGGACCAAAGATTGAGATCAGATAGTGAGTTTCTAGTTAAAACCAGTCCCTGTCAGGGCTCTGGCTGGAGCAGGCCTCAGTACACAGCCTCAGTTATCCTAGAGCCAAGATGGACGTGCTAGTTGGGAAACAGCTGGGCTCTGCCCTGGGTGGCAGGAGCACCTGTGTGAGCTTCTAGATCACGGCCAAAGTCAGCCTCCTAGAATGGACTCTTGCATAGTCCAAGTGGCAGCCGAGACTGGGGCTCAGGCAGCAGGATGCTTATTTCAGGATGGTCACCCATTAGTAGGCATTTTCCCCCTTTTCCTTTGAAATGGTTGTAGGTGTGAGTCTGTGCGTGGGTGGACTGGTATATGTGCTGTGTCCCTAGAGTGCAGAAGGCATGCATGTCAGTGGAGCTACAGTTGCAGCCAGTTGTGAGCTGCCTGATATGGGCGTTGGTAATGGAACTTGGATCCTCTGCCAGAGCAACAAATGCTTTTAACCACTGAGTCATTGTTTTCCCTCCAGCCCATCCTGGAGTGAGATGGTGTAATCTCTGGCTTATCCAGTTATTTCAATGAATGGGCTAAAGGAGACTGTTTGATTCCTTGCTAGTATAGAATTATCCTTGCCTCTTTCTGGATACATCTGAATAGGAGACCAAAATGTAAGTGAAGCTATCTTATAATAGTTATATTTTCTAATATTATTTTGTTTTGTGATTTTTTTTTTTTTTTGAGATAGAGAGTCTTTCTACATAGGCCTAGCTGCTTAGCAGACTTCAAACTCATGGCGATCCTCCTGCCTCAGCCTCTCTAGGGCTGGGATTATACTATGTCTTATTACAACTGGCAATATTTGCTTTTAAAAGTTAAAGGCTTAAATGGGTGAAAATAAAGTTTTCCTTTCTCTAGGATCTTGATCTCCTAGTTTTCTTCAGAGACAATCACAGATACAAGTTTCTAGAATGTTCTTTCAGATGTTCTCAGGGCTAGTAGCTCTGCATGATTTTTGACCCTCGGGGACATTTTTGGTGCTCATGATGGAGGGAGTGCTTTGTTCATCAGGCAGTGGGCCAGAGATGTCACAATGCACAGAACAGCCACCACCGCCAAGAATGACCTGTTGTGGAATATTCCTGGCACAGAGGCTGAAATGAGTGCTCTCAATGCCTAGGGATGCAGGTGTGTGCACACAGGAGCACTCCCGCTCTCCAGATGGTAGGTGCACCATCTTCTGTTTCGTCCTTTCCATGTGCCCTTGGAGATTGCTTTAGGACACCATTCTCTAGGAACGGTTCACTGACTGGCTCCTTCTGCTGATGGACACTCAAGTTGTGTCCAGCCTCTGCAGACAAGATCTCCAGGATGATGCTTGTTCACAGCTTGGAGAACACATGGCTGTCAGCTGGTGTGTCTGTCTGGTATAACTACTTCTAGTGGACTAGCTAGGTCAAAGTGGACATTCGTTCAGGATGCTCACAGGTGTTGCCCAAGGCCTTCCAGAGACACTCATTGTGCATTCCTATCTCCCAGCAGCGTAACAACAGAATGCTGCTTCTTCTATTTTAAAACAATGGTAGTCCACAGCTATGCATTTTTAAGCAAACAGGAATTAGGGTAAAAGGGTATGTAGGCCTCTTAGTGTCCACTGTCAATAGGTATTCTCTGCAAGCCCAGGGATAGAGACAAACTAACGTACAACGTGTGTTTTGGAGTTGGCCTAGTACAGCCTCAAGGGGTCGTTTTCATGGAGGCTTGGGGGATGCCCAATCTTTCCCCTTCCCCAATTCTCCTCCTCCTCTTAGACATTTTACTCTTCCTCCTCTTCTTCCTCCCTCTACTTCTTTATAGGGTTTTGTATAGCCCCAAACTGGCCTTGAACTGACTAAGCAATTGAAGGTGACCTTGAACTCTTGACCCTCCTACCTCTGCTTTCCAAAGGCTGTGTGCTGGCTGGTTTTCTGTCAACTTGACACAAGCTAGACTCATCTGAGAGGAGGGAGCCTCACTTGAGAAAATGCCTCCATAAGATCCAGTTATAGGGCACTTTCTTAATTGCTGAATAATGGGGGAGGGCCCCGCCCATTGTGGATGATGCCCTCTTTGGGCTGGTGGTCCAGAAAGCAGGGTGAACAAGTCATGAGGAGCAAGCCAGTAAGCAGCACCCCTCCAATTCACCTCTGCATCAGCTCCTGCCTTTAGGTTCCTGCCCAGTGTGAGTTCCTGTCCTGACTTTCTTTAGTGTTGAACAGTGATATGGAATCATGAGCCAAATAAACCCTTTCCTCCCCAAGTTGCTTTGGTCATGGTGTTTCATCAAAGCAATAGTCACCCTGACCAAGACAGACTTGGATCACCAATTCTATTTTTAAAAATCTTTTCTTTTTGAATGCTTTAACTCATTTTAAATTGCCAGTAATAAATGCCTGTATTGCTTTATTTGGTGCAATGTCCTTAGGCTCAGCCAAGCTGTAGCAAGTGTCGGAAATCCTTTTCATTGGGGATGTATGCCACATGTAGGTGGTGTGCCGTATGCGGGGTGTAGCTGCATGTGTGGATGTGTGCTGCATGTGTGGATGTGTGCTGCATGTGTGGATGTGTGCTGCATGTGGGGATGTGTGCTGCATGTGGGGATGTATGCCGATGTGGAGGTGTATGCCTTATGCGGGGGTGTATGCCAAATGGTGTTTACCTGTCCACCTCATGATGGACACACAGCCTATTTCTCCATGTTTGGGGTCTTATAAATGGTACTGCAGTAAACACCAGAGAGCAAGCATCTGTCTGAGCCTCAGCCTCCCGTTCTTCTGGTATATGCTTAGCAGAATTAATCGATCATACGGTCCTGCCATTATTAACTTCTGTGTCATTCTTGGAGGAGAACCCACCATCTCAGTATATTCTAAAAATTCACTCGGGAACATGTTGCAAGTATGCATTGTATTTGAAGGGCTTCATCGGATTGTGAATTTAAGGAGTGCACTGGATGAGGAAGTTGTATAACCATGGAAATGATGACAAAGCCTGTGATCACCAGGAGAAAGGCTGAACTCACACAGCCTGAGAGCAGGAAGAAGACTGGGCGAGACGTCACAGACCAAGAGGCGGAGCTAAACCAAAAGCCAAAAGCCACCATTTATATTGTCCATTTCAGGGGTCGTGTGCGGTGGAGTGGTGCTTACAGCTGTAATCTTTGTGTTGTGTTTAAGTCTGGCAGTGCAGATCAAATGAGGCTGGGTTTCATTCTGTATATTTATTTATTTGCTTTTTTTCTCTTTTTTTTAGACAGAATCTCATGTAGTCCAGGAGTGCTAGATAGGTGTCTCAGCAGTTAAGAGCATATACTGCTCTTGCAGAGAAGCTGAGTTTGGTTCCTAGCACCCATGTTAGGTGGCTCACAACCGCCTGTAACTCCAGCTCCAGTGGATCCAATGCCTCTTCATGGGCACCTATACTCACATGTATAACACACACACACACACACACACACACATAACACAGAGAGACAGAGACAGAGATAGACACACACACACACACACACACACACACACACACACACACAGAGAGAGAGAGAGAGAGAGAGAGAGAGAGAGAGAGAGAGAGGAGGGAGGGTGCTGTAGAATGTCTTTCTGTATGCTGTGAGTATGTGGGACTCCCATTGGATAATAGATAAAGCTGTTTTGGCCTGTGGCAAGAAAGTTTACAGCCAGACAGGAAATCTAAGCAGAGATACTGAGAGAAGGGTGGAGTTGAGAGAGAGAGAGAGAGAGAGAGAGAGAGAGAGAGCGAGCAAGAGAGTGAGCACAGCCACTGCCCAAGGAACAACAAGATGCCAACACACCAGTAATGCCACGGCTACTTGGCAACATGTAGATTAATAGGAATGGGTTAATTTAAGATAAAGGAGCTAGATAGCAAGAAGCTGAAGCCATAGGCCATACAGTTTGAAAGTAATATGAGCCTCTGTATAGTTAGAGTTTTCCTGCCTGGCCCAGTCAGGACAAATCTCTCTTACCCGCCAGTCCCACAGTCGCTCAGACCCAACCAAGAAAGCACACAGAAACTTACATTGTTTACAAACTGTATGGCCGTGGCAGGCTTCTTGTTATCTACTTCTTCTATCTTAAATTAATCCATTTCTGTTAGTCTATACTTTGCCACATGGCTTGTGGCTTACCAGTACCTTACATCTTGTCATGGTGGCGGCTGGCCGTGTCTTTCTCCACCCAGCCTTCCACCTCCCAGAATTCTCTTCTCTCTTGTCCCGCCTGTACTTTCTGCCTGGCCACTGGCCAATCAGAACTTTATTTATACAGAGCGATATCCACAGCACCTCTGAGTGATTATTTTATAAGTGGCTGCGGGACCATGGGGCCAGGCAGGACCAAGGAACTTCTGGATACAGAAGGGAGGGAGAGAGAGATAGAGATAGATAGATAGATAGATAGATAGATAGATAGATAGATAGACTTACAAAAAACCAAAACCAAGAAACCTCTGTGTAGCAGAAGCAGGCCTTGAACTCCTACTTCTGCTGCCTCTCCCTCCCTGACTGCTGGGGTCATGGTATGTGCTGCCATACCTAACTAACATACCATTCTTTTTGTTGTTGTTGCCGAGATGAGATCTTATGTAGCCCAGGAGGGTCCTGAATGTTATACGGACCCAGGAATGACCTTAAACTTCTGATCCTCCTGCCTCCATCTCCCAGTGCAGGGCTGACAGGCATGCACCACCATACCTGGTGCTGGTGATGGCAGCTGGGGTCTCATGCATGCTAGCCAAGCACTCTATGAACCTAGCCCAGACAGACCTCTGGCATGGGTTCTTTGTAGTCAAAATCTGTCTACGCTCTGTGCCTCCCTTATTTGTAGTAATGTGCTCCAGTGCACTGGTCACTCTCGCATGCAGTGGTGCTGTCCTTCCCCTACACTGCGCTGTGAGGAGTTCAAGGACACACTGCTGTTTCTCTGTGTGATATTAAGATAAGCAGAGAAAGCACAAGGTACGTCTGCTCTTCATTCCTGTCACCACACAGAGGAGCAAAGGTGAAATGGCCAGTTTTTTATTGTTTTCACGGAATTTTGTTCCTGTAATACTTGAAAATCTTTTAATTGAATTTAAATTTTGTTTTCTGTGTATGAATACCGTGCCTGAGGAGGCCAGGAGAGGGCATTGGATCCCCTGGAGCTGGACTTACAGCTGACTGTGAGGGGTCAGATGGGTACTGGGAACTGAATCCAGGTCCTCTGGAAGAGCAGCCAGAGCTCTTAGCCAGTGTTTGGATTTTGTTTTCTTTAGAGACCTACTATGTAGCCCTGGTTGTCCTGGAACTAGGTTTGTAGACCAGGCTAGCCTGGACCTCACAGAGATCTGCCTGCTTCTGTCTCCTGAGTGCTGGGATTAAAGGTGTGCACCCCTATGCCAGGCCAATGTTTCACAATCTCTAAGGAAAGGATAAAATTTTATGTTTTTAAAAAAATTTATGTTTCTTATTTATTCTGTGGTGATATGATTTCTTTTTCTTCCTTTTTTTTGAGAAAGAATTCTGAAGTAGTGTATTAGGAAAGAGAATGTATTTATTAACAAGTTAGAACTTATTCATAATTAACATAATTTAAAAAATTATGATGGGCATAGTGGCCCACGACTACAATCCCAGCACTTTAGAGGTAGAGGCAGGAGGATCTGGAGTTCAAAGTCATTCCCAGTTTGTAGTCATCTATCTCAAGAAACTCAAACCAACCAACCAAACAAACAAATCCTAAACTCCTAGATTATTTAAAGTATTTTTGTTGTATGGTGTTATAACTAAGTTGTTCCAAACTTAGTTTAAGGCTTGTTTGTGTGTGTGTGTGTGTCTCTGTGTTTGTGTGTGTGTGTGTGTGTGTGTGTGTGTGTGTGTGTGTGTGTGAGGTGTGGAGGTTAGAGGACAATTTGAAACAGTGGGTTTTGTCCTTTCACTATGTGGGTTCTGTGGCTCAAACTCGGGTTGTCAAGCTTGGCAGGAAGTGCCTTTACTAGTGAATCACCGAGATAACCCTGTAGTCAAAAGTGTAGATTTTTAATATGGTCTAACCTTGGCTGGTTGTAGTGTCCCCAGCACTCCGTAGGAGGAGGCAGACACAGGTACAGGCAGCTCACTGTGAGTTCCAGGGCCAGCCAGGGTTACCATAGTGAGATCCTTGCTAAACAAACAAACAATACATAAACCCTCAAAATTAGTTTAAATGTAAACAAATGCTATGTTTACAAATATATATGTACATATGTCATCTCCCTATGAAAGAAGCCGTGTCTATAAAATAGTAAGGTAAAGGATTCTGGAAATACAGTAAGGTATGTGCCACAGTTGGAACCTGGAATGTTCCCCGCATGCTCATGTTTATAACACTTAGACCCTGCCTGCTGTGGTGTGTTTTGAAGGCTGCAGAGGTGGGGCCTGGCTGATGGAAACAGGTCACGGAGGCGGGGCTTCAGGTTTGGATCACTCCTGGTTCTGGCCTTCCGTTTCCGGTTTCTGGTGGGAACCAGGGAAGAGAAGCTTCCTCGGCTCCTACCCCTGCAGACAGAGCTGTTGCCCCACCATGCCCTCCCTGTTGTGAGGGACTAAATCCCATGCAACTGTGAGAAGAATACACTTTTCCTCCCATCAAGACTGAACGCATGTTCCTACAGGGGCATTTAAATAGCCAAGTGTAAAGAATATGAGGTCACTGGCCACCCAGTCACTGCCAGTGTCAACATTTGGTTGTGAACGCATCTAGTCTTTTTCTCCTCTCAATTTAATTAAGAGATCCAATCCTCAGAATGCACATGGTGGCAGGAGGAATGATGGGATCCACTCCCCCAAATTGTCCTCTCAACCCCGTAAGTGAGCCATGGCTCGTGCACACCCACACGTCCACCCATGTACTCCCCCCCCCCCCATGCACACATCTTCCCACACACAAATAAATAAAAATAAATAAGTAAACTAGATTTAAGTTAGGGACAATTTAGTTACTCCCCCCTCCCCGCCCCCACATACTATCAGAAGGAATCATATTGGCTTTCATTTGTGGAGTAAGTGACGGATTCTTCATGGAACATGAGCAGTTTAAGTGCTGAGCAGCAGTAACAGGGCAGCAGTGGTTATGAGTGACATTCTGCTGCTTGAGGGATGATCACAGCCATTCCAGACAAAACGTCTTTCCGATCCCAAATGTTAACCTGTTTGTCATACAGAACACACATCCACATGAGGAGGCCAGCTCCTCCCAGTTTTTAAAGATTCTGAGGAAGAAAGCAAATTCACAGACACGTACAAAGCCAACTGTGGAGTTGTAGTGACAGCAATGGTCTAAGGTGGCAGGTGGGACAGGGAAGGTCTGTCCTTTGCAACTCGGCTGTCTCACTGGGAGCCTCTGTGTCTGCAATGACTCAACCTGCTCACTTTCCCCAACCACGGAGAATCAAGACTTTCCTGCCTTGAGCACACTGTGCATGCCCAGCCCACCTCTCTTCCTGCTGTCCACCCTCCAGTAAAGCAATATTAAGTGGAGGCCACTCCCTGCACACCCATGTGCATGACTGTATAGGGTGTGCAAAGTGTGGGGGAGTGCATTGAGATCATGTTCCAAAGGCAGTGTGAAATAGAAACAAGCTGGGGTTGTGGCTCAGTTGGTAGAGCGCTAGCCTGGCATATGTGAGCCCCTGGGCTCCATCCTCAGAACTGCAGAAACCAGAAATGGTAGCTTTAACCTGCAAGCCCAGCACTTGGCAGGTGAAGGCAGGGTCTGCCAGAGCTACAGCTCATGGCTACCTATGGAGTTCAAGGTTAGCCTGCGGTTCTCAGGATTTGTCTAAGGAGGGAGGAAAGAAGGAAGGTACTTTTTGGAATTCAAAATTCTCTTAAACTTTGAACTTTTGTAAGAATAGTTGGGGCGGGAGAGATGGCTCAGAGGTTAAGAGCACTGACTGCTCTTCCAGAGGTTCTGTGTGTCTTGCCTGTGTGTATATGCATGTTTGCAAATTTGTGAATATACATGAGCTGTGGGTATGCATGCCTGTGGGTACATATACATGTTGATTAAGCATTCTATATGGCCCTTCCTCCTCATTCAATGAGGTGGGAATCTCTCAGTCAGGTCCATAGCTCATCCATATGGTTATTCTTGCTAGCCAGCTTGTTCTGGGGAACCCCCCATCTCTACCTTCCCAGGCAGGAATTATAGGCAGGCTATGGTGCCCTCCTGGTATTTATGTGGGCCCTGGGGATCTGAACTCAGATCCCTGGCATGTCTAGCACAACTTGGTCCTGGAAACCTGACTTGGGTGATGAGAAAATGAAAAAAAGACAGACACACATCCAGAAAGACTGGGTTCAGGTAGGCCGTGCTGGCTCTGATGGAGCAGCCCCACCTATGCAGGAAGTGAACCTCAGCACACCACCTCAGGGCCCTTACTATGTACAGCACAGAGAGGCGTGGTTAGCTAGTGAGGTGGGAGCTCTCTGCAGAGGAGCAGGTTCAGGCTGTAAACATCTGAGGAAGGAGCTTAGGTCATACTTTCAGTATACTGTCAACATCTGAACAAGGACCAGAGGAAGGCTTTGACGATTCCCATGAGTCTGAGGCATTGGTCCCTGTCCACAGCACCCATTCATTGAAGGCTTCCTGGGCTCCTTACATATTCACCCAAGGTTGACTCAGCTCCCTACAGGTTCCCATGCAAGCTCTTTATCCACTGAATCATTTTTCTTAGCCTCATGAAAACTTTTCTTAAACCCCATGTCTTATTTCTTTTTCTGTTGCTGTGAGAGAACACCATGACCAAGGCAGCTTACAGGAGAATTTAACTAGGCTCACTGTTTCAGGGGGTTGGAGAACAATGGCAGAGAAAAGGCATGGCAGCAGGGCCGCTGAGAGCTCACATCTGTCTGAAAGCAGGAGGCAGACACACTAGGAATGGTGTCAGTCTTTTGAAACCTCAAACCTGCCCCCAGTGATACACCTCCTTCAGCAAAGCCACACCTCCTAATCCTCCCAAAACAGTTCCACCAACTGGGGACCATTCAAGCACATGAGCCTGTAGGGGCTGCTCTCATTCAAACCCTGTTCTCTCGAATTGGTTTTAGAGGAAATGACTGCATTCTGAAATAGAGCAATATATACAAGCAAATACATTTCTGTGTCTACATGACTCCCCCGCCCCAAACCCAAAGCAGGAGGCCATGCTGGATGAACCCCATCTGCTGCCCCAGCCGAGGATTAACTTCAGGGTTTTTCTTTTTTTCCGTGTGACCTCAGAACTCTTGTTGGTATCCCTGCACAACTGGGCTCCAAGTGATTTTCTCAGTGAGGGAATCAACAAACGGCTGATGCCAGGATCCTGATTCACAACTTCCTGCGTGGGGTCTGACTTCCCCAGGAGGCCCCCATGGACCGCCTCTTCTTCCTGACTATGGAATGTGCCACACATTCCCCTCCACCCCAAAGCCTGAGAGAGGAAAGCTGGATTCAGCTAAGCCAAGTCTTACAGCCTGGCAGGGTGAGATGCATGCTCCCGCACAGGCTGGGGATGTTTGCTGTAGTCCTCTTGTGAATGTCATTGGAGTCCCCTCCTTTCTGTGGTAACAGGGTGAGGTGAGGACAGACCTAATGCTTCCAAGCTCTCTGAGGGCCTCCTGCTGCAGTCCCTGGGGGTCCCTTCTACTGAACCTCACTGAGTCTCACGCTTGCAGGGAAACCTCTGGCTCCTCCAAACCTTTCTAAGAAGGCCTTTGGGAACCCAACTTTAGTATGCTATTATTATGATTAGTTGGGGTTCAATTTGCATATAACAAATTGCAAAGATAGTAGTAAGGTTTATGAGTTTCACTGGAAGTTTAACGCCTCATAACCATGGCCCCATTGGCGAAGACCATCCCAGCACAGCAGCAATTTCCCCGGCTGCTCTCCCATTGACATTCCGCTCTTCCTTGTGGTGGTATTATGTTCCCCAAAATACTGTGCACCCTAATCAATTTATCTGGGGTCAGAGAACAGACAGCCACTAGATACAGAGGCTAAAAAAATGGTGGCACTCACGCCTTTAATCCTAGCATTCCAGAGGCAGTAATTTGTTTGGATCTCTGAGAGTTCAAGGCCACAAGGATACAGCCAAGCAAGGTGAATCACGCCTTTAATCCCAGGGAGTGACAGCAGAAAGAGAAAGATATATAAGGCATGAAGACCAGAAACTAGAAGCATTTGGCTGGTTAAGATTTCAGGCTTCTAGCAGCAGTTCAGCTGAGACCCATTCTGGATGAGGACTGAGAGGCTTCCAGTCTGAGGAAACAGGATCAGCTGAGGAACTGGCCAGGTGAGGAAACTGTGGCTTGTTCTGTCCCTCTGATCTTCCAGCATTCACGCCAACAACTGGCCTCAGGTTTGATTTTATTAATAAGAACTTTTAAGATTCCTGTTACATTTCCTCACTTCTGGCCCTTCACCATAGTCAGTTTGGATGGTTCTAGAAAGTATAAAGTAGACATCAGACAAAAGGCTCACTTTTTGGCCTGGCTTCTTTCAATATTGTAATATCGCTGAGACTCATTTTTGTTGTTGTTATTGGTGGTGGTGGTTTGTTTTTGAGACAGAGTTTCTCTGGGTAGTCCTGTCTGTTCTGGAGCTCACTCTGTTAGTGAGCTCACACAGGCGCACACACATTTTGTTGTTGTTTTTGAGACAGGGTTTCTCTGTGCAGTTTGGTGCCTGTCCTGGATCTTGCTCTGTAGCCCAGGCTGGCCTTGAACTCACATAGATCCACCTTACTCTGCCTCCCGAGTGCTGAGATTAAAGGCATGTGACACCACCACCTGCACCCCCAGCCCCCACTCTTATTTATTTATTTATTTATTTATTTATTTATTTATTTATTTGATTTGAGCTAAGGATTGAACCCAGGGCCTTGCACTTGCTAGGCAAGCGCTCTACCACTGAGCTAAATCCCCAACCTATAAGCCCCCTCTTTTTTTTTTTTTTTTTTTTAAAAAAAAAGAGTTAATTCGCTTTATTTTTCTAGTGTAAAAACCCTTATGTGACCATTCGTTGGTGGTGCATGCCTTTAATTCCAGCATTTGGGAGGCAGAGGCATGTGGATTTCTGAGTTAGAGACCAGCCTGGTCTACAGAGTGAGTTTCAGGATGGTGTTGGTCATAGAGAAACCCTGTCTTGACCCCCCCCCAAAGACTCCCAAAACAAACAAACAAACAAACATAAGTTTTATGTGGTAGCCACAGCTGGAGGCTGGGTCCTCTGACCAGAGACTCTGGTGTGGGTTTTCATAAGATGCCCAGTGAATTCCTGATAAAGAGATTTGGTGAGCACAGTCTCTTTCCAGAGGTCAGGGGTCAGGTAACTGTAGATCTTGGAGATGGCATCAAAGGGGACCTTGGCAAAGTTGCCAAGCATGGCAGTGCATTCCCAGCTGACGTGCAGCAGTTACCAATACCAGCAGCAGCTTCTTGGGCACAGGAGCAGAGACATGCCAGTGTCTCTAGGGGCAGGGATGAGACACACCAGCACAGAGTCATCTTGCAAGGAGCAGTGTGGGACTTGACAATCTTTTTCCCCTGGTAGCCTCTCCACATAGGGAGGATAGAGAGCTTGGCCAACATGATGGCCCCTCCGATGGCAGTGGCTACTGCCTTGGAGCACCTAATACCAATACCAACATGACCATTGTAGTCCCTAATGGTGACAAAAAACCTTGAGCCTGGTCCTCTGGCCAGCCCAAGTACACTTCTGCACTGGCATGATCTTTAGAATCTCATCCTTTAGGGATGCACCCAAGAAAAAGTCAATAATCTCGAATTCTTTAATGGACAGGGAGAACAGGAGAGCTCTAGGGACTTGATCTTTATGTCCTTGACCAGGTGGTCCAGCCTGGTGATGGGGATCCACTCCTGGTCTTTAGTTTTACCTCCATGAGCACCACAGCCTTGACCATGGCCAAGGCCTAAGACTGTCCTTGGTCTTACTCCTGGATCCCCGGGGCCTTTGGACTCTCCTACTGCACCAATGTTGACTGCTGTTTGGTGTTTTTCCCGAGGAAGGAGGAGGAGGAGGAGGAGGAGGAGGAGGAGGAGGAGGAGGAGAAGAAGAAGAAGAAGAAGAAGAAGAAGAAGAAGAAGAAGAAGAAGAAAAGATTCATTTTTTTAAAAAAATGTATTTTTAGTGATCTCTCTCTCTCTTCCTCCCTTCCTCCCTCTCTCCCTCCTTCACTTCCTCCCTTCTCTCCACCTCATACTTGGTACTCCCTACCAGGCTGGTGTGTGTCTTCCTATGGACAGGCAAGTGCTTTGAGCCGCAGCTTGTCCTGGTCACCAGGATGTGAGGTCCAGGACTTCATGCCAGCCTCTCCCATCATTTCCTTCTGGCTCCTGTCCCAGTGGCACAGGTTCCTGTTGGTTCTCTGGGTCACACACACTCCTGACACATGCTTTGGTTTTTCCTGTACTCTTCCAAAGTCTACACAACTGTCTCCTTGCTTCCTCAGGTTCTGGCTGAGAGGCTGCAACTTTTCACAAACCTTTCTGGACCCCTAGGACTGAAAGAGCAGATTTCTCCCCAATACACACACATTCTTTACCCCCATCCTGCCCCACTGGCTTGTACTGTGTTTTCTTTGTGATGACCCAGCCTCTGCTCGTGCCTTTAAGTGCTTCTGGAGATGTACTGCACGCCACACCACCCATGCTCCCACAGTAAACCATTCTGGGTTCCAGCTTACTCACAGGTGCATAGCCAAGGTCAATCACAGAGCTTCTTGTCTCCTTAAAGAGGAACCCTAACCCTTCAGCCGTCATCTCTCTTCTCCTTATCCTACCTAGCCTTCCGCAGTTACTTACCTAATTTCTCCCTTTGCACATTGGCCAATTCTGGACATTCTACACAATGACTAGGCCTTTGGCCTGGCTTTGTCCAATTTCAGTAGTGTTCTCAAGTTTTAACCTTGTGTGTTGATTATTCATCCTATGTATGTGTGTATGTATGTATGTATGCATGCATGTATGCATGTATGTATTTATTTGTTGGCCTTTTTGAGATAGCGTGTTGTGTAGCCTGGGCTGGCCTCAAATTTGCTATGACAAGGATGGCCTTTGTGCTAGTTAGGTTTTCTTTTGTTGTTGTTGTTGACTTGACGAAAGCTAATGTTGTCTGGGAAGAAGAAACCTTAAGTGAAGGATTACCTCCATCCGATTGGCCTGAAGACAAATTTGTGGGACATTTTCTTGATTTATGATCAATGTGGGTGGGTCTGGCCCACTGTGGGTGGTGCCACCCCTAGGTAGGTGGTCCTGTAGTGTATAAATGAACAGACTGTGAACACTCGATTACTATCTGAGCCTCATGCCCAGCCCTCGCTCATTCCTTCTTCCTTTGTACATTGGTCAATTCTGGACGTTCTGCATAAACGTGATGACACAATGACTGGGATTTGGTCTGGCTTTGCACCATGGGTGTTGTGTGTCCAAGTGTTCCCTCTGTGCACAGACAGCTTTGTGCACAGGCCACATTTTGCTTGTCCCTTTGTCGTCATGGGCATTGGATGGTTTCCACCTCTTGACTCTTTGTGGTAATGCTGCTGTGCCAGCACCTACAAACCTTTCATGCTTTCACTTCTTGTTAGGATATAGAGATGGGTGGAGTAGCTAGGGGGTACAGTTTATTGGTTTGCTTTTTTCTATTGTTATGAAATATCCAAGGCAGGCTAATGTGTGAAACACCCAAGGCAGGTTTATGTTATAAAGAAGTTTGTTTGGCTCACAGTTTTGAGAATTCAAGGGCATAGTACTGGCAATGGATCAGCTCAGGTGGGGTCAAGTGCAGTATGGGGAAGAGGTCACATTGCCCAGTGGGAGCCAGAGAGAGGCTGGTGTCCCACAACCTCATCTGAGGCTGGCACACTGATGGGCTCCATTAGGCTTGCTTCCTTCTACTATCACCCTGAGGCCCAAGTACAGGACATCACAATGGCCAATGACTTCAAATGAAGACAGAAATAGCCCATCTACAGTGTGTTTAGTTTTTCTGTCCTGTTGGTGTTTAGTTTTTCTAAACAATAATATATGGCATAGGTTGAAAGCTATGAGGTCTTGTTTTATATAGCTATAGTCACTTGTAGGTGTCTGTTCAATTAGCTTTTACACAAACGCAATCATAGTGCATATATGCTTCGGTGACTCGTTGTGGAATGATAAACCCTGGCTGCCTTTCATGCTGATGTCTTGGGGTGACTCATTCTTTATAAGGCTCTGTGCTATTCCACAGAAAGGACATCCCATAATTTATTTAACTAGTCTTCTGTTATGAAGCAGGTGGCTGTCTAGATTAGGGCCATAAAAAGCCATGCAAATAGATAAAGGAAGTCCCTCCCCATTGGTGAAGGGAGCTGAGGGTACAGCCTGCTAGGAGGTGGGATCAGAAGCCTGCAGGCTGTTAGACAGGGGCCTCCTGCAGACTTTCAGGTTAACTCTGCATTGGCTGGTTCCTGTGAGGCTCCAGATGGTTCCAGGAATCAGCCAAGGCAGCCTGGGTGGCCTACAAAGGTTTGGTGGGCTTGGAAAAGCAGCTGTTAGTGAACCAGTGAGCAAATCTCCCTGCTCTGATTTATCTAATGCTGGCCCTGCTTCAGTGTAGCCACCCATTTCTACCCTTGGAGTTCATGGCTGTGAACACTTTCAGCTTTAAGAGCCTCTTGCCAGACTTTTCTTAGTGAATTTTGTTTTTATGGAGAATAAAAGCAATTGAAGATATTTGTGTGGGTAACTCTCCATGTTACGGTTTTTGCACCTGATGTCCTGTAGAGGCTCAAGGATGGTCCAAGTTCTCACGGCTGATCAGAAGATTCAAAGCCATCAGTCCAGCAACCCTTCCTGTGTAGGCAGACTCTTCTGTCCTGCCAGCCAGTTCCCAAATAACCATATAGAAACTTATTATTAATTATACATGCTTGGCCAATAGCTCAGACTTGTTACTAGCTAGCTCTTACATTTTAAAGTTAACCCATATTTCTTATCTACCCTCTGCCTTTTTTCAACACAGCAAGTTCATCTTGCTTCTTTCCAAGTTTCTCTCTCCTCCTCCTTCTCCTCCAAGCTCTCTTTTTTGTCTGCAAATCCCACCTAACCTCTACCTGTCCAGCTATTGGCCAGTCATCTCTTTTATTAGCCAATGAGAAAAATACATATTCACAGTATACAAAGATTATTCCTCGACATTCCTGGGTTCCTTTCTCAATTCTAACAAAAGTGTAGCTGCTGTAGGAGCCCACAGTCCCCATGGCCAGAGCCCAGTATAGGCATGTGTGTGTTGCCACAGATACACCTGGAAGTAGCTGGAGACAAGAAGCTGCCATGGAAACCATCATGGCAGAAGGGCCGGATGCTGAAGTGAATGGGAATGTTAAGACCATTGTGGCCAAGAACTAGCAAGTGGGATTTGGTGGCACACACCTTTAATCCCAGTACTCAGGAGGCAGAGGCAGGAGGATCTCTGTGAGTTCAAAGCCAGCCTGGGCTACATTGAGAGTTTCAGGTTAGCCAGGGCTATATGGAAAGACGGTGCCTTAAGTAATAAATACATGAAAATTTACAAAAGAATTTATGATACAGGGCTGGGGAGATGGCTCAGTGGGTAAGAATTTGCTGTGTATGCAAGTGGACCTGAGCTTTGAACCCAAGCATCCACGTGAAAAAGCCAGCTGTGGTAGTGTGGACCTAAACCCCAGCATTGGGGTGGGAGACAGAGATGGACTTGTCAAGCAGAAGCCCTGCAGACAAACATAAGCTCAGGTTCAGGGGGAGACCCTGTCTCAAGAGAATGAGGTGAGGAGGGATGGAGAAAAAATACCTGCCATCTTTCTCTGGGTTCTGCACAGAGGCACCCCCCCAACATGTACACTGGTCCCTGGAAGAACAAGTAACACATACAGGAAAGGTCACCTGTGACCATCAGCCATACCACCTAACGCTTTCCTGGGCCATAGGTTCTCCGTCAGTAAAATGGGATCCATGATGCTGATGGTCAACAACTCAGCTAGGCTGACTGGTCAGCAAACCCGAAGGCTCCTCCTCTCTCCATCTTCCAAGTACTGGGATTACAGAAGTGTGTCACTGGCTTGACTATTTAATGTGGGACATAGTAGTGACCAGTCTCTGATGGCTATGGCCTCTTACTTCTTTGGAAAACACCCAGAAACCCATACGATTTTTCTTTCTTTCTTTTTGTTAAAAAAAGTTTCTTAGCCAGGTGGTGGTGGCGGCGGCGGCGGCGGCGGCGGCGGCGGCGGCAGTAGTGGCGGCGGCGGCGCACGCCTGTAATTGGGAGGTAGAGGCAGGTGGATCTCTGTGAGTTTGAAGCCAGCCTGGTCTACAGAGCGAGATCCAGGAAAGGCACAAAGCTACACAGAGAAACCCTGTCTGGAAACACACACACACACACACACACACACACACACACACACACACGTTTCTTATTTAGTTATTTTTATTTTTATTTTTATTGTTTTGCCTTCATGTATGTCTATGTATCAGGTATGTTCCTGTTATTACAGAGGCCAAAAGAAGGCATGGGATCCCTTGGGACTGGAGTTACAGATGGTTGTAAATTGCTATGTGGGTGCTGGGAAGAGAACCTGGGTCTTCTGGAAGAGCAGCCAGTGCTCTTAATTGTTGAGCCATCCATCTATATCATCTCCAGCCCTGGTGGTTTTTATTTTTTATCAATGAGCTACACTACAATTCATTATTAATAGCAACTATAGTAATGATAATGAGTGATAGGCTCAAAATATTAGAATATAGAACATTTAAAAATTACAATTAGTGTGTGAGTGTCTGTGTGTGTGTCTCTGCATCTGTGGGTATGCTTGCTATGAGTGTGGAGCTCAGAGAACAGCTTGTAGAAGTTGGCTCTCTTCTACCACTGGGAATTGAACTCATGTCCTGAAGCTTAGCAGCAAGCGCTTTTACTTGCTAAGCCATCTAGCCAGCCTTAGCATTCTTATAAGAATGACATTCACTGGTTAGTTTCTGTACTAGCCAAGACCTTTGCTTGAAGTCACAGAAGGCCAGTTCAAACAAGCTTATGCAAAACTCATAAAGCAAATCTTTCTACAGAGATGAGATTTACAGGCATACTTATCTCAAAAGTCTAGAATCTGGGGCCTGATTCAAATTCTTGTCACACTTGTGGGAACATTACGATATGGACCATAAATATGGGCACTTATCATGTGTCAATCAAAGATGGAATTAAAATACCAATAAAGAGTCTCTCCCTCTCTCTCTCTCTCTCTCTCTCTCTCTCACTCTCCCTCTCCCCTCCCTGCTCCCATTCTCTGATTTCCTTGCTTCTCCTCACCTTTGACAGTCTGGCAGAACCAAATAGGATTAAACATTGATCTCAGAGAAATAGTGAAATCTTTCCTAAACTTTTATACCAGAAATCCTGGGGAAGAGTTTTGCTGGCCAGCCTGGGGACCTGTGCATCATCTTGGTTCAAAGACCAAAGGAGGGTGAGCTCCATACAACACCCTAACTTTCTCCTTATGAGCAGGGCGCCTCACCCTTGGCATGGATGTTGCGGGCTGCCTAAGTCTTTGATGAGGTCCGGGGCCCTCTTGTGCAAGAGAGCATGCTGAGCTACCTCCCTGTCCTCTGCGTGCTGCGGCAGTAGCACTGCTCTCCTTTCTTCTCATTTATGACAAATAGAAATGTCTCCAGATGTTCCCAAATGTTCCCCCCTTGAGTAAAGTTACCCGCCCCCCCCCCCAGCCGGTGATGAAGTGAGAACTGCACGCTCTATGTTTCAGGTGTAACTCTGTGCTAGGTCTCTCGCCTGGCGTGCATGCAACCCTGGCTTCCATGCATGCAACCCTGGCTTCCATGAATGCAACCCTGGCTTCCATGCATGCAACCCTGGCTTCCATGCATGCAACCCTGGCTTCCATGCATGCAACCCTGGCTTCCATGCATGCAACCCTGGCTTCCATGCATGCAACCCTGGCTTCCATGCATGTGACCCTGGCTTTCAAGCATACGACCCTGACTTCCATTCCCTGCATCGCACAGAAAAAAGTAATGAATCAGCTTCTTGTTACTGTAACAAATACCGAAGACAATGGGTTTATAAAGAGGAAATGTTTGATTTGGCTCATAGTTTCAGAGATTCCAGTCTGTGGTTGGCTGGCTCTGTTGCCTAGGACACACCCCCAGTAACCTAAAGACCTCTTACCACGCCCACCTCTTCAAAGTCCCATCACCCCGCAGGAGCTTCGGGAAAACAATCCGCCAATTATGGACCTTTGAGGGTCATCTAGCTCCCAAATTTAGGAAGTAGTTTCCCTGGGAATGGAGACAGGTGAGCGAATGGCTCCCACTGTGTTGATGTTCTAAGCGCTGAGGGGTGTATGTGTCTTACAGGTGGGACCTTATCAGGAACCTCTGCGTTGGGGAGAAGTCAGTGTTGTGGTTTAAATTGCTTTGAAAATTATTTTGCGAGAGGGTTCATAGAAACTGGTAAAAATTGGGGCTGGAGAGACGGCTCAGTGGTTAAGAGCACTGGCAGCTTTTGGAGAGGACCCAAATTTTGATCCCAGTACTCTATTCACACAGCAGCTCACGATTAAACGATCCATTTAATTTCTGTTCCAGACGACCTTACGCCCTCTTCTGGCCGCCCTGGGCACTGCATGCACATGATGTACAGACATTTAGACAAACACTCATACAATAAAAATAAATAAATCTTAAAAGAAAAACCCGGAAATTTGTAAGCCTGTGAACTGTCCGTGGATGTAGTCTCAGATCTGGGATACCGAGAAGATCTGGGATACTTCCTGATGAGAACTGTAAACGGAGAGGAACGCTATGTCCGGGTTTGGTTCAACTCTGGGTTAGGTGTGTGATCTTTCTTCAATTATTTGATCTCTTTCATCCTGGTTGCCATCAGTCTTAAAGATGATTAATAACATCAGACAACCAATTGATGATGCATGTGAAACTCCGAGATGCCAGGGAGCCAGGGTATTATTTATGTTCACTCTTTAATGACTTGACTAAGAGACCTACCTGAGTGATTTCTTTCTTAGAACCAAAGCCTTACCCCTACCCTAGCCTTTATCTTTTCATTTGTTTGTTACGACAGGGATGGCAATGTTATAGCAAAAGGTGTCTGTTTTTTATGTTTTCGACTGTTCCAAGAGGTAGATTTTGCTCACTTTGCTCACTTGCCAACCTCTCCTGTTCCCAGTGTTGAAAGAACAGAGGTTAAGGCATGGAAAAGTAGAGTAAGGTAGGGTAGAGAGGGTAAGGTAGAGGAGTAGAATAGAGTAGGGTAAGGTAGAGTTGAGAGGGTAAGGTAGAGGAAGATAGAGTAGAGAAGGTAAGGTAGGGTGGGGTAAGGTAAGGTAGGGTGGGGTGGGGTGGGGTAGGGTGGAGTAGGTGGGGTAGGGTATTTACAGTTCAGTGGGTCGGATAGCCAGCAGAAGGTCCCTGGTGTAGGGAGTTATGTCCCAATGACACACAGCAACTATAGTCTCAGTCCTGTGGCTTGGTTCCCCTTTGCTAACAGCCCAACCAATCAATTCAGTGAGATTGAAGCTCCTGGTCTTTGTCTGAACACATCAGAAATGCCAGAAAATGTCTGAACAAACTGTGGAGCCCAGTTGTAAGTGAAGAGTGGAATACATTCCAGAAACAAACAAATGACCGAATCCCCTGGCAGATGCTGAGGCTTAATGACTCATGTCTTAAAAGAGACTTTCAGGACAGGTTCCTTTCCAAGCGAACAGGAGAAAATTGGCCTTTTGATCTAAGACAGTTGAAGGAAAATTTCTGTGTTTGCTTCTCAGAGTAAACACTGTTTCACTCTGCTTAGATTTATAATTTATTAAGCTCATTTTTGGTATCTTCAGTTACTGATACCAGTGTGTTCTTTCTATTTGTAGAAAGAGGCTTTTCTTGGGTGACATTGGTTACTGTCATTGCCCCCTTGGGCAGATTTTTATCATCTTTAGTTCTAAAAACTGCGTCAGGGGACTGGGGAGGTGTATATCAGCTGTTAGACTACTTACCTAGTATGCAGAGACCCAGAGTACCATCCCTAGAAGCTCATGGGAGTGGTAGGCACAGCTGTAATGCCAGCCTGTGGAAGGCGAAAGCAGGAGGATCAGAAGTTCAAGGCTATCCTTGGCTATATAGCAAGTCCAAGGCCAGCCTAGGCTACAAGAGACCCTGTCTCAAAACAAACAAAAATTGTTCCAGTGAGCACATACATTGGAGAAGTTATAAAATACCTCCCAAGGATGCTTCTTTCTCATCAGAAGCTATTGTGTGCTTTCTGAAAAAATCCAGCGTTTATGAAGTGGAAGACTGCAGGCTGATATTTATCAGGATTTACATTTGAATCATACATAGCACAGGAAAAAGAGGAGAGGGCGGTTTTAATTACGTGTTTGGAGAGGAGTCTCAGTGTTTACAGTCTGGGAACATGATCCTAGCAGAAGCCTTTTTGTCGTTAGGGAGGGCCAACATTTCTGGGTCCACCCACTCACCCAGAGACAGCTCTGCCTTTGGAGAGGAAATAACACTCTTCCTTTAGTTAACAGGACCCAGGAGATCTGCCTCCGCTGCCCATTTCTGCAGCTGGAAATAAGGAAAGCCAGGCAGCCACTGGTTGGCCTTCTGCTCCTGTTGCTGCTCTCTGCTTGGCTGTTGGGACTTCCTTCTGGATGAAATGTGGGCATGGCCTTGGTGTTTGCCAGTTGGGTGCTGCGTCCGTCTTTACTGGTTTTGTTCTGAGCAGAGCGTAGATCTTACATCTGGAGACTGTGGTAGACAGATGCATTGTGAGAAAGCTCGCAGGGAAGAGAGATTGGAGCGTGCAGAATGGGATAGGTGGAACAACACTTAGCTCTCCTCCCAGCCTTTCAATCACATATCTCGACCACACATGATGAATAGGATTGGTTATTCCAAGCTTTGACCATTGCAAGCATAAGCTCAGTAATAATAACCTGCATAGTTCTTCTTCAAGGTTACCGGAGAACTCTGACCACACCCCATTTTTTAAAGCATAACATACAAGTGACTAAAACAGATTTCTCTTAGATAATGTCTCCCTAAATACTTAGTCTGTGTGACTCACGGCTCAGAGATTGACCACGAAGTCAATGGCTACTCTTTTATTTTTGAGTCACCAAGAAAACCTGGAAATAAGTTTAGAAAATTCAACCAAGGCTGGGGAGATGGCTCAGTTGGTAAAATGCTTGATGCACAAATGTGAGGACCTGAGTTTGATCCTGAGAACCCATGTAAAAAGTCAGGCATGATAATGTATATCTGTAATCCTATAGCTGAAGAGGTATATTCTGGAGGATCCCGAGGGCTCGCTGTGCCAGCTGCCTAGTCTGCTTAGGAGCTTCAGGCCAGTGAAAGAGCCTGCTTTGTGTGTGTATGTGTGTGTGTGTGTGTGTGTGTGTGTGTGTGTGTGTGTGTGTGTTTTAAAAAAAAAGGTGTGCTGGGCATGGTGGTATATGCCTTTAATCCCAGCACTCTGGAGGCAGAAGCAGGTGGATCTCTATGAGTCCAAGGCCAGTGTGGTCTACTATCGAGTTCCAGGATAGTCAGCACTACATAGAAAGACTCTGTCTCAAAAACCAACCAACCAACCAACCCACTAACCAACCAACAATGTCCCCCAAACAGGGTGTGGAGCTGGAGAGATAACTTAGTCATTAGGAGCCCTTGCTGCTCTTGTAGGGGACCTGAGTTTGGTGTCCAGAACTGATATGGGGTATCTCACAACTACCTGTTCCTCCATCTCCTGGAGGTCTGACATCCCCTTCTGGCCTTCATCAGCACCTGCACATGTGTGGACATATGCATAATTTAAAAAATCAATTAAAAAATATCCAAGGTGGACAGTCCCTGAATTCCTCTGGCCTCTGCACACACACACACACACACATGTGCATGGGTACCCATACACATGAACTTGCAGGGATATTTTCATGCCCCACCTCCACCCCCACATCCAAACCAAAAAATGACAAGAAAGTGAAAATCGTTGACCTTTCTTTTGTGGGGAAGTGGAGGAGGAAACTAGACTGGGGACAAGAACTAAGTGCTTTGATTCATACAAAGCCACAAATCTGGGATTTAAGAAGACACAGAACTATTTCCTTGGTTTTAAGAACAGACTTGATTCTTGTTGGTCGGTTGGTTTGTCTGGTCTGTGTCAACGCTTTGTGTACGGAATGTGGTGTCAGCCCATGTGATTTCTGCCATACCCGAAGTTCTCAGTGGAGACACTCCAAGGGTTTATTTTATTGGATTTGAACCCACTAAGTACAGCCTTTGAGTCCTGCACAAAATCTCATTGTTCCAACACCAAACAAACCCAGACTTCATTGTCAAGCTTACTAGAAGGCTGGAGACTCGTGGCATGGTAGATGATAGACTCTGCTAATAAACGGCGCTCCAATGGTGTGCACCTGGCAGTTGGAGGGCTTCCTCACAACCAAAGTTCAAGGCCTTTTTACACTTTCAACAGTCCCACGGCTTCAGTCCTGTTTACTTTCAGTTCCCCTGGGCAGCACTGTCTAATCGGGGCTTATGTTCTTACACTGCACTTCTCAGGGAAGCTCAAATTCCCTACGCCGGTGATAGCCACACTTATGGAGGAGATTTAAAAAGCATCTTGACACTATATAAACAGAATTTTCACTACTGTATGTTTATTCTGTAGATGCAGGAAGTGGGTTGATGTTGTGTATGATCTTGAAGGACACAGTGTTGATTGTTCCTTATCTCTGTCATTATCAGATGTGGGGTTTATTTTTATTAGAATCAGATAAAAATGTAGCCTCAAATAGCTACAGAGGAAGAGAAATCTATTGGCTAAATCTTTATACTTGTGCTTGAAAAACATTATTCTCTGGTTTTACCAGAGAAAACTATTCCTGGCTTCTAAGTCTAGAAGAATCTCATAGAAGGAGACACAAATATTCCCACCATTTAATAAAAGATTTATTTATTATTTGTGTGTGTGTGTGTGTGTGTGTGTGTGTGTGTGTGTGTGTCTGTGTGTGTCTGTGTGGGTATGTACACATGAATGCAGATGCCTTTGGAGTCTGGAAGAGGGTGTTGGACACCTTGACGTTAAAGTTACAGGTGACTGTTAGCCTCCTAGTGTGGGTGCTGTGAGCCAGATTCAGGTCCTCTGCAAGATCAGCAAGCACTCTTAACTGCTGAGCCACCTCTCCAGCCCCTGTGTACAGCTTGTGATTTTCCTACCCAATACTTCAAATGACAGTGCTGGGGGTGGGGGGAGGTGGTCACTGCAAACTTTTCCAGAAATCAAGATTTATCTGTTATCTACTAGTACTGATAATACCACTATCTATTATTGATATATCAAATATTATTTCCCCAGAAAGGTTCCTAAGCAATGCTTCCAGACCATGACCAGTTCTTTCCTTGTTATGAGCTTCTGTTTCCTTCACCACTACAAAGGATTATGTTAATACATGTGTTTTGTTTGCTTGTTTATAAACATCTAGAACAATATGCCCAATAAAAATACAACGTGAGCTAAAATAATCAACTTGCCCAGCAAGATGTACCTACTGGTGCAATGGTGTGTCGTGACTGTTATGGAGATAACTAACTGCTTTCTGACTGGATCTGAGGTCTGCTCCACAGGAGGGAATTGAAACCTGTGACTATATCCTGGTCAGAAACCATCAGTGGGTCCTGGACCCTAGGGTAGAACCTGCTATGTTCTTTGGCTAAATGATCATTGTGGTGGTTTGAATAAGAATGACCACTCTGGGTTCATAAAGAGACACTTAGCCACCAGGGAGTGACCCTATCTGAAAAGGACTAGAAAGATTAGGAGGAGCAGCCTTTCTATTGGGGGAAGTCTGTCGTTGGCGATGGGTTTTGAGGTTTCAAAAGCCCACACCAGGCCCAGCATTTCTCTCTTCCTACTGCCTTCAGATCGGGATGTGGGACTCTCAGCTACTTCTCCAGCACCATGTCTGCCTGTATGCTGCCATGATGATAATGGACTAAGCCTCTGGAACAGTAAACCAGTCATCCCAATTAAATACTCTTTTGTAAGTTGCCTTGGTCAAGGTGTGTCTTCACAGCAATAGAACAGTCACTGAGACAGTTATGCTGTGAAATTGTCTTCTAAATGTTTATGCTTGTACCCAAAGACTTGGGATGCTCCTACCCTGGGTCAGAGCAGCTTCTTTTTGCAGTGGGCAGCAGTCAGGCCCAGTTAAAACAATCCAGGAGTGGGTTATCAAGATAGGTCAGCCTGTAGAATTCAACCTCTCCAACCCACACTGCAGAAGGAAAGACTGACTTCTGAAAGTCGTCTTCTAACCTCCACTTGCACACCATGGTGTGTGTGTGTAGACATATGTTGAGATTACAGGCATGCACTATTATCCTGGGATTTTTTTTTTCTTTTCTGACTCAAGGTCTCTTTATGTAGCCCTGGTTGGCCTAGAAGTCCCTATGTAGACCAGGCTGGCCTTGAACTCTTAGAGATCTGCCTGCCCCTGTTATGGAATGATTATTTTGTACACTATGAAGATGTGTCTTTGCCAAGGCGCCTTCTGATTGCTTTAGTAAAAGGCTAAATGGTCAATAGCTAGGCAGGAAGAGGTTAGGGAGGAGAGCCAAACTGAGAAAACACTGAGAAGAAGAAGGGCAGAGTCACGGTTGTCACTAGCCAGATGCAGAGGAAGCAGATGAACATGCTGTGCTGAAAAAAGGTACCACCATGTGGTAGGGCACAAATAAGAAATATGGGTTCATTTAAGATGTAGGAGCTAGTTAGCAACAAGCCTAAGCTATTGGCCAATCATTTATAATTAATAATAAATCTCTATGTGGTTATTTGGGATCTGGCAGTCCCAGTGAAGAACTCTGCCTACATGTCTCTGACTCCTGAGTGCAGGGACTAAAAGTCTGCACCACCATGCTTGGCGTTTCCCAATCCTTTAGAACTCTGCAAGCTTCAGGTCCAGAGAAGCTCAAGCAAGATGAAGCCTGCACAGTGCCAACGGCTTCCCAGGTGCCACCTGAACCCTGGCTTACTGATGCTAAGCATTGCCTATTACATCTGCAGCTGCCCCTGACATAATTGTCCCAACAGGCTGGACACTGTCCCCAAGGGAGACTACTGGTTCCTGACAGTGGGGATAGAATCTCTTTTAATATATAATCACAGATATATTCACTGAACATAAACAGATACCTATGGCTTTAAAATTTCATAGAGGATATTAGAAAAACAATATAGAAACCCCCTTGTGGGAGGGAAATGAACAAGTGTGATGAATTACACTGGCATCCATGAGCTGGATGAATGGAAGGGACCAGTATCCTACAGGGGACTATGGAGAATGATTCTCTGGGAGTGCTGGGAAGGTGGCCGTGGGTGATGGGATGTGGGGATTTTATGAGCTTGACTGATGGGAAATTCCCTCAGCGTGAACAGCAAGGCCCTCTGCTTCTTCCTTTCCACTGGAAGGTTGTCTTGAAGACAGGCACTGTGGGGATCCTGACCCTGTGGTTCATTTGTTGTGGGGCTTTGGGCACTGGCTTGTCTGAACTGG